>NW_026988442.1:87015000-87615000 GCF_030222135.1 Aotus nancymaae
CCCATGTATGTAGCTATGAAAAAATCCTGCAGGATCTGCACATGTACCCCAGAACTTAAAGTACAATTAAATTAAAAAAAAAAATGGGCAAAGCAATAAAATAACCTCAATATTTCTCTCAAGAAACAAAAAAAGAAAGCTTCCAACATACTTGGAGAGAACAAGACATACATACACACAAAAGGCTCGTCAAAATAAGAGTTCAACATAAACACAAGATGTACAATTAGTAGATTTAACAAGTAAAATACTGTACCTGCCAAATAAGGAATGTGAATAAGTACTATGAAAATTCAGAGAAGAGAATGGATCAAGAAAGCCTGGAATGTCGAGTCAAAGCCATATACACAAGATTCAACTTGAGCTTTGTGTTAAAATGTGGCCAAGATGTGCATTCAATAGTTAATGGTGGCCGAGCATGGTGGCTCACATCTGTAACCCTAGCACTTTGGGAGGCCAAGGCAGATGGGTCACCTGAGGTCAGGAGTTCGAGACCAGTCTGGCCAACATGGTGAAACCCCATCTCTATCAAAAATACAAAAATTAGCTGGGCACAGTGGTACATGCCTGTAATCCCTGCTACTTGGGAAGCTAAGGAAGGAAAATCGCTTGAACTCAGGAGGTAGAGCTTGCAATGAGCTGAGATAGCGCCATTGCACTCTACCCTGTAAACAGGAATGAGACTTCATCTCAAAAAAAAAAAATAGTTATGCCACTTAAGGAAAAACAGCATAAGCAAAATGAAGGAGGTGAAGCCTGGTAAGGCAGACACAGTGAGATACCTGTGAGATAAGCAGGTATTATTACTCTTATTTTGAAGATATGGAAATGCAGCTCAGAAAGATTAGTTTAAAAAAACAAAAACAGGCCAGAACCTGTAATCCCAGCACTTTGGGAGGCCTAGGCGTGTGGAAGTTCGAAACCAGCCTGGCAACATGGCGAAATCCATCTCTACTGAAAATACAAAAATCAGCCAGGTATGATGGCACACACCTGTAATCCCAGCTACTCGGGAGGCTGAGGCAGGAGAATCACTTGAACCCGGGAGGTGGAGGTTGCAGTGAGCTGAGATCATGCCACTGCACTCCAGCCTGGGTGACAAAGCAAGATTTCATCTCAAAAAATAAATAAATAAGTAAACCCAAAAACAAACAAACAAAACCTGCCTAAGGTTTTAAAACTAATAACTGTCAAGCAATAATTCAAAACCAGATCTGCTTGTCCCCAAAGTTTGTGTTCTTTTCACTATGCTACAACTTAATTGAAAGTTCAAAGTATGGGCACTTACTAACTGAAACAAGAAAATGTTTCAGCTACAGCATGTGGGGCATGAGAAAGAGAAAATTAGGAAACATGAAGTCAAATCATAAATAAGTAACTCAAGAAGCCTTAATAATATTCTATACCAAAGTATCAAGACGCAATTAAATTACCAGCATGAGTTAATCAATAACCACATTAAATAAATCTCCATGGAAATTATGTTCAAAGAAGGTATGATACTTTAAAGCCAGTTCTGGAGGAAGGTATGATAGTTTCAAGCCAGAAATTAGCAGGATTTACTTACACTGAGTCAGCATGTTTCTATCAATATGACAATCTTTTTTGTATGAGGATGATTTCTGAAACAATTACAATATGATCAGAAAGGAAGAAAGACAGAGGTGCTGCCATGCCCTGCCAGCAGGAAGTCTGTGCTCAGTCTACCTGTTCCTGCTGTCCTTTCCTTCTTTTTCTTCCTCCCACTGTCCCACTCATTTTGAGGCCCACACATTCACTAGGTGAACAACCATTTACTCTGACAGGTATTGAACTATGCTGACTACTAAAAATCACAGAAAGTAAAGACTTCATCAAGGCCTTCAAGAAGGTCACTGCCTGAAAGAGGAAAAAAACAAACACAGTCACAATAGCATAGAGACAAGTCTTTTTTTTTTTTGAGATAGAGTTTCACTCTTGTTACCCAGACTGGAGTGCAATGACAGGATCTCGGCTCACAGCAACCTCCGTCTCCTGGGTTCAGGCAATTCTCCTGCCTCAGCCTCCCGAGTAGCTGGGATTACAGGCACACGCCACCGTGCCCAGCTAATTTTTTGTATTTTTAGTAGAGACGGGGTTTCACCATGTTGACCAGGATGGTCTCGATCTCTTGACCTCGTGATCCACCCGCCTCGGCCTCCCAAAGTACTGGGATTACAGGCATGAGCCACCGCGCCCGGCGACAAGTCTTAAACCAGAAGTTTGTAAAAAGTGCTGTGGGTAGAAGAGGAAGGAAGATAAAACTCTGCCTGAGGGAACCCAGTAATGCTTAAACTGGAAATTGCAAGAATGGTCAATCTACCACCAAGCACAGGGCAGCTCAGCACCAAGCAGAGCTCAGCACTGGGGCAGCCCCAGCTTTCATTTGTCAGTCACAGGTCCCTCCCCGTCTTTCACTGAAGACTCCCACTCCAGCCTCCCTGGCTCCCTCCCTATCTCCTCTCAGCTTCCTCAGTGGTTTCAGCACCCAGACAGATGACAATTCCTCCTCCTTTCTGCCTCCTGAGACCTTTAACCTTTCAGTTGTCTGCTCCAAGGAATCAGCAATCTCTCCTCTGCTAGCTCATTCCCAGCAGCTTGTAAATGTCCTCTAAATCACTCTTCTTACAAAGGCCCTCTCTTGAGCTCACATGCCTCTCATCAACGACACCATCAACAGTGAAGCTTCTTTAAGCCGTTGTCTACACCAGGCAGCTCCACTGATACACTTCCTGTTCCCTCCACAGACCCCCTGAGCTGGCTTCACCCACTCGCTCCACAAGAGCAGCTCTTGCCAGGAGCACCAGTGACAGCCATGTTGGCAAATCCAAGGAAGACTTTTCTGTACTTAACAAACTGCACCACTCAGCAGCAATCCCAAGTTGATCACCCCTTCCTTCTTGAAAAATTCCCTACTTGTGTGAAAACAAATGCTCGTGCCTCCTTACTACTTCTCTGGTTGCATCTACTCAGCCATCTCTACCCACCTTCCAGATCTCTGTTGGTGGGCTCAGTCCAGTGCCTTTTGTCCTCTCATGCTGCTCACTCCAAAATAACCAGCAACCATTCCCATGCCTATAAACTGATGTCTCCTAAATTTGGGTCTCCAAGCCAAATACCTCTGAGCTCTAGTCATATACACTGGCCTCCTTTTGGTTCCAAACTCTTTACTACTTCAGGGCTTTCACCTACGTTGTTCCTTCTGCAAAAAAAAAAAAAAAATTGTCCCAGTTACCTCTTTTTCATCTTTCAGGCTTCAGCTAAATGCTGCCTTCTCAGAGACCCACTGGAAGTCCATTCTGGGGGGCTTCCTTGTCACTGCACGCTGTTCTCTACTTTTAAGTACTTAAGGTGCAATTCTATCATGTATTTACTGTCTGATTTTCCAACAGGACTGTCAGCCTTAAGAAGGTGGGGACCTAATTTATTTTGTTCACCTAATGCCTGTTGCAAACAAGGTACTCCAGATATACTTGTCCAAAGAACAAAGTTTGCTCGGGCTGAAAATCAAAGGACAGTCACTGGCAGTCATAAGTTGAGTTCCACTCTTTCTTAGAGGTAGAGGTAGGAAAGAAGGTAGAAAACATTACAGGTAAAAGGAGTGTGCAAATACATATGGACAAAGCATAGACACAAGAGTGTGTGGCCTGTTCAGAGGAAAACAAGCAGTCTAGAAAGACCACAGAACTGGTTCCCACCCTGTAACACTGCTAATCCCCGCTACTGGGGTAAAAGGGGAAAGTTACTAAAGGATATCTGATAATTATTCCATACATACACCAAGAATTATCTATACAGACAAAATATTCATATTTATATGTTTTAATACTGAGAAAGTATTCATATTGTTCAAGCTTACCTTTATGTATTATGAATATATTGTTTTTTAATATAAAAATAATGTAAAAAGTCTTTTCAAATTCTTAGTTTGATGTTTTTATTTCAATTAACAAATACTAGAAATTCTACTAGAGTTCTCTAGAGCTGTATGATTCTAGATACTAAGAAGATGAAATAATTCTCAAAAAGCCTGTAAAATACTAATCAGGCATACAACAGAAAGACCGGGCAGACACAAGGCCCAACAGTCAATTTCTCGCACCAAAAGTCAATAGTGCTTTGGTCCTGCAGGGAAATTTATACAAGTCATCTTTGAACTGGAGAATCTGGAAACTGGATGGGTGTATAATTATGTACCTTGGAAAGATCATTAAAAGCTGGAATTACTCAAGTATACTCAAGAATATTCTGCAGTAGGAAAAAAATCAGAGTTAAACTAATTTTCTCTCATTCTCTAGCCCTCACTCCAGCATACACAATGATTACTTACAATGTAATTATGACAAAATCCAACCACAATGTAAAAGTTCAAAAATGAATAAAAGGTTCAGGCTCACCACATTACATTAAAAAGGCAGGTCACGTGAACAACAAAATAAAATCATTAACATTGGCTAACTTCTAGCTGATAAAATTACAGGTCCCTTAATATTATCTTTGTGTTTTCTAAATTTTTTCTGATATATATTACTTTTATAATTACAATTAGAAAAATGGTATTCAAAACTCAGGCACTATCATTTCATGGTGGAGGGAAACCTACCTTTCAATACTAAGGAACGTGGTGAAGTAAACATAAGAAAAAAATTCCTTAGAAAATGGAGCTAGCAGTTACTTCCATAACTAACTGTAAAAACAAAAACAAGGCAACTGCATTACAGTACACTTGCCATCAGAACATAATAGAGAAAAATACTACACAGGTGTCAGATAAGGTACTCACAATGATAGTATCTGCCTTCGCTAGTATTTTAATAAAGAAATTTTTTAAATCCTCTCAGAGATCTTAAATATTTTGTTCCCCAAATACGAACTGTGTAAGTAGAACAGAGTTTTCATTCTATTTTTTTCTTCTCCTGTGGCAGGTTTAGGCTACTGGATTAAAATTGCTTCTATTTTTTTTCTACTCCTTGAAACTCCCTCAAAGATGAAACAAGATGGACATGCACTGAGAAATGCTGACGCTTGGTGATGAGTATGTGAAGGTTTGTTGGAATCTCTTTACTTCTATATCTGTTAGAAATTACCCAGGGCCAGGCACAGTGGCTCACGCCTGTTATCTCAACACTTTGGGAGGCCCAGGTGGGCGGATTACCTGAGGTCAGGAGTTCAAGACCAGCCTGGTCAACATAGTAAAACCCCACCTCTACTAAAAATATGAAAATTAGCCAAGCATGGTGGTGCATGCCTGTAATCCCAGCTACTTTGAACCCGGGCAGCGGAGGTCACAGTGAGCCAAGATCGGGTCACTGCACTCCAGCCTGGGCAACAGAGTGAGACTCCATCTGAAACAAAAAAGAAAAAAGAAGAAGAAAAAAAGAAAAAAAAGAAATTATCCAGAATTAGCAGGGCCAATGGTACAATGAATAACATGCCTGATTATGGATCAGAAATTATCTATAATTCAAGTGGCATCTAATTGTGGTTTTGATTTTCATTTCCCTAAGGACTAAAGATATTGAGTTTTTTTTTGTTTTTTTGTTTTTTTTTTTTGAGATAGAGTCTCGCTCTATCACCAGGCTGGAGTGCAGTGGCGTGATCTCGGCTCACTGCAACCTCTGCCTCCCGGGTTCGAGAGATTCTCCTGCCTCAGCCTCCCGAGTAGCTGAGACTACAAGTGTGCACCACCATGCCCAGCTAGTTTTTGTTGAGTTTTTGTTGAAACCTCATCTAGAGATGAGGTTTCGCCGTGTTGGCCAGAATGGTCTCGATCTCTTGACCTTGTTATCTGCCCGCCTCAGCCTCCCAAAGTGCTGGGATTACAGGCATGAGACACCGCGCCCAGCCTTGAGCTTTTTTTTCATGGATGTATTGGCCATTTGGACATCTTTGGAGAAATGTCTGATCAAATACTTTGCTCATCGCTTCTCGGCCTTTTGGCTAAGATCAAGTGCAAATACTTTGCTTATTTGTTAACTAGGTTATGTGTCTTTTTACTATTGATTTTATTGATTTCTAAA
This sequence comes from Aotus nancymaae, assembly GCF_030222135.1. Lineage (NCBI taxonomy): Eukaryota > Metazoa > Chordata > Mammalia > Primates > Aotidae > Aotus > Aotus nancymaae. Next base: position 87,021,039 of record NW_026988442.1, read on the forward strand.
ATATATTTTGGATAAAAGTCCTTTATCAGATATACGAGAAGCAAATATTTTTTCTCATTCTGGGACGTCTTCATTTTCTTGATGGCATCACTTGGAAAAAATAAAAGTTTTTCATTTTAACAAAGATCAAGATCAATTTATCTGTTTTTCTTTTGGTGCCTATGTTTTAGGTGTCATACTGAAAAAGCCAGGCATGGTGGCTCACACCTATAATGCCAGCAGGTTTGGGAGGCCGAGGCAGGCAGACTGCTTGAGCTCACGAATTTGAGACCAGTCTGGGCAATGCTGGTCAAACCAGAGATAGAGATAGCAAAACCCTACCTTTTGTAGAGAGAGCAAAACCCTGTCTCCACAAAAAACTCAAAAATCATCTGAGTGTGGTGGTACATGCTTGTGGTCCCAGTCACTTGAGAGGCTGAAGTGGGAGGATCCCTGAGCCCAGCAAGAAGTCGAGGCTGCAGTGAGACCCTGTATCAAACAAAAATAGAGAAACATTGTCTAATGTAAGGGCATGAAGATTTACAACCACGTTTTCTTCTAAGAGGTGTTTTTTTCTTTTTTAACAGAGATGGTATCTCACTATGTTGCCCAGGCTGGTCTCAAACTCCTGGGCTCAAGTGATCTTCCCACCTTGGCCTCCCAAAGTGCTGGGATTCCAGGTGTTAGCCACTAGGCTCAGTCTGAGTTTTATTGTTTCAGATCTTACATTTAGGTCTATGATGAATTCTAAATTTATATGTATAAGTGAGATAAGGGTCCAAATTCCTTCTTTAGTTATGTGGGTATCAACTTGTACCACCATAATTTGTTGAAAAGACTATTCTTTATCCACTTAACTGCCCTTACACTTTGTTGAAAACCAATTGACCATAAATGAAAGGGTTTAGTTCTAGATTCTCATTCTATTCCATGGATCTATATGTCTACCTTTATGCCAGTATCAGATTGTCTCAAGTACTGTAACTTTGTAGTAAGTTATCAAAGTCCTCCAATTTTGTTCTTTTTCAAGATTGTTTTGGCAATTCTGGGTTCCCTGCATTTCTACAAGAATTTTAAGATCAGCTTGTCAATTTCTGCAAAATAGGTAACTGGGATTTTTTTTTTTTTTTTGAGTCGGAGTCTCACTCTGTCACCCAGGCTGGAGTGCAACAGCATGATCTCAGCTCAGTGCAAACTTCTGCCTCCCAGTTTCAAGCGATTCTCCTGTCACAGCCTCCTGAGTAGCTGGGACTACAGACACACGCCACCATGCCCGGCTAATTTTTGTATTTTTACTAGAGATGGGGTTTCACCATATTGGCCAGGATGGTCTCAATCTCTTGACCTTGTGATCTGCCCACCTTGGCCTCCCAAAGTGCTGGGATTACAGGCGGGCACTGCCACACCTGGCCGTATTTCCTTATAATCTCTGTTATTTTCCATGTAAGGTCAACAGTGACATCCTTTCTTTCATTCCTCATTTTATTAATTTATTAATCTAGCTCAAGGTTTGTCAATTTTGTTGATATATACGAAGAACCTATTTTTTTATTGTTTTTCCCTACATTTTTTCCCTCTATTTCATTTATTTCCAATCTAGTTTTTAGCATTTTATTCTTTCTGCTCACTTTGGATTTAGTATGTTCTTCTCTTATTAGTTTCTTAAGGTGGAAGATTAGGTTATGGATTTGATATCTTCTTTTTTTAATACAATTGTTTATAGCTATAAATTTCCCTCTGGAAACTGCTTTTGCTCTATTTCTTAACTTATGATAGATAGCTTTGTTTTTTGCATAAAGCATAGTAGGCCCTCAGTAAACATTTATTGTTGAAAAATGAATGTCAGGGGATTTTTTTCTTCTTGTTTTTTCAGATGGATCCTCACTCTGCCACCCAGGCTGGAATGCAGTGGGCAGTGGCATGATCTGGGCTCACTGCAACCTCCACCTTCTGGGTCCAAGCTATTTTCCTGCCTCAGCCTCCCAAGTAGCTAGGCATCCACTACCACACCCGGCTAATTTTTTTTATTTTTAGTAGAGATAGAGTTTCACCATGTTGGCCAGGCTGGTCTTGAACTCCTGACCTCAGGTGATCCGCCCACCTTGGCCTCCCAAAATGCTGGGATTACAGGCATGAGCCACTGTGCCTGGCCCAGGGTTTTTTGTTTTCAATTGTGGTAAAACATACATAAGATTTGCCATTTTAACTATTTTAAAATGTATAATTAATTCAGTGGTATAAAGTACATTCACACTGTTGTGCAACCATCATCATCATGATAGGAAATATTTTGTCTTCATTTATCTCAGAGTATTTTCCAATTTTCCTGTGGCTTTCTTTTTAAATCACTAGTGATTTCAGTGTGTGTAGCTGAATTTCCACATATCTTTGAATTTCCCAAATTTCCTTCTGTTATTGATATCTAATTTCATTCCATTATGGTCAGAGAACATACTATGATTTCTATCCTTTAAATTAATTGAGGTTTGTTTTATGGCATAACATATGGTCTATCCTGAATTGTTCCATATGTAGTTCAGAACAATGTGCATCCTGCTATATTGGAAGGGGTGTTCTATAAATGTCTGTGCCTTAATGATTTAAAAATTTGCCTGCATCTAGACCAGGTTTAAGGAAAAAAACTGTCAATTATTTAAATTTTAAATTTTGATTTTATCCCCCACTTTCTATACTAAGTATTCCAAGTGCATGTACAAATGAAAAGCAAGTCTCCCTTCAAAAATAAAAATGTTTCTAGTAACACATGAAGAGTTGGTTTCCTGCAGTGAAATCCACTAAAAAGCTAAGCACAAAGGAGCATATATGCTAGCTTGAGATTTTTTTTTTTTTTTTTTTTTTCTGAGAAGAGAGTCTCTCTCTGCAGTAAAGTGGCACAATCTTGGCTCACTTCAACCTCGGCCTCCCAGGTTCAAGTGCTTCTCCAGCCTCAGTCTCCCAAGTATCTGGGATTACAGGCATCTGCCACCACGCCCTGCTAATTTTTGTATTTTTAGTATAGACAGGGTTTCACCATGTTGGCCAGGCTGGTCTAGAACTCCTGACCTCAGGTGATCTGCCAACTTTGGCCTCCCAAAGTGCAGGGATCACAGGCATAAGCCACCGCATCCATCCTGCTTGAGAGATTTTCTAAGAAATTCCAGAAACAGAAAAATCCCCAGACTCAGGTGAATAAGAAGAGAAGAAAATAGGCCGGGCACAGTGGCTCACGCCTGTAATCCCAAAACTTTTGGGAGGCCGAGGTGGGTGGATCATGAGGTCAGGCGATCGAGACCATCCTGGCCAACATGGTGAAATCCTGTCTCTGTCTCTACTAAAAATACAAAAATAAAATAGCCAGGTATGGTGGCGGATGCCTGTAGTCCAAGCTACTCGGGAGGCTGAGGCAGGGGAATCCCTTGAACCCAAGCGGTGGAGATTGCAGTGAGCCGAGATCATGCCACTGCACTCCAGCTGGGTGACAGAGCAAGACTCCACCTCAAAAAAACAAAAGAAAAGAAAAGAAAAGAAATTGAGACTATCCTGGCCAACACGGTGAAAAAACCCTGTCTCTACCAAAAATACAAAAATTAGCTGGACATGGTGGTGCATGCCTGTAGTCCCAACTACTTGGGAGGCTGAGGGAGGAGATGCACTCCAGCCTGGCAACAGAGCAAGACTCCATCTCAAAAAAAAAAAAAAAAGAAAGAGAGAGGAGAACATCTGATATGTCATTTGATACAGTACAACAGCTGACATGGCCATCCCAAATTTCCCAAAGGAGCTAGGTTATACCCAGGTGAAAAAAATACTCTATTAACTCCTGGGTACTTAATGTGAAGACAGAAGGTATAAGAAGGCTGAGGATTTAAAAACAAGAGAAGTCTTTCTCTGTTATTGAATAAAGAAGTCAAGCTATAAACAATCAATACACCAACAGTTTAAAATTTGGCTTTCATTTCATCAATAAAATAAGCATAACTCCTTCATATTTGAAACAGTATCTTCCAATGTATTAAGTGATCATACAAATGCTACTTTCTCTATTCCCTACAAAACCTCTGCAAGATTGTTATTATAAAGCCTATTTTACAGACAAGAAAAGATTCAGAAGCAAAGTGACTTCTGGGGTCACAATGCAAGTATGTAACAGAACCAGGATTTTGATTCCTGTTTTGTTTTGTTTTGGAGAGATGGGGTCTTGCTATGTTGCCCATGCTGGTCTTGAACTCCTGACCTCAAGTGATCCTTCCACTTGGGCCTCCCAAAACACCGGGATTACAGATGTGAGCCACTGTGCCTCGCCAGAACCAAGATTTGAACTTTGCTTTCTAAATCAAAATCCAGGGCTATTTTCACCAAAATGCAGCTCCTTCTTCTCACCAACAACAGACACACATCTCTGAGTACTTTAGACATACATATAACTTAGGGAAAAGACCTACAAAGGAAAGATATATGCACCATATTTAATGTTCTCAAAGTAAGAGCCGGAAAGCTTGAATACAGAGGAACAACTAGTACCTGGCACAGCACTGCATACTAAGCAAGTGATCCACAAAGAATAAATGAAAAGAAAGAACCATCACATGCATTCCCATAAAATATACAATTGTATACATGTATACAATTTCATATTCTATGAAATACTATGAAATTCATACCCTGTCCACCACTATTCAATCATATTTCAAGCTCATATACTTTGTCTGTACTTTACTAAGCTTGTATCTAACAAAAATTTGCTATATTTTTCAGATAAGCTATAGTAGGACACCGCTATTACTATAATGAAATTTTTGTGTTTTTTACGGATTTACGAAAAAAATTCCAGAAGAAAAGCACAAAAAGAGATCTGTGTGTTAACAATGTTAGTATATACTGAGCTGTACTACATACAGCAGCTCAGTTTCCAAAATGAATTGCAATTGCCTCAATATTTTTCCAATATGAACTTATTCCTATTCGATATTAACAAGGTTTTCCCTAACATACCAAAAGACTTAACCATCACTCTAGTCCTACATTTTCAAAAAAGGTCACTTAACGGGGGGTGGGAAGGTGGGGAGAGATAGCATGGGGAGAAATGCCAGATACAGGTGAAGGGGAGGAAGGCAGCAAATCACACTGCCACGTGTGTACCTATGCAACAATTTTGCATGTTCTTCACAGGTACCCCAAAACCTCAAATACCATTAAAAAAAAAAAAAAAGGTCACTTAAGAATGTAACTGAGGCTGAGCGTGATGGCTCACACCTATAATCCCAGCACTCTGGGAGCCCAACACAGGTAGATCACTTGAGGCTAGGAATTTGAGACCAGCCTAGCTAATACGGTGTAACCCTGTCTCTACTAGAAATACAAAAATTAGCAAGGCGTGGTGGCACACTCCTGTAACCCCAGCTACTCCTGATGCTGAGGCACGAGAATCGCTTGAACCCGGGAGGCAGAGGTCACTGTGAGTCAAGATCACACCTCTGCACTCCAGCCTGGGTGACCAAACAACACACCACCTCAAAAAAAAAAAAAAAAAGAAAGAAAGAATGAATGTAATTGTATGTAATCAAATAAACACTATAATACACTGCTGATGAGAATAAAAAGTAATAATATGTAAGACAATTTGGCAACATCTCTTGATCCAACCAGTTCAAATCTAAGAATGCATCTAAGGAAATAATTTATCAAGAATGCTAAAACGGGCTGAGGGCATTAGCTCCTGACACAGTAAGACTACATTCCAAAAAAAAAAGTATACTAAAATGTACATACAAAGTTGTTCATTGCAGCTGGTCATACCTTTTCTTAATTCTTTTTTTTTCTTTGTTTTGGTCATCCTTTTTTAATAACATAAACATTAAAGAACAGGGAATTGGGAATAAATTACATACATCTAAACAACAGCATACCATGCAGTTACCAAGAATAATGATAAAAGATTTGTTCTTACTAGCCTGTAAAATCCGCAATCATTTCAGTGAAAAAAGCAAGCTAGAAAACAACTAGAAAAGCAAACTAGGCCAGCCGCAGTGGCTCACATCTGTAATCCCAACACTTTGGGAGGCCCAGGCAGGTGGATCACCAGAGGTCAAGAGTTCAAGACCAGCCTGGCGAACATGGTGAAACCCCGTCTGTACTAAAAATACAAAAATTAGCAGGGTGTGGTGATAGGCACCTGTAATCCCAGCTACTAAGGAGACTGAGGCAGGAGAATCTCTTGAACCTAGGAGGCGGAGGTTGCAGTGAACTAAGATCACGCCATTGTACTCTAGCCTGGGTACCAAGAGCAAAACTTGATCTCAAAAAAAAACAAATAAAAGCAAACTAGGAAACAACAATGATGCCATTTTTGTTTATAAAACAAAAAGTATTTATTTATATGCTCCATACAAAGAAAATGCATGGACGAGAACACATCAAAATGTTATTACTGTGTTTTCCTTTTTCTTTTTTTTGAGAGGGAGTCTCACTCTGTCACCCAGGCTGGAGTGCAATGGCACAATCTCAGCTCATGCAACCTTCACCTCCCAGGTTCAAGCAATGCGCCTGCCTCAGCCTCCTGAGTAGCTGGTATTATAAGTGCACGCTATCATGCCCACCTAACTTTGCATTTTTAGTAGAGACAGGGTTTCACCATGTTGGCCAGGCTGGTCTCGAACTCCAGACCTCAAGTGATCCACCCGCCTCAGCTTCCCAAAGTGCTGGGATTTACAGGCACGAGCTACTACTCCCGGCCTCTATTCAAATTCTTTTTAGTTAAATCATACTCTATCCAATAAATATCAGAAAGTTGTTTTTAAAGTTAAATCAAATTGTAATAAAAAAAAACAAAATAAATAAATAAATAAAATTGTAATTCTGATATCACAACCATCATCCATTACTACACATATTGAAAAACACAGAAAGTTTTGTAGCTCACCGTATTGGAAAGAAACACACACACACACACACACACACACACACACACACACACACACAAACACACCATGTGGGCAGGCTGGTCTCAAACTCCTGACCTGAGGTGTTCCACCCACCTTGGCCTCCCAAAGTGCTGGGATTACAGGCATGAGCCACTATGCCCAGCTAATTTTGTGTTTTTAGTAGAGGAGTTTTCACCATGTTGGCCAGGCTGGTCTCAAACTCCTGGTCTCAAACTCCACCCACCTCAGCCACCCAAAGTCCTGGGATTATTATACTACATGTATTGAAAAACACAGAAAGTTTTGTAGATCACCATATTGGAAAGAAACACACACACACACACACACACACACACACACACACAGAGAGAAAGAAGCAATTATTCAGTAAACCTTCTGCATCTAGTACTCATCTCTGGAAGGCAGTATTAATAACACCTACAAGGACACAAAGCTTATTCCTGTTCATCCAGTCACAAAATTCTTGCCAAATCAAAATAGAAAAGCAAACAAGAAATGAGAAGAGGCCAAGCATAGTGGCTCATGCCTATAATCCCAGCACTTTGGGTGGCCAGGGTGGGTGGATCACCTGAGGTCAGGAGTTCGAGACCAGCCTGGCCAACATGGAAAACCCCTACTAAAAATACAAAATCAGCCACACACGGTGGTTCATGCCTATAATCCCAGCACTTTGGGAGGCCAAGGTGGGTGGAACACCTGAAGTCAGGAGTTCAAGACCAGCCTGGCCAACATGATGAAACCCTATCTCTACTAAAAATATAAAAATTAGCTAAGCATGGTGGTGCACACCTGTAATCCTAGCTACTCGAGAGGCTGAGGCAGGAGAATCACTGGAACCTAGGAGCCGGAGGTTGCAGTGAGCCAAGAACATGCCATTGTACTCCAGCCTGGACGACAAGAGCAAAACTATGTCTCAAAAAAAAAAAAAAAAAACAGAAATGAGAAGAAAAGTACTCACTTTGCTTTGATCACTGAACTATAGTCATGTTGTTTTAATTCAGAAAATGACACATGACATGTTTCTATGCCATTCTGAAATCACTTTTTTTGTTGCTGTTTTAAGACAGAGTCTCACTCTGTCGCCAGGCTGGAGTACAGAGGCGCAATCTCAGTTCACTGCAACCTCCGCCTCCTGGGTTCACGTGATATTCCTGCCTCAGCCTCCTAAGTAGTTGGGACTACAGACGCGCACCACCATGCCCCACTATTTTTTGTATTTTTAGTAGAGATGGGGTTTCACCATGTTGGCCAGGATGGTCTTGATCTCTTGACCTCGTGTTCTGCCTGCCTAAGCCTCCCAAAGTACTGGCATTACAAGCGTGAGCCATCATGCCTGCCCTGAAATTATTTAAATGTATTTTTAAAATACATATCTCAGGCCAGGCACAGTGGCTCACACCTGTAATCCCAGCACTTTTGGAGGCCAAGGTAGGAAGATCACTTGAGCTCATGAGTTCGAGAACAGCCTGGGCAACATAGTGAGACCACATCTCTACAAAAAAAAACACAAAAATCAGGCCAAGTGCAGTGTCTCATGCCTGTTATCCCAGCACTTTGGGAGACCAATATGGGTGGATCACCTGAGGTCAAGAGTTCGAGACCAGCCTGGCCAACATGGTGAAACCCTGTCACTAGTGAAAATGCAAAAATTAGCCAGGTGTGGTGGCATGCCCCTGTAATCCCAGCCATTCAGGAGGCTGAGGTGGGAGAACTGCTTGAACCTGGGAGGCGGAGGCTGCAGTGAGCCAAGATCACACTACTGCACTCCAGCCCAGGCGACAAAGCAAGACTTCATCTCAAAAAAATAAAATAAAATAAATACAAAATCAGCCAGGCATGGTAGTATGCACCTGCACCTGTAGTCCTAGCTACCCGGAAGGCTGAGGTAGGAGAGTGGTCTAAGCCTGGGGGGCAGAGGTCACAGTGAGCCGAGATTGTGCCACTATAGCCTGGGCAATAGTGCTTTGTCTCAAAAAACAAACAAAAACATATCTTGTATTGCAGGTTGGATTTCTTTAAAATCTCCAAGGTGAACAATCTGGCAAAATCTATTAATATCAATGTTAAGACACATAACCTTTAACCCAAAACGTCAATTTCTGGGAATTAATTTATTCATATATGTGCAAAATAATATATTATAGATTATTCTTTGCAGCACTGTTTATAAATGCAAAAGATTAGATAAAACTAAATGTTCATCATTAGAGGACTCAGGAAGTCATGGTATGCCATACAACAGCATACTATTCAGTCATACTATTCATTAAAAAAAAGGAGAAAGTCTTTAATGTACTGACATAGAATGATTTCCAAGATATATTAAGTTTAAAAAGGCAAAATGCAAGAGTAGTCTATAATCAGCCACCATCTGTACAAAAAGAGGGAGGTATGTGTGTGTATATATATGTATATATGTGAGTGTGTGTGTGCGCTTTTTTTTCATGAACATAATTAATAATATTGGTGCCTCCAGGGAAAGAAACTGGATGGATGACAGACAAGATAGGAGAGAAACTTAAAATTTTAATTCATGTGTATATATTACCTGTTCAAAAAATAGTTTATAATAGAAAAATTTCATGCATTTCACTAATATTCCTATTTCTCACTTCTAGATAATTTAAGCAAGATGAAGAGAATTCTCATGTAACTATAATACATTTACATTTACTCATAATAAAAAGAGATGCATTATTATTATGTGCATTATTGAACATAAAAGTTTTAAGAAGACACCTAGGGGATCTAGATGTCTTCTTAAAACTTCTATGTTCAATAATACACATAATAAACTTGTAACTACAATGTAAAATATTAATAATGCCATCACTATTCAGAAGCAAATGCAATAGCAACAAGTTTCCTAACCCCTGTCCCGCAAATTCCAAAACTGAATCACTGACCAGTTTATAATTCAAGTAAAAATCTGAAAATACAAGAGTCCTGATTTCATCAACATCTAGGACTCTCCACAACATGTTAGTTTCAACAGCCTTCTCTCAGCAAGAGTGCTTTTTTGCCCCTTATCTGTGGCCACTTCACAAAATGAGAACATGACATTACTATAGCCAAAGTCAATCTAATTGTCTTACAGTCACAAGCTAGGTCCCCAGCCAAGACTGCTCTCTCAAAAATGGAAGACAACAAAACAGACCCCAGAGTACCCCACCAGGAAAGTGTGCACCTGGTTCACAGCCTCACATCCTTCAGGTCAAAACAGGAAGGGACCACATCTCTTCCCCCAGCCCCAGAATAGAATCCCCTCCGTCTTCGGTTTTCCCATAGCAGCATGCTTAATACACAGAATAATAACCACCACTTGTCTGCCTTCCCTCTTAGGCATGGAGCAGTTTGGGAACAAGGCTTGAGAGCCTTTCTCTCTGCCTGTAAGCATAACAGCAAAGCTTGTTGAATGAAGATTTTGATCAAGGTATCCAGTTTGTTCAACCTCTAGTAATTACCTAGGATACACCCTAGAATAATGCTCTTATTTTAATGTCAGCCATTTTATTAAAGACTTTCTGTTTTTAGACCCATTTCTCATTAATGCTTTGTGTACACCCTTTTTGTATCCCTTCCAGTCTCCCTACCCCACCCCAAAAGAGATCTAGACAGATGATTACAATGAGATATTTCTAATCTCCCAGTGCTTAGTCCTTCTTTCATGACTCCATAAAATCAGTAACTCTACAGTTAAACTAAATACTGTCCCTTTGTCCAAAAAAAATCCTCCTTTGGCCACTTCAGAAATCTACTGCATGTTCTGAAAAGAAAGAGAGAATGGCAAGCTTTTCCCACTATGTTTACTTTTGAAACGCAGTCACAGACCACAGGAAATCTGCCTGGCATGCCAATCACTCCCAACAGGTACATTCAATCAGCAGTAAGCCCAGACAGCTCACATCAAGAGCATCTTTTAGAGGAACAACTTCCTCAGAATAGGATCCCATGCCTGGAGGATAATTTATTAAATGAAAAGAATGTCTCTCATCTCAAACTTTTTAGACAAAAGATGTGCCCAAAAGTATAGTGATAGCTATAGATTCAGATACATACCAGCCCAACTTCTCCATAAAGAATGGAGGTGGTAAAAAATAGTTGGCATCCTTACTTCCTACTCTCCCTAGCATAAATCATGCTTCCTACTGAGGAAGTTTAAACTCTTGTTAAATCACTCTCTTGGAGAGCTAGGCGCTGTGGCTCACTCCTATAATCCAATCCTAGCACTTTAGGAGGCCAAGGCAGGAGGATCACTTGAAGCCACAAGTTCTAGGCAGCAGTGAGCTATGATCACACCACTGCACTCCAACCTGGGCAACAAAGCAAGATTACATTTCTAAAAAAAAAAAAGAAAGAAAGAAAAAGAAAGAAGGAAAGAAAGAAAGAAAAACATCCCTCTGTTGATTGACAATTATCTGAAAAGCATATGAAATACCGTATTTGCGCTCACCTCTCTGATGTTGTTATATTGCTTGGAACTAAAAAGAATAAAATAATTCCTTCCTTTATTTCTACTGTCAATAATAAATACCTTCTAAAAAAGGCAACAGATGAATAACCAACATCTCAGATAATAAAAGTCTTTACATAACAAGATACTAAAAAATACCTACTTAAGGATCAAAATTTACTGGAAAACAAAAAGCAAAGACCAACCTTCAAGCTGAATCTTTCCCTTCACTGACATCTGGACTGTAGATTACAAAATGGACTCCCCAAGGAGGTCTGATCTCTTAGGGTAAGTAACATTAGCCACTACCCAACACTAAAGAGTGTGATGGAGGGAAATATAGTAATACAGATTCAGAGAGAAAGATCAGAGACTTCACTAGTTAACTTTTGGAATTTCTAGACAAGAATTTTCTAATGCTGTTTAATTTTTTGTTAAAAAAGTAATATATACTCATTGCTCAAACTCAAAGTAATTTTTGAAACTAAGCATTTGTCAAAAAAGAAAAGGCAAGATCTAGACATACAAAAAACCTCTAAATTGAGTATATTTCCCAATTCAAAATTCAGTTACCAGAATCTTAAATAGCTAGTTAACAAATTTTCAGGCCAAGCACAGTGGCTCACGTCTGTAATCCCAACACTTTGGGAGACACAGGTGGGAAGACTGCTTGAGCCCAGGAGTTTGAGATCTGCCTGGGCAATACAATGAGACCTTGTCTCTAAAAAAAACAATCAAATTTTAAGGCCGGGCACGGTGGCTCATGTCGGTAATCCCAGCATTTTGGGAGGCCGAGGCAGGTGGATCACAAGGTCAGGGGTTCAAGACCAGCCTGGCCAAGATGGTGAACCCCTGTCTCTAATAAAAATACAAAAATTAGCAGGCACGGTGGCAGGCACCTATAATCCCAGCTACTGGGGAGGCTGAGGCAGGAGAATCGCTTAACCCAGGGTTGAGGGGTGTGGAGGTTGCAGTGAGCTGAGATCGCGCCACTGCACTCCAGCCTGGGCGACAGAGTGAGACTCCATCTCAAAATAATAATAATAAATTTTAGGCCAGGCACAATGGCTCACATCTGTAATCCCGACACTTTGGGAAGCCGATGCAGGTGGATCACCTGAGGTCAGGAGTTCGAGACCAGTCTGACCAACATAGTGAAACCCCGACTCTACTAAAAAAAAAATACAAAATTAGCCAAGTGTGGCTGACGCCTGTAATCTCAGCTACTCAGGAGGCTCTGGCATGAGAATAGGTTGAACCCAGGAGGCAGAGGTTGCAGCAAGCTTAGATCATACCATTTCATTCCAGCCTGGGCAACAAGAGCAAAACTCCGTCTCAAAAAAAAAAAATAAAGGTTTAAATGGACAATTTTATGTTATGCATATTTTAATACAATAAAACACTTAGAAAAAAACTTTTAGCTGGGCGTGTGGCGGGCGCCTGTAATCCCAGCTACTGAGGAGGCTAAGGCAGGAGAATCACTGAACCCCGGAGGCGGAGGTTGCAATAAGCCGAGATTGTACCACGGCACTCCAGGCTGGGCAACAAGAACAAAACTCCGTCTCAAAATAAAAAATAAATAAATAAAATAAAAAAATTTTTTTAAAAGAAAAAAACTTTATCAGGTCTTCATTTAACTGGACTGTCTAAGGTTAGATTTCATATCAGGAACTCAAATCTAAAAAGGACTGTACAGTCATCTGATATAATCCTCATGGAAACCCTAATGGGAAGTCTGCATCTATCTCTACATCCCTCCTGACTAGTGAGTGGTTTCCAGATGCTGCCAGATAGTGGGAGCAGACCTTTTCCCAAGGCAGCCCATTGACCTTCATGAAGAAAGAACAACCTGAGCTGGGGAAAAAAAAAATGAGAGAAATGAAAAGCATGCTGAAGAATTTGAAAGTCAAATTCTGCTTCTCTGCAGCTGTGGGACAATAAACAAAGTATTCAACTTCTCCAAGTCTCTGCTTTCTCTCATTATAAAATGACAATGGCACCTGCCTTTAAATGTTACTGTAAAAATTGGCAGAACTACACCTCTAGCACCCAGCCAACTGCCTGACAAATGGTGTGTGTTCAGTCGCATGGTGATGGCTAGTATGGCAATAGATCTATGTTTCTTTCAGTCAACCAAAGGCTGAGAAGAATACAGCTTAGGTTGGGAGAACACTATGACTTACCAGAACTTAATAAAACAGCCACCAGCACCACAGAAAAACATCAGAGAAGGAGCTGTTTTTTATGTAGTTCAACTCTCTTAGGAAAGACTGGCTTATTGTTCCAAGAACGAACCCAGCTACTCTTATTTACGAAGGCACTGCTACACAATTCATTCTCTCTATACAACGGGCCTCTGTTAGCATGTCTGAGCTACTGTTCATAACAGAGGCTGCCTCTACCCACAGGAAAGACACACAGTCTGTGAAGAAAATTAGCTAAAAGGTAGTCCCTGGAGGCTGCTCTCAAACTTGTGTAGCCCCAGAAGCACTTGGGGAACCTGTTAAAAAAAGCAGACAGCTCACCCACACCCCCAGACATTCTGATTGATTACTAAATGTTTCACACAGGAGCCTAGCACACAACTGTTTAAAGAAACACTAGAAGGTATGCCACAAAAATGTAGTAAGATTACATTCTGATGTGGACAACTACAACAATCTACCCCACAAAGCAAATGCTGCATTTTCCTCAGTGCCCATCTGGAAACGCAATAGTTTTGGTTACGCACGACAGGATTGGAAACCAAGGAAGTAACAGAGACCACCTGTATGTAATACCCAATGTGAGTTTTATACAGTTTCTTCATACTGAAGGCCATCATGATTGCTTTTTCTTTTTAATAAACATAAAAAGTAGTGAAAAATAAAAATAATGCACCAGCTACACCTCATATAATAGCAAAAAATATACTTAAATTATATTCCCCAGAAGTTGGTAACATTTTTGTGAAATTAACATATCCTTAGATTGCTGGGAAAGTTACTAAATGATACAAAGTTACGGTTACCTAGCAGCAATACCTATCAATAGTCATAAATATGAGACTGGATGTACTGGTGTGTGCCTACAGTCCCAGCTACTCAGGAGGCTGAGGCAGGAGGATCACTGGACCCAGGAGTTGGGGTAGCCTAGGCAACAGAGCAAGACCATGTCTCTTTTAAAAAAAAAAAAAAAAAGGTCATATATATCCTTCAATTTAATAATCCCACTTCTTTATATGATAACTACTCAGGCACAGTGGCTCACGTCTATAATCCCAGCACTTTGGGATGGTGAGGCAAGAGGACTGCTTGAGTCCAGGAGTTTGAGACCAGCCTGGGCAATATAGTGGGACCCTGTCTCTACAAAAAAACATAAAAATTAGCAAGGGTGGTGGCACACACCTGGCTAATCCCAGCTACTCAGTACGCTGAGGTGGGAAGTCAAGGCTGCAGTAAGCTGCGATCACACCACCACACTCCACCCTGGGTGACAAAGTATCTTTTGGCTTAAAAAAATAAACTTCATGTCAAAGATCTCAGGCCAGGCACGGTGGCTCACACCTGTAATCCCAGCATTTGGGAGGCTGAGGCAGGTGGATCACTTGAGGTCAGGAGTTTGAGACCAGCCTGGCCAACCTGGTAAAAAACCCATATCTGCTAAAAATACAATAATTAGCAAGGCATGGTGGCGCACGCCTGTAATCTCAGCTACTTGGGAGGTTGAGGCAGGAGAATCGCTTTAATCCGGGATGCGGAGGTTACAGTGAGCTGAGATTGTGCCACTGCACTCCAGCCTGGGCATCAGAGTGAGACCCTGCCTCAAAAAAAAAAATCTCAAAATGGTTTACCAAAATTTGCCATATTAACTCAAAATGGCAAAGCTATTAAAAATTAAAATTACATATACTGTGTAATTATAAGAAAACCATTCGCAAAACATGCAAAACCTAAAATTACTTACAAAAAAAATAGATATGCCAGGCACAGTGGCTCATGCCTGTAATCCCAACACTTTGGGAAGCTGAGGTGGGTGGATCACAAGGTCAAAAGATCAAAACCATCCTGGCCAACATGGTGACGCCCCATCTCTACTAAGAATACAAAAATTAGCTGAGTGTGGTGGCGCACACCAGTAGTTCTAGCTACTTGGGAGGCTGAGGCAGGAGAATCTGGGAGGCAGATTGAACCTGGGAGGCAGAGGTTGTTGTCGTGAGCTGAGACTGAGCCATTGCACTCCCACCTGTTAACAGAGTGAGAGTCCATCTCAGAAAAAAAGGAATGGACACATGGCAGTCTCAAAGAGTGACATATCGAGAAGTAATAGCTCATGTTGGGATGGCTTAATGTGGGTTTTCCTCCACTGGTCTCTCAACGTTCTGTATTATTGCTACATTATTGTAGTAAGACTATTAATAAATTTAACTGATTCTACCTGGAGAGTTAATTGAACAGCAGTGAAGGAAAGTGCTACATTGACCTCAGCTATCCTGAACAAAGACAGGCCCACCCAAACGCACCATGCTATCAGATGGCCATGAGGCCAGTTCTAGATTTCTTTCCCCAACAGATCAATCTTAACAGATACACAAAAATATAAACCCTTGAATTTACTTTTTCTTTCTTTTTTTTCCTTAAATACTCTCCTATCCAAGAAATTACATTTTTCTAAAAGCAAGTATATATGCACTAAAGGAAAGGAGGAAATCTGATTTCACAGCTACTGGCATGGCAAAAAGACTAGACGACTTCATGAGCCACAACTTCAATATAAGCCAAGATTATGTAGCTAAGAGACAGTGTGGTTCACATCAAAAGGACATTAGGTTGAGGGACAGAAGGCCCAATTCTCATTCTAGATCAATCAGGGCAAATTTCACTTGCAGGCCTTGATTTCTCATCTGCAAATTGATAGGACTGTGATGCTATCTCCCCTACCCATATCATAGGACTTGGAAGGGAACAAAGTTTATGACTGTAAAAGTGCTTTGAAAATCATTTTTATCTTTTAACTTTGCCTATTACTACTATGAAGACATTTACTTATAAATCCACAAAAAGGGTAACAGTGTGTAGAAGGAAATGTGGGTTTTCCCAAACTAGTAAGTGGGTGTTTCTCCTTTCTCCAGAGGAGTCTGAAATTGGGAGCCATGCCTTTACTTGTATCTGCATTGTTTGAATTTTTTTTTTTTTTTTTTTTTTAGAGATGTGGTTTCGCCATGTTGGACAGGCTGGTTTCTAACTCCTGACCTCAAGTGATCCACCCGCCTCAGCCTCCCAAAGTGCTGGGATTACAGGCGTAAGCCACCACACCCGGCCTTTGTTTGAATCTTTTAGGAAGATCTATTCATCTATTACTTAGGGAATTTAAAATTTTTAATTTGTATAAGCTAATGCAGTAACTTAAATCATGAATGTAGAGTGCAGAGTTCTCCACCTCCGGGTCATCTAAAAATCATCTGGGGACTGTTGAAACTGTGGCTACCCACGTCCCATACAAATTCTCTGAGTGGAAGAGAATAAAGTAAGGCCAGGCTGCTTGTATTTTCACAAGGTCCCAAAGTGATTCCAGTGACTTGATACTGCAACTACTACTACACAGTTACTAACTCCCACCGTGTATTACCCTTAACGCATACCAGTCACTACCCTCAACACTTTACATTATCTCATTTAATCTTGACAACAACCTATAGGTAGGTGCTACACTTAACACTGCCCTCCTCTCAACCTTGTTTTACAGACAAAAATGCTAAAATACTGAGATTATTTAACTGGTCTAAAATCACAGCACTGGTAAGTGGCAGAGCCAGAATGCACAATGAAGTTTGAAAATCACTGATTCAGTTCCCTAAGAAAACAGCTGTATATTCTGGTCAGGTCGTATCTTCTGTTTTGTTTCAGACACTGCATTTAAATGATATTGAAAAAAAAAAGAAAGAAAAAAACAGTGGCTGAGAGTGGTGACTCACCCCTGTAATCCCAGCACTTTGGGAGGCCAAGGCAGGCAGATCACAAGGTCAGGAGATCGACACCAGCCTGGCCAACGTGGAGAAACTCCATCTCTAAATTTAAAAAAAAAAAAAACATAGAATAGAATAGAATAGATGGGTCTCAATAAATTTAAGTCTTAGGCCCAAGAAACCATCTCTCTCAACTTATAAATCATGACACTAAGCTACTTAAGAAAATAGAATGATGCTGGGCACGGTGGCTCACGCCTGTAATCCCAGCACTTTGGGAGGCCAAGGTGGGCGGATTACGAGGTCAAGAGATCGAGACCATCCTGGCCAACACGGTGAAACTCTGTCTCTACTAAAAATGCAAAACTTAGCTGGGCATGGTGGCGTGCGCCTGTAGTCCCAGCTACTTGGGAGGCTGAGGCAGGAGAATTGCTTAAACCTGGGAGGCGGAGGTTGCAGTGAGCCAAGATCATGCCACTGCACTCCAGCCTGGCACCTGGCTACAGAGTGAAACTCTGTCTCAAAAAAAGAAAGAAAGAAAGAAAAGAAAAGAAAGAAGACTGAAGCAAAAAATTCAAATCTAAAACCAATAAACATAGGCCGGGCGCGATGGCTCACGCCTATTATCCTAGCACTTTGGGAGGCCACGGCAGGCAGATCACCGGAAGTCAGGAGTTAGACACCAGCCTGGCCAACATGGTGAAACCCTGTCTCTACTAAAAATTAGCTGGGTGTGGCTGTGGGTACCTGTAAGCTACTCAGGAGGCTGAGGCAAAAGCATCACTTGAATCTGGGAGATGGAGGCTGCAGTGAGGTGCCATGCATTTCAGCCTGGATGACAAGAGCAAAACTCTGTCTCAAAAACTAAAACTAAAAATAATAAAACCAGTAAACAAAATATAACACACTTGAATGACAAACTTAATGTTCTTCTGGCCAATCATTTCTCAACATCCCTGTCAAACTATTTTAAGGCTCTGAAATCTTGCTCTATAAAAAGCAAGTTCCCATCATCTGGACTACACTTAAGAGATTCTATCCCATTAGTTATGGAAGCATAATACCCCAGGCTTCAGATCTTTACTTGCTATCAATTTAAAAAAAAATGCTTACCTCTATACATAAATAAGGTTGAATCTGTGGGTTAATTCAAAAGTCTGACATACTAGGAGATCTGGGTTTTCCATTATAACACAAATTTATGGTGCAAACTTAGCAAAAGCCTTTTCTGTATTTGCCAATTCAGTAGCAACACAGAGATACAATATTTGACACCTCCACCACCACCAAAGTCTCGTCAAAGGAGTCCTGACTTTGGTTAATCTTACTTGGGAGAATTAAAACCTATAGCTGAAACCTCCTTCATAAAAATTAAAACTTTAGAAGTCTAAAATGGTGTTACAAGTTAGCCCATAATAAACAATGAATTATAGAAACTGAGATTTGAGTAACAACCGCTAAAAAGGTACAATTACACAATTTTACAAGATAACCACCAGATCACTGAAATTTATATCTTTCTTAACAAATGTAAAAAGTAAATAATATTCACTACTCTCAGGCGCTGTATTATTTTGTATCTATGTTGTCTCTACATCAATGTTGCTATTCTCCCACTCCATTGATAAGCAAACACAGCCCATGTTCAGGATCCCTCATATGGAGAGGTCAGTTAACCTCATAAATAATAATAGTAATAAAAACAATTTCTAATGGCAGAATTGAAAACGGACTGTGGAATTCAAATAGGATGGAAGGTACATGGCAGCATGAAACTGTTTCTCGCCTCTGACTTCTGCATCACTGCCTCCCAAAGGACTAGAGAATCTGAAGCTCTCATTGCCACATCTACAAATTAAAGTATCATGTTTAAAGAGCTCACAGGTTCTACGAATGGTCAGTATTTAACGGACGCACCCCACTACACAGAAACTCACTCAGCTGCAACACAGCATGCTTTAAAACTCCACCTAAGTTTTTTCTTAATTTTAGAAACAAACAACTATTTTAAAAATATTATGTAATAAGTTAAACTCTGGAAAGCCCCATGCTCATTCAAGCAGCTCGGAAAATGGAAAGCAAAATTTGATTAGCTCCATTGTACCTAGCCAGGCTAACGTGCAAGATCACACACTCATCTTCGTCAGAGCGTCTCTGCCAACACCAAAGAACAACAAAGGCAAGTTGAGAAGGCTGCACAGGCTTAACTCAGCACTTGTTCGCTTTCCCAGCTTCAGAAAGCAGCTCTTCGAAGGCCCTGGGGACCAAGGGGACCTTGCGCATCCCATCAGGCCAGCCGCTCCGTCGGCGCCGCTCGCGCAGCTTTTGTCTGGCCGGGCTGGGAGCCCGGGCCAGGAACCCGGGCCGCCCGCCTCCCGGCACCCCTTCCCTCTGGATCTTTCTCCACACCCATCACTCGCCGACGACTAGTTGTTGTGGGTTTCTCTCCCTCGCCCCCTCCCCTCCTTTCGAACGCGTCCCGGGTTCGCTGGCTTCTCCCACCCGGAAGGGGAGACTCAGGATAAAAAGGGGGCCCGGGTGGGGTCTGGGAAAAGGAAACAGGGGCACACAAAGCCCGACTGACCCCACGGCCGACCCCCTCCCTCCGCAAAGCAGCCTGGGCTCAGCGACCTACTAGCTGTATAAACAACCTTCGCAGCCCGCTCTTCTCCAGGCTCCCACCTCAGGGCCACCCCATCCCCCAAAGTGCACCCAAGAGCCGATGACAGCGCTGGACATCGCCCCCACCCAGACCCGGGGCCCGCCAATGTGCGGGAGGGGCCAGGGCCCCGGGAGGGCTCGGGTCTGACCCTCCGCCCCCTGATCGGGTACTTACAGCCCTGTTTTTCGTTACTGTTGCCGCTGCGGACCAGAGAGCCGCCGCCTTCTCCTCCACCCCAATGAGGTTAAGCGCTCGGTGCGGGGATTAAAAAAAAAAAAAAGAAAGGAAAAAAAAAAAAAAGACCTGGAGAGCGAGAGAGACGCCGAGGGCGCCTGCGCAGTGCAGTCCCCCTTTTTCTCCTTACCGCCACCGACCCGGCTGCACCATAGAGTACGTAAACCGAGACCAGAGAGGCGGCTGCCTCTCTATGGTAACGCCCCGCGCAGGCGCCGGCCTGGCCGTGTTAGGCGGAAAGTCCCCGGGAGCTTTTCCCCTCACGGAGGACGCTGGTTGACCCTGATGGGGACCCGTAGGGTAAAGGTTTGTTTTTTGTTTTTTGTTTTTTTCAGGAAAGGGTGGCCGAGTGTAGTTAGGACCCTTGGAAAGTTGCAAAGAAGGTTGGAACTAACTGGCCACAGCAACAGTGTACCAGCAAGCAGGGAACGTGATAGGAAGAGCTAAAGAGGATTCGGGAAACCCTGAGTAAAAGTCGTCCAACTGGAACTTCCTTTGGTCAGGGATGTGATACCCGAAGGAAACGGCCTTTCCCTTCTGGGTTACGGGCCACTGCAATGAAGGAAATTGTGCCCTGCGACTTCCCATAACAGAGCTGTGCGTCCACGCTCCCTTTTCCGAGCAGGCGCGGAAGCTTGTGCCGGAAGCACAACTTTTTAACGATTCTTTGCCTTTTTGGGAGGGGAGCCAGCCCCGTGGAGGCTTCGGAGACCCTTGGAGTCGGCTAGCGAGACTCAAGGATTTCTTACTTGACCGCCTCCACAAATAAACACTGCTTCGCTCCTCCGTCGCGTGCTTCACCCTGGGATGATATGTGGGGAAGTGGTAGGTTTTGTTTTTTTGAGACAGGATTTCACCGCCGTCGTCCAGGCTGGAGTGCAATGGCGCGATCATGGCTCACTGCAGCCTCGACCTTCCCAGGTTCAGGTGATCCTCCTGCCTTAGCCTCCCTAGTGGCTGGAATTACAGGGGCGCACCACCACCGCCAGCTAATTTTTGTTTTTTTTTTTTTTTGGTTTTTTGTAGAGAAGCATTTCACCGTGTTTCCCAGCCTTGTCTAAAACTCCTGACCTCAAGTGATGCGCCGGCTTGGGTTTTCGAAAGTGCTGGGATTACAGGCTTGCGCCATCGCGTCCGGCCCACAAAGTGTTTTGGAGGGTAGAAAACTGCAAATTATAGGGCTGCCTTCAAGGATACTGAAGGACCCACATTTGCTACATCAGGCTCCTGTGCGCGCGGATAATTTGATGTGTTGGGATGCACTGCCCAGTGTGTTGGGTCTTCACCAGAGGAGCTTGTGTGCGGAGCTCCATGCTAGTAGCATGTGTATTTGATGGGACGGGAGAGAGGTGCAGGAGAACTGTGAGATAATGCCCCCTGATCCTCAGGATCTTAGGAGGCATGGTCGGAGAGGCTAAGCTAAAGCATTAAAGCCATGAGTAGGCCCTTCTGTGTAGTGCAGAAAAGGGGACTGTGATTTGAAAGAGTAGGGATGACATGGAAGATGTGACTCCTAGTTGGATGTATTAGGTGATGTCTTTGGAACGAAAGCACAAGCAACGTTTTGAAAATGGATGGGTGATCATGAAAGACCATTACAGAGAAGAAACAACAAGATGTAAAGGCTAAGAGGCGTACAGGAAGTACAATGAAGAGAGCAGTCTAACTGAAATGGGAAAAATACGAGTTAAAAGTAAGATTTGATCAGAAAAATGGAATCGATTTTTAAAGTTTTGTGTCTACGCGACAAAATTTATCATCTTAACCATTTTTGAGTGTGTAATTCGTTAGCATTAAGTACATTTACCTTGTGCAGCCAATCTCCAGAATTCTTTTCATCTTGCAAAACAAACTCTGCACCCATTGAACAGTTTCCCATTCCCCATTTTCCCCTCAGCCTTGGTCACCACCGTTCTAGTTCTGTCTCTATGAATTTGACTAGACACCTCATGGAAGTGATATCATACAGTATTTGTCTTTTTGTGACTGGCTTATTTCACATAGCGTAATGTCCTTGTGGTTTATCCATGTTGTATGTAGCATGTGTCAGATTTTCCTTCCCTTTTAAGACTAAATGATAATCCATTATATGTATATACCACCTGGGTTACTTCCACCTTTTGGCTATTATGAATAATGCTGCTTTGAACATGAGTGTACAAATATTTCTTCAAGATCTTGCTTTTAGGCTGATACAGGGTAGTAAGTTATCTTGATTGTTCAGTTACAGACCAAACTCCTTTGCTACTGGTGCTCCACTTTTCACCACTGCATTTGTCTAGTCTTAAACAAAAAAAAAAAAAGAAAAAAGAAACCCTGCTTTTTATAGAATGTGGGGCAGGGTGCAATGGTTCATGCCTATAATCCCAGCACTTTGGGAGGCCGAGGCGGGTGGATCACGAGGTCAAGAGATCGAGACCATCCTGGTCACCATGGTGAAACCCCGTCTCTACTAATACAAAAAATTAGCTGGGCACGGTGGCGCGTGCCTGTAATCCCAGCTACTCAGGAGGCTGAGGCAGGAGAATTGCCTGAACCCAGGAGGCGGAGATTGCGGTGAGCCGAGATCGCGCCATTGCGCTCCAGCCTGGGTATCAAGAGCGAAACTCCGTCTCAAAAAAAAAAAAAAAAAAAAAAAAAAAATACAAAAAATTAGCCAGGCGTGGCGGCGTGCACCTGTAGTCCCAGCTACTCGGGAGGCTGCAGCAAAATAATTGCTTGCGCCTGGGAGGTGGAGGTTGCAGTGAGCGGAGATCATGCCACTGCTCTCCAGCCTGGGCGACAGAGCAAAACTCGGTCTAAAAAAAAAAATCATTTACAATTTTTTTAGTATTTCTAAAAGAAATCTTTTTTTAATAAATGCAACTTTAGACCACTATCATTGCTTTATATCATCTACCTTGTTCATCTTCAGATTAACCCAACTGTCTCATAAAATGTTTTGCTACCAGCTTTATTGAGATATAATTCATATGCCTTACAGTTCACTCATTAAAGTATGTAATTCAGCAGCTTTAGTACATTCAAAGAGTTGTGCACGCTGGGCACAGTGGCACATGCCTGTATTCCCAGCACATTGGGAAGCCAAGACAAGAGGATCACTTGAGCCAAGGAGTTCGAGATCAGCCTGGGCAACGTGCAAAACCCCTTCTCTACAAAACTTAGCTGGATGTGGTGTCGTGCACCTGTAGTCCCAGCTACTTGGGAGGCTGAGGTGAGAGGATCACTTGAGCCTAGGAGGCAGAGGTTGCAGTGAGTGCCACTGCACTCTAGCCTGGGCGACAAAGTGAGACCCTGTCTCAAAAAAAATTAAAAACGGAGTTGTGCAACCACCACCACAATTTGTTTTAGAACATTTTCATCACCCCAAAAAGAAACATTACTGTGGACTTAGGATGATAATGATGTGTCATTGTAGGTTCATTAATTGTAACCACTCCGGCCAGGGATGTTAATGGGGGCGACTATGCATGTATGGAAGCAGCAACGTATATAAAAAGTCTCTGCATCTTCTCAATTTTACTGTAAAACCAAAACTGCTCTAAAATTTAAAGTTTTTTTTCTTTAAAGAATGATACTAAAAGAAAAAAAAGAATAGTAATAAAATCCTTAAAACTCTACTGCTGTGAGTAGGCACTATTTCCTCCTAACCCACCAGTCCTAGGCAATGTAATCGACATTTTTGTCTCTATAGATTTGCCTATTCTGGATATTTCATACAAATGGAATCGTACATTTGCGCTAGCTTCTTGGGATTTTTTTCAAGATTCATCCATGTTGTACTTCATTCATTTTTATTATGAAATAAAATTTCGTTCTAAGTATACCATATTTTGTTTGTTTCTTAGTTGATAGACATTGAATTTCCATTTTTGGACCATTTTGAATGATACTAGGAGCATTCTATTATAAGATTTTGTGTGGACATGTGTTTTCAGTTTTCTTGGACATAAATGTAGAATTGCTAGATCACATGGTAACCGTATGTTTAACCTTTTCAGAAATGGCTGGACTGTTTTCCAAAGTGAAGGCTCCATTTTACATTCCCATCAGCAACGTATGAAGATTTTAGTTTCTCCACATCCTCATCCTCACCAACACTTGTTATTATCTGTCTTTTTTGTTATACCTGTCTTACTGGGTGTGAAGTGGTGTTTGTGATTTTGGTTTACTTTGTGTGTGCGTGTGTGAGAGACAAGGTCTCTCTCTGTCACCCAGGCTGGCATGCAGTAGCACAATCATAGCTCACCACAGCTTCAGCCTCCCACCACAGCCTCCTGAGTAGCTGGGACAACACACGCACCACCACGCCTGGCTAATTTTTGTATTTTATTTTTATTTTTATTTTTTTTTTTTTATTTATTTTTTTTTTTTTTAAAGATAGAGTTTCACCATGATGGCCAGGCTGGTCTTGAACTCCTGACCTCAGTTGATCCTGCCTCCCGAAGTGCTAGGATTACAGGCGTGAGCCACCGCACACGGCCAATTTTTATATTTTCTGTAGAGACAGTTTCACCATGTTGCCCAGGCTGATCTTAAAGTCAGCTCAAGCAGTGCCCCTGCCTTGGCCTCCCAAAGTGCTGAGATTACAGGCCTGAGCCACCATGCCTGGCCAATTTGCATTTCTTTTTTTTTGGAGATGTAGTTTCGCTCTTGTTACCCAGGCTGGAGTGCAATGGCACGATCTCGGCTCACCGCAACCTCTGCCTCCTGGGTTCAGGCAATTCTCCTGCCTCAGCCTCCTGAGTAGCTGGGATTACAGGCACGTGCCACCATGCCCAGCTAATTTTGCATTTCTTTTATTTTTTTATTTTTATTCTTTGGCTGGAGTGCACCCAGGCTGGCACAATATTGGCTCGCTGCAGCCTCCACCTCCTGGGCACAAGTGGTCCTCACCTCAGCCTTCCAAGTAGCTCGGACTACAGGCATGTGCCACCATGCCTAACTAATTTTTTAAATTTTATTGTAGAGACAAGATTTAGCCATATTGCTCAGGCTGGTCAAGTGTTCTCTCACCTTGGCCTCCCAAAGTGTTGGGATTACAGGTGTGAGCCAGTGCACCCAGTGGATCATATGGTTTTTGTTTTTTGTTAATATGGGGCGTTACATTCCTTGATTTTCAGATATTAAACCAACTTTGAATTCCCAGGGCAAATCCCACTTGATTATGATGTATAGTCCTTTTTATATGTCACTGACATTGATTTGCTGGTATTTTGCTGAAGACTTTTGCATCTTTGTTAATAAGAGCTGTTGAGGCTGGGCATGGTGCTGAATGCCTGTAATCCCAGACTTTAGGAGGCCAAGCTGGGAGGATTGCTTGAGCTCACGAGTTCAAGACAAGCCCGGCCAACACATTGAAACCCCCTCTCTACAAAAAATACAAACATTAGCTGAGCATGGTGGTGTGTTCCAGCTACTTCGGAGGCTGAGGTGGAAGGATCACTTGAGCTATGGAGGTTGAGGCTGCAGTGTGTCAAAATTGCACCACTGCACTCCAGCCTGGGCAACAGAGTGAAACCCTGTCTCAAAAACTAAGTAAGTAAACAAGAGATAATTTGTCTTAATTTTCTTGTGATGTCTGATTTGGGTATCAAGATAATACTGGCCACATAAAATAAGTTGGGAAGTGTTCCCTCCTCACGTATATTTTCAAGAATTTGTGAAGTTTTGCATTCATTGTTATTACTTTTCTTTTTTTGAGACAGAATCTCTGTCACCCAGGCTAGAGTGCAGTGGCACCATCTCAGCTCACTGCAACCACCTCCTGAATTCAAGCGATTCTCATGCCTCAGCCTCCCCAGTAGCTGAGGCTATAGGTGTGTGCCACCATGCCCAGCTAATTTTTGTATTTTATTTTTATTTTGAGAGATGGAGTCTTGCTCTATCGCTCAGGCTCCCAGGCTGGAATGCTATGGCCTAATCTTGGCTCACTGCAACCTTTACCTCCTGGGTTCAAGCAATTCTTCTGACTCAACCTCCTGAGTAATATATTTTATTCTACAAACATATATTTTTTTGGCTGGGCGCAATGGCTCACACCTGTAATCCCAGCACTTTGGGAGGCCAAGGCGGGCAGATTAATTCAGGCTCAGTGGTGGGCGCCTGTAATCCCAGCTACTTGGGCAGCTGAGGCAGGAGAATCACTTGAACCAAGACGGGGAGGTTGCAGTGAGCCGAGTCTGCACCACTGCACTCCAGCCTGGACAACAGAGTGGGACCCTGTCTTACATACACAGACATAAAAAAATACTACACACACATACACACACACATATATGTATGTATATTAAAAAAATTTTTTTTTCTATTTTGTGACAAGGTCTCTCTATGTTGCCCAGGCTGGTCTTGAACTCCTGGGATCAAGGGATCCTCTCACCTCAGCTTCCCAGTGCTGGGATTACAGATGTGAGCCACCATGCCTGGTATTATTTATTTATTTATTTATTTATTTGAGATGGAGTCTCACTCTTGTCACCCAGGTTGGAGTGCAATGGTGTGATCTTGGCTCACTACAACCTCCGCCTCCCAGGTTCAAGCAATTCTATCTCAGTTTCCCGAGTAGTTGGGATTACAGGCATGCACCACCATGCCCAAGTAAGGCATATTTTTATAATATTTAAAAAGTTATTCTTAAAGGATTTGATGCCATATTTTTGATCGCATGCCCCAGTAAAGAGGAATCACTAAATTTTAGGTAGGCAGATTTCTTTCTCTTCCTGTAATTCCTATAAAGTAAGTATTTAGGTTAACCCAGCATCTTCCATTCTGGGTTAACCTAAATACTTTAGTAATAAAGACTTACTTGTAACTAATTAGATAGTCAGCTTTACTTAATATTCTTAATCATCTAGATTAGATGTTAAGATAAAAAATATTTTATGCCTACAGAAATTAAAATTCAGAAAGGACAGTAGCACATACATGCTCTCAATGTCTGTGCCATAACTCATGTGGAATCTGGATTTGCACTGCTTGGGGAACAGGTAGTGTCTGCTGGAGAAGTGGTGTGACAGAAATGTGGGTAAAGGTAGGGTGTGTCTTTTGTAAATGATGAAAACAGGAGATTAAAAACTAGTTTGCTAAATCATGTTCATAACCACTCCCTGGAGAGCAATTACTCTGATTACTGGACTTACCTGGAAAGTACCACCCAATGGAGGAGAAAATAGAGGTGTTTGGTTCACTCTTGTGGGTTTCCCCACGTGCGAAGGTGTTATGCTGCTGCTGTCCCCTCTTTGGACACTGTAGTAGCAGTTACTAGAGAATGGTAGAGTAAGGGGTGCCCTCACAGCTGTCAACTCAGTGTGTGATCCAGACAAGTAACTTAGTCTGGTTGCAAGCCCCAGGATTACTTATCTTTAATGGAGATGATAGTTCTAGTTTCCAGTGTTATCACACCTAATGAAATTGATATTACAAAACCCACTTCTCAGTAAGGAAGGCAGTTTGAAAGGGTTCTTGCTGTGAGAAGCATGACAAATACAGGCAGTTCTATGGACAGCGTTTATGTAAAACAAATGATTGAATAGCCATTTGAACATTAACTGTTACCCAGTGTGTTATAATATGCACCTGCTCGGGCATTTTGAAGACTCTTCTTACACCTAATAAGGACCAAGGGCAAATAGCAAAAGTAAGTAACCTGACACAGAGTTTTCGTTTGGAGATTTCCCTTTGAATTGCCCTCAGTGAGATTCAAGCAACAATAGTCCATGCCAATTTGCAAATGGACTCTTCTGCCAGTGGCTCAATCAACTCATCCAAACGCAGAGAACCATTTGGAGGCATTCAAAACCAAGTGAGGGACAATCTGCTTTCATTTATACACTCTCTATTGGCCTCTCCTTCACCAAAAAATTAAAAGAAACAAATACAAAAACAAAAATATGTAAATGAAACCTGCCCCTGGGTATGCATACCTGAAGAAACACACTCTTTTTTTTTTTTTGCTTTTGAGACACAGTCTCACTTTGTTGCCAGGCGCCAGGCTGGAGTGCAGTGGTGTGATCTCGGCTCACTGCAACCTCCGCCTCCCGGGTTCAAGCAATTCTCCTGCCTCAGCCTCCCGAGTAGCTGGGACTACAGGCGGGTGCACCACCAGGCCCAGCTAATTTTTGTATTTTAGTGGAGACAGGGTTTCACTATGTTGGCCAGGATGGTCTCGATCTCTTGACCTCGTAATCCACCCGCCCCGGCCTCCCAAAGTGCTGGGATTACAGGCGTGAGCCACCGCACCTGGCAGAAACATAATTTTTATACTCAAGGAAGTTTCCTAGGAAAAATCAACTATTACTATACTATGCAGTTACTACAATAATGGAGATGTGTGGAAGGAAACATCTAATTAGGGACACAAAAGGGAACACTTAACAGGTGTCAGTGAGTCAAAGCGAGCTGAGGAAGAACAGAGCCCGAGCTAACTCAAATAAACAAAACGTTGCAACTCACAATTATGACCTATTTCAGACTCTTAGAACTACAATAATGATTTAGACTAGTTCTCATTTGGGCAGTGTTTATTTACTCACAGTTTCGAGCACCCCTTAATCTTTCCATTTTAACAAGGGCATGTGGAGCTTCACAGATAATATCTCCAAAAATGGGCATATTTTGACTTGTGGACCATCACCGACACACACACACATCAAGGTCACTTTCATACAGCAAAGTGAGGAAAGAGTTCCTTAGCTAGATAAGAATGTATAAATGAGGCCAGCGCAGTGGCTCACGCCTGTAATCCCAGGACTTTGGGAGGCCAACGCAGGCTGATCTGAGATCGGGAGTTCGAGACCAGCGGGCCAACATGATGAAACCAGGCCTCTACTGAAAGTACGAAAATTAGCCAGCATGGTGGCGCACACCTGTAGTCCCAGCTTCTCGGGAGGCTGAGGCAGGACAATTCCTTGAATCCAGGAGGCGGAGGTCGCAGTTAGCCGAGATCACATGACTTTTCTTCAGACCGGAAGACAGAGCAAGACTGTCTCAAAAACACAAAAACAAACGACTATGTAAATGCAACTGCCCTACTATTTCTGCTTCAGTAAAAACAACATATTCTGGTCAGTATTTGTTCACTTATATTAGGCATAAGGTAATTCCAGCTATTTGTTGTAAATCTTGGCATACTGCCTGATTGTCATGCATGGGAATCTTTGACTGCAACTACAGCAATTGCACAACTGTGTTTCTTCTATTTTTGTTTTTGCCACATTAGTAATAACAAGCAATACTTGAAATGAAGGTGGAGTCTGTGAGTGTCAGCCTGCAGTTTAAAAATTTGGATGATGCATTAAGAAATCAACACATTTTGCCAGGAAGGTGATGTGTGCTTGTAGTCCTAACTGCTTAGAAGACTGAGTCAGGAGGATTGCTTTAGCCTAACAGTTTGAATCCAGTCCGGGCAGCAAGTGAGACCCTTTGTCTTAAAACAAACAAACAAAAAAAAAAAAACACACATTTTAAAATTATTTCAAGATTTGTATTTACCATATTTCCTAGCTAGTATTATTTATTTAGAATTTCCTATTGCAGGTGAAATTCTCTTGTCTTCTGCTGTTTGTCTTTTTTCATCTTTTCAGATAATCTACTTATAGTCATGCCAGGTTTTCTCGTTTTCCTATTACTTCTTCTAATTTTTAAATATAGCATATACATATTGAGCATAGTTTCTCATTAGTCTGTTCAGTCACTAATCCTCAAATGTATATGATTGTATCACTTTCCAAAATTTGCCTTTCCTAGTGCCTAATGTAGCTATATAACTTCCCCAGCTCTGCCCTTGCTCATGAACTGCATCTCTCTACATTATCACCACACTGCATTGGCATTCTGAGTTATCTGGGATTAGGTATCCTTCCTGCTACTAACTAACTGTGTAATATTTAAACCTCCTCACTTACCCATCTCCTTTCATTTTTTTCTTTTTTTTTTTTTTTTTGAGATGGCGTTTCGCTCTTGTTACCCAGGCTGGAGTGCAATGGCGCGATCTCGGCTCACCACAACCTCCGCCTCCTGGGTTCAAGTGATTCTCCTGCCTCAGCCTCCCGAGTAACTGGGACTACAGGCACGCGCCACCATGCCCAGCTAATTTTTGTATTTTTAGTAGAGACGGGGTTTCACCTTGTTGATCAGGATGGTCTCAATCTCTTGACCTCGTGGTCCACCTGCCTCACCTCCCAAAGTGCTGGGATTATAGGCATGAGCCACCGCGCCCGGCCCATCTCCTTTCTTTTGTATTCAAACACCACATGAATTAAACTAAACTTGGTTGCTTTTAACCTGTAATTCCTGACTGCAAGAGGTAGTTGACAACTCTTGAAAGGAACAGATTTGAGTAGAAGCTGACACTTCTTACTCCCACTGAACTTAGTATTTTACATTGATATAAATTCAAAAAGCAAAATCACATCTTTCTTATCAATGGGCCCTCTTTGTCCATTGATAACACAATATTGCAATATAAACAAAAAATATTTGTACCATACCTGAGAAAACAAATTAATTGCTATTAGTGCAAAACAGAGGAAAAGTAGAAAAATGTTATTGCAAAGAGACTATCAACCACTTAAGGGATTTATCAGGTAACTGCCTGTGTAAGTTACAAAGACAATGCTAACCTGTAACTAGTGGATACCTAGATGAGTAGCCAGGACATTTGCCTCATGGCAGATGTGGTAATTGGACTCCATACCTTCAACTTAGGCACATAGAAAACATCCCTAAAAGTTGCCTGCAGATAACCAGTATTGAACCAACCAGCTTAGTTGAACTGATACGAGAGAAACTTCAGAGCCGAGGAATTTCTTGGCATAGCCTCAAATTCTGCCTTGCTGACTGCAACCTCCATGTCCCGGGTTTAAGCGATTCTCCTGCTTCAGCCTCCTGAGTAGTTGGGACTATAGGCACATGCCACCACGCTCAGCTAATTTTTGTATTTTTAGTAAAGACGGGGTTTCACCATGTTGACTAGAATGATCTGGATCTCTTGACCACATTTCCATGTGTTCACAGAC
Organism: Aotus nancymaae; assembly: GCF_030222135.1. Taxonomy (NCBI): domain Eukaryota; kingdom Metazoa; phylum Chordata; class Mammalia; order Primates; family Aotidae; genus Aotus; species Aotus nancymaae. The sequence continues at coordinate 87,052,267 of NW_026988442.1, forward strand.
ACTTTGAATCTCCTCTTCTGCCTAGGTCACTTTTTGGATGAGCTGCTTATCTTTTTATTGTTGATTCTGAAAAATTTTATATAGTCATGATGTAAATCCTTATTAATTATATGCATTGCCAGTATCTTTTCCTACACAGGAGCTTGACTTTTGACTTTTATAATGACACATTTTCATGAACATATTTATCACTTTTATTTTTTATTTATGTTTATTATTTCTTCTTCTTCTTCTTCCTCTTCCTCTTCCTCTTCTTCTTCTTTCTTCTTTCTTCTTTCTTCTTCTTTTCTTCTTCCTTGAGACAGAGTCTCACTCTGTTGCCCAGGCTAGATCTCGGCTCACTGCAACCTCTGCCTCCCGAGATCAAGTGATTCTCCTGCCTCAGCCTCCTGAGTAGTTGGCATTACAGGCACATGTCACCACGCCCAGCTAATTTTTGTATTTTTAGTAGAGATGAAGTTTCACCATGTTGGTCAGGCTGGTCTCGAACTCCTGACCTCATGATTTGCTGGCCTCGGCCTTCCGAAGTACTGGGATTACAGGCGTGAGCCACCACACCCGGATATTTCTTCTTTTTAAAACATCATTTTTCACTCTAAGGTTATAAGATATTCTCCTATATTTTTCTTTAATTTTTAAAGTTTTACTTTTTTACAACCTTTAAGACTTTTCTATTCCTGGAACTAACTTGTGTGTGGTGTGAGGTCAGGAACTAGTTTTATTTTTTTTCCACATTGGCAAGCAATTGTTCAGACACCTTTTTTTTTTTTAATTAAATTTTAGTTTTTTAAGAGATGAGGTTTCATCATGTTGGTCAGGCTGGTCTCAAACTCCTGACCTCATGATCCACCGGCCTCGGCCTTCCAAAGTGCTGGGATTACAGGCTTGAGCCACCGCACCCGGCCCAGACACCTTTAATTGAATATTACATTTCTTCCCTACAAGTGGGTAATGGCACTTTCTCATGTATCTTGGACTCTCTATCAATCAGGTTATTATTCCCGTGCCTTACTATACCGTATTAATTACTATACCTTTATGGTAAGTCTCAATATCTGAAAAGCCCCTACTTGTCAACTGGATGCAATGGGAGTTAGATGGATTTGCACTATGGCTCTCGAATACCACCCAAGAGGGATGAATACTGCGGAAAAGGAAACCCAGAAGGATGGTGTCTTAGCCCTTTTGGGTTGCTATAAAGGAATACCTGAGGCTGGGTAATTGATAAAGAAAAGAGGATTATTTGGTTTACAGTTCTGCAGGCTGTATAAGAAGCATGGTGCCAGCATCTGCTTCTGGCAAGGGCTTCTGGCTGTTTCCACCAGTGGCAGAAGGTTAAGAGGAACTGGCAGGTCCAGAGATCCTGTGTTTCCTTCTAGGTCATGTGCTGAAAGTTTTTAAAAAAAAAAAACAGAGATCATGTGGTGAGAAAGGAGGCAAGAAGTGGGAGGAGGTGCCAGTCTGTTTTTAGTGACCAGCTCCCCTAGGAACTAATAGCGTGAGAACCCACTCAGTACCACAAGGACAGCACCAAGCCATTCATGAGGCACCTGCCCCATGACTGAGTGAAACACCCTCCATTAGGCCCCACCTCTAACATGGGGACCAAATTTTAACATGAGGTTCAGAGGGACATGAAAACTGTATCAGAGACTATGGAGCCAGCCATTGTCCCAGCAGCTGAGTGGGGAAGTGGGAATCCTGGAACTGGAGATCAGTGTCCCACACCAAGGAACTGTGCTCTGTGGAGACCTGTGGGGCCCTCAAAGAACTCACATGTGTGTCTCATGAGAGACATCCAGACCTTGGATGCCTGCCCGCAAAGGGCCTCTGTGGTCCTTCAGTGTTATTAAGTAGAACAACAGCAACCACCAGAGGACTCCAGTTGCTTCCAGTGAAATACACATTCTCTCTGAAAGTGGAGTTAAGAACACAGTTCTACTTACAATGGCTGGGTGTGGCGGCTCACACTTGTAATCCTAGCACTTTGGGAAACCAAGACCGGTGGATCACGTGAGGCCAGGAGTTCGAGACCATCCTGGCCAACATGGTGAAACCCTGTCTCTACTAAAATACAAAAATTAGCAGGGTGTGGTGGCACATGCCTATAGTCCTAGCTACTTGGGAGACTGAGGCATAAGAATCCCTTGAACCTGGGAGGCCGAGGTTGCAGTGATCTAAGATTACATCCCATACTTCAGCCTGGGCATCAGAGCCAAACTCTGTCTCAAACAAACAAACAAACAAACAAATAAAAGGCCAGGCGTGGTGGCTCACACCTGTAATCCCAGCACTTTGGGAGGCCAACACGGGCAGATCACCTGAGATCAGGAGTTTGAGACCAGCCTGACCAACATGGAGAAACCCCATCTCTATTAAAAAATACAAAATTAGCTAGATGTGATGGCATGTGCCTGTAATCCCAGCTACTGGGGAGGCTGAGGCAGGAAAATCACTTGAACCCGGGAGGCGGAGGTTGTGGTGAGCCGAGATCATGCCATTGCACTCCAGTCTGGGCAACAAGAGCATAACACCGTCTCAAAAAAAAGAAAAGAAAAGAAAATTCTACTTACAATAACATCAAAAAGAATAAAACACTTAGGAATAGATTTAACAAAAGAAGCACAAGACTTGTACACTGAACATTGTTGAAAGAAATTAAAGAAGACCTAAATAAATGAAAAGACATCATGTGTTCATGGGCAAGAAGAATTAACACTGTTAAGATGGCAATACTGATCTATAGATTCAATGTAATCACTATCAAAATCTCAGCCTGGCCAAGAGTAGTGTCTCATGCCTGTAATCCCATCACTTTGGGAGGACAAGGTGGGTGGATCACCTAAGATCAGGAATTCCAGACTAGCCTGGCCAAATGATGAAACCCTGTCTCTATTAAAAATACAAAGATTTGCCAGGTGTGATGGTGCATGCCTATAATCCCAGCTACTTGGGAGGCTGAGGCAGGAGAATCACTTGAAATGGAAGGCAGAGATTGTAGTGAGCTAAGATTGTGCCACTGCATCCCAGTCTGGGGGACAGAGCGAGACTTTGTCTCAAAAACAAACAAACAAAAAACAAAACAAAATGGCCAGGTGCAGTGGCTCATGCCTGTTATCTGAGCACTTTGGGAGGCCAAGGTGGGCGGATTGCCTGAGCTCAGGAGTTCGAAACCAGCCTGGGCAACATGGTGAAACCCTGTCTCTACTAAAAATACAAAAAATTATCTGGGTGTGGTGGTGTGTGCCTGTAGTCCCAGCTATTCGGGAGGCTGAGGCAGGAGAATCGCTTGAACCCAGGAGGTGGAGGTTGCAGTGAGCGAGATCGTGCCATTGCACTCCAGCCTGGGAGACAGAGCAAGACTCGGTCTAAAAAAAAAAAAAAAAAAAAATTACTTCATCCACAAATTGTTTAGTATTCCTAAAAGAATTCTTTTAGAATTCCAGCCTGGGTGACAAGAGTGAAACTCCATCTCAAAAAAAGGAAAGAAAGAAAGAAAGAAAGAAGGAAAGAAGGAAGGAAGGAAGGAAGGAAGGAAGGAAGGAAAGAAAGAAAAAGGGCTGGGCGCTGTGGCTCATGCCTGTAATCCCAGCACTTTGGGAGGCCAAGGTGGGTGGATCACCTGAGGTCAGGAGTTAGAGACCAGCCTGGCCAACATGGTGAAACCCCATCTCAACTAAAAAAAATACAAAAATTAGCCAGGCTTGGTGGCGTGCGCCTGTAATCCCAGCTATTTTGGAGGCTTAGGAAAACTGCTTGAACCCAGGAGGCAGAGGTTGCAGTGAACTGAGATCATGCCACTGCACCCCAGCCTGAGCGACGTAGTGAGACTGTGTCTCACAAAACAAAACAAAACAACCAAAACGGTATGGTATTGCCTACATATAGACATATTGACCAATGTAATAGAATTAAGATTTTATGAATACACTCATACATTTGTGTTGAATTGATTTTTCAACCAGGGTGCCAATTCAATGAGAAGTAAACATCCTTTCAACAAATGGTTCTAGGGCAACTGGATAGCTACATGCAAAAGAATGAAGTTAGACCCCTTACCTCACATCATATGTAAAAATCTATGTGAGCTGGGCATGGTGGCTCACGCTTGCAATCCCAGCACTTTGAGAAGCCAAGGCGGGCAGATCACAAGGTCAAGGGATTGAGATAATCCTGGCCAACATGGTGAAACCCGTCTCTACTAAAACTACAAAAATTAGCTGAGTGTAATGTCGTTTGACTGTAGCCCCAGCTAATCAGGAGGCTGAGGCAGGAGAATCACTTGAACCTGGGAAGCAGAGGTTGCAGTGAGCCAGGATCACATCACTGCACTCTAGCCTGGTGACAGAGCAAGACTCCATCTCAAAAACAACAACAAAAAAATAAAACCTACATGAAACTAAAACTGCTTTAAAAAATAGTCTATTTATTTAAAAGCAGGGTCTTGCTCTGTCACCCAGGCTGGAGTACTCTGACACAATAGCTCACTGCAGCTTCAAACCCCTGGGCTCAAGTGATGCTACTGCCTCAGCCTCCTGATAGCTAGGATTACAGACATATGCAACCATGCACAGCTATTTTTTAATCTTTTGTACAGACTGAGACTGGGTCTTGCCATGTTGCCCAGGCTGGTCTCAAACTCCTGGGCTCAAGCAATCCTCCCACCTCAGCCTCACAGCACACCACTGCAAATTCCATGAGATGAGTGAAAAACTATGAGTTCCCAAAGTGTGAGAAGGGGGAAACATGCCTCTGAACACACATCTCCACTGAAGAACCTGAAAACCCAGATTATGGAAGAAGGATTTAACCTTGCCTAGAGCCGAAATGGTTTTAGTGCAAAATAGAAAAGAAGAAGCAGTAACGGGAAGATCCCTGTAGGCACTCCCATTCTCCAGCTTAGGCCAGGGAAGCCATCCCTGACTGTCTCTCACAGAGGCCCGTGAGGAAGACAGTTGGCAGAATTTGGGCAGGGTCACAGGGCGAAATAAGCTTCCAACTGAACTTTGTAATAATTTTGACTGGGTGCAAACTCTGTTGAGCAGAAATCGGGGTGAAAGTGAACTGCAGAAAGGAGCATAGGAGCTGCGCTGACAGTGTGGCAGACAGGGAGAGGCAAGGCCTGAAAGCCATGCTTGCTTTTTCAGTGGGGAAGTGTATACCCTAGGGCTAGGTCTGAGTCCTGCCCACCAGCTGCCTGGAGATGAAGTGTGCTGTTAGCAGGGCCCAGTGGGAGTGAAAACGGCCTTGCCAACTGTGTGGGAGCTGGGTGAGCCCTGTGGCTGCTGACTTTCCCCCACTTCCCTGGTGACAGAGGCAGCCATAAGCCACACCGGAACATAACCCTATTTGCCTGAGAATCAGCTCCCATCCCCCACAGTGGCTGTGGCAAGAGTCTGAGCTCAGACTTGCCTAATTCTGCCGCAACCTGATGGTATTTCCTTACCCACCCTAGTAGCCAATCACAAAAGACAAATTCTTGGGAGCTTTATGGCCCTACTCATCACCTAAGAAACCTGAACACTTACCCTGACCAACCAAGGGCAAGCTTATATCCTCCTTCTACTGTCACAGCTGGTGCTCTCCTGAAAGTACCACCTCCTGGCTGGAGGCCAACCAACTCAGGATATTACAGCAACTCATGACAAGGAAAGAAAAAACAGCTAATTTCACTATCTGCAACATCCTGGCTAAACAGAGGTCCTGTCCATGTGGCAACATCATTGCTATCATAACCAGCATTTGAGAAAGCCAGCACACTAAACATCTACAACTAAGTCTTCTCATAGAGTCTATGCCACTCCACTGCCACCTCCCCCAGAGGAGGTGCTGGTATCTGTAGCTGGAAGACCTGAAGATGGATCACATCACAGGACTCTTTGCAGACACTCCCCAGCACGATCCTGGAGCTTGGAAGCCCCGATGGATGCCTAGATCCAGAATAGCAATAATCACCGCAGTCCAGCTCTCAGAAAGCCCCCATCCCTAAGGAAAGGGGGAATGCACCACATCAAGGAATCACCCTGTGGGACAGAAGAATCTGAACAGCAGCCCTTGAATTCCAGATTTTTCCACCGAAATAGTCTACCCAATGAGAAGAAATCAGAAAAGTAATTCTGGTAATATGACAAAACAAGGTTCCATAACACCCACAGAAGACCACACTAGCTTCTTAGCAATGCATCCAAACCCAGTAGAAATCTCTGAATTGCCAGATAAAGAATTCAGAAAATTGATTATTAAGCTACTCAAGGAGACACTAGAGAAAGGTGAAAAACAACTTAAATGTAAAAATCGGGCCAGGTGCAGTGGCTTACACCTGTAATCCCAGCACTTGGGGGGCCAAAGCAGGTCACTTGAGGCCAGGAGTTCAACCTGGCCAATATGGGAAAAACCTGTCTTGGCTGGGCGTGGTGGCTCACGCCTATAATCCCAGCACTTTGGGAGGCCGAGGCAGGTGGATCACGAGGTCAGGAGATCGAGACCATCCTGGTCAACATGGTGAAACCCCATCTCTACTAAACATACAAAAAATTAGCCGAGCATGGTGGTGCATGCCTGTAGTCCCAGCTACTCGGGAGGCTGAGGCAGGAGAATTGCTTGAACACAGGAGGTGGAGGTTGCGGTGAGCCGAGATTGCGCCATTGCACTCCAGCCTGGGTGACAAGAGCGAAACTCTGTCTCAAAAAAAAAAAAAACCACACCTGTCTCTACTTAAAAAAAAAAATTATCCTGGCTTGGTGGTGTGTGCCTGTAGTCCCAGCTACTTGGGATGCTAAGACAGAAGGAGCACTTGAACTTAGGAGGTAGATGTTGCAGTGAGCCAAGATGTTGCAGTGAGTGACAAGCGAGACCCTGTCTCAAAAAAAAAAAAAATTTAAAAACAATACATGACATGGATGAAAAATTCTCCAGAGATGTAGATATAATAAAGAAAAAACAATTGGCCAGGTGCAGTGGCTCCCACCTCTAATCCCAGTAGTTTGGGAGGCCAAGGCAGCAGATCACCTGAGGTTGGGAGTTTGAGACCAGCCTTACCAAAATGGAGAAACACTGTCTCTGCTAAACATACAAAAATTAGCCAGGTGTGGTGGTGCATGCCTGTAATCCCAGCTGCTCAGGAGGCTGAGGCAGGAGAATCACTTGAACCCATGAGGCAGAGGTTGCAGTGAGCCACGATAGTGCCATTGCACTCCAGACTGGGCAACAAGAGTGAAACTCCATTTCAGAAAAAAAAAAGGAAAAGAAAGAAAAAAGAAAAAACAATCACAACTTCTGGAAATGAGAGACACACAGAAATACAAAATGCACTCAAAGGTGTCAAAAATAGACTAGAACAGGCCGGGCGCGGTGGCTCACGCCTGTAATCCCAGCACTTTGGGAGGCCAAGGCGGGTGGATCACGAGGTCAAGAGATCAAGACCATCCTGGTCAACATCATGAAACCCCATCTCTACTAAAATACAAAAAATTAGCTGGGCATGGTGGCGTGCGCCTGTAATCCCAGCTACTCAGGAGGCTGAAGCAGGAGAATTGCCTGAACCCAGGAGGCGGAGGTTGCGGTGAGCCGAGATCGCACCATTGCACTTCAGCCTGGGTAACAAGAGAGAAACTCCATCTCAAAAAAAAAACAAACAAAAAAAAAAATAGACTAGAACAAGTAGAAGAAAAACTTTCAGAGCTTGACAAGGCTTTTGAATTAACTCAATCAGAAAAAGACAAAGAAAAAGGAATTTTACAAAATGAACCAAGCCTCCAAGAAATTGGGGATTATGTTAAATGACCAAACCTAAGAATCATTGGTATTCCTGAGGAAGAAGAGAAATCTAAAAGTTTGGAAAACTTATTTGAAGGAGTAATCAAAGAAAACTTCCCTGGTCTTGCTAGAGATTTAAACATCTGAATATAAGAAGCTCAAAGAACACCTGGGAAATTCATTGCAAAAAGATCATCACCTAGGCACATAGTCATCAGGTTATCTAAAGCCAAAACGAAAGAATCTTGAGAGTTGTGAGGCAAAAGCCTTAGACATCCTTTAAAGGAAAACCTGGCCAGGAGCAGTGGCTGATGCCTGCAATCCCAGCGCTTTGGAAGGCCGAGGTGGGCAGATGACCTGAGGTCAGGAGTTCAAGACCAGCCTGATCAATATGGAAAACCTATCTCTACTAAAAATATAAAATTAGCTAGGCATGGTGGCACATGCCTGTAATTCCAGCTGCTCGGGAGGCTAAGGCAGAAGAATTGCTTTAACCTGGGAGGCAAAGGTTGCAGTGAACTGAGATTGTGCCATTACACTGCAGCCTGGGCAACAAGAACAAAACCCCGTCTCAAATAAATAAATTAATTAAATTAAATAAAAAAAAAGGAAAACCTATCAGATTAACAGCAGATTTTCTCAGCAGAAACTCTACAAGTCAGAAGTGACTGAGGTCCTATCTTTAGCCTCCTCAAACAAAATAATTGCCCGCCAAGAATTCTGTATCCAGGAAAGTTAAACTTCATATATGAAAAAGAGAGAAAGTCTTTTCCAGACAAACAAATGCTGAGATAATTTGCCACTACTAAGCCAGCACTACAAGAAATTCTAAAAGGAGTTCTAAATCTTGAAGCAAAACTTTAAAATATACGAAAATAGAACCTCCTTAAAGCATAAATTTCACAGGGTTGCTGGGCACGGTGGTGCATGCCTGTAGTCCCAGCTACTAGGGAGGCTGAGGTGGGAGGATTGCTTGAGTCCAGGAGTTCTGGGCTGTAGTGCACAATACTGATCGGGTGTCTGCACTAAGTATGGTGACCTCCCGGGATTGGGGGACCACCAGGTTGCCTAAGCAGGGGTGAAATGGCCCAGGTTGGAAATGGAGCAGGTCAAAACTCCCATGCTGATCAATAGTGGGATTGTGCCTGTGAATAGCCACTGCACTCCAGCCTGGGCAACATAGCAAGACCCCGTCTCTAAAAAAACAAAAAAGAAAAAGAAAAAGAAAAAAATTTCACAGGGCCTATAAAACAATAAAACAATGAAAAACAAATGAGGTATTCAGGCAACAACTAGCATCATAAATAAAACAGTACCTCACATCTCAATACTAAAGATGAATGTAAATGGCCTAAATGCTCCTCTGAAAAGATACAGAATGGCAGAATGGATAAAAATCCACCAACCAAGGCTGAGGCGGGTAGATCACGAGGTCAAGAGATCGAGACCATCCTGGCCAACAAGGTGAAACCCCGTCTCTACTAAAAATACAAAAAATTAGCTGGGCATGGTGGCGCATGCCTGTAATCCCAGCTACTCAGGAGGCTGAGGCAGGAGAATTGCCTGAACCCAGGAGGCGGAGGTTGCGGTGAGCCGAGATTGTGCCATTGCACTCTAGCCTGGGTAACAAGAGCGAAACTCTGTCTCCAAAAAAAAAAAAAAAAAAATCCACCAACCAAGCTGGGCATGGTGGCTCACACCTGTAATCCCAGCACTTTGGGAGGCCGAGGCAGGCGGATCACCTGAGGTCAGGAGTTCAAGACCAGCCTGGCCAACATGGTGAAACCCCATCTTTTAAAAATAAAAAAATTAAAAAAAAAAAAAGAACTAAAGGTAGAACTACCATTTGATAAAGCAATCCCACTACTGGATATCTACCCAAAGGAAAATAAGTCATTATATGAAACAGACTTACCCACACATGTGCATAGCAACACAATTTAAAACTGCAAAAATATGGAACCAGCCTAAAGGCCCATCAGTCAATGAGTGGAAAAAGAAAATGTGGTGTATAGGATCCCATGGAACACTACTCAGCCGTAAAAAGGAAATAAATAATGGCATTTGCAGCAACCTGGATGGAGTTGATGACCATTATTCTAAGTGAAGTAACTCAGAATGGAAAACCAAACATTGTATGTTGTCCCTTATAAGTGGGAGCTAGGCTACAAGAACACAAAGGCGTAAGAATGATATAATGGACTTTGGGGACCCAGAGGGATAGGTGGGAGTGGGGTGAGGAATAAAAGACTACACAATGGGTACAGCGTACACCGTGGCAGTGATAGTTGTACCAAAATCTCAGAAATCACAACTAAAGAACTTCTCCATGTGACCAAACACTACCTGTTCCCCCAAAACTATTGAAATTATATAAAAAGACAGTATGAGGCAAACTCCCCTTCCTTGTTTTTCTGTTTTGTTTTGTTTTGGTTTTGGTTTTTTTTAAGACCGAGTCTTGCTCTTGTCGCCCAGGCTGGGTGCAATGGCACAATCTCAGCTCACTACAACCTCCACCTCCCAGGTTTAAGTGATTCTCCTGCCTCAGCCTCCTGAGTAGCCGGGATTATAGGTGCCCGCCACCACACCTGGCTAATTTTTGTATTTTTAGAAGAGATGGGGTTTCACCATGTTGGCCAGGCTGGTCTTGAACTCCTGACCTCAGGTGATCCACCTGCCTTGGCCTCCCAAAGTGCTGGGATTACAGGCATGAGCCACTGAGCCTGGCCTGCAAAATATACTTTCTAAATTGATTGAGACGTGTCTCAGATGTGTTTGGGTTCACACTCTATTTTCAACATCTTATATAAAAGAATAGTTTCTCCTAACCATGTTAGTTGTCGGCTTGTAAAAGAAAAACAACAGCAAAGGGACAAAAAAAAAAAAAAAAAGAAAGAAAGAAAAACCTTGGAAGTAAGTAATTTGAGATGGCTTTTTATATGAGTTCTTATGATGAAAATAATGTTTGGAAAGATGTTTCCAGATTTTTTTTGTTTCTTAACAGAACTAAATATTTAGTTTTTCTGTATCATATAAATGACTCAGACCTTTTGTGATTAGCTATTACCCAATTTGATATAACAATGTAATTATGACTTTAAGTTATTGAGGACGGGCGCAGTGGCTCACACCTCTAATCCCAGCACTTTGGGAGGCCCAGGCAGGCGAATCACGAGGTCAGGAGTTTGAGGCCAGCCTGACCAACATGGCAAAAGCCAGTCTCTACTAAAAATACAAAAATTAGCCAGGTGTGGTGGTGGGCACCTGTAATCCCAGTTACTCGGGCGGCTGAGGCAGGAGAATCGCTTGAACCTGGGAGGCAGAGGTGCAGTGAGCCGAGATTGTGCCATTGCCCTCCAGCCTGGGTGACAAGAGCAAGACTGCGTCTCAAAAAAAAAAAAAAAGATTAAGTTATTGAAAAAGATGTTATTATTTTATTTTATTTATTATTATTATTATTATTATTTTTTGAGACGGAGTTTCGCTCGTTACCCAGGCTGGAGTGCAATGGCGCGATCTCGGCTCACCGCAACCTCCGCCTCCTGGGTTCAGGCAATTCTCCTGCCTCAGCCTCCTGAGTAGCTGGGATTACAGGCACGCGCCACCATGCCCAGCTTATTTTTTGTATTAGTAGAGACGGGGTTTCACCATGTTGACCAGGATGGTCTCGATCTCTTGACCTCGTGATCCACCCGCCTCGGCCTCCCAAAGTGCTGGGATTACAGGCTTGAGCCACCGCGCCCGGCCTTATTATTATTTTTTAAGATGGGGTTTCACCATATTGGTCAGGCTGGTATCAAACTCCTGACTTCAGGTGATCCACCTGCCTCAGCCTCCCAAAGTGCTGGGATTACAGGCGTGAACCACCGCGCCTGGCGAAAAAGATGTTTTTAAACAATGTAAAGCTCATTTACAAACTTTAACTTACTCTCTTTTGCAAGTAAAACTTATGGTAAATAATTAAAAACATAAACAAAAAGTAAATAAAGTTCTATTTATTTATTTATCTATTTTTAAAGACAGGGTTTTACTATATTGGCCAGGCTGGTCTTGAACTCTTGAGCTCAGGTGACCCACCTGCCTTGGCCTCCCAAAGTGTTGAGATTACAGGCGTGAGCCACCATGCCTGGCCAAGTTTTATATCTTCTTAGGAATTATGCTTGAATAGTTTATTAAACAAAGTTAGCTACTGAAACTGCCTTTGCAGGGCTGGGCACAGTGGCTCACGCCTGTAATCTCAGCACTTTGGGATGCCCAGGAGGGTGGATCACCTGAGGTCAGGAGTTAGAAATCAGTCTGGCCAACATGGTGAAACCTTGTCTCTACTAAAAATACAAAAAATTAGCCAGGTGTGGTGGTGGGTGCCTGTAATCCCAATCTCTGGGGAGGCTGAGGCAGGGGAATTACTTGAACCCAGGAGGTGCAGGTTGCAGTGAGCTGAGATCGCGCCATTGCACTCTAGCCTGGGCAACAAGAGCAAGACTCTGTCTCAAAAATTAAAAAATAAAATAAAATAAACTGCCTTTGCAAAATTATGACTGAGACAGTGAAAGAGATCTAACTTAATGGACTCCATTTTGCTTCTAGGCTCCAAGCTGTCTTTGTTTAATCCATTTTGCCTGGGGACTAGATGCCTCTGTAAGAGTAACATTAGCCACAAGATTAGAAATTATGATTTAGGAGGCATGCAGCTGGAAGCTACAAGATTCTTATCCTCCCTAAACTTCTCCTAAAGGTCAGTGCTTGAGATATTTTTGCAAACCCTGCACTTGATGGATCAGCTGGCTCCACCCAGATCGATTAACGGGCTCATCTGATCTTGTGGCCCCCACCCATGAACTGACTCAGTGCAAGAAAAGAAAACAGCTTCAGCTGTCTACATCCCTGACCTGACCCATCAGCACTCCTGGCTCACTAGCTTCTCCTTACCAACTAAGTTATCCTTAAAAATTCTGCACCCGGCTGGGCGCGGTGGCTCACGCCTGTAATCCCAGCACTTTGGGAGGCTGAGGCCGGCGGATCACGACGTCAAGAGATCTAGACCATCCTGGCCCACACGTTGAAACCCCGTCTCTACTAAAAATACAAAAAAATTAGCCGGGCGTCCTGGCACGCGCCTGTGGTCCCAGCTACTCGGGAGGCTGAGGCGGAAGAATCGCTTGAACCCAGCAGTCGGAGGCTGCAGTGAGCCGAGATTGCGCCCCTGCACTTCAGCCTGGTGACAAAGCAGGACTCCGTCTCAAAATAAATAAATAAATAAATAAATAAATAAATAAATAAATAAATAAATAAATAAATAATTCTGCTCCCGCCGCGCGGACGATGGCGCCTGAGCGGGGCTTCCTTTACAAGTAATTTCCTGATACTGCCGAGGGAGCCGCACTGGTCTCAGACCCAGTAGGTGGCGGTGGCGGAGGCTGCGCTCCTGCGCGCTCCCACCGCCCCCTGGACCCAGCGTAGCGCCGACGCCCGGCGGAGCGAGTCAAGTAGGAAATATGAGCGGCAACAACTTGGATGGGAACGCTGAGTTTGATGAGCAGTTGCGAATGCAAGAATTGTACGGAGACGGCAAGGATGGTGACACCCAGACCCATGCCGGCGGAGAAACCGATTCTCTCCGGCAGCAGCCGACGGACACCCCCTACGAGTGGGACCTGGACAAGAAGGCTTGGTTCCCAACATCATCGAGGATTTCGTTGCCTCGTATCAGGCCAATTATGGCTTCTCTAATGATGGCGCATCTAGTTCTACTGCAGATGTTCAAGATGTCCCTGCTAGGACTGCAGAGGAACCTCCACAAGAAAAAGCCCGGGAACCCACTGATCCCAGAAAGAAGGGAGAAAAAAGAAAGGCCGAGTCAGGATGGTTTCATGTTGAAGAAGACAGAAATACAAACGTATATGTGTCTGGTTTGCCTTCAGATATTACAGTGGATGAATTTATACAACTTATGTCCAAGGTCGGCATTGTTATGAGAGACCCTTAGACAGAGGAATTTAAGGTCAAACTTTCCAAAGATAATCAAGGAAATCTTAAAGGAGACGGTCTTTGCTGTTATTTGAAGAGAGAATCTGTGAAACTTGCGTTAAAACTTTTGGATGAAGATGAAATTAGAGGCTACAAATTACATGTTGAGGTGGCAAAGTTTCAACTGAAGGGAGAATATGATGCCTCAAAGAAGAAGAAGAAGTGCAAAGACTGTAAGAGGAAGCTGTCTGTGCAACAAAAGCAGCTGGATTGGAGACCTGGGAGGAGAGCTGGACCATCCTGGATGCACCACGAGCGAGTTGTCACCATCAAGAATATGTTTCGAGGAGCCGGGCGGCCGCTTCCCGCCCCCGAGCCAGCGCGAGCGGAGCGGAGCGGAGATCGGGCCGCGAGGGGAGCCGGCTGAGCGGGCGCTGAGCTCCCGCCGTGGCCCGGAACTCGCTGTCCTCGCGCTTCTGCCGGGTGGACATCGACGAATTTGACGAAAACAAATTTGTGGACGAGCAGGAGGAGGAGGTGGCGGCGGCGGCGGCGGAGCCAGGCCCGGACCCGAGCGAGGTGGACGGAATTCTGCGGCAAGGGGACATGCTTCGGGCATTCCACGCAGGCTTGCGGAACTCTCCCGTCAACGCCAAGGATCAAGCTGTGAAGGAAAGAGCCCAGGGTGTGGTGCTGAAAGTGCTCACAAACTTCAAGAGCAGCGAGATTGAGCAGGCTGTGCAGTCACTGGACAGAAACGGCGTTGACTTGTTAATGAAGTACATTTATAAAGGCTTTGAGAAGCCCACAGAAAATAGCAGCTCAGTGCTGCTCCAGTGGCATGAAAAGGCCTTAGCAGTAGGAGGACTAGGCTCCATTATTACAGCAAGAAAGACTGTTTAAAAAAATTAAAAGACTCATGTTACCTTGAACAATTCTGGATGCCCAGGCTGGTGAAGAAGGGATTGACAATGGGCCATCTTCTTAGGAACTCTCAACTAAACTATTTCAGGACATGTATCTGCTGAAATGTATTTTATTTTGAAGGTGGAGGGGAAAATTGTCTGTTTCCTAAATCCTGTGCAGGATCTTATAGTCTATGCCTTTGTCTCCGAGTACTGCAGAACTGACATTTTGTCTACGAGTGGTGGCTGGCATTGGTCAGGCGCACCTGTGTGCACTGGGGGAGGGATGGTTTGGGCAGGTGCAGATCCAAGGGCTGTGGTAAATGGGAGAGCTTGTGTTTTTGAAGTGGGAAAAACCAAGAGTTTGTACAGACATCCTGTCTTCCAGAGAAGGAGGACGCTCTTGGGCTCATTGTAAAGTGCCTGCTGCATCAATAAAGCTCTTGGCTTATTAGTTAAAATAATAAAAAAAAAAGAATATGTTTCATCCTATGGATTTTGAGGATGATCCATTGGTGCTGAATGAGATCAGAGAAGACCTTCGAGTAGAGTATTCAGTTTGGACAAATTAGGAAGCTCCTTCTCTTTGATGGACACCCAGATGGTGTGGCCTCTGTGTCCTTTTGGGTTCCAGAGGAAGCTGATTATTGTATTCACACTCTGGATGGAAGATGATTTGGTGGCCGTCAAATCACTGCCCAGGCATGGTGGAGGAAACCTCAAGAGAAAGGGAGGAAAGGCTAAGAGGATGGGAGGCTTTCCTCAGTGCTCCTGAGGCCAACAGAGGCCTTAGGCATTCAGATTCTGTCTCGGCTTCAGAAAGGGCTGGGCCTTCTAGAGCAAGGCACTTTTTAGAGCACCCAACACATCTGAAATGAATGCTCAAGAAGCTGCAACTGGAATGGCATTTGAAGGACCTATAGATGAGAAGAAGTTTGCAAAGACAGAAGATGGGGGAAAATTTGAAGAAGATGCTTCTGAAAACAAAGCTAAAGAAGGTGGCCCAGAAAAAGAGGCCAAAGAAGGCCAAAGAGGCCAAAGAAGGGTTTGAAGGCAGCTGCTCCCCAAAAGAGTCTGAAGAGGGCAATCCCGTAAGAGGATCTGAAGAGGGTAGTCCTAAAAAAGAGTCAAAAAAAGAAGACACTCAAAAATGACTGTGAAGAGAATGCCCTTGCAAAAGAATCTGAAGATGACCCCACGAAGGAGTCTGAAGAGGAGGCTGGACCCAGAAAAGAGTCTGAAGAAGGTGACTCAGAGAGTGTCTGACGAAGACTGCTCTGAAAAACAGTCTGAAGACGGCTCCGAAAAAGAATTTGAAGAAAATGATCTCGAGAAGGATTTGGACAAGAATGGCTCTGAAAAGGAGCTTCCTGAAAATGTTGACAAAGAGTTAGAAGAAAATGACTCTGAAAACTCCGAATTTGAAGATGACAGCTCTGAAAAAGTGTTAGATGTGGAAGGCTCTGAGAGAGAGTTAGAGGAAGATTCAGATGAAGAGGAAGAAGAGGAGGATACATATGAAAAAGAATTTGGTGATGAGTCCAATGAGAAAGGATGAAATCGCAGATGAAAAGGGGCTTGAAGCTGCTGATAAAACAGAGGAAGAAGGCGATGCGGATGAAAAGCTGTTTGAAGAGTCAGATGACAAGGAAGATTAAGATGCAGATGGAAGGGAAGATGAAGATGCTGACGAAAAGTTGTTCGAAGATGATGATTCTAAAGACAAGTTGTTTGATGAGGAGGAAGATGCTGATGAGAAGTTGACTATTCTGATGAGAGGGGGACTTCGGGTGGTTTTGGGTGTGTTGAAGAAGGGCCCCATCCACTGGCAGCAGCTTTATTCCCAGTAGTGATGATGATGATGATATTTAATCCCTTAAACTTGCTTCTTAGGGAGAGTCCTCCATCTACATTTGCCTGTGCTTCAGGATAATTACTAGTAGTGTTACATGAACATGTGCATGGTGGTTGGATGCCATCAGACTAATACACTGAAGTTTTTCATTGTTATCTGTACCTACTGGTTTTAAATATATGTTAATTGACTGTTCAGTTATAATATCATGGTTATATTGCAAGCAAACTGGATACTGTTCTTTTGTCAGATTTGTTAAATGCATGCAGAATAATATTTTTTAAAGTATTGAAGTTTGTGACATTCATCAATAAAAATAAGTTGATAATATGCAGAAACTGAAAAAAAAAAAAAATTCTGCTCCCTGGCTGGGCTCGGTGGCTCACACCTGTAATCCCGGCACTGTTGGAGGCCATGGCAGGTGGATCATGAGGTCAGGAGTTCAAGACCAGCCCGGCCAAGACGGTGAAACCCCATCTCTAATAAAAATATTAAAATTAGCTGGGTGGACTGGGCACGGTGGCTCACACCTGTAATCCCAGCACTTTGGGAGGCTGAGGCGGGTCGATCAAGAGGTCAAGAGATTGAGACCATCCTGGCCAACAAGATGAAACCCTGTCTCTACTAAAAATACAAAAATCAGCTGGGTGTGGTGGTGCGCCTGTAGTCCCAGCTACTCGGGAGGCTGAGACAGGAGAATCGCCTGAAACTGGGAGGCAGAGATTGCAGGGAGCCGAGATCACGCCATTGCACTCCAGTCTGGCAACAGAGCAAGACTCTATCTCAAAAAAAAAAAAAAAAAAAAGTGTATATATATATTAGATGGGCATCGTGGCAGGTGCCTGTAATCCCAGCTACTCGGGAGGCTGAGGCAGAGAATTGCTTAAACCTGGGAGACGGAGGTTGCAGTGAGCTGAGATCATCCCACTACACTCCAGCCTGGGCCACAGAGTGAGACTCTGCCTCAAAAAAAAATTCTGCTCCCTAAATGCTTGGGGAGACTGATTGAGTAATACAACTTGAATCTCCCGCACAGCTGGCTGTGTGTGAATTACTCTTTCTCTGTTGCAATTCCTGTGTCTTGAGAAATCTGCTCTGTCTAGGCAGTGGGCCAGGTGAACCCATTGGGCAGTTACACCATCATCTTCAGGGTTTTTTTTTTGTAATTATTATTATTTTATTTTATTTTATTTTATTTTTTTGAGACGGAGTTTCGCTCTTGTTACCCAGGCTGGAGTGCAATGGCACGATCTCGGCTCACCGCAACCTCTGCCTCCTGGGTTCAGGCAATTCTCCTGCCTCAGCCTCCTGAGTAGCTGGGATTACAGGCACGCGCCACCATGCCCAGCTAATTTTTTGTATTTTTAGTAGAGACGGGGTTTCACGATATTGACCAGGATGGTCTCAATCTCTTGACCTCGTGATCCACCCGCCTCAGCCTCCCAAAGTGCTGGGATTACAGGCGTGAGCCACCGCGCCCGGCTTGTAATTATTTTTACAGCCCACAAATGTTAGGAACTTAGCACTTTAGCCAGAACTCCAAAGCTAAATACATGGGTATTTTGTTGATTAGAGGACATGGTTGTTTTATTAAATTAACAATATTAAACTAGTCTTATTTACCAACAATTTACCCAAATCATTTGAACTAAAAGGCATTTGAGTTAGTTTCTATTTTTCTGATAAAATACATAATTTAAGTGCTTATTTTTTCTTTTCTTTTCTTTTTTTTTTTTTTTTTGAGAGATAGTCTTGCTGTTGCCAGGCTGGAGTGCAGTGGCTCAATCTTGTCTCGCTGCAACCTCTGCCTCCTGGGTGCAAGCAATTCTCCTGCCTCAGCCTCCTGAGTAGCTGGGACTACAGGCGCCCCCCCCACCATGCCTGGATAATTTTGTATTTTTAGTAGAGATGGAGGTTTTACCATATTGTCCAGGCTGGTCTCGAACTCCTGACCTTGTGATCCGCCCGCCTCAGCCTCCCAAACTGCTGGGATTACAGACTTGAGCCACCGTGCCTGGCCTATTTTTTCTTTAACCCAATTAATTGAGCTTTCATGTATTTTGGTAATGAAATATCATATCCGCATGACATACATAAACAATACACATACAGACACAAGCAGACTCTGTAGCTTAATAAATTTCATTTGCCAGGTTTGTGTGTGTGTGTGTGTGTGTGTGTGTGTGTGTGTTTGAGACAGTCTCGCTCTGTTGCCCAGGCTAGAGTGCAGTGGCGCCTCGGCTCACGCGGCCTGGCCTCGAACTCCTGACCTTATGATCCGCCCACCTCTGCCTCCCAAAAGTGCTGGGATTACAGGCATGAGCCACCACACCTGGCCACCATTTGCTAGTTTTTAAATACTTTCTCTTCCCTCTTTAAACTATCAAGCCCTAAACAATTGTTAGCAACATAATCCTTAATTTACACTTTCAAAGACGTGACTCTGAAGTCAAAATTTACAACTCAAAGGCATAGCACTTAGATCTAAACACCATTATCTGCTGAGACAAAGAAGGACAGGAGTAAAGGATTCAGTCAAAGCAAAATTGCCAGGAAGTTATCTTCAATAAAGGCAAGGTTTGTTATGTAAATTATAAGTCAATATTTTCCCCATTTTAAGAGGTTTTTTTTTTTTTTTTAGACAAGGTCTCTTTCTGTTACCTGGGCTGGAGTGCAGTGATGCAAGTTTGGCTCCCTGCAGCCTCGAATTTCTGGGCTCAGGTGATCCCCCTACCTCAGCCTCTTGAGTATCTGGGACTATAGGTGCATGCCACCATGCCAGGCTCATTTTACTTTTTATTTATATATTTTTTGAGATGGTTTCCCTCTGTCACCTGGGCTGGAGTAGAGTGGTGTGATCTCAGCTCACTGCAACTGCTGCCTCCTAAATTCAAGCAATTTTCCTGCCTCAGCCTCCCGTGTAGCTTGGATTACAGGCACTCGCCACCATACCCGGCTAATTTTTGTATCTTTAGTTGAGAAGGGTTTCACCATATTGGCCAGGCTGGTCTCAAACTCGTGACCTCAAGTGATCCACCTGCCTTGGCCTCCCAAAGTGCTGAGATTACAGGTGTGAGACGCCACACGCAGCCAAGAGTTTCTAGTGGTTTATGTGCAATGAAGGAGATGCCATTACAAGGTATATTTCCTTTATAGATGTATATTATTCAGCAAAGAGTTTCAAATTCACCACGTAAATGCTAGAAAGTTGTATTTTGGAGACCAGTCTCTTTAGATAGACCCCCAAATACCAATCTATTTAGATAGGTATTCATTTCAATATAGCTGGTTTTGGCTGAGCGTGGTGGCTCACACCTGTAATCCCAGCACTTTGGGAGGCTGAGGTGGGTGGATCACCTGAGGTCAGGAGTTTGAGACCACCTTGGTCTCTACAAAAAATACAAAAATAAGCCAGGTGTGGTGATGAGTCCCTGTAATCCCAGCTACTCGGGAGGCTGAGGCAGGAGAATCACTCAAACTTGGGAGGCGGAGGGTGCAGTGAGCTGAGATCATGCCACTGAGTTCTAGCCTGGGCAAAAGGGCAAGACTCCATCTCAAAAACAAAAAAACATAGCTTGTTTCTTAATTAGATGAATAACATAGTGGAGCTCTCTAATGAATAGGGCATATAACATATTTGCAGTTTCCATGACCAAATATTTAAATATGTGGAAAGGGCCAGGTGTGGTGGCTCATGCCTATAATTCCAGCCCTTTGGGAGGCCAAGGCAGGAGGATTATGTGAGCCCGAGAGTTTGAGACCAGCCTGAGCAAAATAGTGAGACCCTATCTTATTTTGAAATGGGGTCTCCCTGTGTTGCCTGGGCTGGAGTGCATGGCACTATCTTCACTCACTGCAACTTCTCAACTGATCCTTCCACCTCAGCCTCCAGAGTATCTGGGACTACGGGCGCACACCACCCTGCCCAGATAATTTTTGTATTTTTTTCTAGAGACAGGTTTTCATCATGTTGCCCAGCCTGATCTCAAATCCCTGAGCTCAGGCAATCCTCTCACTTAGGTTTCCCAAAGTGCTGAGATTACAGGCATGAGTCACAACACTGGCCTTAACAAAATTTTTTTTTTTTGAGATAGAGTTTTGCTCTTGTTGCCCAGGCTGGAGTGCAATTACTGCAACCTCTGCCTCCCGAGTTCAAGTGATTCTCCTGCCTCAGCCTCTCCAGTAACTGGGATTACAGATGGCTGCCACCATGCCCAGCTAATTTTTTTGTATTTTTAGTAGAGACGGGGTTTCACAATGTTGGCCAGGCTGGTCTCGAACTCCTGACCTCAGGAGACCCATTCGCCTCAGCCTCCCAAAGTGCTGGGATTACAGGTGTGAGCCACTGTGCCTGGCTAAAGACAAAGAATTTTTTTTCATAGTGAAAGCAAGTTTATTAAGTAAAGAAATAACGAATGGTTACCCCATAGACAGAGCAGCTAAATTAAAAAAATATATATATATGTGGAAAGCAGACACGAGCAGAAGCCAGCACAGCTAGCTGACTTCCACTAGTGATAGAGGCAGGAGACAGCCAAGTGCCGTCTAGGTCATTATGCATAGGGGGTTTGCCTAAACATGCCCAGGTGAAAAATTCCGTCCCTTAACACGTGCAAGGAAAATAAATCAATGTAGAGAGGCTCAGACTAAGGACACCCATGCGCACTGGAAGAATGGGGGTGGAGCCACCAGGAATTCACGCCTTATGCTGGGGAGGAGCCGGGTCTCTCCAACTTGTGTGGTAGCCTGGTATTCAATTTGTGAGGTGGACACTTGAGTTCAGGACTCTCCTTTTGCTTAATAAATTCCGCCCTCCTCACTTTTTTTTTTCTTTTTTTTGAGATGGTTTCCAGCTCTGTCGCTCAGGCTGAAGTGCAGGGGCGCGAACTTGGCTCACTGCAACCTCCTCCTGCCAGATTCAAGCGATTCTTTCGCCTCAGCCTCCCGAATAGCTGTGATTACAGGCATGTGCCACCACACCTGGCTAATTTTTTTGTATTTTTAGTAGAGACGAGGTTTCACTAATTTGGCCAGGCTGGTCTCGAACCCCTGACCTCAAATGTCCACTTGCCTCAGCCTCCCCAAATGCTGAGATTACAGGCGTGAGCCACTCTGCCTGGCCCCATCCTTACCTTTCAATGTTTCTGTGTGCCCAATTTTTCTGGATTTAGCTGAACCAAGGAACAAAAAATTCTGCATCACTAGGTGTGCTGGCTTCCATTTGTGCCTGCCAGTATTCCACGTTTACATTTAATCTTGAGTTTCCAAAGACAGGAACACCATGAGACCAGGCCACAAGTGCTTCCACAGCACACCTCACTATAAAGACATCCCCCTGAGGCTAGTGGGCAACCCAGTGCAAATCAGCCCACTCTGTGATCAGCCCATCTTTCTTCTGAGATACAAAAATTAGCTGGGTGTGTGGTGCGTGCCTGCAGTACCAGATACTCGGGAGGCTGAGGCAGGAGAATCACTTGAACCCAGGAGGCAGAGGTCGCAGTGAGCTGAGATCATACCACTGTACTCCAGCCTGGGTGACAGAGCAACACTGGGTCTCAAAAAATAAACAAGTAAATAATAAAAAATAAAATAAAATAAAATTCAAAATTATCTGAGCATCCTGAATTTTATCTGACGCTCTTTCTTCAAATTGCTATATCCTATGTCTTTCCTCAGTTATATCTTATCATGAAGACCTTTCCCAGCCATTTCATTTAGTATAGCTCCCCTGCCTGACTTCTCTCATAAATTGTCCTGGCCCTAGCACCAGCTTACAGCATAGTTTCCTGTTTATTTGCTTGGTGTCTGTCTTCTTCAGTATAGAATGCAATCTTGTGAGGGCAGGATTTTGATGCTGTGTTCATCACTGACTCCAAAATGGCACATAGCAGGCTCTCAGTAGATAGCTATTGAACAAATGGAAGCATAAATAAACAAGTGATGCTACATTTGCTTTCTCCAGTGCTGTGGGAGCAGATCCAGGGAGCAGACAGGAGAGAAGGCTATAGTCCCTGCCCCCGGTGGAGCCGGAAGAATCAATAATTTTCATTTATTTATTCATCTAATGTGCTTTGCACACTCCCTATCTGCCAGGATCAGCTCGTTGCCAGGGATGCTGGATAAACAATCCCACAAGGTTCCTGTGGTCTGGAGGAGGAAATAGACATTAACCCATAATAGGGAGATGACAACTTAATTATAGTGGTGAACTGTCAATGGAGGAAAAGCAAAGGAAAAAAAAAAGTCTGCCTGGCGTGGTGGCTCATGCCTGTAATCCCAGCACTTTGGGAGGCCAAGGTAGGCGGATCACGAGGTCAAGAGATGGAGACCATCCTGGCCAACATGGTAAAACCCCATCTGTACTAAAATACAAAAATTAACTGGACGTGGTGGCGCACACCTGTAGTCCCAGGTACTCGGGAGGCTGAGGCAGGAGAATTGCTTGAACCTGGGAGGCGGAGGTTGCAGTGAGCCAAGATTATGTCACTGCACTCCAGCCTGGCGCCTGGTGACACAGCAAGACTCTGTCTCAAAAAAAAAAAAAAAAAAAAACAATTCTAACCTGGTCTAGGAGTCAGGGAAGACGTCCCCAAGGAAGGAACGTGGAGTTGAGACCTGAAGCTGAGCATGAATAACTGGGGGCAGAGATGTCATTCCAAGCAGGAAGCCCAGTTAATGCAGGTACCTTGAAGGGGGAAAGAGGAGTGGAAGGAGGGCCAGGGTGAGGAAAAAGGCCGGGCACAGGCAGTTACTGGGAACCTTGCAGCCTGACTTGTCTCTGGGGAGGAAGGAAGAGCCAGCTCACAGGGCCTTGTGGTTCAGGTGATGTCCCATTTCTGTGTTAGTCTGTTTTTGCATTGCTATAAAGAAATACCTGAGGCTGGGTAATTTATAAAGAAAAGAGGTTTAATTTGGCTCACAATTTAGTAAGTGCCAGGAAGCATGGTGCTGGTATCTGCTCCTGGGAGCTTTCGATCATGGCAGAAGGTGAGGGAGGAGCAGGTGTGCTACATGTGAGAGTGGGACAGACAGAGAGAGAGAGAGAGAGAGCAAGAGACAGGCAGGAGGAGGAGCCAGTCTTCTTTTTCTTTTTCTTTTCTTTTTTTTTTTTTTGAGACAGTTACACTGTTGTTGCTCAGGGTCACCACAACCTCTGCTTCCCGGGTTCAAGTGATTCTCCTGCCTCAGCCTCCTGAGTAGCTGGGATTATTGGCATGTGCCACCTTGTCCCGTTAATTTTGTATTTTTAGTAGAGATGGGATTTCTCCATGTTGGTCGGGCTGGTCTCGAACTCCCTACCTCAGGTGATCTGCCTGCCTCAGCCTCCCAAAGTGCTAGGATTACAGGCTTGAGTCACTGCATCCGGCAGAAAACATTTCTTGAATGAGATTTGGTTTTCTTTTCTTTTTTTTTTTTTTGAGATGGAATTTTGCTCTTCTCGCCCAGGCTGGAGTGCAATGGTGCAATTTCAGCTCCCTGCAGCCTTCACCTCCCAAGTTCAAGTGATTCTCCTGCCTCAGCCTCTGGAGTAGCCAGGATCACAGGCTCATCCCACCATGGCTGGCTAATTTTTTTGTATTTTTAGTAGACACAGGGTTTCACTATTTTGGCCAGGCTGGTCTCGAACTCCTGATGTCAGATGATCCACCCACCTCGGCCTCCCAAAGTGCTAGGATTACAGGTGTGAGCTACCACGCCCAGCCAAGATTTGGTTTTCAATTAGGGCAAATAAAGACTTGTCTGGGGTTAAGAGGGCTCTTTGTTCTCCATTCCTTTATATGCACCTGTGTGGGGACTGGTCAGCTATTCAAGCACAACGCACCACATTTTGGTTCTGTGCCAGGATTAAGCCTACAATATTTCAAAATTCGTATATGAACCCCAATAAAGTGTTAAAGGAGATGACTACCCTATAACCTATATTTTGCTGAATGTTTACTATGAGTTTTTCTACCATCCTCAGATGTGTGGTATTGTAACTGAAACTCCAGGAAATTCCTCTGCTTAAAACTAAAATCAAGTATATCTAAAGAAACTCTGCTGTCCCATCTGAAATGCCTCTGTTGTGTGTTGTCTGCAAAGGTGGAGTCTCCATGTTTTGTTCAGATTGGTCTAAATCTCTCTCCGCAGCCTCCCGTGTCGTGGGGACTACAGGCACATGGCGGTTATAGATTCTATTATGCCAAATTCCAGTCAGCATCCTCTTTTACATGAAGTTGAAAGGAGAGATGATGAAACTGACAGTGTTACTGAATGGGAAATAAAGGTGAGAATACACATTATGAATTAAGACATGGAAGTAACTTCTGCAATACAAACTTGTAAGAGTCTGAATGCTACACTCCCTTGTTTATCAAAGGATGTACCTTTATTGTAAGGGAAGAAACTAGGCTGTTCCCTTCAGTACTGAAAGGCAATTTGGAATCTCTGCCATTTCTTTCTTTCTTTCTTTCTTTTTTGAGACAGAGTCTCACTTTGTCACCCAGGCTGCAGTGCAATGGTGGGATCTTGGCTCACTGCAACCTCCGTCTCCCGTGTTCAAGTGATTCCCCTGCCTCAGCCTCTTGAGTAGCTGGGATTACAGGTGCTCGCCACCACGCCCAGCTAATTTTTGTATTTTTAGTAGAGACGGGGTTTCACATGTTGGTCAGGCTGGTCTTGAACTCCTGACCTCATGATCCACTCGCCTTGGCCTCCCAAAGTGCTGGGATTACAGGCGTTAGCCACCTCATCTGGCCCAATCTCTGCCATTCCTTAGGACTGATCATTTAACTTACTATTTTGTGAGAATCTGAGAGGCAGAAATGGGATTTAATGATCTCAACTGTCATCGGTCTAAAAAACCTAATTTGCAATTAAAAAAAAATTGGCATGTTGCCTTCTACTATTCTCATTCTCTTTTTCGTTTTTGAGATGGAGTCTCACTCTGTCGCCAAGCTGGAGTGCAGTGGCACAATCTTGGCTCACTGCAACCACTGCCTCCTGCATTCAAGTGATCTCCTACCTCAGCCTCCTGGGTAGCTGGGATTACAGGCAGGCGCCACCACTCCGGGCTAATTTTTATACTTTTAGTGGAGACGGGGTTTCACCGTGTTGGTCAGGCTGGTCTCGAACTACGGACCTCAGGTGATCTGCCTGCCTCAGCCTCACAAAGTGCTGGGATTATAGGCATGAGGCATCGCGCCCAGCCTACTCTTCCCTTTTAAAAACAGGAACCACCCCTGCATTTAATTTTATGAAGTTTTACTTATGAATAAAGTTTGTAGTATTAAAAAAAAGTAGCCAGAGATGGTGGCTCACACCTGTAATCCCAGCACTTTGGGAGGCTGAGGCGTGTGAATCACCTGAGGTCAGGAGTTGGAGACTAGCTTGGCCAACATAGTGAAACCCCTTCTCTACTAGAAATACAAAATATTAGCCAGACGTGGTGGCAGCGCCTGTAATGACAGCTACCAGGGAGGCTGAGGTAGGAGAATCACTCAAACCTGGGAGGCAGAGGTTGCAGTGAGCTGAGATTGCACCGTTGCACTTCACCTGGGCAACAAGAGTGAAACTTCATCTCAAAAAACAAACAAACAGGGCCGGGCACGGTGGCTCACGCCTGTAATCCCAGCACTTTGGGAGGCCGAGGCGGGTGGATCATGATGTCAAGAGATCGAGACCATCCTGGTCAACATGGTGAAACCCCGTCTCTACTAAAAATACAAAAAATTAGCTGGGCATGGTGGCGCGTGCCTGTAATCCCAGCTACTCGGGAGGCTGAGGCAGGAGAATTGCCTGAACCCAGGAGGCGGAGGTTGCGGTGAGCCGAGATCGCGCCATTGCACTCCAGCCTGGGTAACAAGAGTGAAACTCCGTCTCAAAAAAAAAAAAAAAAAAAAAAAAAAAAACGAACGCCCCAAACACACACACACGCGCGCGCACACACATACACACACACACAAAAGTAGAAAAAAAATAAAATTTTCTCTGTCTCATTATCCAAAGATAACTATGTCATTGTATTTTCTTCCTTAAAACATTACTCTTATTTTAACACAGGCATCATCAAACTCTATTCTTTTTTGTTTGTTTGTGTGTTTGTTTTTCATCCAGCTCAAAATGTCATGAACTCTATATTAAATACTGGGTTTAGTTGTTTTCATTTATTTTAACAATAATCATTGGGCTTTATTATAATGAGCTTTTCATGAATTCAGTTCACAGTACTATTCTCCTATAGTTGAGTGTTTTAGTATCATTTTTTACATTATTAATAATGTTGTAATTGAATTGGTATTTTAGTCCAGAAAGCTTTTATTATATTTAGAATTATTTCTTTAGGATAGAGTCCCAGAACAAAGATCACAAAGTACAAACATTTTTAAGGTTCTTGACACTTTAAAAATGACTTTCCAACAGGGCATGGTGACGCATGACTATAATGTCAGCACTTTGAAGGCCCAGGAGTTTGAGACCAGCCTGGGAAACATAGCAAAAACCTGCCTCTATTATTATTTAAAAAAAAAAAGTTAAAAATATTTTAAAAATTAAAAAATTACTTCCCAAAGCATTTGCTAGTATACACGTCCACCAGTAATGTGAGTCTCTGTCTCTCATTATTTTTTGAAAATATGAGCAATTTATTGGGGTGGAAGTTACTTGAGGCAGTGTCATATTTTGGGATGATGTGTCCTAAGCCCCAACAAAACATATTCTGAATCCAAAACCTCAAAATTGGCTAAGACCCAAAAAGTCGGTCATTTGCGTTTGGCAGATTAAATGAAACAAATCACCTTTCCCCCAACTGACAATTCCCCATCAGGGATCACCAAGGACCAGAAAAAGGCCAGGGACTCTGGTAGAAGTCTGGGACACCGTGAGGTCATTGCAAATGGCTTTTTTCCCTGGCTCTGTCACAACCTGGGAGAACATTCCTAGGGATGACAGAGTTGGGGAGGACAGGACACACCCAGATTCTGTTCCTTACCCTCCTCCTTCAGGCACTGCAGGCAGAACTGTGGTTTTGACTCATAAATGACTTGATGATGAGCATCTTCAGTGGAAGAGGGTAGTCTAGGCCGAGGCTCACTAGGGGAGAGAGGCAGGCCTGGGAGAAGGTGAGAGGCACCAATGTCAGCATTGGTGACAAGGGTTACGCCTGTGTCGTAGCAAGGTTTGGCAAGCACCTCCCACAGCAAAAGCCTTCTAGAAAGCAGGCAGCATCCAAATATTACCATCGAACTTAAGTAAATGGAAAGAGGTTATTTAATTCCCTTTAACTTATATGTATCTACATGTATATATATATCAAAATGTTAAGAGGGGTTCTTTTTTTTTTTCCAAATTTCTGTTGATTTGCAAAGAGGGGTTATTTCTGTATTTCTGAGATGATGAGTGATTTTTATATTCTTCTTTATACTTGTATATTATTTGTAAATTTCTAAAATAAATACCATTTTAAAATTGAAAACATCCAGACTCCATAAATCATTGTAAAAATAAGCGAAAACTCAATTGGAAGAAAATTCTAGTTAAATATAGCAGCTGGAACATCAAAATTTATTTCTTCTTCCTACTTGAAACATCACTAAAGGTTAACGAAAGTATTAAAGCAGGCATAAATCCAAAAGACAAAGAATTGGGAGAAAGAAGATGACAATAGCTCGGAAATGTCCACAAAGTAGAGGAAGCCAAAAAGCAAGCGCGGAGAACTAGCACTGCATAGAGAAAGCTGCCGCTGGCTGGGCAGAGTGGCTCGTGCCTCTAATCCCACTACGCTGGGAAGCCAAGGTGGGCAGATCATGAGGTCAGGAGTTCGAGACTAGCCTGGCCAACATGGTGAAACCCCGTATCTACTGAAAATACAAAAATTAGCTGGGCGTGGTGGCATGCACCTGTAATCCCAGCTACCTGGGAGGCTGAGGCAGGAGAATTGCTTGAGGTCGGGAGGTGGAGGTTGCAGTGAGCTGAGATTGCGCCACTGCACTCCAGCCTGGGCGACAGAGCCAGACTCCATCTGTGGTGGGGGACTGGAGGGTAAGAGAAAGCTGTTGCTTACAGCTGCTGCAGGGCCTGGAGGTCGAGGAGTCCAACGGGAGGGAACAGCACAGGAGAGGGCAGGATGGGGCTAACAGCAGGACTGCTTGTTCATCTGTTTAAAAGCAGGCTGTGCCCCATAGAACAGGGGCTACCCCATCTAGATGCTTAAACATTTGTTCATGAATGGGTGAAGGGGTAAGGAATGGCCTTCCATTTGGGACTGAGGCCTCTCTTGTTACTCTGTTAAGAAAGCGCATTGGCCTTCGGGACATGCCTGCTCTTCGCCTTTCGCTGCTGTTCATCGATTTCTTTTTCCAGGAAGAAAAATGGCATCTGTTGCAGTTGATCCACAACCAAGTGTGGTGGCGCAGGTGGTCAACCTGCCCTTGGTGAGCTCCACGTATGACCTCATGTCCGCAGCCCACGTCGGCACAAAGGACCAGCATCCCTACTTGAAGTCTGTGTGTGAGATGGCAGAGAAGGGCGTGAAGACCATCACCTTGGTGGCCATGACTGGTGCTCTGCGCATCATCCAGAAGCCAGAGCCGCAAATTCCGGTTACCGATACCTATTCCCGTAGGGGGCTAGACAGGACTGAGGTTGTTGCCAATGCCCAGGGTGCTGTGACTCGGCCCAAAGATGCTGTGATGACTACCACGACTGGGCCCAAGGATTCTGTGGCCAGCACGATCACAGGGGTGACGGACAAGAGCAAAGGGACAGTGACTGGCAGTGTGGAGTAGACCAAGTCTGTGGTCAGTGGCAGCATTAACACAGTCCTGGGGAGTCGGCCGATGCAGCTCGTAAGCAGTGGCGTGGAAAATGCACTCACCAAATCAGAGCTGTCGGTAGAGCAGTACCTCCCTCTCACTGAGGAAGAACTAGAAAAAGAAGCTAGAAAAGTTGAAGGATTCAGTATGGTTCAGAAGCCAAGTTGTTATGTTAGACTGGGATCCCTGTCTACCAAGCTTCGCTCCCGTGCCTACCAGCAGGCTCTCAGCAGGGTTAAAGAAGCTAAGTAAAAACGCCAAGAGACCATTTCTCATCGCCATTCTACTGTTCACCTGATTGAATTAGCCAGGAAGAACGTGCATAGTGCCAATCAGAAAATTCAGGACGCTCAGGATAAGCTCTGCTTCACCTGGGTGGAGTGGAGAAGGAGCACTGGATGCGATGATACTGATGAGTCCACTGTGCTGAGCACATCGAGTCACAAACTCTTGCTATTGCCCGGAACCTGACTCAGCAGCTCCAGACCACGTACCAACATCCTGTCCAACATCCAAGGCTTACCGCAGAACATCCAAGATCAGGCCCTGCAATGAGGGCGATGGCAGGTGACATCTACTCAGTGTTCCGCAATGCTGCCTCCTTTAAGGAGTATCTGACAGCCTCCTCACTTCCAGCAAGGGGCAGCTGCCGAAAATGAAGAAATCTTTAGATGACGTGATGGATTATCTTTTTAACAACACACCCCTCAACTGGCTGGTAGGTCCCTTTTATCCTCAGCTGACTGAGTCTCAGAATGCTCAGGACCAAGGGGCAGAGATGGACAAGAGCAGCCAGGAGGCCCAGCGATCTGAGTACAAAACTCATTAAACCTGCCCCTGTTGGCCAGGCATGGTGGCTTACGCCTGTCATCCCAGTACTTTGGGAGGCCAAGGTGGGCAGATCACAAGGTCAGGAGTTCAAGACTAGCCTGACCAACATGGTGAAACCCTGTCTCTACTGAAAAAAAAAAAAATACAAAAACCTGCTCCTGTCACCACTGTGTGATGCAGCCAGTTAGATGACACCTTTTGTTATGTTGAAATTAACCTGCTAGGCAACCTTAAATTGGGAAACAAGTAGCTAATAAGAAGGCCGTCAATTATAGTTATTTCCAGCTGAATTAAGGGTTTTAATGTTTCTGGCATTCGCAGATGATTTCTGTTCACCTGGTAAGAAAAGAATGACAGGCTTGTCAGAGCCTAGCCAGAACTCACCAAAGATTCAAGTGCACTTATGTTCTCCTTCTGTGTCCATTGTGTTGCCTCTGCTACTGTTTGTATTGAATAAAAACATCTTCATTGGGCTGGGGTAGAAACTGGTGTCTGCTCTGGTATGATCTGAGCAGGCCGCTTTACTGGTTTATCTCATGATGATTGCTTCTACAACTTGATTTTATTTTTTTTTTATCTCTCAAATAGGAATACTACCTTTTCTTTTGAGATGGAGTCTCCCTCTGTTACCCAGGCTGGAGTACAATGGCGTGATCTAGGCTCATCGCAACCTCTGCTTCCTGGGTTTAAGCAATTCTCCTACCTCAGCCTCCCGAGTACCTGGGATTACAGGTGCCCACCACCACACCCAGCTAATTTTTGTATTTTTAGTAGAGATGGGGTTTCACCAGGTTGGCCAGGCTGGTCTTGAACTCCTGACCTCATGATTCACCTGCCTCGGCCTCCCAAAGTGATAAGATTAAAGGCGTGAGCCACCGTGCCTGGCCAGAATACTACCTTCGATTTCAATAAAATTCACTTCAGGATAGACCAGTTTAAAAAAAAAAAGGCCTTTTCCTCCCTGATGCCACTGAAGTCCCACGCGTGAGGTCTCTCTGCTGCCGCCACTGCAGATGCCACCAAGATGCACTACGTTGCCTCCTACCTGCTGGCTGCCCTGGGGTAACCCCTCCCCCAGTGCCAAGGACATCAAGAAGATCCTGGACAGCATGGGCAGAGAGGCAGACGACGACCGACTCAACAAGGTTATCAGTGAGCTGAACGGAAAGAACATTGAGGATATGACTGCCCAGGGTATTGGGAAGCTTGCCAGCATTCCTGCTGGCCGTGGCCATCTCTGCTGCCCCAGGCTCCCCTCTTCCCTGCTGCAGCAGAGGAGAAGAAAGATGAGAAGAAGGAGGAGTCTGAAGAGTCAGACGATGACATGAGATTTGGCCTCTTTGATTAAACTCCTCCTCCCCTGCAAATAAAGCCTTCCTATGCATCTTAAAAAAAAAAAAAAAAAAAAAAGGCCGGGCGCAGTAGCTCACGCCTGTAATCCCAGCACTTTGGCAGGCCGAGGCGGTGGATTACGAGGTCAAGAGATTGAGACCATCCTGGTCAACATGGTGAAACCCCATCTCTACTAAAAATACAAAAAAAAATTAGCTGGACATGGTGGCGTGTGCCTGTAATCCCAGCTACTCAGGAGGCTGAGGCAGGAGAATTGCCTGAACCCAGGAGGCAGAGGTTGCAGTGAGCTGAGATCACACCATTGCACTCCAGCCTGGGTAACAAGAGCAAAACTCCGTCTCAGAAAAAAAAAAAAATAAATAAAAGCACACATAGGAAGAACCTTTCCACATTGAGACACTGAATCTGTGCCCCCAAGGCTGAGGCCACATTATGGCACTGGCACACAAGGGCTAAATGCACGCACACCTGTGCTCAGTGCCAGGCCTCCCTTGGTGTGGCTGCTGCTGCCCTGTCACCTTGGCCCATTAGGAAGAGCCCAAGTAAATGGCTGGAACAGAGGGAAGAGGGAGGAACAGCTGGGACGGGGAAGCAAGGATGAAGCTTGGCCGTTCCTAAGCCCAACTGCACAGGGGCCTTGAGCATCTGTGGACAGGACACCAGGAAAGCACTCATGGCCTTCTCCCCTGCTGGAAGATGGACCTCCCTCGTCCCAAGCCAGGCACCCTGCCTTCAGTAATTCTGGACCAGCACTGTCCCTGCCACTTGCCCTGGGGAGGGGATTGTTTCACAGACCCTTAACACCTAACAGCCAGTCCTGCTCTCACCTAGGGGGACCCTCATTTATCAAATACCATCTTTAATTTACACTGGTTGCATTCTCTCTGCCAGCCTGTGAGGAAAAACCATTTTTCCAGTCCTCTGAGGAAATGGAGACTCTGAGAAGCTAAATAACAACCCCCAGCCCGGTCTCTGCACCTGAGCCTGGCAAAGATTCCTCCCAGAGCTTTCCAGATTCCACACTCGCTGACTGTGGCTTCTTCTCTGCAGGGCACTGGCTAGCCCTGGGGACACCCAAAGGTAAATGGGCCCTGTTTTTTTCCTTCCAGGAGTTTACTTATCTTAGAAGAGATTGGAAGGTAGCCAAGTGGCTACAGGGCATGAGTCAGAATAGGGGCACTGTTGTAGGAGCACAAAGGAGAAACAGAAATTCAGGTAGGGCTGGCAGGAAGAGTTCAGGGCCCTTTCTAAGGAAGGAAGACTCGTGTTGACTCTTGGGAGAAAGAAGGGCTCTCTAGGCAGTTTGGAAAGGAAGTCCATCCGGTGCTGGGGAACACGCATTAGCCACGGTCAGCTGGGACAAGCTGGTGGGCAGCCTCAGAGGCCAAGGGCCGGGAGGGCAGGGGCTGAACCTTAGGCGGCTTCCCTGGCAGCACTTGCAGGCCAGCTTCTAGGAGGCAGAGTCCAGGCAGGAATGCCTGAGGATGAGAAGGTACTGGGGAAGAAACCAGAGCTGGGCAGTGGGAACAGAGAGGAAGAAGACCAACTGGAAGGACACTGCTGAGGGAAGGACAGAGGACTGGGGACAGGGAAGGGGCAGGGGAGGAAGGCCCAAAGGAAGCCCTCCCCTCGGGCCACCAGGAGACAAGAGGCACTCTATCCTCTTCTGTAGCGGGTGGGTTTTAAAGCTCTGTGTGTTCATTTCCTATCCAAAATTCCTTTTAAAAAGTGGACCATAATCCCAGCACTTTGGGAGGCCGAGGTGGGACGATCACCTGAGGTTGGGAGTTTGAGACCAGCCTAACCAACATGGAGAAAACCCGTCTCTACTAAAAATACAAAATTAGTCGGGTGTGATGTTACATGCCTGTAATCCCAGCTACTCAGGAGGCTGAGGCAGAAGAATTGCTTGAACTGGAAGGCGGAGATTTCAGTGAGCCGAGATCATGCTATTGCACTCTAGCCTGGGCAACAAGAGTGAAACTCCATCTCAGAAAAAAAAAATAGACCTATGAGGCTGGGCGCGATGGCTCACGCCTGTAATCCCAGCACTTTGTGAGGCCAAGGCAGGTGGATCACCTGAGGTCAGCAGTTTGAGACCAGCCTGACCAACACGGAGAAACCCCGTCTCTGCTAAATATACAAGATTAGCTGGATGTGGTGGTGAATTCCTGTAATCCCAGCTACTTGGGAGGCTGAGGCAGGAGAATTGCTTGAACCCAGGATGCGGAGGTTGCAGTGAGCCAAGATCATGCCATTGCACTCTAGCCTGAGCAACAAGAGCAAACTCTGTCTCAAAAAAAAAAAAAAAAAATTAGCCAGGCATGGTGGTGCACACCTGTAATCCCAGCTACTCAGGATGCTGAGGCAGGAGAATCCTTGAATCTGGGAAGCAGAGGTTGCAGTAAGCTGAGATCGTGCCACTGCACTCCAGCCTGGGCAACAGAGCAAGACTCTGTCTAAAAGAAAAAAAATAGGCCAATGAGTGGATAAACAAACTGTGATATGGACATACAATGGAATATTATTCAGCCTGAAAAAGCAAGGAGATTCTGACACGTGCTACTACCTGGATCAACGTTGTTATGAACATTGTGATAAGTGAGATAAGCCAGACACAAAAGGACACATCCTGTATGGTTCCATTTACATGAGGTCCCTAGAATAGTCACACTTGTAGTGACAGAAAGTAAAATGGTGGTTGTCAGGGCCTGAGGGGAGAGGAACGGGAAGTGAGTGTTTAATGGGTGCAGAGTTTCAGTTGGAGAATGTGAAAAAGTTCTGTGGATGGGTAGTGGTGACGGTTGCACAACAAAGCGAATGTACTGAATGCCCCTCAACTGCACACTTAAACACGGTTAAGA
This sequence comes from Aotus nancymaae, assembly GCF_030222135.1. Lineage (NCBI taxonomy): Eukaryota > Metazoa > Chordata > Mammalia > Primates > Aotidae > Aotus > Aotus nancymaae. The sequence continues at coordinate 87,086,588 of NW_026988442.1, forward strand.
TGCTACGTTTCAGGCGGTGTGGTGTCGCACGCCTGTAATCCCTGCACTTTGGAAGGCTGAGGTGGAAGGATAGCTTAAGTTTAGGAGTTCATACAAACCACAGTGCTTCCATTATTCATGTTAAAAAGAAAAAAAAATAGGAGTTCAAAACCATCCTGGGGCCAGTCACAGTAGCTCATGCCTGTAATCCCAGCACTTTGGGAGGCCAAGGCAGGTGAATCACCTGAGGTCAGGAGTTCGAGACCACCCTGGTCAACATGGTGAAACCCTGTCCCTGCTAAAAATACAAAAATTAGCCTGGTGTGGTGGTGCGCGCCTATAATTCCAGCTACTCAGGAGGCTGAGGCAGGAGAATTGCTTCAACCCAGGAGGCGGAGGTTGCAGTGAGCGAAGATCGCACCATTTCACTCTAGCCTGGGCGAAAGAGCGAAATGCTGTCTTAGGAAAAAAAAACCCAAAAAAATGAAAGAAATAGCCTGGGTAATACAATGAAACCTGTCTCTGCAAGAAAATACAAAATGTAAAAATTAGCTGGGCATGGTGGCATGCACCTGTAGTCCCAGCTACTTCAGAAGCTGAGGTGGGAGGATGATTTGAGTCCAGGAGGCGCAGGCTACAGTAAGCCGAGACGGTTCCACTGTACTCCAGCCTTGGCGACAGAGTGAGACCCATCTCAAAAAAATGATACAATACATTTTAGGTATATTTAACACACACACACACAAATCGGCCAGTGCAAGATGAACCAGAAGAGAGCTGCTTTGTTCAGTATGAATGACTAAGAGTGATGATGCTATTTACCGAGACAGGAAGCAGACCAAGTGAGCAGGTTTGTGGGGAGAGATGAGGTCAGCTCTTGGAGGTGACAATGCTCCTGATAATCAAGCCTTCAGTAGAGGCCCCTGCACCCGCACGGGAGGTGCTTTGTCCCCTCCTCCATCAGCCTCGCAAGGCGAAGGCTCTTGCTTTCATTTCATAGGGGAGCTGATGGCATTTAGCCAGTATGACCCAGTTTTGTCCAGCCCACTGTGAGGGCCATCCTCTGTGATGTGGCCAGCGGGCAGGAGGCGACCTGCAGCTGAGAGAGCAGATGCGAGTGAGAGGAGTTGCAGCGTTTCCTGCACTGAGAGCCTGGTAAAGCCATGGGCATGGCTTGGCCCCCACAGGAAGGAAGGAAGAGGAAGAGAGGTGAGGGCCAGCCCTGGGGGAAGCCCTGCAGATTCTCTCTTTACTGAGTCCTGCCCATCTCAGCAGCTCCTCCTGGAGAAACGTCCACCCCAATGTCCCCAAGTGAAGACCTCTGCCTTGCTCAGCTCCTGCCCAGCAGCTGATGCTGCGGCCTCTGCCAAGCATGAGGAGAGGAGCCAGCTCAAAGTGACTCATTCTAAATCAGGCTGGCTCCGTGGATGCGGATCAACGCCCTAGACCGCACCTGGCAGTGAGGAACCAGTGGGAGGAGAGGTACGTGCTGGACTCCACTGGACGGCACTTGGAGTCTTGGCGGAAGCAAAGACACCAGCCTTACACCCCGCCAGCCCAGCCAGTGATGGGTGGAGAGGAGGCAAGGCTGGGGGCTGGTGGGTGACTGTGTAATTCCCAAGCCGGGTGAAAATCTGTACCGGTTTTGAGGAGGCGGTCACTTCCCAGCTCCAAATAACAGAAGCATCCAGAAGGAAATAACCAGAGGCTTCTGCCAATTGATCTGGAGACTGGGAAAAGGTCCCACAGTTATTAATAACCTCTGTGTTCTGGGAACTGATTTCATGCACCAAACAAAAGGATTAAAAAGTTGCTGTTGAAGGCAAAGTGGTTTCAGCCAACCCTCTCCTTTCTGTCATCCAATAAATAAGCATTTTTCTCCACAGGAACCCTTCAAGCTGATTGGCCCCTTGACAGATCTGGTGAGCTGGGAGCTGTGTGGCTGACTGGCATATTTTGAGAACCACTCTGTCCTCGTGAAGTACTTTCTGCGGGCAACCCTCATTTGCCTCGCTCTGAGTGTGGGGGTGAGACCAGTTGCTCCTATGGCTTCTGGAAAACAGCTGAAGATGGAGCCCACTCCTGGCCTGAGCCCTGAGCAGCATGTCCTGTAGGAATCCTGGAAGAGAGACACTATATATATATATATATATATATATATATATATATATATATATATGTGTGTGTGTGTGTGTGTGTGTGTGTGTGTGTGTGTGTGTGTGTGTATGTATTTTTTTTTTTTTTTTTTTTTTGAGACAGAGTCTTGTTCTGTCACCAGGTGCCAGGCTGGAGTGCAGTGGCACAGTCTCAGTTCACTGCAATCTCCGTCTCCTGGGTTCAAGCAGTTCTCCTGCCTCAGCCTCCTGAGTAGCTGGGACTACAGGTGCATGCCACCATGCCCAGCCAATTTTTGTATTTTTTAGTGGAGACAGGGTTTCACCATATTGGCCAGGATGGTCTCAATCTCTTAACCTCGTGATCTGCCCACCTTGGCCTCCCAAAGTGCTGGGATTAACAGGTGTGAGCCACCGTGCCCGGCTGAGAGACACTATATTAATTAATCCTTGCAAAGTTAATGCAATGAACTTCAACTTGTACAACAGAGTTGTGGTGACGCTGTTGTACAAGTTGAAGTTCATTGCATTAACTTTGTAAGGATGATAGCTGGCCTTTCGCAGGTATTGGGCCCACTCAGTAAGAGGATACAAATAAACAGGTTAAGATCTGAGAGACTGTTAGAGAGACAGCTTCCTGTAGAGACAGTGTTAGAAACCACAGTCAGTTTGCTCACTTACTAAACTCTGAGCAACTTGAAGATAGGGTAAGTGTCTCGCTGATATCCATACTTACATCTGACAATGCCCATCAAGATTAGCTGCTCTGTAAATTGATATAATTGAATGCTATTGTGACATGGAATTATTACAAAAGACAACCAGCCACTACTTCCAACTCCATTCCTATGATAATTTATTTCCTGACGTCAGCCAAGGAGATAGGAACCGAAACCGCCTTTGCAAAATTATGACTGAGACAGTGAAAGAGATCTAACTTAACTGACTCCATCTTGCTTCTAACCTCCAAGCTGTCCTTGTTCATTCCTGGGCGTAGGCTAAACCAATTTTGGGAGACACTTAGTTTACAGTTTAATCAAAGACGGGTAACAGCCCTTTCCCAAGCAGACCTCCTTCTTGCCTGGGGACTAGATTGCCTTTGTAGGACTAACATTAGCAATTATGGTTTAGGAGTCTTGCAGCTGGAGGCTACAAGATTCTGACCCTCTCTACATTGCTCCTAAGATCAGTACCTGAGATATGCTTCAGACCCTGCACTTGATGGATCTGCTGGCACCACCTAGATCAATAAACTGGCTCTTCTGATCTTGTGGCCCCCACCCATGAACTGACTCAGTGCAAGAGGACAGCTTCGACTCCCTATGATTTCATCCCTGATCAATCTGCACTCCTGCCTCACTGGCTTCCCCTCACCCACCAAATTATCTTTAAAAGCTCTGCTCCCTGAATGTTCGGAGAGACTGATTTGAGTAATAATAAAGCTCTTGTCTCCGGCATAGCTGGCTTTGCGTGAATTACTCTTTCTCTATTGCAATTCCCCTGTCTTGATGAATTGGCTCTGTCTAGGCAGTGGACAAGGTGAACCCCTTGGGTGGTTACAGAACAGTCTCTTGTCCTTGCTCCCCACTGTCCCCATTGGTGGGGTCCCCAGTCCCCAAGCATGGTCAGGAGCAGCTCTTTGCCAGGCTCTGTGACTCACTCACAGTCCAACCTTGGTCAAGTTCACAGTGAGTGCTGTGCACTCAGCACATGCAAAGATAAATTCTGCTTTCCTGTCCCTCTTCCTGCAGCCCCTTGGTCTACTGATGTAAATGTTGACCAGAGGTTTTCTAACTCCCTCCCACCTAAATGACTACACAAGCTGCTTAACTGGCTTCTTGTCCCTTTCTTTTCTTTTCTTTTCTTTTTTTTTTTCTGAGACGGAGTTTCGCTCTTGTTGCCCAGGCTGGAGTGCAATGGTGTGTTCTTGGCCCACTGCAAACTCCTCCTCCCAGGTTCTAGTGATTCTCCTGCCTCAGCCTCTAGAGTAGCTAGGATTACAGGCATGTGCCACCATGCTCGGCTAATTTTGTATTTTTAGTAGAGACGGGGTTTTGCCCTGTTGGCCAGGCTGGTCTTGAACTCCTGACATCAAGTGATCCCCCTGCCTCAGCCTCCCAAAGTGCTGGGATTATAGGTGTGAGCCACCGCGCCCGACCTGTCCCTTTCAACCCAGTTTCCTTTCTGCAGTGAGAGTGCTTTTTTCTTTTTCTTTCTTTCTTTCTTTTTTTTTTTTGGTTGAGATGGTCTTGACTGTTGACCTGGCTGGAGTGCAATGGCGTGATCTTGGCTCACTGCAATCTCTGCCTTCTGGGTTCAAGAGATTCTCCTGCCTCAGTCTCCAGAGTAGCTAGGACTACAGACACATGCCACCATGCTCTGCTCATTTTTGTATTTTTAGTAGAGAGGGGGTTTCATCATGTTGGCCAGTGTAGTCTCAAATGCCTAACCTCAAGTGACCCGCCTGCCTTGTCCTCCCAAAGTGTTAGGATTACAGGCATGAGTCACTGAGCCTGGTCTGAGAGTGCTTTTATTCAAACACAATCGGGTTTTAATTCAGCCTCCTGAATAGCTAGGGCTGCAGGTACATGCCACCATGCCCGGCTCCTGGCAGATTCTTACAAAAGTAAACATACCTATGACCCAGCATTTCACTCCTGAGTATCTACTTACAAGAAATGGAAACGTTCACAAAAAGACTTGTACTTGTTTTTCAAAAAAGTTTTATCTATAATAGCCAACTACTGGAAACAATCCAAATGTCCATCAATTGGTGAGCAAATTGTAGTAATCGATGCGATGGAATACTGCTTAGCAATTAAAAAAAACGAATTACTGATACACATGACATAGACGAATCTCTAAAGCATTATGCTGAATGAAAGAAACTAGACACAGAGGACCACATACTGTATTTACAAGAAAGAACAGAAAAGACAGAACCATTGTTTCAGAAAGCTGATCAGTAGTTAGCCAGAGTTGGGAATCGGGGAAGGGACTTGACTGCAAAGGGGCAAGACCGATGGTTGGGGTAATGTTGGTTTTACAACGGTATGAGTTTGTTTAAACCCATTGAATACTTTAAGATTGGTAAACTTTGCTGTTTGTAAATTATACCTAAATAAAGTTGATTTAAAATAAATATGCTGGGTGTGGTGACTCATTCCTGTAAACTCAGCACTTTGGGAGGCCGAGGCCGGCAGATCTTGAGGTCAGGAGTTCGAGACCAGCCTAGCCAACATGGAGAAACCCCATCTCTACGAAAAGTACAAAAATTAGCTGGGCGTGTTGACGGGCGCCTGTAATCTCAGCTACTTAGGAAGCTGAGGCAGGAGAAGTGCTTGAACCTGGGAGCAAGACTCCACCTCGAAAAAAAAAAGTAAATAAAGGCATAGAATAGTGAAAAAACCCACCATCTGGAAAAAAATTAAAGAAATGATAAAGAATTGCATGGTGAGGAGGCTTAAGACAGGACGCTCTGGAGGAATCAAGTTCCATCCAACCCGGGGCTGTTTGGTGTGGGAGAGGTATCCTGGCAGATTGTTCTTAGGCTGTGGTTCTCAAACTTTTCTTGACATCAGGACAGCTTGGGAACTTGGAAGAAAACAAAGGCCCAGCCCCTATCCTGCTGCAATGAGCTCGACCTCTTTGTTCTTGTCAGGCACTTTCTTAGGTGGTGGCCATGTTGGAGTGCAATGGCGCGATCTCGGCTCACCGCAACCTCCGCCTCCTGGGTTCAGGCAATTCTCCTGCCTCAGCCTCCCGAGTAGCTGGGATTACAGGCACGCGCCACCATGCCCAGCTAATTTTTTGTATTTTTAGTAGAGACGGGGTTTCACCATGTTGACCAGGATGGTCTCGATCTCTTGACCTCATGATCCACCCGCCTCGGCCTCCCAAAGTGCTGGGATTACAGGCGTGAGCCACCGCGCCCGGCTTCCCCAGAGCTTTGTGTGCGTTCTTTCCCTTCCTGGAGGGCTCAGACACCTTCCTGCCGCTGGGGTTGGGTTAGGCCCCCTTATCATGTGCCCTTGGCTTACTGGGCCTGCTTTCCATAGCACACAACTTATAATTGCTTGTTTGCCATCTGCTTCCTCATGAGATAGTAAGCTCTATGAGGACGGGGCCCAGGTTACCAGTGTGTGGAACGGTGCCGGATACACTGTTAATTTATCTGTTCTTGGACCGTGGTCCTGAAGCGATGCCCAGGAGGATTGAGGAAGTTGAGGTCAAGATTGTGTAAAGCTCCAAACCAGCTCTTCGTTTTTCAAAACCAGAAAAGCTGCATGTTTAGATTGCTTTAGGCTATTCAGCTCCATTACAATTCAGGTGAGTAATGAGTTTCCCTCATAAACTAAGTTTTTTTTTTTTCCTTTTCTTTTTTATTTTTCACATCAGATAGGTAAGGTGCCAAGGTAGTCACAAGATTTGAGGGAGGCATATCTCACATCCGTGTGAAAACTCAAAAGGTCTAAACTAAGTTGGTTTTTTTTTTTTTTGAGATGGAGTTTCACTCTTGTTGCCCAGGCTGGAGTGCAATATCTTCGCTCACTGCAACCTCTGCCTTCCAGGTTCAAGTGATTCTCCTGCCTCACCCTCTTGAGTAGCTGGGATTACGGCATACGCCACCACGCGCAGCTAATTTTGTATTTTTAGTAGAGATGGGGTTTCTCCATGATGTTCAGGCTGGTCTCAAACTCCCGACCTCAAGTGATCCATATGTCTCAGCCTCCCAAAGTGCTGGGATTACAGGCGTGAGCCACCATGCCCAGCTGACTAAATTTTGAAACAAATCCACAAGTGGGTTTTTCCTCCACAGGGTAAGAGTTTCTCCACACATTTTGACTTGGATCCATGGGTGTTGCCTCCCCTACCTATGGCCTTCAAAAGACCATGGGTGCAAAGTCCAAACTCTGACCCTTCTGCCTATGATTCTCTGTCAAATGAGGGGCCAACATTAAAACTACAATGAGCTTTCACTAAACACCCACTAGAGTGGCTAAAATTTAAAATTCTGATTATACAAAATATTGGCAAGAATATAGAGTAACTGGGACTCCCATACATTGCCGCTGGAAATAGTTTGGCAGGTTCCTATAAAGTTAGAATAAATTTATCATATACCCAGAGATCCAACTTGTACGTATTTATCCAAGAGAAATGAAAACATATGTTCCTTCAAAGCCTTGTATATGAATATTTAAAAGTGCTTTATTAATGATAGCATAAAACTGGAAGCAATTAAAATGTCTATCAGCTGGTGAATGGACAAGCTGTGCTTCATTCACCCAGCAATAAAAAGAACTACTGATACATGGATGATCTCAAAACGCTTATGGTCTGTGAAACAGAAAAAAATGAGTCCATGCTGTATGATTCCATTCATATGAAATTATAGAAAAGTTCAGCTGGGTGTGATGGCAGGCGCCTGTAGTCCCAGCTGCTCAGGAGGCTGAGGCAGGACAATCAACTGAACCCAGGAGGCGGAGGTTGCAGTGAGCCAAGATTGTGCCACTGCACTCCAGCCTGGGCGACAGGGTGAGACTCCATCTCAAAAACAGGAAAGAAAAGAAAATAAAAGAAAGAAATTATGGAAAAGGCAAACTGTAAGGTCAGAAATGAGATCAGTGGTAGCCTGGAACCAGGGGTTGAGGGAGAAGATTTGTCACAAAGGAGCATGAGGGAATTGTAGGGTGATGGAAATATTCTGCACTTTTGCACAAGTGAATGTATTTGTCAAAACTCATTCAACAGCTGGACATGGTGGCTCACACTTGTAATCCGAGTACTTTGAGATGCTGAGAGGAAAAAACTGACATTAAAGTCTGTTTTGGGCTGGGTGCAGTGGCTCACGCCTGTAATCCCAGCACTTTGGGAGACCGAGGTGGGCAGATCACCTGAGGTCAGGAGTTCGAGACCAGCCTGACCAACATGGTGAAACCCCATCTCTACTAAAAGTACAAAAATTAGCTGGGCATGGTGGCTCACGCCTGTAATCCCAGCACTTTGGGAGGCTGAGGTGGTCAGATCACCTAAGGTCAAGACTACCCTGGACCAACATGGTGAAAACCTGCCTCTACTAAAAATACAAAAATTAGCTGGGCGTAGTGGCAGGCACCTGTAATCCCAGCTGCTTGGGAGGCTGAGGCAGGAGACTCACTTGAACCTGGGAGGCAAAGGTTGCAGTGAGCCAAGATTGCGCCATTGGACTCCAGCCTGGGTGACAGAGTGAGACTCCGTCTCAAAAAAAAAAAAAAAGTACAAAAATTAGCTGAGTGTGGTGGTATGTGCCTACAGTCCCAGGTACTCAGGAGGCTGAGGCAGAAGAATAGCTTGAACCCAGGAGGTGGAGGTTGCAGTGAGCCGAGATTGTGGCATTGCACTCCAGCCTGGCGACAGAGAGACTTCGTCTTAAAAACAAAACAAAACCAAACAAAACAAATGTCTGTTTTGTTTTTAAGGCCTACTTCAATGCAAGCAGAACAAATTTGTAATCTCTGAAAACATGGCTTTTGAAAGGAAAAAATAAAGAAAAGCTCTGCCACTGGGCTTGTGTTACCTGCTTAAAGGATCTGGTGGCTGAATGAAGGTCATTATATCGTCAGAGAAATCCCTTACTTCCTGACACATGTAGCATCTATGCGGAACAATTAATTGCAACCCTACACCTGCCACGCAAGGGATTTTTATGGTCTCCCAACCCCGTGTTGTTAAAATGAAGGGTCAACCTCCCTGCTGGTGAGTGGGAAATTCTTCACTGACACATACCTGCTTGATGTGATTTGTTGGCCATTTTTCCATCTAGCAGGCAGCTGTGGGTAACGTTTAACCAGAAAAAGAGAGGCTAAATTATGCAAGACATTTATAACATAAAGAGAGGAGAAACTTCCCTCTGGTCACACTGGGACGTGCGCTTCCTCTCATTTTACCAGCAAAACAGGTGCCAAACACCCCCCCCCGCCCCCCGCCGGACTTCCAAGAGACCCTGCTCTCCGCTTACTGAGACTCTTGGAAACTGAAGGCTTCCAAACACCTGCTAACAGGAAGACAAAAGAGTGAGGTTTCTAGTGTCTGGCTTCATCAGGATGATAGGAATGTTCTTGTCTACTGCAGCCCCTCGCTGTGACCACATCAGCAGGGCGGGGGCAGGGGTGGTGCTGGCAGGGGGCCTCCTCCCACCACTGCGCTTGAGCCCACCTCTGACGGTGTCATTCCTAGCTTTTTGTTTTTGTTTTGTTTTTCCTAGCTATTTGTTATAAGTCTTTCCTCTTCAACCTACAATTGTTTCAAATCTGCCAGTTTCTCTCTCCTTCCTTCCTTTCGCTTTCTTTTCTTTCTTCTTTCTCTCTCCCTCCCTTCCTTCCTTTCCTCTTTCTTTTTCTTTCTTTCTTTCCTTTTCTTTCTTTCTTCTTTCTTTCTTTTGATAGAGTCTCACTATGTTGCCCATACCAACTCCTAGATTCAAGCAATACTCCCACATACCAAATAGTTGGGACTACAGGTATGTGCCACTACGCCCAGCAAATCGGCCAATTAATAAAAAAAATCTGTTGCCTGTATTAGGATGCTTTTGCTTGACAGAAATGTAACTCAAACTAGTTTCAGGGGGAAAAAGGAAATTATTATAACACACCTTACTGAGAAGTCTAGGATGTCATGCATGGCTGGATTGAAGGGCTCACATAAGGGCATCCGGAAACCATCTCCTTCCATCTCTTGGGTTGATTTTCCTTGGGGCTGTCTTTATTCTTGGGCTAGAGCTCCCTGTGGTGATGAAAGGGCCACCAGCAGCTCCTACAAGTTTGGAGATGCTTGGGAAGAGTGCCTATCCCAATAGTTCTAGCAAGAGTCCTAGGGAGGACTCTCATTTGCTCAGACTTTATAACATGTCTGTCCCTGTGGCCTGGGCCTTGTTGCCACTGGCAGGACCCCTGGCTGGGGTTACTCACATGGTTGATTTGAAAGGGAGACTGAAGTTGGGTGCAGTGGCTCACACCTGTAATCCCAGCACTTTGGGAGGTGGAAGAGGGCGGATCACGAGGTCAGGAGATCAAGACCATCCTGGTTAACATGATGAAACCCCGTCTCCACTAAAAATACAAAAAGTTAGCTGGGCATGGGCCATGGTGGTGGGTGCATGTAGTTCGAGCTACCGGGAGGCTGAGGCAGGAGCATCCCTTGAACCTGGGAGGTGGAGGTTGCAGTGAGCCGAGATCACGCCACTGCACTCCAGCCTGGGCGAAGGAGCAAGACTCTGTCTTAAAAAAAGAAAAGAAAAGAAAAGAAAGGGAGACTCGAACGGGTTGACTAGAGTGGGGAGAGGTGGTGAATTCAAAGAAAATTGAGAGGCAAACAAGCAAGGCCAAGGAGACTTGGCAGCCAGAAACAGCAGGTGTCTGCCACGGCCCTCCTCTGTTTCTTAGGCGTTTCCTAGCGTGGGGTTTCTGAATCTTAGGTCTTCCCTAACCCCCACAGTGGTGTCAGATAATTTCCTCCTTTCTAAAGAATGAGCTCATTGGGCACTTCTCTCACATAGATCCACATCTGAACTATTCACCCCTTTGGCACTTCCTGGGTGCCTGTTCTGTGCAGTTGATTGCCAAGTGTGGGGCAGCAGGAGGGGGTGGGCCCAAGGTCGAACGGGGCACAGTCCGAGGGAGACAGACGGTAAACGATTACAGTGGGGTCTGTCCCCTGGCTCTTTGAATTTGTGCTCATCTTCCTGTGTTCCCAGTATTTGTACCTCAGAAACGGTCTCTGATGTTAGGCACTGATCTGTGGCAGGCAGGACAGATCAGTGAAGGTGGTGGAGGAGCGTGGTTGTGGATGTGCGTTGACTGTGGCTATTTACCCTGCCAGAGAGGAGGCCGTGATTGCTCTGGTCAGCACAGTCCTGGAGCTGTCCCTCACCAGGGAAAGCTGGGGATCGCATCAGAACTTCTTAGGCAGTGAAGATTTGTGGGGCTCAAATGAACTCTAGAAGTTAGGGCAGGAGGGACCTTGACTGGCTAATTCAGTGCCTTTTCTCCCTGGTACAAGTGCCAGGCTCAGAGAGGGAACAGGGCTCCACCACGGCACCCCAGCAAGTTTCCACATGGCCAGAAGAAAATCTCGATCCCTTCTGCCTTGTGTCTCCTGCCTTCGCCACCACTGCGGCCAGGGCTTTATGGAATGTAGTTAATTTTAATCCCTGGAAGGCAAAAAAATTAATCCAGTAAGAGAAGAAATAAAAGGCAATGCCTCTGGTTTACAGAGTGCCATTTCCAAAAAAGGAAAATGAGTTATGGAGAAAGATTTTCATTGAATGAATGGGGGAAGTAAGAAAATAAGTAGCTAATACTGATAGAAAAACATGATGTACTGGGAGCTAAGACATACAGGTGAGGCCAGGCATGGTGGCTCATGCCTGTAATCCCAGCACTTTGGGATGCCGAGGCAAGTGGATCACCTGAGGTCAGGAGTTCAAGACCAGCCTGGTCAACATGGTGAAATCCTGTCTCTTACTAAAAATACAAAAATTAGCTGGGTGTGGTGCCACCCGCCTGTGGTCCTAGCTACTTGAGAGGCTGAGGTAGGAGAATTGCTTGAACCTGGGAGGCGGAGGTTGTGGTGAGCCGAGATGGCACATTGCACTCCAGTCTGGGCAACAAGAGTGAAACTCCGTCTCAAAAAAAAAAAAAAAAAAAAGAGGTAGAAATAGGAGAAAAATTGACCACACTCTTTCAGAAGAAATAACTGCCACTGACTATCCTGCATCATTGCCAAAAACATCTCAATGGTTCTCTTTCGCGACAGATTATTAGGGTGTTTTCCTTGGTTCCTCTTGCAAGAGTCCTACTTTCCCCCAAACCAACCAACCCCTGTTTTGAATAATCAAATCACAGAACCTGTGAATGAAGCTGCAGAGAACAACAGCATTACTCATGGCACATTTGCTGTGGAAACTATGTTTGGCAACTATCAGATGTCTGGATTTCTTTTCCTGGGCTTTGGAAGGTTGACAGCATTTATTTATAACAGGGGAGATTCCAAAATTGGTCACTATCAGCAAAGAAAAGTAATGTCTGCGATACTGGTACAAGTTCGTTTTCTTTTGTTAATACAAACGGAAGCAGAGCAGGCCACTGCAATACTTGGTAAGCTACTTAATTATAAAACAGATTGGTTACTGGAACAGGAGAACTTTGTAGACAGGTATGTGAAACATTCCCTAACTGGATCAATGGGATGGGACATTAACTCCTACCTAAGGTAAACTCTAACTAGTCAAATAGTTTAATTATTTTGTTTTTATTTGTTTTGGAGAGAAAAAAGGACAGAAATAGATCACCTATGTGTAACTTAAAAAATATTTCCAAAACTTTGAGGTTTACTAGCTGAAGTAGAAAAATGCTCCAAATTCTAAGTCCAGTGTTTACTTCATGTTTATAATTCAAGCCTCATGAATAAGAAATAAAACCAAAATGGCCCAGAGACTGGAAAACAGGTAATCCTCTGAACACCGTGGGCTACAGATGGTGTTTACGGTGAGTGTGGTACTAAAGCAAAGTTTTCTTGTGTGAAATTTTCTTTTTAAAACAGAGCCATCATTTTAATATACACCTAAGAACATTTATATACATCGTTTATAATTATATACAATTATTTGCTGTCCAGGGCCAGTGGCTCATGCCTGTAATCCTAGAGGTTTGGAACACCAAGGGAGGAGGATCACCTGAGGCCAGGAATTCCCAAATAGCCTGGGCAACATTCTGAGGACCCATTTCTATTAAAAAAAAAAGAAAGAAAGAAAGAAAGAAAGAAAGAAAGAAAAAAAAAAAAAAGGCTGGGCACAGTGGCTCATGACTGTAATCCCAGTACTTTGGGAGGCTGAGGTGGGCAGATCACCTGAGGTCAGGAATTTGAGACCAGCCTGGCCAACACGGTGAAACTCCATCTCTACTAAAAATACAAAAAAATCAGCCAGGCGTGGCGGCACATACCTGTAATTCCGCCTCCGAGGGAGGCTGAGGCAGGAGAATTCCTTGAACCTGGGAGGTGGAGGTTCCAGTGAGCGAGACCATGCCATTGCACTCCAGCCTGGGGAACAAGAGCAAAACTCCGTCTCAAGAAACAAAAAAAATTAGCTGGGCCTCGTGCAAGTTCCCGTAGTTTCAGCTACTCAGGAGGGCCAGGGTGGGAGGATCGCCTCAGGCCAGGAGTTTAAGGCTGCAGTGAGCTGTGATCGTGCTACTGTGCTCTAGCCTGGGTGACACAGTGAGATCCTGTCTCTAAAAACCAATACAAATCAAATCAAAACGTTTTGAGAGGTCAAGGTGGGAGGACTGCTTGAAGTCAGGAGTTGGAGACCAGCCTGGGCAATATAGTGAGACTTTATCTCTAATTAAAAAAAAAAAAATTGTCCGTAAATATTGTATAATCAATCAAAGTTCTATTTCTTCATCTTTATACACAAATTCATAAGGTAAATATTTTCATGGTTCATGTCATCAGAATGTCGTATTGCTGCTTATCCAAACTCATTAGGCAAATATATTTTCACCAATTGCTAATTATTGGAAAGATGTTTCCTAAGCACCAAGCTGCTTAAGAGCCATTTGATAGTGGTAGTTTCTGTCCTGTAGTAGCATAGAAATTGGTGTGCTGTATGTATGTGTGTTCATGTGTCTATAAAATTATGCTTCTAAGGGAGGTCTTTTTGAAAAGATATGTTGGCTGGGCATGGTGGTTCTCGCCTTTAATCCCAGAACTTTGGGAGGCCGAGTTGGGGGGATCACCTGAGGTCAGGAGTTCAAGATCAGCCTGGCCAACGTGTGAGGTCTCTACTAAAAATACAACAATTAGCCAGACATCGTGGCTGGTGCCTGTAATCCCAGCTATTCAGGAAACTGAGGTAGAAGAATTGTTTGAACCCAGGAGGCAGAAGCTGCAGTGAGCTGAGATCGTGCCATTGCACTCCAGCCCGGACAACAGAGTGCGATTCCGTCTTAAAATTAAAAAACAACAGTTAACACTAGGGTGTAAATCCCTTTAATAATTTTGTGTTTTTGCCAATCTCTTTAAGTGCAATGAGTTAACTGTAGATTTTTTTCTGCCTGCCTCAGCCTCTTCAGAAGCTGGGACTTCAGGCTCATGCCACTGTGCCAGGCTGACTGTAAATTTCAAGTCAGGGATCTACTGCCACCTAGTGTTATATTGCTCTCAGTTATTTCAAGGCTGACCATTTAAGACTAGAAATCTTGTTGGCCTTCTTCCTTCCATGTGTGCCCCAGTGCCCCATTTCTGCCCCTGATTCATAAAGTCACTAGGTCTGTCTACCAATAACTTGGGGAAGGAAAACCAAACAGCAAAAAAGGAGAGTCGGAGGGGCACGGTGGCTCACACCTATAATCCCAGCACTTTGGGAGGCCCAGGCTGGCAGATCACCTGAGGTCAGGAGTTGGAGACCAGCCTAACATGGAGAAACCCCGTCTTTACTAGAAATACAAAATTAGCTGGGAGTGGTGGCATGCACCTGTAATCCCACCTATCGGGAGGTTGAGGCAGGACAATTGCTTGAACCTGGGAGGCACAGGTTGCAGTGAGCTGAGATCACGCCTTGCACCCCAGTCTGGGCAACAAGAGTGAAACTCCCTCTCACAAAAAACAGAAACAAAAACAAAAATAAAGTTACCTGGGTGTGGTGGCAGGTGCCTGTAGTCCCAGCTACTCCGGAGGCTGAGGCAGGAGAATTGCTTGAACCTGAGAGGCGGGGGTTGCAGTGAGCTGAGATCGTGCTATTGCACTCCAGCCTGGGTATTGCAGTGAGACTCTGTCTCAAAAAAACAAAAAACAACAACAGAAAAGGAAAGTCACCAGGTCTTGTCAATGCAAGCCTTTTGCTTCTTCCTGTTTTTTGTTTGTTTTTAGAGAAGGGGTCTTGCTCTCTTACCCAGAGTGGAGTGCAGTGGTGCCCTCCAGTGCTCACTGGTGTCTCAAACTCCTGGGTGCACACGATCCTTCCATCTCATCTCAACCTCTCAAAGTGCTGGGATTACAGGCGTGCGCCACTGCACCCAGCCCTTTTCCTTTTCATGGCCATGAATAATCTAGCATTTATGCTAATCCTGCTGAAAGTAAACTTTAAGGGCTTGAGTCAGTTCAACTGGGTGACCTTATACAATCTGCGGGCAAGCTTACCTAAGCTTCCTGGGCTTCAGTTTACTCATCTTTCAGATGGGAATAGTAATACGTATTACATAGAGTTGTTCTGATGAAATGTGTTAATACATTTTAGATGTTTACAATAATATCTCACATATGCAAACCTGTAATAAGTATTATTACTGCATATATATTTTTTAATTGCATATTTGAGTCCTTTTTTTTTTTTTTTTTGAGATGGAGTTTTGTCCTGTCACCCAGGTTGGAGTGCAACGGCACAATCTCGGCTCACTGCAAACTCCACCTCCTGGGTTCAAGCGATCCTCCTGCCTCAGCCTCCTGAGTAGCTGGGATTACAATCACACCACCACACCCAGCTAAGTTTTTGTACTGTATTTGAGATGGGGTTTAACCATGTTGGCCAGGCGGGTCTCAAACTCTTGACCTCGTCATCCACCTGCCTCGGCCTCCCAAAGTGCTGGGATTACAGGCGTGAGCCACCCCCAGGCCACTTGAGTCCTTAAATGGAATACAAGTGTTAAAAAGTCATTTTTACTTCCTATTTTATGGTCAAAAGGCAGAAATTAGGTTCCCTATGACAATTCAGACTGATTGTTTTGCGAGATCTATTTTTTTGGGGGGTAGGTTAAGAGTCTTTCTCTATTGCCCAGGCTGGAGTACAGTGGCATGATCTCAGCTCACTGCAACTTCAGCCTCCCAGCTTCAGGTAATTCTCCTGCCTCAGCCTCCTGAGTAGCTGGGATTACAGGCATGTGCCACCACGCCTGTCTGGTTTTTGTATTTTTAGAGATGGGTTTTCATCAACTTGGCCAGGATGGTCTTGAACTCCAGCAAAAGTGACCTGCCCGCCTCAGCCTCCCAAAGTGCTTAGATGTGAGCTGCTGTGCCCAGCTGAGAGGTCTATTTTGTACATATTTTCACCTAGTCCAGTTTGTCTTTTCATTCTCTTAAGTGTCTTTCATGAAGCTTTTTTTTTTCCCCCAGAGACAAGAGTCTTGCTTTGTCACTCAGGGTGGAGTGCAATGGCATGATCTCAGCTCACTGCAACCTTCGCCTCCTGGGTCCAAGCAATTTTCCTGCCTCAGCCTCCTGAGTAGCTGGGATTACAGGCACGCACCATCATGTCCAGCTAATTTTTGCATTTTTAATAGAGATGGGGTTTCACCAGTTGGCCAGGCTGGTCTTGAACTCCTGACCTAGTGATCTGGCTGCCTCGGCCTCCCAAAGTGCTGGGAGTACAGGCGTGAGCCACTGCGCCCAGCTGCATTTTTTTTTTCTAATTGACCAGCCCTGAACCAGAATGGGTTCAGAAAGATTCCTCACCAAGAAAGTTTTAAATTTTGATTAATTCCAATTTATCAACTTTTCCTTTTTATAGATCACGCTTTTGGTTTCATGTCTAACTCTGCCTAAACACAGGTCATGAAGATTTTTGTTTTCTTATAAAAGTTTTTTTTTTGAGACGGAGTTTCCCTCCGTTGCCCAGGCTGGAGTGCAATGGTGAGATCTTGGCTCCCCATAACCTCCACCACGCCCTGGTACTTTTGTATTTTTAGTAGAAGCGGGGTTTCTCCATGTTGGTCAGGCTGGTCTCAAACTCCCAACCTCAGCCCCTGTCACCACCTCAGCCTCCCAAAGTGCAGGGATTACAAGTGTGAGCCACTGAGCTGGTTTAAAAGTGTTTTAGTTTTATGTTTTACATTTAGGTCTGTGATACATTTTGAATTCATTTTTGTAGAAGATGTGAAGCTAGTGTTTCCTATCAACGTTGCTTGGAGAGGTTCACCTGCTGATGTTGATCTGCAGTAAGATTTTATAGGTGTATACATATATATTTTTGGAGATGGAGTTTCACTAGTCACCCAGGCTAGTGTGCAGTGATGTGATCTCGGCTCACTACAACCTCTGTCTCCCAGGTTCAAGCGATTCTCTGGCCTCAGCCTCCTGAGTAGCTGGGATTACAGGTGCCTGCCACCACGCCAGGCTAATTTTTGTATTTTTAGTAGAGACGAGGTGGACAGGCTGGTCTTGAACTCCTGACCTCAGGTGATCCACCTGCCTTGGCCTCCCAAAGTGCGAGGATTATAGGCGTAAGCCACCACCCCTGGCCAAGTATGATTTACTCTTTTTTTTGAGACAGTCTCACTCTGTCACCCAGGCTAGAGTGCAGTGGCACCATCTTGGTTCACTGCAACCACCTCCTGAGTTCAAGTGATTCTTGTGCCTCAGCCTCCCAAGTAGCTGGGACTATAGGTGTGTGCCACCATACCCAGCTCATTTTTCTATTTTATTTAATTAATTTTTTTACATAGAGATGGGGTTTCACCATATTGGTCAGGCTGGTCTTGAATTCCTGATCTCAAGTGATCGGCCTGCCTCGCCTCCCAAAGTGCTTGGATTACAGGCGTGAGCCACCACGCCCCACCTGTATATTTTTATTTTTGGAGATGGAGACTCGCTCTATCGCTCATGGTCCCAGACTGGAGTTCAGTGGTGCGATCTTGCCTCACTGCAACCTTCGCCTCCTGGGTTCAAGCAGTTTTCTTCCTCAGCCTCCTGAGTAGCTGGGATTACACGTGCCTGCCACCATGCCTGGTAATTTTTGCATTTTTTTAGTAGAGATGGGGTTTCACCATCTTGGCCAGGCTGATCTTGACTCTTGACTTCATGATCCACCTGCCTGGGCCTCCCAAAGTGCTGGAATTACAGGCGCCCCACGAAAGTATGTTTTCTTTTTTTTTTTTTTTTGAGATGCAGTCTCGCTCTGTCACCCAGGCTGGAGTGCAGAGGCACAATCTCCACTCACTGCAACCTCCACCTCCCGTGTTCAAGCGATTCTCCTGGCTCAGCCTCCAGAGTAAGCTGGGATTACAGGCGCCAGCCACCATGCCTGGCTAATACTTGTATTTTTAGTAAAGATAAGGTTTTGCCACGTTGGCCAAGCTGGTCTTGAACTCCTGACCTCAGGTGATCCACCCACCTCAGCCTCCCAAAGTGCTGGGATTACAGGCGTGACCCACCGCGCCTGGCCTCCAAGTATGATTTCAATTGAGTATATTCCTCACTTGAAAATCTTTTGCAGAATTCTATTACCTTCTGTCATGGCATGTGCTAGCATGTTATTACTCTGCTGTTAGTCATCTTCTGTTGAAAGATAGGTGGAAGCTTTGTAGTCCCTCAGATTTTGAGATACGGAAATTTCCTTTGCACTTTTACTGAGGTCTGAAAACACTGTTGGAACCACATTTTGGGTTGGAAAATATAACTGCTGTAAATGTATGTATGGGAATACAGATCTCACAGCCTTCACAGGAAGTACATAAAGTAGCTATTACTCACAATTCAAATGTCATCAAAGTGACTTTTCAGCCTTGTAAGTTTTGAATGTAAGTGGTTTTAGCTTTTAATTCTAAATTGAATTCATTGACTTAAATTCATGAAGAAACAGCAAGTTTGCAGCAAAATCTACTTTCTGAACCTGTTCAGTATTTGATGAAAATAGCTGAGAGAATGTTCTTACTCAGAAATTTTAAGTCTTGGCCTTGAACTCAGTAAGTCTAGGTAAATCTTTATCACTGCTAAGCCATCAAACTGCTGTGTGGTAGGTAGGGTGAGTCAGGGTAGTCTGTTTCTATTTCTGTCAAAAACCCATGGAACTGCTGCTGATGGCCAAGTCTATGGGAACAAATGAAGTGCACTGGTGACTACTGCTTCAATGATGCAATAAGCTCATGTATTTTCTGAAAAGCTCCTGCTGGTAATTAATACAATGAATAGCCTTCAAACGCCGTATATTTTCACAAATGGGATATTTTTTCGATTAAGCCCTTTTCTTTTTTTTTGAGGTAAGAGGCTTACTTTGTCACCCAGGCTGGAGCGCAGTGGCGAGATCTTGGCTCACTGCAACCTCTGCCTCATGGATTCAAGCGATCCTCCTGCTCAGCCTCCTGAGTAGCTGGGATTACAGGTATTCGCCACCACGCCCATTTCTTATTTTTAGTAGAGACGAGGTTTCACCATGTTGGCCAGCATGGTCTCAATCTCCTGACCTGTGATGTGCCTGCCCTGTCCTCCCAGAGTGCTGGAATTACAGGCGTCACTGTCCCTGGCTTCATTTTTCAAATTCTTTGTAGAGTGAGGATCTCATCATGTTGCCCAGCTGGTCTCCAAGCCCTGGCATTAAGTAATCCTCCTGCCTCAGCCTCCCAAAGTGCTGGGATTACAGGCACGAGCTACTACATCTGATGGCAGCGTTTATAATGAATCTGAATTTGCTAATGAAGAGGAAAATTTACCATATTTTTTCCCAATGACTCCCAAGTCCTATTCGAAAACAAATAAATTATAGAAAAAAAGTTTATTTGCTGGTTATTGTTTGAATCTTGAAATACAATTCCTCACTGATGATACTGGTATAAAATGGTGGTTATTAATTCATGCTAGCCCAATGAAAACTAAAATGATTTGTAAAAATGAGTCATTTTTGAATCTCTATTAAAATCTGAATACATCAATCTGTGCTAACACTGGAACTGCCTTCTCATTCTACATATAATTTAACTTCCAGCTTCAACCATCTGGTGTTGAAATCTAAAGCACCCTCATGAGTTAATGTCCCTAAATCATGTAGATGGACAAACAAGATTGGTGGTCTTTAACTGGTGGTGACAGAAAAGGCTGCAGTTTAGTACTTAAACCTACACTTAGCGGTCCCCCTTCTATCCAGGCTGAGTAACTAAGGAGAACAATGAAATGCCAAAAGAAGACTAGAGAACAGGACAAAGAGGCAATGTCAGCCAAGCCACTGTAAACCGGTCTGCACCCTTGTGTTTCAGCCAAGGGCAGGCAATCCAAAATTACAGGCTGCTTTCCTTAACTTGACCAAACAGTGTATTTTTCCTCTGACAATCTTGTCAAGGGTTGCATATCATTGTTCCTAGTAAAATACAAAGTCCACCCTCATAAAAATATTGTATTTTTCAGAAAATACATTAAAAATCATTGATTGCTTTTTCTTCGTCTTTTCTTCCGTGAATGTGCAGGTGTTTGAGTCTTTTGTATTTCTTCCTTTACACAGGATACGGGCTGTTTGAAAACTATTTCATTATCTTTATCATCATCATTCAATTCAGTCACTTCAGATTTTCGTTTCTCCAAAAATGTTGGTGTACAAACTGGTGTGGGGCCCTGGATTCAATAAGTAAAGATTATAATACATAAATGTAGAACAAGATTATGACTGTACCCAAAATATCACCTCTCTTCTATTTTTACAAGTTATATCACATTATTTTAGGCCTGTTTCAATCTTTTGGTGATACTATTGTAAAGAATAAAGAACTGAGATGCTCGTCACTTAGTACAGAAATTCACAATTATGAGCCGCTTATCAAACTTAGTACAGAAATTCACAATTGGAACATAGCATGTTCCATTATAAGGTGTTACGCAGAAAATTGCTAAATCAACAATAAAGATCTACCAAATGTGACAATATTCAATTTGAAATCTTAAAATAAGGGTAGCAGAAACTGCCTTTCTTTCTTCAAATTATTTGTATAATACCTGGTGTCTGAAATATTGGAGACAATTTTACCTGGCTATCTACAGTCTTCTCAGGAGTGTCCAGAGTGCCTACAACCTTTTTCTTCTTCTTATGTAAAACCTTAAAATAAATTTTAAAAGACATAACAGTTTGAATACTGATCAGTTATAGTAGTCTTAAATGTTTTTCTACTTATCTTTCTCTAATATCTGGCATGTAAAATGACAAAAAAAAAACAACAAACAAACAACATTTTACCTGGCCTTCTGTAGACTTCTGACGATTAGTTTTTGAAATACTTTCCGTTTTCTGCAAAATCTTTAATTAAGAAGTTACAAATTAAAAGTCTCATATCTTTTCTTTTTAAACTTAGCATTAGATCCTCATATATATTATCAGTAAATCCTCCCTAATGACAGAGCATTTCAATTTAAAAAGCAAAACTCATAAATACAGTGAATAATCTCAAGTGAAGGGCAAAACTAGGAGAAGCCCAGTTGAGGAACTGACAGAGCTGCAGAGGTTGAAGGGAGCTCACTGATTCACAGAATCTGAATTCAGGTGGGTGGAAGCAGGATGTGCAAAGGCAGGCCACCCTCATCGTCCCTAAGTCACAAGCAAAGTACAGGAAAAGCAGTGCTTGCACACCTCTTTTCAAGCTGCACTGTCTCAGTTCCCAGATGGGTTCACAAGAGTACCAGGGCCTAAGGTTCCGTCAGATTATCTCCTTAAAGGACACTTCCTCTTCTGTATAATGGAAATAACAGAATCTGCTCTCATGTTTTAGGAAGAACCTACAATGTTTCAAAAATTTAGTCAGGCCAGGCATGGTGACTCTCGCCTGTGATCCCAGCACTTTCGGAGGCTGAGGTGGATGGATCACCTGAGATCAGGAGTTTGAGACCAGACTGGCCAACATGGTGAAACTCCATTTCTACTAAAAATACAAAAAATTAGCCAGGTGTGGTGATGCACACCTGTAATCTCAGCTACTTAGGAGGGTAAGGCAGGAGAATTGCTTGAACCTGGGTGGTGGAAGTTGCAGTGAGCCGCGATTGTGCCGCTGCACTCCAGAATAGGCAACGGAGTAAGACTCTGTATCAAAAAAAAAAAAATCTAGTCAAAAAACTGGCTGGGCATGGTAGCTCATACCTGTAATTCCAGCACTTTGGGAGGCTGAGGTGGGCAGATCACCTGAGGTCAGTAGTTTGAGACCAGCCTGGCCAACATGGAGAAACCCCATCTCTAAAAATACAAAAATTAGCTGGGCATGGTAGTATGCACCTGTAATCCCAGCTACTTGGGAGGCTAGAGGCAGGAGAATCGCTTGAACCCAGGATGCGGAGGCTGCAGTGAGCCAAGGTTGTGATAAGCACTAGGCTAGGTACTTTATGAGATACAAAGCCACCCCCTCCCCTCCCCACAACAAATCACAAAAAAAGATTTCATGAAGAAATATTTACCAAAGAAGGAAAATCATAATCAATTCCCTTTTTAGCTAATTTCTTCCTGAGTAACCTTTCTTTCTTTTTAAATCGCTCCTCCATCCGTAGCTTTTGTGTTAGTGTCCGATTCTTATTATACCGTTTCACTGATGGATATGATGGCTGCTTAAATGGAACATTCCAGTCTTTAAAGAGTTCTTTATGTACTTTTTTAGGCGGCATAAGACGACCTATTTTTAAAAAGAAAAAAACATAAAAAATTTCAACCAAATGGTAGGAAAGGGATTTTAATGTTAACTTTAAAATCTCCCCTGTGCCATTCCTCACATAGTCATCATGACGTGGTTGGGTACAGTGGCTCACACCCGTAATCCCGGTTTCTCTCACAGCAATGGGAAGTGAATAGAGAGATGCTACCTGGGCAGCCTTGTCAGCTGTGAACTTGGGTACCTAAGATGGCCACATGCCACCATGGGCACAGGGAGGCCAGAAACTTCGCTCTGCCTCCCAAGGGCAGCAGGATCTGGAGACGGATGCTCTCTGCACTCTATGGGCTGCACCGGCTCCTTTCTGAGGATCAATGTCTAATCTGGTGCTGTCACTCCTCTACGCCTTCTAGCTTTTCTCGTGTGGAAGAGCTACAGCCACTGCCATTTAGATGGATTCTGCAATGCAATTTCTGACCTTTGCTGCTATCCCCACTGCCCTCAGGATGAATTCTGAACTCGCTGACTTAGAAAGCCTGCAGTAACCCGACCTGAAGCCTCTTCCTGCTCCCTCATCTCTTGCTACTTTTCCTCACGTTCCCTCATAGCCAAATGCTCAGGCACCTCTGCTTTGGCATTCACTGTCCCTCAGCCAGGAATGGTCTGTCTTCACTTCTGTCCCCTTCACCTGGCTGGTTCCTGTTTAGTCTTCAGGTTTCAATGTCAATGCTATTTCCCCAGATAAGTCTTTCACAGCCCATAAGGATGGGTTAGCTGCTTCTCCTGTGTGTCGCCAAGGTAACTTGCCCAGTTCCATTTAGGAAAAAAACAGCCCTCATGCTGGGAGATTTTAAAATTCCAATTAGAATCTGCCTGCGACACACACTGAAATCCTTTCACCATTCTGTTAAGAGTCATCCCACAGATGGAGTGGCATGTCCAAGCAGTTAAGCAAGCCGCCCTTCCCACCACAGTCACCCACTAGCACCAGGCAACCCAGGCAACCCAACTACCATAGAGACAGGAGCACTTACACTCCAAGAGTCTTTCACCAAAGAGGTAGTTGTTCATTGTTTCAGCAACTATCTTGGCAACATCCTTACACTCAAACTCCACAAATGCATAGCCTTTGCTGTTTCCAGTCTGCAACAGAGAATCCGCCACAAAAAGCAGAACGATTAGATTTGAATGCATTATTAAATTCCTAAAATGCCATTATTTTAAATAATGTATATTAGCCCCTTATCAAACATTAAGACACATTTAATTCTAACTTTAATTCACATATTCTAGAGACTGTTATGGGAAAAAGAAAAGATGCAAGAGTCTCAACACACAGCTGGTTTTCTGGTATTCCTGGGATTTTCATTACATATGATAAATATACAATTCCTATGGCTGGAACTTATTCAACAACCACCCCATTGTATAAAAGTCTTTAGTTGGGTGTGGTGGCTCACGCCTGTAATCCTAGCACTCTGGGAGGCTGCGGTGGACAAATCATGAGGTCAGGAGTTCGAGACCAGCCTGACCAACATGGTGAAACCCCATCTCTACTAAAAATACAGAAATTAGCTAGGTGTGGTGGTGTGAGCCTGTAACCCCAGCTACTTAGGAGGCCGAGGCAGAAGAACTGCTTGAACACGAGAGGTGGAGGTTGCAGTGAGCCAAGACTGCGCCACTGCACTCCAGCCTGGGCAACAAGAGCAAAACTTTGTCTCAGCAGCATGGGGAGGGGAAAGACAGATGGTGAAGTGGAAGACAGACACTATGAAATCCAACCAAGTGTACCATCACTGTAAACCGATATAAATCTTTTGAGAAGTGATTTGAGAATATAAGTTATGTAATTAAAAAAAAAAAACTTTACCCAGTGATTCCAGAATGTTGGAAATACCAAGCAAACAGTCAAAATTAGAGTGAGCTTGGCTTTACTACTCAAAAATGCTGGAAATGGTAAATTTTCATGCATCTCCTCAGTGAGCAGGATTTTTATAAGACAAATGGCCAGAACTCTTCAAGAAAAACCAAACAAGCAATAAAGGGCAAGGAGACTGTTCTAGATAGGCTTAGAAGCTTTAACGAGTAAATGTAATGCACAGATCTTGAGAGGGACTCAGAAGAGGTAACAAAAAAGAATAGCTAAAGACATTTTAGGGGCCAGGCACAGTGGCTCATGCCTGTAATCCCACCACTTTGGGAGGTTGAAGCGGGAAGACTGCTTGAGGCTAAGAGTTCGACACCAGCCTGGGCAACATAGAGAGACCCTGTCTCTACAAAAGAAAAATAAAAAACATTATCCAGGCGTTGTGGCACGCACTGGTAGTCCCAGCTACTTTGGAGGCTGAAGTGGGAGAACTGCTTGAGCCCAGTTTAAGGCTGCTGCAGTTAGCCATGATCCTGTCACTGTACTCCAGCCTGGGCAACAGAATGAGATCCTGTCTCAAAAACAAAACAAGGCTAGGTGTGGTGGCTCATGCCTGTAATCCCACCACTTTGGGAGGCTGAGGCCGGTGGATCACCTGAGGTCAGGAGACCAGCCTGGCCAACATGCTGAAACCCCGTCTCTATTAAAAAATACAAAAATTAGCCGGGTGTGGTGGCGCATGCCTGTAGTCCCAGCTATTCGGGAGGCTGAGGCAGGAGAATCGCATGAACCTGGGAGGTGGAGATTGCAGTGAGCTGAGACTGTGCCACTCAACTCCAGCCTGGGCAACAGAGTGAGATTCCTTCTCAAAAAACAAAAGAAAACAAAACAAACATAGAAACAAAAAACCATTTTCAGAACAACTGGAGATACACAAAGATGGTGCATTATATACCATTATACTGTGGTTACATTGAGAGATATGTCCTCACTGTCAGATTTATGATGAAGTATTTAAAGTATTATAACTGCCGCTTTTTTCTAATGGTTCAGAAAAAAAAAGTGTGCGTGTACGTGTTTATATAGAAACAAAAAAATGAAGCTAACGTGTTAGGATGTTAATAATGGGTGAATCCAGTTGAGGACTGTAGAGATGATCATCCCACTATTTCTTCTACTCCTCTATAGACTAGAAATAAAAACACGCAGCTGGGGGAAGAATTACTATATTGCAATAGGGAAAAACACTTGTACTTTTCAGACTCAGAGCTTTACCTTTTTAAGGGGTAATAGGATCAGTTTAGGTCACAAGGATACTAAAAAAAAAAGCGAAACAAAACTAGGCCAGTCGCGGTGGCTCACACCTGTAATCTAAATCCTTTGGGAAGCTGAGGTGAGTGGATCACTCGTCAGGAGTTTGAGACCAGCCTGGCCAAAATGGTGAAACCCTGTCTCTACTAAAAATACAAAAATTAGCTGGGTGTGGTGGCGTGCACCTGTAATCCCAGCTATTTGGGAGGCTGAGGCAGAAGAATCACTTGAACCCGGGAGGTGGAGATTCCAGTGAGCTGAGATTGTACCACTGTACTCCAGCCTAGGTGACAGAGTGAGACTCTGTCTCAAACAAAACAAAACAAAACAAAAACCAAAAAAACAAAAACAAAAAAAAAACCTGAGTAGAATGAAATAGAAAATCATCAAACAAAACAAGTTTAAACATTGTCTCATTTGACTTTTACTTCAGTTATGCTTACCTGCATGTGTATGTGTGCTGGTTTGTGCTGTAAAACTTACTCTTTTTTGTTTTAAACCCTCATCTTCTTTGTGATGGTAAAAACTTACTTCTTACTGAGAACCAAAGTCTGCAAAATACTCTTCTAAAAAAATCTGCCTATACCTGCATAAACACTTCGTAGCGGCTTCATCTAAAGAGTTAAGAATAGTAAAAAACCTAATGTTTGGGCTGCGTACAGTGACTCGCTCATGCTGTAATCTCAGCATTTTGGGAGGCCTAGATGGGCAGATCACCTGAGGTCAGGAGTTCGAAATCAGCTTGGCCAACATGGTGAAACCCTGTTTCTACTAAACATACAAAAATTAGCCAGGTACAGGGGCAGGTACCCGTAATCCCAGCTACTCAGGAGGCTGAGGCAGGAGAATCACTTGAACCTGGGAGGTGGAGATATAGTGAGCCGAGGTTGCCCCACTATACTACGGCTGCCTGGTTACACAGTGAGATTGTCTCAAAAACACAAAACAAAACAAAAAAACAAAACCTAATGTTCAATAGGAGGGTGGATAAACTTCAGTTACCCAAGTAACAAGGAACGATGATAACAAAGGCACTAGAGTTACAGGAATAACGCTCAGATTACTGAACAAAAAAATTCAGCTGATTAAGGATAGAAATAATAGAATTTTAAAATAATACTATATGTACATTTATATATGTAAAAACTTATATATAGCACTGAAAACTGAATTTGTGAATTTAATTCCCTACTTAAAGGAGAAGGTGAAGAGCATTGGGAAGGGTACAAAAGGGACCTCAATTCTACCTATAATCTGTATCTTTAGGACAACTAACAGATGATGGACGCACACCCTATGCCCTAGATGCTAAATCAAATAGGTGTCTATGGCTACAACCCATTAAAGTTTATGTGTGGAGAAAAAATAAAGTGGGTAGGCTAGGTACGGTAGTTCATTCCCGTAATCCCAGCACTTTGGGAGGCCGAGGTGGGTGGATCATGAGGTCAGGAGTTCAAGACCAGACTGGCCAATATGGTGAAACCCAATCTCTACTAAATACACAAAAAATTAGCCAGGTGTGGTGGTGGGCACCTGTAATCGCAGTTACTCAGGTGGCCGAGGCAGAGAACTACCTGAACCCGGGAGGCAGAGGTTGCAGTGAGCCGAGATTGCACCATTGCACTCCAGCAGCCTGGGCCATAGTGAGGCTCCATCTCAAAAAAAAAAGAAAAGAAAAGAAAAGAAAGGCCAGGCGTGGTGACTCACGCCTGTAATGCCAGCACTTTGGGAGGCCGAGGCAGGTGGATCACGAGGTCAAGAGATCGAGACCATCCTGGTCAACATGGTGAAACCCCGTCTCTACTAAAACTACAAAAAATTAGCTGGCCATGGTGGCGCGTGCCTGTAATCTCAGCTACTCAGGAGGTTGAGGCAGGAGAATTGCCTGAACCCAGGAGGCGGAGGTTGCGGTGAGCCGAGATCGTGCCATTGCACTCCAGCCTGGGTAACAAGAGAGGGAAACTCTGTCTCAAAAAAAAAAAAAAAGAAAGTGGAATAAAGTGGGTAACTCCTCTACTCTTGAAACAAGCTACATATGCCTTTTTCTCATTAGAAGGCAGGTATGACACAATAGTAATTATACTTATATAGTGTTTGCTGTGTGCCAAGCAATAATTCTAAGGACTTTATATTTATTATTTCATTTAACCTTTGACTAAATACTCCCGCGAAGTTTTACTCACATTTAACAGATCACAACACTGAAGCATGGTATGGTCATATCACTCTAACTAGTAAGGGCTAGAGCCTGGCCCTAAAGCTTGGCAGTCCAACTCCAGAGTCCTTATCTTTATTCACTATATAAACCTTTGCTATTATAGGGATGCTTGTACCAAAGGCTAATACAAGAAGATGGATAAACCTGGTCCTCATACTTAAGTTCATTTACCAGGACTGTAACTTAATGTAAGGATTTGGAGCAATGTAAAAAACTTTTACAATAATACTGATTTTGCTCCTGTGGCTGTTTCAGATTCTAAACCTCAGCCACTCTTCTTTTTTGGAACGAAATCTGATAAGCAATAATAAATACATAAGTGAACGTGCTCTTTAATGTCAAAGATAATACACATTTGAAAAACAAAACATCAAACGCAACTATAAAAGCCTTACCCTTTTACTTCTGGACAGTCTGAACCGTGTCACAGTGCCAAACTGGGAGAAATAGGAAAAGATCTGGGTTTCGTCAAGTAGGTTAGGCAGGTGGCGCACATAGACGACTCCAGGAATAAGTTGTTCTTGTTTTTTTCGCTGAAGACATAAAGACCAGGTAAATTAAGTATTTTTTTCTTTCTTTTTCTTTTTTTTTTTTTTTGAGATAGTTTCCCTCTTGTTGCCCAGGCTGGAGTCTAGTGGCCCGATCTCGGCTCACTGCAACCTCTGCCTCTCAGGTTCAAGCAATTCTCCTGCCTCAGCCTCCCGAGTAGCTGGGATTAAAGGCACCTGCCACCACGCCCCTATATTTTTTTGTATTTTTAGTAGAGACCGGGTTTCACCATGTCGGCCAGGCTGGTCTCGAACTCCTGACCTCAGGTGATCTACCCTCCTTAAGTGCTGGGATTACAGGCGTGAGCCACAGCTCCCGGCTAAATATTTTGAAAATAAGAAAATCACATTGCAACAAAGCTTGCAAAACTCCTAGTCCTAGCCCTCGGCCCAAGAACGTACTCTGCATTTCCACTTACCACAGCAGTAATTAAAGAACTGGCTGTTTTAATATCTCTACCCACAAGGGCCATGGCTGAGCAGTAGTCGACTGTCTTTCCAGCCTGGCACCCCAGCACTCAGTAAAATGTCAGTGCTCAGTAACTATGTCAATCAGCGGATAAGCAAGGACATCTCTGAACAAGCCATTTTAGAGTAGAGTTCTGCCCCGGAGAACTACATAACTGTACCCTTCACTTTTGTATGCATACTGTTTACTCGCACTTCATCGAAAAATTTTCGAGACGATTGTTAACTCTCACAGTACAGATTAGCCTTTCAGCGTCTCAGTCGTCAGACCCTTACCTCTGTAACAAGAACGTCTAAGTTTCCCGGTGTATTTTATGTTAAAAACCACAGAAAGTATAAGGGATGTCAGGGGCCCTAGTCAGCAAGTGCAACTTGGCAAATAAAGTATTTTAATAGCTCTCAGATCTCCCACCCGGCATACAAACCTCCCGAAAGTGGTAAGTCTGGGGCCCCCATTTTCGGAGGCAACGCGGCAGTGACAGCTCTAACCCGGAGGTAACCTGCGGTATGGGAGCCCATTCCCTCCAGCTGGTTCCTTCCTCCGCTTCCGTCACCCCAATACCTCCCTCCCCCTTACTCTCCACATGAAGGCTCCAAGGCCTCAGCGGCCAAACCCCTCCACAATGTACTGACCAGCGTAAACCGTTTAGTCTGGGAAACCGTGGCCTGCAAGCTCAGGAGGTCGGTCCCTGATTCAGTTGGAAGACCCTGGAGGTAACGAAGGCGTGCACGAAGGCAAGAGGAGCCGGGCCGGGAACTGCGCAACCCCAGAAACCCCTAGACCCGGTGCGTCTTCCCTACTCGCAGCCTGGGCTAGGGCGCCTGCTCACCTGGGTTATGCGCTTGCGAACCTGCGCCACCTCCTTCTGAAACTCGACATCTTCTTGCGGGTTAAGCGACAAGAGTGGCGCAGCCGGGCCAGAAAACGCCGCCATGCCAGAAAACGCCGCCATGCCAAAAGCGGCCAACACTTAGCTCCACGCGGCACTCCCGGAAACGTCGGGCTCCCACGTCCTCTGAGACGGAAGTAGAATCAGGACCCGGGCGCCGCGAAGCGCGGGGGAAGGCGTGGCGAGGGACGGGGAGGGCCAAGAGTCGGGCCCCGGGTTGGAGCTGGAGCGGCGCGGCGGAGTGGAGGCAGGGCACGGGGTGCGGCGAGGCAAGGGGGCGGGGTATAAAGTGCGCCGGGGCAAGGGCGGGGAACGAGGCGTGGCGAGGGGCGGGGCATGAATCGCGCGGAGGCACTGGGGCGTGGCACCCGGCGAGACCAGAACGGAGGGCGGGGAGTAAGTCACGCCGAGGCACGGGGGCGGGGTAGGGGGCGTGGCGAGGCGCGGGGGTGTGTCTGGGGCTGGGCCGCGGCGAGCTCCGGCGCCCCCCGCTGGCGAGGCGCGGATTGGCTTCGTTTAAGAGTGCCTGAAACTAGCCGGGCGCGGTGGCGTGTGCCTGTAATCTCAGCTACTCCGGAGGCTGAGGCAGAAGAATCACTTGAACCTGGGAGGCAGGAGTTTGCGGTGAGGCAGGATCGCGCCATTGCACTCCAGCCTGGGTGACACCGAGACTCGGTCTAAAAAAAAAAAAAGTGCCTGAAACAATTACATTCACGCCTACTTTCAAAGGAGGCCTAAAATAAATTTCAAAACAATACCTGTGCTCTTGAGATGCTGCTCTCATTCCTTAATTTGCTTATTTATTTATTTATTTTTAATTGAGAGGGAGTCTCGCTCTTGTTGCTCAGACTGGAGTGCAATGGCGCGATCTCGGCTCACCGCAACCTCCGCCTGCTGGGTTCAAGCGATTCTCCTGCCTCAGCCTCCCGAGCAGCTGGGATCGCAGGAGCCCGCCACCACCCCCGGCTAATTTTGCATTTTTCGTAGAGACGGGGTTTCACCATGTTGGTCAGCCTGGTCTGGAACTCCTGACTTCAGGTGATCCACCCGCCTCAGCCTCTCCAAGTGCTGTGATTACATGCGTGAGCCTCCGCGCCCGGCCCTAATTTGCTTATTCTTTCCCTCACTAGTGTGTGAGCCCCTCTTGTGTTCCTCCGTCCGCGGCCCTTAGGGAACTTACAGCCTGGGGGCGGCATGGCTGCTTTGAGAGACCGAAGAGCCTCTTGTGGGGGCGACGGTGGAGCTGAGCCGCAGGGGGCGGGGGTGAGGGAGGCAAAGGCTGTGAGCGTGGGAGGTGTCTATCGGAGGAAGTGGGCTGCCTCGCTTGGCACTCCCTCCCAGGGCCCTCAGGCCCACGAGCCATTCTTCGGGCACACACACCCTGGGCCGCCCTCAGAGCACTAACCGCGGCTATTCCCTGACACCAGCTGTGCTTGATCTGTCGCTGTCGCCTCACCTCCCTGTTTCCTTGGCACGCCACTCCCCACCCTTCCTTTCCACTCGTTACTTACTAGTATAATAGTATTTGAAAGGTACAAACAGGCCAGGCACGCCTGTAATCCCAGCACTTTGGGAGGCCAAGGTCAGTAGATAACTTAAGATCAGGGGTTCGCGACCAGCCTGGCCAACATGGCGAAACCCCGTCTCCACTAAAATACAAAAATTAGCCGGGTGTAGTGGTGGGCGCCTGCAGTCCCGGCTAGGGAGGCTGAGGTAGGAGAATCGCTTGAACCCAGGAGGGAGAGGTTGCAGTGAGTGAGCCGAGATGGCGCCACTGCACTCCAGCCTGGGCGACAGAACAAGACTGTCTCAAAAAAAAGAAAAGTGCAAACAGCCACAGGCTCGCTTAAAACCCGCACATCCCCTCGCATTTACAACAAAACCCCAGTGTCATACCTTGACACACAGAGTCCTGGGGTTCCAGCCTATCCCCTTGCAGCTCTTCCCTCCTGCGCTGGGCTCCAACCCCATTGCCGGGTCCTTCCTTCCAGCCCTAGGAACACTGTGCAGGCCTGTCTCGTCCGCCAGGACGGCGGGGGCTCAGCTCTCCACATCTCGCTCCTTAGCCTTCAGGCCTCGGTGCGAACGCCACCTCCTAAAGGGGACCCTCCTGCGCCACCAAGTGTGCCTCTTCCCCAAGAGGCTCTTCGGTCTCTCAAAGCAGCCATGCCGCCCCCAGGCTGTAAGTTCCCTAAGGGCCGCGGACGGAGGAACACAAGAGGGGCTCACACACTAGTGAGGGAAAGAATAAGCAAATTAGGGCCGGGCGCGGAGGCTCACGCATGTAATCACAGCACTTGGAGAAGCTGAGGCGGGTGGATCACCTGAAGTCAGGAGTTCCAGACCAGGCTGACCAACATGGTGAAACCCCGTCTCTACGAAAAATGCAAAATTAGCCGGGGGTGGTGGCGGGCTCCTGCGATCCCAGCTGCTCGGGAGGCTGAGGCAGGAGAATCGCTTGAACCCAGCAGGCGGAGGTTGCGGTGAGCCGAGATCGCGCCATTGCACTCCAGCCTGAGCAACAAGAGCGAAACTCCCTCTCAATTAAAAATAAATAAATAAATAAGCAAATTAAGGAATGAGAGCAGCATCTCAAGAGCACAGGTATTGTTTTGAAATTTATTTTAGGCCTCCTTTGAAAGTAGGCGTGAATGTAATTGTTTCAGGCACTTTTTTTTTTGAGGCCAAGGCAGGTGAATCACAAGGTCAGGAGTTCAAGACCAGCCTGGCCAACTGGTGAAACCCCGTCTCTATTAAAAATACAAAAATTAGCTAGACATGATGGTGCGTGCCTGTAATCCCAGCTACTCAGGAGGCTGAGGCAGGAGAATTGCTTGGACCTGGGAGGCGGAGGTTGCAGTGAGCTGAGATCATGCCATTGCACTCCAGCCTGAGTGACAAAGCAAGACTGTCTCCAGGGGAGAAAAAAGCTTCATGAAAGACACTTAAGAGAATGAAAAGACAAACTGGACTAGGTGAAAATACGTACAAAATAGACCTCTCAGCTGGTCACATCTGTAATCTAAGCACTTTGGGAGGCTGAGGAGGGCAGGTCACTTGAGGGCAGGAGTTCAAGACCATCCTGGCCAACTTGATGAAAACCCGTCTCTAAAAATACAAAAACCAGACAGGCGTGGTGGCACATGCCTGTAATCCCAGCTGTGAGGTTTGTTCTTGGGTTCTTGCTGAGTTTAAAAAGAAGAAACTGAGGCCAACACAAGAAGATCCAATGTGAAGGGTTTATTCAGGCTCCCTGGCGAGGTTCTGCGGTCGGACAGGAGG
Organism: Aotus nancymaae; assembly: GCF_030222135.1. Lineage (NCBI taxonomy): Eukaryota > Metazoa > Chordata > Mammalia > Primates > Aotidae > Aotus > Aotus nancymaae. The sequence goes on from NW_026988442.1 coordinate 87,119,625, forward strand.
GGCCGGAGAAGTCCCAAAAGATCAAAATCAAGAAACTGTAATTTTGGGAAAAAACATTTTAAAAAATGTTAAAGATATGCATTTACATTTTCAAAATAGGATTTACTTGAGACACATAAAAACATGACAGAACACTATAGGCTACTTTACCCAATAAAATAGGCAAAAATACATATTTTTTGCAAGCATAAGCACTTGGGTATACTAACAACAGTCATATGACTATAATAGTGATGAGCAAATAAATCATATTCATTAAGAAATAGGTTAAAAAGGGAAATATATAAGTGCATATTGCTATTGTTGGAAATTGTGTGCACCCAGATTTAAAATTGCAGTTACCCGAAATACTGTGCTGCACAACCCAAGTCTTTTGATGGGATCCGTCAAAAAACCATAATGAATCACCATCATAACATAAAGATATTCAAAGATCCGAGATGTATGGGGTGGCTGACTTACCCTACAAGACAGGAACCTAAATAAGCATTCTCCAATAAGTTATTTCCTTTGTCATTGATAGAATAATGGATGGGACAGGTTATAATCGTTATAACAGAGTGGGCATTTGGTTTGATTTGCTTTAAATTAAGCTGCAGGCTGCTGAAGGTGAAATGTACACATATAATACAACTTCATATTGTGCCGAATGCAGTATTCCAAGGTTTGAGTGATACTACGAGGAGGTTTTCTGGCTAGAGGCCCCTGAGGGAGCATTCACTAAGTCAGGGTGGCATATCTGCAGTGCACAGATCCTGAATTTCCTGCATGAGTTCAAGCAGACATTACTAATCATCACATCATTCTGTCAAACTAGTCACAGACATGTCCCTAGGATCTTGCTCAGCACAGAACCTTTCTCAACTGTTAATGTATTGAAGTTAGCATATAGATTAAAATCTACTGGGCATCCCTGATGGAGGTTAATTTATCTTAATTCAGAGTCTTGGTCCTTGGTTTTTTCAGACTCCCAGACTCAGACTCAGGGAGAGTGATTCAAGTTCATCAAGTTACTGGGGACCAAATAAATGAATACAGTGATAGATGAATCCATGATAGATAGATAGATAGGAAATGCATATGGTTTTTCAATGGCAATAACTCTTTGATAATGGGGGGAAATGCTCCCTTCTTGCTGTTGTAATCCTTGGGAAAGTGGTTTCATGAATATGAAATGAGAGCAAAAAATAGGCGAAGAATTTTAAAGGATTTGCCAACCAACTCTATAGTCTAATCTGTAATACATTTCCTTTCCCACGAAAAAAATGGAGTAGAAAGTGTTTCCCAAGGCCATCACCTAAGGGACCCGAGAACCTCTGGCTCTTTGGTTACCTTTTCGGCTTCCTAGGCCCATGTTTTTCAACTACGAGTGCCTGGAGGTGAGCCAGGCAATACAAGAAGTCGCAGGATAAACATGGTCACGTAGGATCAGTGTTTCCTTAGGATCTGGGAATAGGGGAAGAGGAGAAGGAAGAACTATTATATATATCAAATGCCTTTTATATCTGCTAATTAATATTTAATCTGTTTTAAGTTGAGATTTAATTAACAAACCATAAAATCCATTCCTTAAATTGTACAATTCACTGGTTTTTAAGTATATTCACGATGTCAAGCAACCATTATCACTATCTAATTGCAGAACACTTTCATCACTCCTAAATGAAAACCCGTGCACATTAGTAGCCATTCCCCATCCTCCACTTTCCTGGCACCTGGCAACTATTAATCTACTTTTCTCTGCATGACTTTGCCTATTCTAGACGTTTCATATAAATGGAATCCTACAGTAGGTGGCCTTTTGTGCCCAGCTTCTTTCACCTAGTATAATGTCTTCAAGGTTCATCCAGGTATCAGTACTTCATTCTTTTTTTATGACTGGATAATACCATTGAATGGATATACTAACATGTTTATTCATTCATCAGTTGATGGACATTCGGGTTGTCTCCACTCTGGGACCATTATTAATAATACTGCTACAAACATTTGTGTACAAGTTTTGTATGGACATATGTTTTATTCCTCTTGGGTATATACCTAGAAGTGAAATTGCTGAGTCATATGGTAACTCTGTGTTGGACTTTCTGAGGAACTGTTGTTATTTTCCAACTCAATTACATTTGCACTAGCAATATATGACAATTCCAGTTTTTCCACATTCTCACCAATATCTGTTATTACCTGTATTTTCAATTACAGTGATCCTAGTGGGTGTAAAATGGTATCTCGTTGTTTTAATTTGAATTTATTTAATTGCTAAGGATAGTGAGCATCTTTTCTCGTGCTCATTAACCATTTATTGATCTTTTTTGGAGAAATGTCTATTTAAATCCTTTGTCCAGATTTTAATTAACTACTTATCTTTTTATTGCTGAGTTGTAAGAATTCTTTATATATGCTAGATGCTAGACCTTTGTCAGATACATCATTAGCAAATACCTTATTCCATTATGTGGTTTTCATTTTCAATTTCTCAATAATGTTCTTTGAAGCATACAAGTTTTATAATTTTGATGAAGTTTTATTATGTATTTTTCCTTTGACTGCTTGTGTTTTAACTGTCATATCTAAGAAACTGTTGTCTAATCCAAGGTCATAGGATATTTTTTAGCTTCATTGATTTATAATTTATAAACACAAAGCTGCACATCCTTAATGTATGTATTTTGTTGAGTTTGAACATGCATACACATGTGATACCATTTAGTAGAATCAAGGTACTAAACATATTCATAACTTTCAAAACTTTTCTTGTATTCTTTTATGTGTGTGGTCTTTGTTTATTATTATTTTTGTGTATGGTAAGAACACAACATGAGAACTATCTTCCTAACATGTTTTAAGTACATAATGCCATATTTTAACTGTAGGTACTATGTTGTATGGCAGATCTCTAGAGCTTCTTCATGTTGCATGACTGAAGCTTTATACCCATTGAGCAACAATTGCCCACTTTCAACTCATTCAAGCCCCTGGTAATTACAATTCTATTTTCCTCTTCTGGGTGTTTGGCTATTCTAAATATCTCATATAAGTGGAATCACCTAGTGTTTGTCCTTCTGTGACTGTCTTATTTCACTTAGCTTAATGTCCTCTACATTCATTCATGTTACTGCAAATGGAAGGATTTCCTTCTTTTTTTTAGGGTGGAATAATATTTCTTGGTATGTATATGCCCCCACAGTCTTTATCCATTCTTCCGTTGACAGACATTTAGTTTGTTTCCATATCTTGGCTATTGTGAATAATGCTACGGTGAACATGGGAATGCAGATAGTGCTTCAGGATCCTGATTTCAATTCTCTTGGATGTATACACACAGAAGTAGGATTGCTAGATCACAAGGTAGTTCCATTTTTAATTTTTGGAGGCGCCTCTATACTGTTTTCCATTGTGGCTGCACCATTCTCTACATTCCCACAACACAGTAAAAATGGTTTCAGTTTCTCAGTGTTCTCATCACCTGTGATATGGTTTGGCTCTGTGTCCTCATCCACATCTCATCTTGTAGCTCCCATAATTCCCATGTATGGTGGGAGGGACCCAGTGGGAGATAATTGAATCATGGTGGCGGGTTTTTCCCACACTGTTCTCATGACAGTGAATAAGTCTCATGAAATCTGATGGTTTTTAAAAAGTGAGGTTCCCTGCACAAGCTCTCTCTTCTCTTGTCTGCTGCCAAGTGAGATGTGTCTTTCACCTTCTGCCATGATTGTGAGGCCTCCCCAGCAATGTAGAAAACTGTGAGTCCATTAAACCTCTTTCTTTTGTAAATTGCTCAGTCTCAGGTATGTCTTTATCAGCAGCATGAAAATGGACTAATACAACTTGTTACCATTTGGCTTTTTTCTTGATAATAGCCTTCCTAACAAGTGATATCTCATTGTAATTTTGATCTGCATTTTCCTGATGATTAGTGATATTGAGCACCCTTTCATATACCCATTGGCTGTTTGTATGTCTTCTCTGGAAAAATGTCTATTTTTATAGACAGCAGGCACTACATTTACCATCAGAAATCTTCATTTTGTATTTTTCTTTAAAATTTTTATTTTTCATTAAAATTGCATGTATTTAAGGTGTGTGACATGATGTTTTGATATACATATACACAGTTAACTGAATACTACAGGAAAGCTACTTAATGTATTCCTGTCCTCACACGATTACATTTTTTTGTGGTCTGCTTTCGTAGCAAATGTCAAGAAAGTTTATTAAGATTTATGCCTGTGTTTTCTTCTAGGAGTTTTATAGTTTTATCTCTTGTGTTTAGGTCTTTGATCCATTTGGAGTTAATTTTTGTATATAGTATAAAGTAGGGGTCCAAATGAATTTTTAAATATAGATATCCAGTTTTCCTACCACAACTTGTTTAAAAAGATTTGTTGAAGAAGGGTGCCAAGATAATTTAATGAGACAGTATTATCCAGCAGAGAGAAGTGAGTACTAAAAAAGAGGTTAAAAAATAACCCCTTAAAATGTGAAAATTCAATTTCCACAACACATGGATTCTTAAAAAAGGCAACTTAAAAATCTCACAAAGCAGAAATGAAAATGAAAACGAAAGAAGAATCTTGACGATATTTACTTGGGGTTTATTAAGGAGCCAAAAGGGGGAAAAAAATGGAAAAGAACAAGAAATAGGGACATCCAAGAAGCAAAAATTACATATGTAAGAGAAAAAAATATTCAAATTGAAACAAATATCTTGGAAATGGCAAATATGGTCAATATAATTAAAGTTACAAAGAAATCTTAATGAATAAAATAAAAATTGTATTAGACTAATGAAAGTGAGAATGCAAAAATATGATGCTAATTCATTCATAAAAAATTAATAAGTTAGAGACAGTAAGATATAAAAAACATGAGAACACTTGTGAAACTTGGAGGATAAACGAATAGACTTAACAGGATTTTAGGTAATAAATGTTGACAAATGGCCGAGAAGAGAAAGACGGTAGAAAAGTAACACTCAAAGTGAAAATGACACAGAGTTTACTAGAAATGAAGAAAGAAATGTCTCTAGATGGGAAATTAGCTGTAAGTGTTGATAATAATAAAATTAAGTCAGCCACCAAAGTAAAACTGCAGATCATGAAAAAGGGAAAACCTTAAGATGCTACCAGAAGTAGTAGACAGTATCTACAGAGGGAAGACAGTGGTATCTAATCAAACTTCTCAACAGCAACAAGAGTAAAATCTTCAGCCTACTAAGGTAATATATAATTCTATAACTGGCTAAATTATTAAAGATGGAGGGAAATGACGATTGTTTTAGAAATCTAAAGGCAGTAACGGTATGTCTATATATTCTCACTAATACAAAGAACGTAAAGTAATGGACCGGTTTCAAACTTAGAATAGTGGCTTCAAATGCCTGAAATTCAAATTAATGAAATTTACATTTTACGATGTAACTCTTGTTTGAGTTTTATGAAACAATATGCTTATTTTGTAGGATGCATTCTGATGTTTTGTTTTAACTAAACATATCGTAGAGATTTTTTAAAAAAACAAACATTGCTTAATATACATTCAAATGGTGTTCCTGCATTCAGTGACCAATTAAGAAATGTGATTAGGCTGAGAGCGGTGGCTCATGCTTATAATCCTGGCACTCTGGGGAGCCGAGGTGGGCGGATCACTTGAGGCCAGGAGTTCAAGACCAGCCTGGCCAAAATGGCAAAACCCTGTCTTTACTAAAAATACACAAATTAGCCCGGCATGTTGGTGCATGCCTGTAATCCCAGCTACTCAGGAGGCTGAGACATGAGAATCGGTTAAACCTGGGAGCCAGAGGTTGCAGTGAGCCAAGATTGCTCCACCACACTTTAGCCTGGGTGACAAAGGGAGACTCTGTCAAAAAGAAAAAGTGATTTTTACAAAGCTACTCTTAAACTAGTAATAAAAACAAATTATGCACAAAATATTAACATAGAAAATTACAAAATGTTTGTGAAGGACACAAAAGAAAATCATAAATGGGGAAAATGTTACTTTCATGATGCAAAAAGGTAATTTGCCCCAAATCGCCTGTAAATCTAATGCAATTCAAAATGCCAAAATGTCTCAGTGTGGTGGCACACACCTGTAGTCCTAGCTACTTGGAAGGCTGAGGTGGGAGGATCTCGAGTCCAGGGTTTTGAGGCTGTAGTGAGCTGTTCACCACTGCACTCTAGTCTGGATGACAGAGTGAGACCCTGTTTCTAAAAACAAACAAAAACTAGCAAAAATGATTTTTTAAACGAAACTTCACATGCTGATAGTAAAATTCACATAGAAGAGCAAAATGTCCATAATGGCCAAGGCAATTTTGAAGAAACATAAATTTGCAGTCTCTCCTTGACAAATGTTTTTATTATTAAAAAGCTAAAGTAATTAACACAATATGATATTACCAATAAAAAAGAAAAACAGTTAAATGGGGGTCAGGCCCGGACCTGCGCCACCTCAAGATGTAAAGTGTAACAAGGGGGTCGGGGTGCGCAGTGTGGGCCTGTGAGGCCCGTGGGTGTCCGCATCCATCAGCTCCCCCCACAGCCCGCTCCACAGTGGTCTGCTCCAGTTGCCGCGTGTGGATTCAGGTTCCAGAATGAAGGCTCCCTGTTCTCCAGTGCCCTCCACCGCCCCCGCCCCTGTGCACAGCTCCCCCCGCAGCCGGTTCCGCAGTGGTCTGCTCCAGTTCCGAACTGAAGGCTACTCATTCCAGGTGCTTATTGTGACCCCCAACAGGCTGGGGTTACTGCGGCGACCACCAGAACAGCGTTGGCGCTATGTAGGAGCCCGGAGCTACTCCTCAGCCCTACGTGGGGCTGGTCATGGAGAAGCTACACAGGATTGTGGCAGCACTGCTGGAAAGTATAGTATCAAATTCTAATGGTTTTCCATGGGAATTAGTGATATGGGCAGGTGTTATTGGATTTTTTGCTATTCCCCTTTTTTTGTGGAGAGGTTTTAGATCAGTTAGGAGTCGGCTATATGTGGGAAGAGAGAAAAAGTTTGCTGCAGTGCTTTGTGAGCAAATTAAAGAAAAATGTAAACTACTTGAAAAACTAAGTTTTCTACAAAAAAGCTATGAAGGCTATGAAAGAGAGTCATGTTTACAGGATGTCAGCTTTGAGAAGGAGGCAGCAGAAGCACAAAGTTTGGAGGCAACCTGTGAAAAGCTGCACAAGTCCATTTCTGAAATGGAGGATGAAATCCTGGATCTAAAAAAAGAGTTAAAAGAAGAGAAATACAAACATTCTAGACAACATCAGTTGTTGGCAGATATTTCAGAAATGAGACAGTCTCTAGAAGATCTGTCAAAACCCCTCAAATCACTACTAGCCGAAGCCAAAATGCCCTTCAAGATATTTCAAATGAATGGAGAACAACTGAAGATAGCGATAAAAGATGCTTTGAATGAAAATTCTCAATTTCAGGAAAGCCAGAAACATCTTTTGCAAGAAGCTGAAGTATGGAAAGAACAAGTGAGTGAACGTAATAAACAGAAAATAATATTTGAAGACTGCAGAGTACACACAGAACAAGTTCTAAATGACAAAGACGATCACATCAAGATGCTCCCTAAACACTTGCTGAAGATGAAAGATTGGGCTGCTATGCTTGGAGAAGACATAATGGATGATCATAACTCGAAAGTAGAAATGAAGAGTGAATCAGAAAATGGCGCTTCCTTAGCTGATCCTCCAAAAGGAGCTTTGAAGAAACTGATTCATGCTGCTAAGTTAAATGCTTCTTCAAAAATTTTAGAAGGGGAAAGAAACCAAATTTATATTCAGTTGTCCAAAGTTGATAAAATAGAGAAGCAGCTTATGGGGCATATTAAACATCTTCAGTCTGAACAAGCATCTTTGCAGTCAGAAAACACAGATTTTGAAAGTGAGAATCAGAAGCTTCAACAGAAACTTGAAGTAATGACTGAATTACATGAAGAAACGACAGTGAGACTTTACAAAACATTAACCGTAGCGGAAAATTACCAGTTAGAGAGACAAGAGAAACTTTCTAAACAAGACAAAAAGATCAACTGTACCACTGACCAGCTGGAGAAATATAGAAAGCAAGCCCAACATCTTGAAGAAGAGTTGGAAAGGATTCTTTCTTATCAAGAGCAGATTTTACTCCTTAAAGAAAAAGCACATGACAATTGGTTGGCAGCTCGGACTGCTGAACTAAACCTCAATGGCTTAAGGAAAGAAAACGCTGAGTACAGACAAAAATTAACTGACACAGAGATGAAATTCAAATTTTTACATAAAGATCCTTCTGCAGTTGATGTTCCAAACACAGGATTTGGCAGACAGCATTACACATATGTTACCAATATGAGAAGAGGAACTCCTTCCCCCCGACCTCCTCCAGGAACCCTGTTTGTAGTTTCTCACATGATTTTCCACCAAGTGATTTCTCAGGTCCACCATATATATGCTCCATTTGCAGTGAGGAATGCCTATCCACCGAGGGGTTTTTCTCCGAATCCTCCACCAAGACCTGGAATTTTTCCCCCAAACCCCAAATATTGAAGGTAAAAGCGAGTTCCTTTCAGGGTTGATTCCATCTTCTAATGACCCTGCTACTGAACAAAAATAATTCTGATTGATCTCAAGTTCCCTTCAAGATGCTTCTGCCTTCTGATAAGTCTGCTATTGAACATCCAAAACAACAGCGAGACAGGTGGCAGTCCTTGTGTTGTCCTCCAAAGTAGTTGTTACTGACCTTGAGTCTCCATGAAGATTGATTCCACCTTAGAGTGAGCCTGCCACTGAACATCTGACATCACAACAACACAGCTGATGGTATCTGTGTTCTCCTTCCAAGTAGATGTGACTGATCTCGAGTCCCCGTCAGGGTTGACTCTGCCTTCAAGTGAGCCTGCCACGGATCATCCCACAACACAGCAAGAAAGCTGGCAGTCTTTGCGTTCTCCCCCCAAGTAGATGTGACTGATCTCCAGTCCCCATCAGGGTTGACTCTGCCTTCAAGTGAGCCTGCCACTGAACATCCGGCACCACAGCAAGAAAGCTTGTGGTCTTTGTGTTCTCCTCCCAAGTAGTTGTGTCTGATCTTGAGTCCCCGTGAGGGTTGATTCTACATTCAAGTGAGTCTGCCACTGAACATCCGGCAGCAGGGCAAGAAAGCGAGCAGTCTTTGTGTTCCCCTCCAAAGTAGTTGTGACTGATCTCGAGTCCCCGTGAGAGTTGATTCCAACTTCAAGTGGGCATGGCACTGAACATCCGGCACCACAGCAAGAAAGCTGGCGGTCTTTGTGTTCTCCTCCCAAGTAGTTGTGACTGATCTTGAGTCCCGGTCAGCATTGACTCTGCCTTCAAGTGAGCCTGCCACTGAACATCCGGCACCACAGCAATAAAGTTGGCAGGCTTGTTGTTCTCCTTGCAACTACCTGTGACCGATCTCAAGTCGCTGTCATGGTTGACTCTTCCTTGAAGTGAGCCTGTCACTGATCATCCTGCACCACAGTAATAAAGCTGGTGGTCTTTGTGTTCTCCTCCCACGTAGTTGTGACTGATCTCGAGTCCCCGTCATGGTTGATTCCACATTCAAGTAAGCCTGTCACTGAACATCTGGCACCAAGGCAAGAAAGCTGGTGGTCTTTGTGTTCTCCTCCCAAGTAGTTGTGACTGATCTCGAGTCCCCATCATGGTTGATTCTACCTGCAAGTGAGCCTGCCACTGAACATCCCGCACCACCACAAGAAAGCTGCAGTCTATGTGTTCTCTTCCCAAGTACTTGTGACTGATCTTGAGTCCCTGTCAGCGTTGACTGTGCTTTTAAGTTAGCCTGTCACTGAACAGCCAGCATCACAGCAAGAAAGTTGGCAATTGTGTTCTCCTCCAAAATAGTTCTGACTGATCTCAAGTCCATGACAGGTTGACTCTGCCTTCACGTGAGCATGCCACAGATCATCCGGCATCACAGCAAGAAAGCTGGCAGTACAATGAGTCCGACTGGAGATCAGCCACAAGTACTTGGGAGGAGAACACAAAGACTGCCAGGTTTCTGGCTGTGTTGCTAGATATTCAGTGGCAGGCTTACTTGAAGACGGAGCCAATCCTGACTGGGACTTGAGGTCAGTCACAACTACTTGGTAGGAGAACACAAAGTAGTTGGGACTGATCTGGAGTCCCTGTCAGGGTTGACCCTGCCTTCTCATGAACCTGCAGTCTCTGGCTGTGGTGCCAGATGTCCAGGGGCAGGCTCATGAGAAGGCAGGGTCAACTCTGACAGGGACTCCAGATCAGTCCCAACTACTTTGTGTTCTCCTACCACGTAGTTGTGACTGACCTCGAGTCCCCATCAGGATTGACTCCGTCTTCAAGTAAGCCTGCCACTGAATATCCGGCAACACAGCAAGAAACCTGGTGGTCTTTGTGTTCTCCTCCCAAGTACTTGTGACTCATCTTGAGTCCTTGTCAGGGTTGACTCTGCCTTCATGTGAGCCTGCCACTGAACATCCAGCACCACAACAAGAAAGCTGGTGGACTTTATATTCTCCTCTCAAGTAGTTGTGACTGATCTTGAGTCCCTGTCATGGTTGATTCCGCCTTCATGTGAGCCTGCCACTGAATATCTGGCACCACAGCAATAACGTTGGTGGTCTTGGTGTTCTCCTCCCAAGTACTTGTGACTCATCTTGAGTCCTTGTCAGGGTTGACTCTGCCTTCATGTGAGCCTGCCACTGAACATCCAGCACCACAACAAGAAAGCTGGTGGACTTTATATTCTCCTCTCAAGTAGTTGTGACTGATCTTGAGTCCCTGTCATGGTTGATTCCGCCTTCATGTGAGCCTGCCACTGAATATCTGGCACCACAGCAATAACGTTGGTGGTCTTGGTGTTCTCCTCCCAAGTACTTGTGACTGACCTGAGTCCCCATGAGGGTTGACTCCACCTTCAAGTGAGCCTGCCACTGAACATGCGGCACCACAGTAAAAAAGCTGGTGTCCTTTGTGTTCTCCTCCCACGTAGTTGTGACTGAACTTGAGTCCCCATCAGGGTTGACTCCGCCTTCAAGTGAGCCTGCCAATGAACATCTGGCACCACAGCAACAAAGTTGGCGGTCTTTGTGTTCTCCTTCCAAGTACTTTGCACAGATCTCGAGTACACGTCATGGTTCACTATGTCTTCAAGTGAGCCTGCCACTCAATGAACGTCCGACACCACAGCAGGAAAGCTGGTAGTCTTTATATTCTCCTCCCAAGTATTTGTGACTGACCTCAAGGCCCCGTCAGGGATGACTCTGCCTTCAAGTGCGCCTGCCACTCAACATCCGGCACCACAGCAAGAAAGCTGGTGGTCTTTGCGTTCCCCTCCGAGTAGTTGTGACTGATCTGGAGTCCCCATCAGGGTTGATTCCACCTTCAAGTGAGCCTGCCACTGAACATCCGACACCACAGCAACAAAGCCGGCGGTCTTTGTGTTCTCCTCCCAAGTAGTTGTGGCTGATCTTGAGTCCCGGTCAGGGTTTACTCCGCCTTCACTGAGCCTGCCAGTGAACATCCGGAACCACAACAAGAAAGCTGGCAGTCTTTGTGTTCTCCTCCCAATAGTTGTGACTGATCTCGAGTCCCCATCACGCTTGATTCCACCTTCACTTGAGCCTGCCACTGAACATCTGGCACCACAGCAATAAAGTTGGCAGTCTTGGTGTTGTCCTCCTAAGTACTTGTGACTGATCTTTTTTTTTTTTTTTTTTTTTTTTTTTTTTTTTTTTTTGAGGCGGAGTTTCGCTCGTTACCCAGGCTGGAGTGCAATGGCGCGATCACGGCTCACCACAACCTCCGCCTCCTGGGTTCAGGCAATTCTCCTGCCTCAGCCTCCTGAGTAGCTGGGATTACAGGCACGCGCCACCATGCCCAGCTAATTTTTTTTTTGTATTAGTAGAGACGGGGTTTCACCATGTTGACCAGGACGGTCTCGATCTCTTGACCTCGTGATCCACCCGTCTCGGCCTCCCAAAGTGCTGGGATTACAGGCTTGAGCCACCGCACCCGGCCGTTGTGACTGATCTTGAGTCCCTGTCATGGTTGACTCTTTCTCAAGGGAGCCTGCCACTGAACATCCCGCACCACAGCAATAAAGCTGGTGGTCTTTGTGTTCTCTTCCCACGTAAGGAAAGGTGGCAATCTTTGAGTTCCCCTCTCAAGTACTTTTGACAGATTTCCAGTCCCCGTCAGGGTTCACTTTGCTTTCAAGTAAGCCTGCCACTGAATGAACATCCAACACCACAGCAAGAAAGCTAGCAGTATTTATATTCTCCTCCCAAGTATTTGTTACTGATCTCAAGTCCCATTCAGGGTTGACTCTGCTTTCAAGTGAGCCTGCCACTGAACATCAGGCACCACAGCAAGAAAGCTGGTGGTCTTTGTGCTCTCCCCCCAGGTACTTCTGACTGATCTGGAGTCCCTGTCAGGGTTGATTCTACCTTCAAGTGAGCCTGCCACTGAACATCCAGCACCACAGTAGGAAAGTTACTGTTTTTGTGTTCTCCTCTCAAGTAGTTGTGACTGATCTCTAGTCCCTGTCAAGGTTGACTCCGCCTTCAAGTAAGCGTGCCATTGAACATGTGGCAGCACATGAAGAAAGCTGGTGGTCTTTGTGTTCTCCTCCCAAGTAGTTATGACTGATCTCGAGTCCCCATCAGGGTTGACTCTGCCTTCAAGAGAACCTGCCAGTGAATGAACATCAGACACCACAGCAAGAAAGCTGGCAGTCTTTATATTTTCCTCCCAAATAGTTGTGACTGATTTCAAGTCCTTGGCAGCGGTGACTCCACCTTCAAGAGCCTGCAACTCAATATCTGGCAGCACAACAAGAAAGCTGGCGTTGTTTGTGTTGTCCTCCCAAGTACTTGTGATTGATGTTGTGTCCCTGTCACGGTTGACTCCGCCTTCAAGTAAGCCTGCCACTGAACATCCAGCACCACAGCAGTAAAGCTGGTGTTCTTTGTGGTCTCCTTCCAAGTATTTGTGACTGATCTCTAGTCCCTGTTAGGGTTGAGTCCGCCTTTAAGTGAGCCTGCCATTGAACATCTGGCACCACAGCAAGAAAGCTGGTGGTCTTTGTGTTCTCCCCCTACATATTTGTGACTGATCTCGAGTCCCCATCAGGGTTGACTTTGCCTTCAAGTAAGCCTACCACTGAACATCCAGCACCACGGCAAGAAAGCTGGTGGTCTTTGTGTTCTCCTCCCAAGTAGTTGTGACTGGTCTCGAGTCCCTTCAGGGTAGACTCTGCCTTCAAGTGAGCCTGCCAGTGAACATCTGGTACTACAGCAAGAAAGCTGATAATATTTGTTTCCTTACTTACTGCGTTTGTAGACAAATGTGAATGTAACTTCATGCTTAATGAAATAAATTTTTGTTGATTAAAAAAATAAAAAAGACTCTTTCTCCCATTAAATTTTCTTGGCACCCTTGTCAAGAATCAATTGACATCTGGATTCTCAGTTCTGGTCCATTGACCTATATGTCTATTCCATGCCAGTACATAGAGTCCTCACTACTGTTGATTTTTAGTAAAATTTGAAATCTAGAAATGGGAGTACTCTACTTTGCTCTTCTTTTTACAAAATGACTTTGGTTATTCTGAATCCTTTCTATTTCCATATGAATTTTAGAGTCAGCTTGTTGCTTTCTGGGAACTAAAGCAACTTGAATTGTGATAGAAATTGAATTGAATCTGTAGATCAACTTAGGGAATACTGCCATCTTGATTATATTAAGGTTTTCAATGAGTGTTAAGTGTTGCCATCTTGATAATACTAAGTTCTTCCCGTATTAAAGAACATGTGTAGATCAACTTAGGGAATACTGCCATCTTGATTATATTAAGGTTTTCAATGAGTGTTAAGTGTTGCCATCTTGATAATACTAAGTTCTTCCCGTATTAAAGAACATGTGGTGTACTTCCCCTTGTTTAGGTTCTCTTAAATTTCTTCCAATACTCTTATTGTTTTCAGAATATATCTTGTGCTTCATTTTTTGGAGTTACTACTAGTATTTTGTTATTTTTGATGCTGTTATAAATGAAATTGTTTTCTTAACCTCATTTCCAGAATGTTCATTTCTAGGGAATAAAACTACAATTGCTTTTTGTATATCTAGTTGTGCATTGGTATCTATGGGGAATTGGTTCTCAGTCTCCCACAGATATCAAAAGTTGCACAGACTCAAGTCCTGCAGTTGGCCCTTTGGAACCCATATATACAAAACATCAGCCCTCTATCCACAGGTTTCACATCCGTTGAATTCTGCATTTTGATCTGCATTTGGTTTCAGAGGTAGAACCTTTGGCTATCAAAGGCTGATTTTATTTGTATATTGAGAGATAATGGACATTCCATTAAGACTCAAACATACTAATTCATTTCAAACAACACTGATGTGAAAATAAAAGAGATACTCATTTTGATTGTTAATTGGTAAGACAATTTGGATAAAGCAGTAAATGTTGTAGGATGCCTTTGGGAGGGAATCAGCATTTGCTGCCTACTGCTACGGATCTGGGACTACGCCAGATGCTCTGCATAAGTGGTCTTAGAATGTAATTAGTAACACAGGCAGAACCCCTTAGTGGCTGCTTATTGTCTTGAGGGTGAAGATCTATCCTTAACACAACCCACAAGGTCTTGCAAGGTCTGGTCCCTCCCTGCTTCTTTTGCCTCATTTCCCATCAAGCTGTCCCTTGCCCTTTGGTTCCCACTTCCTCTCAGTTCCTTGGAACTGTCCTGCACCCTCTAGTCACAAGGAATTTGCCCCTACCTCTCTCTGCCTGGAGTACTCTCTGTGCTCCTCATGTTTTTCCTCTAGCTGTGTGTCCTTGATCATGAAAGCCCTCCTGGACGCCCGGTCCATTCCCTGCTCATAGACCAGGTCCACGTTGTGCCCTCTGTGCTGTGCACTCAGCACCCTGGCTCTTCTGTGCAGCACTTATTCCTGTGATAATTCATCATTGACTGGTCTGATTATTACCGGTTCGTTCCATTGCACTGTAAACTCCATCAGTGCAAGATCACTGCTGGGTTTTGCTCACTGTTTGTTTTGTCCCCAGAATCTGCCATGCTAGTAGTTAGCACATAGTGAGCACTCAATAAATTTTACTTAAGTACTTTGGTTTCCAAGCTTGTTCCCCTAAGTTCCCCCCACAGTATCTGAATCGTCTAAGAAATCAATTAAAATGAAAAGAGAGAGAATTAAATATGTTCATCACTTTCCATTTTGGGATATTAGGAAAAACATGTAAGTATTTTTACCTATGAAGCAATTAGAATACAATGTGATGTGTAAATGGCAGTTTTAAAAAATGCAGTTTTATATCCATGTATTTAGAGAGACTATATTTGTGCATACATTCTCACCACTGCACCACGTTATTTCTCACTGTAGGCTCTAAGGCTTCTCATGTCTACCTATGTGTTCCTCCCTCTCAGAATAGTATTGCTGCATTAGTAACTACTCCATAAATGCTAGTGGAGCTCATTTTACTGTTTTAAAAAAAATACAGTTTTTTGAGGACTGGATGATATAACAATTACAGATCATATAATTTATACTTTAAGATTTCAGGAGGATACGAAAGCATCATATAATAGGGGACTTAAAACCTGATTAGGGGCTGGATGTGGTGGCTCACGCCTGTAATCTCAGTACTTTGGGAGGCCAAGGTGGGTGGATCACAAGGTCAGGAGTTTGAGACCAGCTTGGCCAATATGGTGAAATCCCATCTCTACTAAAAATACACCAAATTAGCTAGGCGTGGTGGCAGACGCCTGTAGTCCCAGCTACTGAGGAGACTGAGGCAGGAGAGTAGCTTGAACCTGGGAAGCAGAGGTTTCGGTGAGCCAAGATCGTTTCACTGCACTTAAGCCTGGGCAACAGAGTGAGACTCCAGCACAAAAGAAAATAAAAAAGGCTGATTAAGATATGAGGACAAACAAAAGAAATAGCTTAACAGAGTCGGAGTTGGGGATCAGAGCAGTGGTGGGCATTCTGAAGGGATAAGCCTCTGGTCTCACTTGGGATCACTCTATCATGACATATTCTAGGAGGGGTTGGGAGTCTACATACTGGAATGGTCAGGTGATAGAATGCCACTGGAATTTGCACTGAGGATAATAGAGCAGAACAGAGAGGGTCTAGAGAAGGGAGGTTGGGGGTGAGTTTCTCCCCATTGCCGACTAGCATGGAGAGATGATGAGTACCATTGGCCTCTTCTACATAGAATGAGAAGTTACTGCTCTAAATCATGCTTTTTAGTGGCCCAGT
Organism: Aotus nancymaae; assembly: GCF_030222135.1. Lineage (NCBI taxonomy): Eukaryota > Metazoa > Chordata > Mammalia > Primates > Aotidae > Aotus > Aotus nancymaae. Next base: position 87,135,920 of record NW_026988442.1, read on the forward strand.
AGCTGAACCGAGTGAACCGAGCACTGTAATGAATCTTAGAGCAAAACTCAGAGTACTCTAAGTTCATTAACTCCTGTATATTTCGCTGGTAGGCCTGACTTACTGGGTAAGTAAATGGAAGCATAAAATATAATAGGGGACGACAACAGGCCAAATCAAGATAAGAACTTATAGAGTAACTGTAATGTTTCATCTAATGAAATTATCTCTATTTACTTTGGAAGTATATTAAAAGTGCTATTTACTTAAAACTAGTGGATTCTAGATAAAGGAGTTTGACATTAGATGAATTTCAAACTTTAGTCTTTGAAGAATATTTGAGTTCTGTAAGCAAACTTTTTCATGTTAAAAACATTTGCATTTGTTAGAAGATTCTGGAGGAATCTGTATAATTTTGTGGGCAAAAATTTGGTAAATGGAGAGAATGGGGGAAAGGTCTTACTGTAGGTTGTAGTGAAGAAACACAAAAATAGGACGCTCCTATTTTTTGTTTTTCCTTCCTTGTGATCCTTGCTGGCCTCATTAGTATTGTACAGAATATGGGAGAGGTTATTCAGGAGGCAAGCCGATTTTCTATGGGTACTTATTATCATGAATGACGTAGCACAGAGGAAACAGGTGTGTGATTGCTGTAATATGCCACAGAGTGTGATAAATGTTGTCAAATGGATGCAAGGATTCTTCCCTTTGTCGCCTGGCCTCTTAAATTGGCCACTTCTCTCCTTTTTCTTCTGTTAAATTTATCTCTTGCAGATAATTCAAAACATTTTTCAAAGTAAATATTGATTTTGTTCACATTAATGCGTAGCTATCAAACATGTCAGAATATCTGATACCACAATTTTTAATGTATATATTATCATCATGGTTACTAACGAAAAGTAAGTTTCTTTGTACTGTTACTCCTCTGTCATTCAAACCTTTGTAATTTTTTTTTTTTTCTGAGAGTGGCAGCAGCTTTATTGTCTTTGGAGTGGCCTGGAAAGTGGGGTACTGGGGGGCAGCGGGGAGGAAGGGCTGGGAAGCGTGTGACAGGGGCCTCAGGTGGTGGGCATCTGGGTTTCCTCCACTTGTGGGTGCCCACTGGCATCACCGCTGCAGCCGCTGGTGGAAGCAGGTACCGGTCCTTTCCTGTTCGACACAGGGCAGGCGGCAGCCACGGGTCCGAGTTGCTTGAGGCCGGGCCCTGGGCACTCCATCTTGTGCTCCAGGAGCATGTGGTTCTGTGGCGGGAGCCCCACGCAGGCCCTGAGGATGTTCTCGATGCAGCTGCGCTGGCGGAAAAGCGCATTGATCACCGGGCTGCCCGGCGGCACCAGCGGCGCCTTGAATAGCAAGCTGAGCAGGGACAGCACGGGGGAGAAGGTCTGCGGCTCGAGGTCAGCGTTAGTGCAGAAGCTCACGCGCTGGCACAGCTCGGTCAGCAGCACCAGCCAGGTCTAGCATGATGGGTGCGGCCAGCCCCGAGTCCTCGCACGTGTTGTGCAGCACCACTGTGCTGGTCCCGCCCAGCATTAGCTCCGAGGTATACTCATCCAGCGCGCGCTTGCTGTCGCCCGCGTACGGCACGTGCTTGATGACCACGCAGTGGTCGGGCTCCTCGCCGGGCGTATAGGGCACTGGCTTGCTCTGCACCCTGTCGTCCACCACGTTGCTCTCGGACACCTCCTTAGAGCGGAACTGCAACGGCGCCGACAGGTTCTGCCCGTCGTTGTTGCCCAGGTGGTTGTAACTCACGATGGACACGGTCTTGAGGCCAGAGCTGATGAGGAAGTCCACGAGCACGGACTTGACTTTGGTCTGGCCAGACTCGAAGTCATCTCCGCCCACGAAAACCCGGCGCTGACACGCGAGCTCAAGAGTTCCGGGCACCAGGGTGTTCTGCGGGGACCCACTGAGGAAGGCACAGCCCTCCAGGATGCTGGCGACGGCGAAGAGCGTGGAGGGAGACACCTCCAGGCCAAGCTCAGTGGTGCGCAGCAGGTTCTAGGCCGTGTCATTGAGGCCTGGAACCACTTCACAGAAGCGCTCTGTGTTGGCCGTCCACAGCACGATGACTTTGTCCAGCCCCGCGCTAGACCGAAAGTCTGGGATGTCCTTGCGGATCTGCTCCAGCTGCTGCGCGCGAGCCCGGGATGAGGTTGTCCGCGATGAACTCGGGGGTGTAGACGGAAGGCCGAGGCCGCAGGGCTTCCATGTGCGGCCACAGTTACTCCTCAGCTCCCAATCCAGCACCTTCGCGCGCCGCATCGCCTCGGCGACGTTCAGCGACGAGATGTCCCAGCCATCAAACGCGAGGTCGTTGGGCGCCACCGTGGGCAGCAGCGCACTGAAGGGCACGAACACCTCCTGGCCCCCGGCGTCCAAGCCCAGGCTCACGGTGCCCGCCGGCGTCAGCGAGCCGTGGTAGTTGGTCTCCTTGCGGCCGCTGCGCGTGGGCCAGGACAGACGCAGTGGGTTGGCCAGCACCGCGGCGGTGAGCGTGGAGCCGTTGTTCCCGCCCCAGCCGACAAGCATGACCCCGAGCCGGGGCACCTGCCGGGGGGTCCGGAAGGTGAAGGGCGTGGTCGTGGGTGCACCTTGAGGTCGCCGCCCTCGGGGCTGACGCGCGTCGTCCAGTCCTCCCATTGCGCCTCGATAGCCTCGGGGCCGTAGACCACGTCCGGGCTCTCGACAATGACCTGGGCGGCGGCCTCCATCGCAGCGGGCGGCGCGGAGTCGGCTCAGGTAGCGGCAGCGGACAGCGCGGCTGTAATATTTTTATACTTAAGCCAAACGTTTGACATCTGAACCTTTAAGACAAAGGGGAAAAAAACCCACACGGATTTGTTGCACTAGAGGGCGCTGTATTCCAGTTCTTCCTGAGAAAGAAGTCCTTTGGCCCCAGGTTTGCATTGCCAGTGAGCAGATGTGAGAATGCTGAAGGGAAGGCAGCGTTCCTGCTCTACCTTGAGAATTACTCCATTCCAGGTCATGAGTCTAGTTTTTAAAGCAATATCCATATCTACCTGCGTTTTACCTCCTAATAATCAGAAGGATGATCATCTGGAAAACTAAGCATAGATTTTATTGTGCAAATATTTTAGAGCTTCTTTTAAAATTGCCTTGAAGAGCTGATGTGCTATTTCCTTTCTGGGTGTCCTCAATGGAGTATAGCATTTAGTTTTTGCAAGCAAATCTCTGGAAACAGCCTAAAGTTAATTGGTACCAAGGAGATGCCTGTTCAAATCAGACAGTGCTAGATATACTTTGCCACTGAAAGTAACGGCAAAAACCGCGATTACTTTTGCACCAACCTAATAGCTATACGAAGGTGCAGATTGTGTGACATAGATTCTCAACTATCTGAGAGTCATCATTAACTCTCTTCCTGGCCACCAGCATGCAAGTCCTGTTGCTTCTGTGATATGTTATTCATAATAAATACCCATGCAATTACTTCCCAACCGCAAAACTACAGCACTGATAGTAACTTAAATCTTTTTATGTGGCCCTCCCTAGTTAGTCATGCGTTAACTAGGGTCCATTATTTTCTTGCTTCCCTTTTAATATAATTTTATTATATAAAATTTATATATTATATAAAATTGTTATGTAATTTTATTATATAAAAAGGAAAAGGTATTGGGTACAAATATATGAGTCATATCTATTAATGTGAATGGGCTCATCTACTAAAAAATGTCTTATTGGGTTGAAAAGCAAACCCCAATTTTATGCTGTATGATAAAACACAGAGATTGAAAAGGCTGAATGTATTGTGTTGTATTTTAATTTTAACTATTTTAACTTTGTAAAAAGAATATCATGTTATGTGATCTTTTGGACTTTTTAAACTTAAAATTATATTGCTATGATTCATCCAGGTTGCTATGTTTACCTGGATTGGAGTTCATTTATCATGACTGCTGTCGACTATTACATTCTATAACTTTGACATTATTTATTGATTTCACTGTTGGTGGGCTTTTAGGTAGTTGCAGGTTTTGCTCTGAAAAATAGTGATATCATGAACATTCTTATACATATGACCTGATGCACAAATGCAACCATTTCTCTAATAATACACTTCAGTTAATTATGTTTAACAATCTACATGTACGAATGTAATCATTCTGCTGTCATTTTCTGCATTCCAAACAAAGTTAAGCAGAAATTCATGAAGAAAGCTTCCGGAAGGATTAGTTCAACTTATTTCTTACTGACTGGCTCAACTCTAAGGAGCCAGAATTATTTCTGGTCCCTTGGACACTTGTATGGTCTTGTTTCCTCTTAGTACCTGTTGTCAATATAACGAAGACAGAATAACATAGATCTAATACAACGATGTGTAGAAATAAGCAGCTGTAATATGCATATGGCTAGAGGAAGTTGGCAGGCCCGGTTCCATGAGACACTTCAGATAAAGGTAGGCCTCGTTCTCATTCTAGTCCTTCTTGTAGTGCAGCCTCGTTGAAATCTGGAATGTTTTCTTGGACTGCCATCGTTCGTATCCATGTGGGCGAGTGTGGCTGGAAATACCAGCAAATCCTGTATCATCCATGAAAGCAGCTCCCCCTCCAACCAATATGATAAACCGAAGGATATTGCTGAGAGTCCACTACCTACACTCAACTTATTTGTTGAATATGTATTAAATGTATGCTAAATCTAGCATTGTAAACCACTTGCTGTTCTTGTACCACAGGCTTTTCATTTTCAAGCAGAAAGGTCGCTGGTTTTAAAGGTGTCAAAAATGCAGCCTGGCCCAGCTTAAGTTTCCTTGTGTATTTATCTTAGATCTTCGGGACTGAGAAATCTAAAAAAGAAAACCACCCATATTCCATAGGTGCCAGAAAGATCAAAGAGCTTGAAGAAAGCGGTTCACTCGAACATCACAGTGACAATAAGTTAAAATGTTTTCTTTCTTGCATTTATCATGTTTCTATTTAAACTCAAATTCTTTTTTTTTAGTTAAAAAATTGTGTGGGTACATAGGTATATATATTTATGAAGTACGTGAGATGTTTTGATGCAGGCATGCAAAGTATAGTAATCATGTCGTGGAAAATGGAGTATCCATCCCTTCAAGGTTTCATCCTTTGTGAACACCAATTTCTTGAAGAGCAGGATATGCATCCAGGTTTTTAAGAAGATGACTTTTTTTTTCTTCTGCAGATCTGACCATTTGCCTTCCATTTACAGGTATGCAGTAGGATCACTCAAGTCACAGTTTTCAATGTGCACATGCGATTGTATGCCAGGAGAAACTTTCTGCAAGGGCAATAGAGTTCCAAGTTTCTCTCCCCTCTTAGTAGGACCTTTATACTTAATTAGTTTAATGTAGAAAGTTTTGACACAAAAACCTAAAAGAAAAGAAGTATAATTATTTATCTGGGCTTCAGTAACCTTGGATTTGAAATTCAAAAATAACAAATGTGCAAAAAAGAAAAAAAGGAAATAAAGTTGAATGAACTCAGGAGAGGAATAGATGAAAATGACAGAACGATATTACAAAGGGAGGCTGAATTACAAGATGCCAAAGGAAGAATAGATTCAAAGGAAACATTAATAAAGACATTGAAGAATAATAGTGGGAAAATACTTTCTAGTTAGAAAAGGTGAATGATTCCTTAAGGCCGGGCACGGTGGCTCATGCCTGCAAACCCAGCACCTTTGGGAAGCCAAGGCAGGTGGATCATATGAGGTCAGGAGTTCGAGACCAGCCGGTCCAACATGGCGAAATGCTGTCTCTACTAAAAGTACAAAAAAATTAGGGGTGCATGGTGGCAGGCACCTGTAATCCCAGCTGCACAGGAGACTGAGGCAGGAGAATCGCTTGAACCTGGGAGGTGGAGTTTGCAGTGAGCCAAGGTCACGCCATGACACTCCAGCCTGGGTGACAAACTGAGACTCTGTCTCAAAAAAAAAAAAAAAAAAAAAAAAAAAAAAATGAACCTTGAACAATGTTAACTCCAAGACATATTCTAATAGATGACTGGACTTTAAAAATAAAGAGAAATGGAAATAACTGGAACAAAAATACAAACCTTGCTAAATATCAAAAGAACTAAAAAGGCAAAGACCCAAGTAGAGAAACAGAGTATAATACAATAATTATAAAACAAAATGATGGTATTGGGTACAAATATATGAGTCATGTGAATGGGCTTATCTCATATATTAAAAATATCCTGTTGGGTTAAAAAGCAAACCCCAGTTTTATGTTGTATGGAATAAAACACAGCGATTGAAAAAGATGAAAGTGAAGAGCTGGACAAAGACGTGCCAAGCAAATGGACAAAGATTTGTCAAGCAATAAGAAAGCAAGGGCTATTGTCCTGTTACCGGAGACTGGAATTCAGGCCAAAAGACACTGCAACAAGACAAAGGAAGACAATGTCAGAGGGGAAATGCCACAAGTCACAATGACGATACAGCAGTTACAGCTATCCATGCAGCAAATAACACAAGTCATCTATATAAAGCAGAGCCCACAAGGCGCCAGAAGACATAGAAACTCACCAATAATAGAAGACTTGAATACACTACTGGCACTGCGCACCAGTCAAGTGGGCATAATAATAAGACTGTAGAATTATGCTGTCCAATACGGTGCCACTAGCCACATGTGGTTATTCGGCACTTGAAAGGTAGTTAATCTGAATTGAGATGTGCTTTAATGATAAAGTATACAATGGATTTTGAAGACTTAGTATTTAAAAATGTAAAAGATCTCAATAATTACATATTGATATAATATTTTGAAAACCTGATTTAAATAAAATATTAAAATACCATGTTTCTTTTTATTTCTTTATTATGGCCACTAGAAAAATTAAAATTATCTGTTTGACTTGTATTATATTTCTATTGGATGGCTCCACTGTAGAAGAGCTAAAACTCCATCAGGTAGGTTTTATGAATATATATTAATCAAAAGATGTGCAAAACTTCTACATGGACAACTGCAACAACCATTAATATAACAGTGAAGGAGACCTAAGTAAATGGAGGATCTAATATGTTCATTGATTGGAGGACTCACTACTTTAAAAATATCAATTATCAATTTGATCTGTATATTTACTGCAGATTCAGTCAAAGCCCTGTCAGGATTTTTGATGGAAATTAGCAAACAGGTTCTGTAATTTATTTGGAAATGCCAATGACCAAGAATTGCCAAGGCAACTTGAAAGAAGAAGAAAATCTATTCCAATTTTGCGTTCTGGAACAGGGCAAATAACCTCTTGGTAGATTTGAGGATGCACTGGGCTTAGTATAAGCTGGACCCTGCTGAAAAGCTACATTGACCACCTGACTATAAGCCCCTAGTCTGGTCAACCACAGTGGCCTTTTAGATCTTCAGGAGTCAGTGTCAGTTTTGAGCAAGTGTCCAATAATCTCTGAAGAGCCTAATAATTTCTTCCCCAGTGTGCTGTCATCCTGCTAAACCATTACAGGTCCCTTTGGGGATAGCTAGAAGTAAGGTTTACATTGTAAACCTTTGGAGGCATGGCAGGACCCTTACTCAAAAGGACTGAGCCTCTCTTTCATTCAAGAGGCTCTGGGACTGTGAACCGACTCAAGCCTGGGAATTTATTGGGGATTGCAACCCCTTATTGTGATGACTGAAGTCAGTTCATCAGACCTAGAGCATTTCCATTCATACAAGTCCAATAAGGCTTTAGTTGGCTGCTCATTTATTCAGTTCTTGGGTCGCAGTGATTACTAGACAATGTCACAAATCTCTGAGGTTTAGAAGTATCTGATTACTTCCTGCTGTCAGTGACCTTGGCATTGACTGTTAAGTGCCACTTCAGAGGACCCAGTTCCATGGCAGAAGTTTCTCTTGTGACATTAGCCCCACAGAGGACAACCACTGTATACCTCCTCAAGGATGCAGATTCCCTCACAAGATACCTCCCACAGCCTTGGTGAGGCGGGGCTCCTCCGGACTCACTCCCAATAGGAGTGCATATAGATGTTCATTAAAAGGTATAAGAGGGATCATAGCAGCAATTTTATAATCACCTAAAACTGGATATGACCCAAAGGTCCATCTAAGGGAGAATGGATACATAGATAAAAATATATGCATATAATGGAATATCATGTATCCCAAAGAATGTAGATATAAAAACATAAATTACACAATCATGATGTGGAATGAAAGAAGCCACACAAAAAGAAGGCGTGCTGTTTAATTCTATTTATACCATTTTTAGAAACAGGAGGAACTACTGCATGGTGTTAGAACTTGGGATAGTGATGACCTTGCTGGGAATAATCTCTAAACGGTAGCACAAGGGATCTCTGGGATGTTGGTGATGTTCTTTTTCTTGATCTGGGTGCTGGTTACACAGAGGTATTGACTTTATGAAGTTCATGGAGTTGTACATGGATGTGTTGTGCACTTTTATGTGCATATTTTATACCTTGATGCAATTAAAACAATCAAACCACAAAGCCAATATCTGGAGTACCGGAAGACCTAGCTTTACCTAAAACTTAGAAGCTTTCAAAAATATTTCACATTCAACTCTTGCAGAAATGCCAGCATTTATGATTTGTGGGATTTGAGTAAGTGGAAGTATCTATCCATTACGGTTAGCATTGCTGAAAGTGGCTTTGTTTATAGATCGTGAAGCAAAACCACAAGGGCCACAGGAAGGAATGACTCCAATCAGCTGTAGGGTTTCATGGAGTGTGTGCATGAAGCAGAAGTTTTCAGGGAAAGTGGTGAAAAGTCCTCGAAAGTGCATCAGCAGGATAGGATCATAAAAAAATATCTATCGGCTACTATGCTTATTACCTGGATGGCAAAATAATCTGTACACCAAACCCCTGTGACATGCAGTTTACCTGTATAACAAACGGGCACAGGTAGCCCTGAACCTAAAACGTTTTTTAAAAATGCATCAGCTAGTTTGGTATACTCTATATCCTTTCTGTTTTAGGTTTTATCATTTTGAAAGAACAAAACCTCTATGTATGTGACCTGCATTAAACAAATAAGCATCACCATCTCCAGTAGGCACCCTACGTGTAGACTCCACCTCTCTTACCTCTTCCAGATATTCGAACAGCATTATTGACAGCATTTTTGTTTTGATAAGGTTTCTCCTGGCCCATAATCATTCCAGTGAATGGTGCGAACGCAGTAGATCCAGCAGAGCACAAGACGTCCACACCCTGGTGAGGCCTCTGACTTCCAGGATGTAAGTAAGAATGAACAGACTGAGGAGCTGCCCTGGGGAGCTTTATGGCCCAGGAACATGCTGTTAGCCCACTGATCCCAGGCCAGGTACCAAAGCTTGAAGCTGCCAGAACTTGTTGGGATGTCCCAGTGTTTCTCACTCTGTTTAGCCCAATTTCAACCTCCCTCCCCGCAGGTGCTAATAACCATGTTGTAAGATGAAAGCATTTAAAATGGCACTTGGTACATAGTAAGCCTTAAACAAATATTAGCTACTATTACTGTATGGCATTTGGGGGGAATGAGGCAGTCCATGTAAGTGCGTTTTCTAGATACCTGGATCTTGACTTCTTCAAGCCCACTTTGAAAACAGCTGTCTTTTTATGGGAACCTATTATAAAAGTATCACGTTGCCCTAGTCTTATTGTTCTCTCAGTGATCCAGAAAAGTGATTGTAAACGGCACTTACTACATACGGTATTTTAATACAACGAGTGATACCTCCTGGGTTTATTAAAGTGCATGGAGCTCAAACCAAACAATTCCAGACTGTGATGTGTCTTGAGTTTGTCTTAGCAACCCCTCAGCTCTTGCTTCGCGCTGCTGTCACTATGCCTGCTCTCACCAGCCTCTCCTCCCTTCTAATAGGCTGCCACCCGAACAACCAGCTTCACCAGGATTGCCACAATTATGTGCAAAGCAACACTGAGCAGGCTCAAGCCAAGAGCCAGGAAGTTACTGTATCAGTCAAGTGTGTAAACTTTACAGTATGAGCTGAGTCCAACTTTTGGCTATTAAGGGGCCGTTTTCCCATATTTCCCTTCTCTTAGTCCTGTTTCAGTGTTTGAGGTTGCTTTGTAAGTAGTATCTGTATATGTGAGAGTTCCCCTCTAGTTAGGATGGAGATCATTGAAATGAATGGACACATGGCTATTTCATCACAGTGGCACCCGAAGGTGATGCTGGGTATAACTGAAAATTCACAAGTGTGACCCTCATTGTCTGGAAGAGATAGAGGTGCTCTTTCGCCTGCTTAGGATCAGCCTCTAATATGCAACCTCCAGAGCCTGGGGCAGTAACACCGTGGTTTGGTGGGAAGAGGAACCAAAAACCTGAGTTCAGGTCCAGACTTCACCATCTCCAACTGTGCTTGGCAGGTCCCTTAACCTTTTGGCACCTCAGTTCAAGTTCCTCATCTCTAAAATGGTATAGTCGTGTTTGACTCCCCTTCGGAAAAAGCAGGTGAGATAAGTCAAGGTGTGAAGACATTCAGAAGGAAAACGTTGTGTTTGCTCACTGCCCTTTTCCTTCTTCCACGTTCGGATCCCAATTCACAACCCATACTTCAAGCCGAGTTCTTGGAAGCTGCTCCAAAGACAGTGGTGTAACTGGTTACATCTCTGGTTTTTCATACTGTCAGAATTGTGAACCCTTGAGGCAGCCAACATTGGGCAAGGATACTAAGAAAAGAGGTTGGGGCCAGGCACGGTGGCTCATGCCTGTAATCCCAGCACTTTGGGAGGCTGAGGCTGGCAGATAACGAGGTCAGGAGTTTGAGACCAGGCTGACCAACATGGTGAAACTCTCATCTATACTTAAAACACAAAAATTAGCCATGCATGGTGGCAAGCACCTGTAATCCCTGCTACTCAGGAGGCTGAGGCAGGAGAATCACTTGAACCCGGGAGGCGGAGGTTGCAGTGAGCCCAGATGGCACCATTGCATTCCATCCTGGGCGACTGACTGGGTAACAGAGTGAGACTCTGTCTAAAAAAAAAAAAAAGGTTAGGGACCAAAGGGTTGGATGGTTGTTTGTGCAAACCCATACCTTTGAGCAGAGTACTGTCCACAGCCATGGTGATCACACGTCCGGTTCTCGTTGGAAGACTTGTCAACACATATATTAGCCCATGGCCTGGCCAGTGCTAAACAGGAGAAATGTGAGAGCAGAGCTCGTGGCCTCAGACGTTTCCAATCTCCATTTGCCATATTAGTCATGCAGTGGATCCTGACAATTCTGTTTTCACGGTAACTTTCCCTGAACTTTCTGTAGTTTATGGACAAGTCGTCCTTCCAAAATTTTAATATCCTAACTCAGATGTAAAATTGGTTATTCCCGGCTACAGAATTCTGCTTCGTGATGTTAGCATATCAGTGAATGTATTTCTTTATTAGCATTAGCCTCCATCAATATACTTTGCTTCAGATCCATTAGTAAATGGTATAAGTTGTGCTTTTCTATTTTTCTTTGCTCATTACTGGCCTGGGAGTTCACTATGGTTAGATTGAGCAAAAATAATAAAACAGCATGGCTCAGAAAATAATTTTAGAAGTTCTAAATTAATGTTGAAATGGTTAGTTCTACTAATCGAATCCTACCAAATGTTGGAATTAAAGGAGAAATAAACTGTGAACTAGACAAGTTTGTTTAACACTAGATAAATCTCTTTCATGGTTGCAAACATAGAAGACGGAGAGTCTTAGAAATAATCTGAAATGTCAAACCAATTTAGCCTAGACTGAGATGAGGAGAGAAGATGGGAAAAGGAGTAGAACTAATTATCTGAAAAATTATGAAACATGGAGGAGAGGCTGCTTTCTCAGCGGACTTGGTGCAAACTTTGTTTTAGGCACAACATGTCTCTTTAGTATAGCAAGCACTTGATAAATGTTCAGTTGAATTAAACATCCTGGATTTCCGGTGTTAACATTCACAGAGAGATACAGTGAGCACACTCAACCTTGCACTTTGAAACAAGCAAGCAAAAGCAAGAGCCTGGTTATTTGACTATTGATTTTATTTAAAGACATTTTACTATTTGTTAATACATATGCTGTGAAGAGAAACTACAGAACGTGGCCATTAAGCCTATTCTTTAAAATAGTTTTAAAAGGTGGGTTTCAAAAGTTTTATGCCTTGTAGCCAAGCTCCAAGTCAACACCTTGATCAAGATATAATCCCATCACTTTGGAATCTAATATTTATCCTTGGGAATTGAGGCAAATATCAGACAGCGTAGTAACTGACTCACTTTTTCCTCCTTCTATGAGTATTAAGGGAGCCTTCCCTTTGTCGTAATCCACACTAGTCTCTGTATTAGATACTTGTATCGGCATTTGATTTTGATCAAAACCGGAATCAAATTCTTATGTCAACTTTTTATTATCTAGTTTTGTTCCAGTTAAGTCCCAGACCAAGACTGAAAGGCTTTGCAATGTCTTCTCAACTCACTATGATGCTTCCCTCATTAAAGAACAGGAACATTTTATTGTAAATTATTTAGAACATCCTCAGGACTTGGTATCATTTCAATCTCATTTTTAAAAGCCAAATACATGTATTTGTTGTGATTGTGCTATTAATGACTTTATAGTCTTTTTAATCTTCCCCTGAAATCAATTTTTAAAAGTTAACCAACATTCTAAAAGTGCACTTTCGACTTACCAGTGGAAATGAGACCAGCCAAAAGGAGGGCCCTGGTGGAAAACATCTGGGTTGACTTCCTTTATGTTTCTTCCTCTGATTAGAATTGCCCCGCACTCTCTCTGAAGAATATTCAAGTTTGAATGAATACTTCCTAGCTATTCAGCCTTAGATTTCTGCATCTCTCATTTCTTTAGCATGAGACACAAAAAGTATAAGAGAATGGAGCAAGTCAAGTTCTGATATTCCATGGATAGCTATTTGATTTGCATGTAGGACCTATGTAAAAGCCTTTGATCTGAAGAAGCAGCCAATATATTGGAAACACTGACTAAATATTAACAGAAAATGATAAGGCTGGGCACGTATCGACAGTCTTCTGGGCTGTGGCTTGTAGGAGAATGTTCGTGTGAATGATGGAATGTTTAGAACTGTCTGCTGGTAGATCTATCTTTTATTTTGATTATTAATAATGTGGTAGATCTATCTTTTATTTTGATTATTAATAATGTGTGTCCCTTCATAACATATTCCTTAATATATCCCTTAGGTGTTTTTGAATTATCAGTTTAGTTATATTTCATCTGTGTAATATTTGCAAATAACTTTAATATTTTGATAAAATGGCATGTATTTACTGTAAATATGTGATTTTTAAATGTTTTCTTGTTAATGATAATGGTAAGTTAACACCATTCAAAGCATCCATCAGTAAAGGAAAAAAGATGATTTATGATACAGTCATTCATAGGGTTTGGATCTGTGTCCCACCCGAACATCACGTTCACTTGTAATCCCCAGTGTTGGAGATGGGGCCTGCTGAGAGGTGATTAGATTATGGGGCAGGAGTTCTCATGAATGGGTTAACATCATCCCCTTAGTGCTGTTGTTGTTATAGTGAGTGAGTCGTGGTGAGATCTGGTTGTTTAAAAGTGTGTAGCATCTCCCCTGTTCTCACTTCCTCCTGCTTCACCCATGCAAGACCTGCCTGCTTCCCCTTCACCTTCTGCCATGATCATCAGTTTCTTGAGACCTCCCAAGAAGCTGCCATGATTTCTGTATAGCCTGCAGACCCGTGAGCCAGTTAAACCTCTTTTCTTTATACTTTACACAATCTCAGATATTTCCTTTTTCTTTCTTTTCTTTTTTTATTTGAGATGAGTCTTGCTCTGTTGCCCAGACTGGAATGCAGTGGTGTGATCTTGGGTCACTGCAACCTCTGCCTCCTGGGTTTAAGCAATTTTCCTGCCTCAGCCTCCCAAGTAGCTGGGACTACAGGTGCCTGCCAGCATGCCCAGCTAATTTCTGTATTTTTTTTTTTCAGTAGCGACAAGGTTTCACAATATTGGTCAGGCTGGTCTTGAACTCCTGAACTTATGATCCACCTGACTTGGCCTCCCAAAGTGCTGGGATTACATGCATGAGCCACCGCACGCAGCCAGGTATTTACTTATAGCAATGCAAGAACAGACTAATACAGTCATACAATGGAGTAAAATATAACAATGTAAAAGAAGACAATCTCTATGTGTAAACACAGCTACATCTCCAGATATACTGTTGAATTAAAAAGCTACTTTTAGAATTATATAGAGAGTATCATACCATTTATAATATTTAAAATCTGAAAACAGAAGTGTATTAATCTTCATAAATGCTGCATATACAATAAAAATGTGCACAGACTACCTTTAAAATAGTAATTACTTCTGGATAGTGAGAGAAAACCACGCAAGGGTATACAGAGTACATAAACTCTAAAACATTTTATTTCTAAAAAAAAAGATTAGAAGCAAATAAGCAAAAATATTAATTTGTTAATTATTAGAGACAGACACATGGATGTTATGTTACCCTGTAGTTTTCCGGGTACTTAAATTTTCAGTGTGTTTCAAATATATGTTAGCAGCTCCTTTTTAGCTTAATATTAGACAAGGACCTGGCATTTTCTATGGAAGCTTCCCTATTTAAATTATGTGTCAGTAGCTGTGGGAGATTGGGATTGTGGTCCCAGTTCTTCACCTTTTCTGTGTCCACAGCTTTTCCATGTCTCATGGGGGCAAAGGGAACTTTCCTCACCCTTGATTTTGGGTTTAGCTGTGTGGCTTTGACCACTAAGATGAGGAAGAAATGGCAGTGGGTGGGGAAAGCTTGGGTCCTCTGGGACCTTAGTCTTTGCACACTCCTTCCTGTGTTCTGCATCACCGTGGGGCACATGATCCTGCTGCCCTAGGAAGGGAATGGACACCATGCAGAGCACGATCACCCCCGCAGAACCCAGCCTAGCACACCCTATGAATGTGTGGGAGTAACTGGCTGTCATTGGAAGCCACTGAGTTTTGGGATGGTATGTTACATAGCAATAACTAAAGGATGCCAGTGAGATTATGGACCCAATTGTTTTTGCTTCACATGCAGCCTTTCAAGGATGCATCTAATGTGTACAATGCAGAATGCCAGCACTGAATACACCACGAATCTGAGTCAGTGTACTAAAAGAATAGATAAGTGGAACAAAACAGGTGATTCAGAAATAGACACACATATATTCAGCATGTAGTACACAATAGAAGTACTACTTTAAGTGATTAGAGAAAATATAAGTCATTGTATTAACAGTATTGAGACAACATCTGGCAAGAAATAAAAGTTCAATCTAGGCCTGGTGGCTCATTCCTATAATTCTAGCACTTTGTGAGGCCAACACAGGAGGATTGCTTGAGGCCAGGAGTTCAAGGCAAGCCTGGGCAACATAGCAAAATCCCATGTCTACGAACAAATTTTAAAAATTAGCCAAGCACGGTGCATGTGTCTGTCATCCCAGCTACTTGGGAGGCTGAGGCAGAAGGAATATTTGAACCCAGGAGTTTGAAGTTACAGTGAGCTATGATCATGCCACTGCACTCCACCCTGAATGAGAGAGTGAGACCCTGTTTCAAAATAAATAAATAAAAGTTGAATACATAATTCAACTTTTTGAAGTGAAGCAAACAGTTGTATGCAAAAGGGGAGAAGGAGGAATAAAAGAAAAGAGCTGAAACCATAGAAATACTAGGAGAAATTGTGAATGATTTTTAATGGTCCTGGGTTAGATTTTTCAGAGAATGTTAAAAAACCCAGAAGCTATGAAGGAAATACTTCATAAATGCATTGTAACAATAAAAAACCTTCTACAAAGCAAACAGTATCCTGATTAGAGTCAAAAGACAATAATCTGGGAAAAATATCTATAACACATATGATATGACAGATAAGGAACTCATCACTTTAATATACAAAGAATTCTTTAAAAAATAAAAGGTGCAAACAAATCGATGGAAAACGTGGGCAAAAGGTAGCAACAGACTTTCACAAAAGAAAAATACAGATTACCAATATGTATTTGAAAATATGGTCCACTTTACTTGAAATTAACAATTGCAAACCAGAATGAGGTGCAGTTTTTCACCTATTAAATTGGCAAAGGGCATGTAGAAACAGGCATTTATTGAAAAGTGTTAAGTTGGTTTAACCTCTTTAGAGCACAATTTTGCAAACCCCTCAAATTTTTAAATGCACAAAACCTCTGCTCCAGCAATGTTACTGCTTTCCTACCTGTGGCCTGCTTTCCTCCCGTTTTCCCTGCCTTTTGTATTTGCTGTTTCCACCTCATCTTTCTCTGTGAAGCCAGTGTCGTTCTCTAAACTGCAGAAAAGATGGCAGGAGACTGTTTTGAAACCCATAATGGACTAGGATCTGAGCAAGAGTCATCAATGCTGAAAAGCTAATGAGAAACTTTGTAATGGATGGATCGGGCTGATGATAGCTAATCAATCTTAATATTATGAAGAGAGAGAAGGAGAGAGTATATCAGACATCTTACACGTCCTGTTGGAAATGGACAACATAACCTATAATGTATTCTTGTCAAAAAATAACTACCAGTTTACAGGAACTATGCAGCAGGGACGCGTGTCAAATGTACCACAGGAATGCAGTCAGCCAAATGCAGCCTGTAGGAAGTTCTACTGGATAAAGAACCTGGTTTCTTCAACAGATAAATTCTGAGGAAAGGGTAAAAGGGAGAGGGGCAATCTGTGGATTCAAGGAGATTTACAAGATTTATCAACAAAATGCCACATATGGACTTTACTTGGAGTCTGAATCAAATGACGAAATCACAGGCAGAGAGAAACAGAGAATAGGGACAATTTTAACATTAGCGATCATATTAGAAATTATTCTGTGTAATTTTAAGCAGAATACATTAGGTTTTTGTAAAAAGTTCCTATCGTTTAGAAATGCATACTGAAACATTTATGGATATGAAATCATAGGATGTTTGAGCTTTACTTCAAAATAATTTACAAGTTGGGAGAGTAAGTAGCAGACAGATTAAACACAATTGGCTGTTAACTGCTGATTACTGAAGCTGGGTAATGAGTACATAGTTTACTATACTATCCTCTCTAGTTTGTTTATATTTGAAAATTTTCCCATAGTAACAAGTTAGACAAAGACATTTGTTGGACAATTAATTTGTTGGCAGTATCTTTTGAACATACAAAAGTTCCCACACTGCAAGGAAAAACTGATTTTTCTGTAACTCTGGTAATATTTAGCCACCCATATTTTAAACCGTTCAATCAATTGATTGATTAATTTTCTATCAAAAATTCCTTTTAAAAAATAGACCATAATCCCAGCACTTTGGGAGGCCGAGGTGGGAAGATCACCTGAGGTTGGGAGTTTGAGACCAGCCGTTAACCAACGTGGAGAAACCCTGTCTCTACTAAAAATACAAAATTAGTCTGCTGTGTTGGTGTATGCATATAATCCCAGCTACTCGGGAGGCTGAGGCAGAAGAATTGCTTGAACCCGGAAGGCGGAGATTTCGGTGAGCCGAGATCATGCTACTGCACTCTAGCCTGGGCAATAAGAGCGAAACTCCATCTCAGAAAAAAAAGAATAGACCTGGGCCAGGCGCGGTGACTCACGCCTGTAATCCCAGCACTTTGGGAGGCCGAGGCGGGTGAATCACGAGGTCAAGAAATCGAGACCATCCTGGTCAACATGGTGAAACCCCGTCTCTACTAAAAATACAAAAAATTCGCTGGGCACGGTGGTGCGTGCCTGTAATCCCAGCTACTCAGGAGGCTGAGGCAGGAGAATTGCCTGAACCCAGGAGGTGGAGGTTGCGGTGAGCCGAGATCGCGCCATTGCAGTCCAGCCTGGGTAACAAGAGCGAAACTCCGTCTCAAAAAAAAAAAAAAAAAAAAAAAGAAAAAAGAAAAAAATAGACCTATGAGGCTGGATGCGATGGCTCACACCTGTAATCCCAGCACTTTGTGAATCCAAGACAGGCGGATCACCTTAGGTTGGCAATTTGAGACCAGCCTGACCAACATAGAGAAACCCCATCTCTGCTAAATATACAAAATTAGCTGGATGTGGTGGTGAATTCCTGTAATCCCAGCTACTTGGGAGGCTGAGGCAGGAGAATTGCTTGAACCCAGGATGTGGAGGTTGCAGTGAGCCAAGATCATGCCATTGCACTCTAGCCTGGGCAACAAGAGCAAACTCCATCTCAAAAAAAAAAAAAAAAAAATTAGCCAGGCATGGTAGTGCACACCTGTAATCCCAGCTACTCAGGAGGCTGAGGCAGGAGAAGCCTTGAATTAAATATGATCCTTCATGTAAAGAATTTAGAATAACGTCAGGCACAAATCAAGCAATAAAGTATCATTTAGTTGGTAAGAATCATTCCAATTTCATGGATTGGAATGATTCTTATCAACTAAATGATAAGCAGACACACATACACAGTATCTGTGTATGGAATAACTGTTCAAGAACATACACACACACACAGTATTTGTGTATGGAACTCTTCAAGAACAAGGAGGAAACCGTTATAGGACATGGAAGGGAAATTAGGGTAAGATGTGAGTGGAAAGAGAAACATCCCATCGCACATGCTTAAAAACGTTTAATTTAAAAATAGGTAATACAATCATATAGAGAAGACATTAAAATATTTTCACAGAAAATTTTTGTTCCCAATCTATTCCCTACTCACAGTCCTATATATGTTACTTTTATTTTCCTTTGTTTGGAAATATAAATGCACTGTCCTCCTACTTTCTCGCGAAGACTGCAATCTCTCTACATTCTTGTGCACTTGTTTTTTTTGTGCACACGCTTTCGCTGTGAAATATTTTCCCCTATATGCTGTTGTATATGAAATAAATACATACATGTAAGCTAAACAGCTCCGCTTGATCGCACCACCTCCAAGCCCGTCCCCGCCCTCCTTCAGGCTCACGTGCTCCGAGGGCCCCCTTCGCAAGTTGTTTCTGGCGATGCCTGTCCGAAGGCCTCAGACTGAAGCCCCGCCCACTCTCCCCCTCCTCTGCCCTCTGGACGCCCGCTTCCGTTCAGAAAGCAGCAGGCGGCGCCTCAGGCAGTGCGGCGGGCAGCCAGTATTCCGGCGCGCCGCGGGCCTCGGAGGACCCCAGCGACGGCCGTAGCGTAAGACCGGGGGTACGCGGCGACAGCAGTGGCGGCTGCGGCGGGTGTTGCGATTGATTGCGCTGGTTGTCTACGGAGTCCACTTCGCTGGCCGCCCTTGCCATACTGGCTGATTGTTGTGCAGCCAGCGCCATGTCTGTGAGCGAGATCTTCGTCGAGCTGCAGGGCTTTTTGGCTGCCGAGCAGGACATCCGAGAGGCGAGCCCCCTCCCTTCTCCATTCCCTTTTCCTCTCCATGCCTAGCTGGGCCACATCTCCCGGCCCTCCTCCGTCTTTGAGTATGGGGCGGTGGGGACGCCTCCGAGGGTGGGTTGCTTCCCCTCTAGCTTTAGGTTAGGGCACTCCCCGTCCCAAATTCTATCGCTCTTTCCTGATTCTCCGTGTTCGGGTCTCAGCTTCTCAGCATCACCTGCCTCGTTTGTGTCAGTTTTCCTTTTTTTCAGCACTTGCTTATGTCGAAGGCTCGAATAGCACCTGGTCTTCAGCGAATACGCATTTCGTGTATTTGTTGTTGGTGTCTTAAAAGCACCTATGATCTCCTGTTTAAAACTCTCCTATAATTTCCTATCCCACGTAGAATAAAATATTAGACTCTACTGTGGCCCACATGGTCTCTCTTCAATCTCATTTTACGCCCTCTCTCTTTGTGTATGATGTTCACTTTAGCTCTTTACTTCTAGTGCCCCAGTTAGCTTCCTTCCTGTTTGCCTTTACTGGAATTTGCATCTTTCCCGTTCTTTTCCTGGTTATCTCATATTTATCTCCTTGACCTCACAACCTAAACGATCTATTTCTTATGTGTTTTAGTAGCACATTAACTTTTTTTAAATGTGTGTAATGTTGATTATTTAAAAAATATCTTCTCCCCCATTATATGTTAAACCAGCAGAGGGAAGGGATTGTATGGTTGGTTCCCCAAGTATTTACACAGTGCCTCGCACATAAATGTGCTTAGTGAATATATATATATATTTTTTGGAGACGGAGTTTCGCTCTTGTTACCCAGGCGGGAGTGAAATGGCGCAATCTCGGCTCACTGCAACCTCCGCCTCCTGGGTTCAGGCAATTCTCCTGCCTCAGCCTCCCGAGTAGCTGGGATTACAGGCACGCGCCACCATGCCCAACTAATTTTTTTGTATTTTTAGTAGAGACGGGGTTTCACCATGTTGACCAGGATGGTCTCGATCTCTTGACGTCGTGATCCACCCGCCTCGGCCTCCCAAAGTGCTGGGATTACAGGCGTGAGCCACCGCGCCCGGTCGCTTAGTGAATATTTTGAAAATGAAGTAAAGGCGGGGCGCGGTGCCTTAGGGCTGTAATCCCGGCACTTTGGGAGGCCGAGGCGGGCAGATCACCTGAGGTCAGGAGTTCGAGACCAGCCTGGGCAACATGGTGAAACCCTGTGTCTTCTAAAAATACAAAAGAAAATTAACTGGGCGTGGTGGCGCCCACCTGTAATCCCAGGTGCTGCCGAAACTGAGGCAGGAGAATCGCTTGAAACCAGGAGGCGGGTTCAAGATCGCGCCAATGCACTCCAGCCTGGGCAACAGAGCAAGACTCCGTCTCAAAAAAAAAAAAAAAAAAAATTAGAAATACCCAACTCTTGTATTGCATTTAATTATTCCTTTTACAAATTATGTTCACACACATCATCCATTTTATAATGTCCCAATTGGATACTTGGGGTGAATGTGTAGCCGTTACCCTTTAAAGGCTACCTGAGGATTCTAAGACTTTTTAGTGACTTTTTGAGGTCTTACAGAGAAAATAAGTGGAAAAGTCAGGATTCCAACTTGGTTATGATAGATCACATGTACTATCTATGTGTTTGATGTGAGTGTATGACAATAGTTGTGTAGCGTATCTGATTTTCATTTTTATTTCTTTCTAGGAAATCAGAAAAGTTGTACAGAGTTTAGAACAAACAGCTCGAGAGATTTTAACTCTACTGCAAGGGGTCCATCAGGGTGCTGGGTTTCAGGACAGTAAGTTCTTTGTTTTGTATCCAAGTATCTCTTACGTAGAGAGTTAGTTTCTATCTAGAAGACATTTTATAATGAAAAATGTCTATCATGGTTTATGGTGAATACAAATTGAAGAAGTAGGTGATTTGGTAATTTTGATTTTTCCCCTTCCACTTAGTATGGTTTAAATAGAGATGTTTCCTCTATTGTGATAGCATTCTACTGATGATAATTAGAATCGCTTAACCCATTTCCTGTTTAGAAAAAAAAAAAGCCAGCACAGTCTTCTCAGGGTAAGCAGGAAAAGGGTTTATAACTCCCTTGTGTTATCTAGCGACTTTCAGTTGGCCCTTTTGTGTGTGTGTGTGTGTGTGTGTGTGTCCGTGTCCCTGTGTGTGTGTGTGTATCCAGCCTTTCAGTGATTGAATACCTTTTTTTTTCCAACTTCCTGTTGATTTGCATTGAATGCCTTTTAAAATGAGATTAACAGTATAAAGTGTTCTCAAATCAATGTGTTTACAGTGAGCCTTGTCAATGAAAGTCAAATATGTCAAGTTTAGAGATGGAACCTTCATTGTAAGTCATAGCCAGCATAGCTAAAAGAGCTGAAGTGTATTTTCAGATACAAGAATGATATAACAATGCATTGACACATGCCTGAGGCAAGTCATTTTTCTTAATGATATAGAGTTAGTCATCTTGATTGTGAATAGTTGGTAAAGGCCTTTTTCTGCCACATACAGGAAGAAGGAGCAATCCGATGTTAAGCATTCTCTCAGGAGTGAACAGGAATAGCGGCTGGTGCACAGCTCCTGAAGGATGATGTTATTTATAACAACTTAGCCAATTACCAGTGTGTCTCCTAATATATTCCCTTTTAGCAAGTTGTTTATTTTTCAGTATAGCTAATTAGTAGGGAAACTAGGGATGATATTTTGAGAGCCAGGTTGAAAAGCAGAGGTGTGTACATTAGTTGTGAGGTTAAAAAAAAAAGTTGATTCATTTCCAGATAGATTGCTTAGATTATTAAGGGAGAACTGTATTTGAAATTTGGTAAGTTTTTCATGATTACGTTTGGTTATCTTTTGTGATTAGTTCCAAAGAGGTGTTTGAAAGCTCGAGAACATTTTGGTACAGTAAAAACACATCTAACATCTTTGAAGACCAAGTTTCCTGCTGAACAGTATTACAGGTTTGTAAGAAAAATAACATTTTATAATGTTAAGTAAAAAAAAGGAGAAAAATTATATGTACCAAATGATTGCTTACAACTAGGTAAACATCGTAATGTGTAGAAGTAACAAAAAGAGAAGAACCAAACTAATGATGGTCATGACAAAAATTCGTGATTTTTTTTTCTTCTTTTTACTTTCTAAATCTTAAGGAACATGTATTACTTTTGCAGTGAAAAAGCAGTGAAAAAGAAAATGTGGTGTGAAGGTCAAAAGAATATCTTTTTGCTGTATTTAAGTTTCTTGTGAAATTAGATGAACTATAGTTACTGAGGTAATGAGATTAGGTGGCGGTATATATAAGTAGAGTTGAGTTTTCCTTTGAAGCTTGAATTTCACTGCCAAGTGACATATATAGCTAATATTTTATACCACATCTTCTTTTTGAATCTACAACACTGTTAATTTTAAGATACACCATTTTTTTATGTGGGGAAGGAAAATTTTGCAGTCATAATTGTGAAACATGAGTCAGGCGAGGTGGCTCACACCTGTAATCCCAGCACTTTGGGAGGCCAAGCGGGGGTCAGAACCTGAGGTCACGAATTGGAGACCAGCCTGGCCAGCATGGGAAATCCTGTCTCTACTAAAAATACAAAACTTTGCTGGGTGTGGTGGCTCACACCTGTAATCCCAGCCACTTGGGAGGCCAAGGTAGGAAAGTCGCTCAGACCTGGGAGGTGGAGGTTGCAGTGAGCTGAGGTCGCGTCATTGCACTCCAGCCTGGGCAACAGAGTGAGACTCCATCTCAGAAAAAAAAACTGTGAAACATGGATTGTAAAATGTATCCTGGTTTCATAGGTGTTAAACTGGGAAAAACTGTATCTGACTCAGGAATTTCTACTTATTTTAATTTTCTTACAGAAAAAGACGTTATGTTAAGACATATGTATCAACAGTAAATAGGATGAGTATTTTCAGGGGTGGATAGTCTAACCTCATGAGAATATTCTTTCAGGCAGAGGTTGACAAACCACTAGTGGCTGCTGCCTCTGGGAGCTAAGAATTGCTTTTATTTTTTCAAGAGTTGTTAAAAAAAAAACTCCCAGATAAGAAGATATAACAGTGAAAGTGGCCCACAAAGCCTAAAATACTTACTGCTTGGCCCTTTACAGAAAAAATTTGTTGATCCTTGCTGTAAGGCAGGGATTCCTAACCCCTATGCTGTGAACTGGTACTGGTCTGTGGCCTGTTAGGAACTGGGGTGCACAGGAGGTGAGCAGAGGGTGAGCAAGTGAAGCTTCATCTGTATTTACAGCTGCTCCCCATTGCTCCCTGTTACTGCCTGAGCTCCACCTCGTGTCAGATTGGTGGCAGCATTTGATTCTCACAGTAGTGCGAACCTCAATGCTGACTGCATGGGAGAGATCTAGGTTGCATGCTCCTAATGAGAATCTAATGCCTGATGATCTGAAGTGGAACACTTTCATCCTGAAACCATCCGCCCCACTTCTGTGGAAAAATTGTCTTCCGTGAAACCAGTCCCTGGTGCTGAAAGGGTCAGGGACTGCTGTTGTCATAACTGAAGCACAGAGAGAGGTAGGACAGTAGAACTAGCGGGGTCTTTAGAGACTGTCTCTAGAGGTCACACACAGGCTGTCTTCTGGCTAGATTTGGCCTTGAGAAGGGTTTATGTGACCTGCATTGTGTTGAGATCTTTTTTTGAATTTATTCCCACATTTGAAAATCAGGAGGCACAGTGTAACTATCCACAGGTTGTAAAATGTCCTTTTTTTTTTTTTTCAGGCTTCTAGCTCAGTATTCTATTACTTTAAGTCCATTTATTTAGTGATTGCAAATGGTAATTTTGTGAATCAGAATTTTGTTGGTATCCTGCACTCAAATTAAAATGTAGGAGTAAGTTGAGGCTTCAGTTGTCTTCAATCGTCAGTTGCAAACTTTTATTTTTCTCAGAGCAGTATCACTGTTCTTACTGATTAAACTTAGCACGATTGCTCTTGTCATCTGTAATCTTCAGTTGTAAATTTTCTTTTTTTTTTTTTTTCAGGCAGAGTTGCACTCTGTTGCCCAGGCTGGAGTGCAGTGGTGTGATCTTGGGTCACTGCAACCTCTGCCTCCCAGGTTCAAGCAATTCCCCCACCTTAGCCTCCTGAGTAGCTGGGACTATGGGTGTGCACCACCACACCTGGCTAATTTTTGTATTTTTTGTAGAGCTGGGGTTTTGCCATGTTGGCCAGGGTGGTCTTGAACTCCAGGCCTCAGGTGATCCACCTGCCTCGGCCTCCTAAAGTGCTGGGATTACAGGCATGAGCCACTGCACCTGGTGTAAATTTTCATATTCATCAAAATTGGACCATATTGCTCACTGATTAAACTTAAATAATTGTTATAAATTTGAACTTGTAAAATTTATAGTAAATGTCATATCGCTCTTTATATATTGGGGCTTTGCATAAGATTTTATTTGAAAAATGATCTTGTTTCTGCACTGTTTGAACATGGCTGTATTAAGCCCGTCTCTCTGAAGGTCTGTAGCCTTGGAGGTTAAGTGTGCTTATTTTCCTGCAGATTTCATGAGCACTGGAGGTTTGTGTTGCAGCGCTTGGTGTTCTTGGCAGCATTTGTTGTGTATTTGGAAACAGAAACACTAGTGACTCGAGAAGCGGTTACAGAAATTCTTGGCAGTAAGTGTCTTCATTAGTGGGACCTGCAGAATCAGGCATGGTTGCTTAGTTTTTGGTGGAAAGGGTGGTTGTACTTTGTTTATTAAAACAAATAAGAACTAACTAAAAACCACTTAGAGTCGTAGCTTGTTATCTGAGGACGACTGGATCCAGAACTCTCCCAATACCAAAATCTGAGGATGTTCAAGTCCCTTATATAAAATGGTGTAGTATTTGCATATAACCTATACACATCCTCCCACATACTTTAAATCATCTTTAATTACTTACAATGTCTAATACAGTATGAGTACTATGTAAATAGTTGTTATACTGTATTAATTTTAAAAATTTGTAGTTTGAATTGTTGTATTGTCATTTTTATTTGTTTTTCCCAAGTATTTTCAGTCTGCAGTTGGTGAGCACAGAGGGCCAACAGTACTTGGAAACACAAAAGCTAAACATAATAGTGGCTAACTCATTTGCACTTGCTTCTTTCAGTTTTTAAAATTGGATTTTAAAAAATTCCAAGCCTACAGAAAAATGGAAAGAATAGTATGATAAATACCTGTTTACACGCCACTTAGATTTGCCACTTGTTAACATTTTGCTACATCTGCTTAATCTTCTCATTTTGTGTCTTTGTCAGGCATTTGGAAGGTAGTTGCAAATATCATAACTCCTTTCTTAAATGCTTTATCCTGCACTTTCTAACAAGTATATTCTCTGACACAACTAGACACCATTTTTGATAATATTACTTTTTGAGGGAAGAGTGAATTGAATTTTGCTTAAGAGCTCAAAAAATCCACAGTGCGGTCTAGTTGCCGAGGGTGTGAATATATTAAAAAGCCAGTTTTTAAAAGATTCATCCTTTCTTCACTTAATTTGGGAGAAATTATGTGTGTATTTTTATATTCTGAGGCTTAAATTGCATTCACAGCATGCCTTTGTTTTCATGTGTTTTTTAGTTGAGCCAGATCGGGAGAAAGGATTTCATCTGGATGTAGAAGATTATCTCTCAGGAGTTCTAATTCTTGCCAGTGAACTGGTAAGCTCAGTAATTTGCTGGTTGCTCTTTTGATGTTTCTGCTTCACTGTCAGTTTTTAAAATGGGTACCAAAATTCAGGAAGTCTTAAATCTTTTCTAAGCCATCTCTCAGTCACCGGTTAGTCATTGACTGGCACTGTATGGTTACAGTTTACCAGGCATCAGAGCAAAGCCAGATCAAATGAGGAGTGCATACTTACTCAGTTATGAAATTTTTTTTTTTTGAGGTAGAGTTTTGCTCTTGTTGCACAGGCTGGAGTGCAATGGTGCGATCTCGGCTCACCACAAGCTCTGCTGTCCAGGTTCAAGTGATTCTCCTGCCTCAGCCTCCTGAGGGGCTGGTATTACAGGCATGTGCTACCAAGCCAGGCTAATTTTTTGTTTTTAGTAGAGACGGGGTTTCTGCAGGTTGGTCAGGCTGGTCTGGAATTCCCAACCTCAGGTGATCCACCCATCTTGGCCTCCCAAAGTGCTGGGATTACAGGCGTGAGCCCCTGCGCCTGGCCTGAGTTACGAATTTTTTTTTTTTTTTTGTATTTTTAGTAGAGCCGCGGTTTCACTGTGTTGGCCAGGCTGGTCTCTAACTGTTGACCTTGGGTAATCCACCCACCTCGACCTCCCAAAGTGCTGGGATTACATGCTTCAGCCACTGCGCCTGGCCAGTGAATTTTTAAAAGATGATAAGACCTTTTCTTTTTAGGGTAGTGGCAAAACATCTATTCTTGGTAACCGTGTTAATTCATGTAATTGTTTTAGAGACATATATCTATATAACTATATAAGTTATTCTTATCCTATATTTCATTAATCACTATCTAGGGAAATTGCCCTGTAAAAGTCTAAAGAGGAAAAATGCTATCAGTAAAAATTGAGTAGTTATGCTAGAGACTGTATCAGTCTGCAGAGGTGAAAATATTTACAATCAGGCTTGTTAAGAAAAAGTTTGCTTGTCCTTGCTTCACAGGAAAGCAGTCCAGGGCTGGTCTGATGATTCCTTGATCTTTGGCCTGAGGTTCTTCTAGTCTTAGCTTCTTTCTTATGTTCCAGAACTGTTGCTTTATTCAAATCTTCACTGTAGCCAGCAATAGGAGGAAATGGGAAAAGGGTATGCCCTCCTACTTTGAAGAAATTTCTTTGAGGCTGTACACACAAGTTCTATTTAATATCTGGTGCCTTGCCTGCAGGGGAGGCAGAAATGGAGTCATGGGAGTGGGTATGTGTGCATTGAAAACCTGAGGAAGATGGGGAAAATGGATAATGGGGTTCATTTGCCGGCTGTACCACTTGTCTGACTCGTTGGAGACACCTGATCAGTAAACTTCAAGCACCTTGTCAGTATTAGTTGTTAAGTGTGAGATGTCTTTAGGACCATACCTGTTGGGGCTAGGTGCAGTGGCTTACACCTGTAATCCTGGCAATTTGGG
The DNA here is from genome assembly GCF_030222135.1 of Aotus nancymaae. NCBI lineage: Eukaryota > Metazoa > Chordata > Mammalia > Primates > Aotidae > Aotus > Aotus nancymaae. The sequence continues at coordinate 87,163,327 of NW_026988442.1, forward strand.
AGGCCAAGGTGGGAGGATCACTTGAGGCCAAGAGTTTTATTCCAGCCTGAGCAACAAAGCAAGACCCCTTTCTATTTATGTTAAAAAACAAAACAAAAAAACCTGTATGTGTTGAGAATGCACTAAAGAGGTAGTGTAGGTAAGCCTGGAAAAGTGGAGAGGATTTTACAGAAAGGGGTATCTTTTTTAATTATTTTATTAAGCCAGTCAAACGTAGCATTGTTGGGGTTGTATACTGAGAAGGGGAATCTTGAGTTGGGTCTTGAAATAAATCTTAGCTCTCCTTCAAGACAGTGTTAAACTGACGTAATTTTAGCTACTTATCTCAAGTCTGCCTTACTTTTTTTTTTTTTTTTTGAGACAGAATCTTGCTCTGTCGTCCAGGCTGGAGTGCAGTGGCGTGATCTTGGCTCATTGCAACCTCTGCCTCCTGGGTTCAAGCCATTCTTCTGCCTTAGCCTCCCAGTAGCTGGGATTACAGGCGTGTGCCACCGTGCCCAGCTAATTTTTGTATTTTTTAGTAGAGACAGGGTTTCACCATGTTGGCCAGGCTGGTCTCAAACTCCTGATCTTGTGATCCACCCGCTTTGGCCTCCCAAAGTGCTGGAATTACAGGCGTGGGCCACCATGCCCAGCCTGCCTTCTTGATTCTAGATGACTGGAGTTGCAGCTTAGTAGGTGGGCTCTAGAAATGTGATCATTTGGCAGAGGTCGGAAGAGATAGCAGAGCTGCTGTGATGACTTTGTCATTTATTTCTTCCATATGATAGCAGATGTGCTGTAAAGATGCTTGTGTAATGTAACACTTTATTATGCAATAGCCAGTTTAAGAAATTAGATGTTATATTAAATTTTACTTGGCAGAAATGGTCTCATTTTCAGGGGGATTCTTTTCAGAGAAGCTCCTGTCTTCTTTGTGCTTACATATACCCTGAGGTAGAACATCAGCCTAGCTGTTTATGCTGGCCTGCGGTTCTTCTAGTTGTGATTCGGAGGAAGATGCGCTGAGGAGGAGCCATGTTGTAACAAGCCCCCATTTCTCTTTCCTGGTATAGTCGAGGCTGTCTGTCAACAGCGTGACTGCTGGAGACTACTCCCGACCCCTCCACATCTCCACTTTCATCAATGAGCTGGATTCCGGTTTCCGTCTTCTCAACCTGAAAAATGACTCCCTGAGGAAACGCTATGATGGATTGAAATACGACGTGAAGAAAGTAGAGGAGGTGGTCTATGATCTCTCCATCCGAGGCTTCAATAAGGAGACGGCGGCGGCTTGTGGTGAAAAATAGGAGGCTCTCCTTGCTCCTGGCGTTGCTGACCTCAGCGGTTGCCAGGAAGGGGTGAGCCCAGAGTGCCTCTTACGGTAGTTAGGATGCCCAGTTACTAAACACTGCGCTTTATTTTCTTAACCAGTTGTGTGGTGTGAGTATCAGAGTTGAAACACTTTTTTGGGGGTAAAAAATAGAGCCTTTACATGGACAGAATTTTCTTCGTTATTTTAGTGAATTTGCTCTGTAATTCAGTGTATTTCAGTTCTGTCAAAAAGTGTAAATGTTAGTTTCTTGGTAAAGTCCTTTTCTTGCCTACCTTGACTGTTGATGTACTGATTGAGAAGTTCTTTGTCTCGTTTGTGATTCTTCCAGATGTGATGCTTGATATTTTCTATATCCAAGTTAGCCATCCACACCCAGGCATAGCCTGGATACAGTATAATAGCATAGATAATTAAAAAGATGGTTGCCAAGCAAGGAAAACTTATTTTATATTTTCCCTTCCTTATTTTAAGCATTGTGAGTAAATGAGATGGTGAATTTTTTTTTTACCAAGGGAATTACAGCCCCAGGTTCTCTCTCACTGCCATCAAAATATAAAAGATTAAACTGCAAAGTCAAGTTCAACAGATTATTTTGGAAGGTTTTTGTATTAAGGGATTTAGTAACATCTTGTCATTTGGTTCTCCACCAGGCAGGGAGTAGGGCTTAGTGTTTTAAAACACCTCTGCTTTCTGATGTTGCCTTAATGTTCTGCTATTGCAGCAATTAAAAATTGTCTTCATGTACATTTGGAACTAACACGTTATGTGATATATTCCTGAACTATAAAACCTTTTTCCCAGCAGTCAGCAAGATCATTTCATCTGAGAGTATAAAGCCACCCACGTAAGTTAATAAGCAAAATCCTGACCATTATATTGTTAGAGAAAAATGCTTTCTTTGGAAGAAAGTTAAAATAGTGAATTATAAATAAATCAGGTCAGGTGTGGTGGCTCACACTTGTAATCCCAGCACATTGGGAAGCCGAGGCAGGGGGATTGCTTGAGTTCAGGAGTTTGAGACCAGCCTGGGCAACAGAGTGAGACCCCATCTCTATATGAAAATATAAAACACAAAAGCACACACAAAATAAGTCAGTGGGATTTGGTAATGTGTTTTAGAGTTAAGAAAGTTCAGGTTGTTGTGACTTATCCCAACAGGCAGGTTTTAAATGTACAGTTTGAGGCAAGTTATGTAAATACTGTTGGTGGTCTTTCCCCCATGCCCCAATTTTCAGGTAGTTCTAAAAGTATGTGCCAGGAAACTCTTGTTATTGAATTGAGATGATTAAAATGGTGACTTAATCCATAGTTATTTTGCACGCACAGAAAGGAAAGTGCTTTCCAGAATAATATGAAGTATCTAACAGGTGGGATCAACAATTTGGGCTTCCTGTTTGTATGAGGGGCTATTTGGCATACCCTTCACAGCTTTTATCAGGCCCCAAGTTAAAGGCTGACTACGTTTTTCCATCGCGAGGAAAGAAGTTGAAATGAGACATGAGTTACTGTGCATTGGGATTTTAGAACAATTTTCTTGACAGCTTTTTGTGAAGTTTGTAGGAAGACAAAGGTGTTAGGTTCTTCAAAGTGCCCATGATGGTCACTTACAATGTGCGGTAATAGCACTGCCAGGATCAAGCATGAAAGGCTAATTATATCATCACACATAAGGCAATAAGTTGGATAATAGGGTTTTTTTCCCCCCTCTTTAAGTATTGATTCTGCTTGAGAATACTGAAGTACTTGCCAGAGGTTGTGGATTTTAGTTTTAACAAATGCAGTTTACATGGAGAAGCATACTCTGGTCTTGGAATTCCATTTGAGGATTTAGAAGTGTCATGTTTATAATTATTCAGTTATGTTTGTTGCTGGCTTGTTGTAAAGCAATAAAAATTTTTTTGGTCTTTTTGTAACTGAGTGTGCTGCTATAAGAACTCTTCCATGTAGATAACAAATTCTGAGTATATTTTGAGGCTAACGAAGACCGGGGTGACAAGCACATACTGCTGTGTAACGGTTACACCATCCAAAAGACACCAGCTGCTCAGAGTTTTATGCTGTAAAGCGCAGATAACATTTGTGTGTTATAACTTGATTGGGGAATTAAAGGTCATTTAACTGAAGATGTTGGAAAAACCTGGGCTCTGGTTTTAGTACACCGGAATTCTTTTTTCCACTTTCAGAAAATCAAGCAGGTTAGAGAAAATAGTGATGAATTAGGGGACACTTTCTAATGGATTCATATATCAGAAGAGAACCAGCCATATACACTTGGGTAGATTTGCTGTCTTAAACTTGAATAATAATATAAGTAATGCTTAAGGGAGTTTAATAGAGTAAAGGAAAGCTTTGACAGTGTCTTCAGACCTCTAAGAGGCTAAAGAGATAAGACAAAGATGCAGTTTGCTGCTATAGTAAGTTTCATAATTGTATACTCAGAAATTAAAGCTTGCTTGTTTCTTGGTCTGGACTAAACGATTTGTCCTCCTTTTCAGATAGAGCATCACTGTCAGGGCTGACACCGAAATAAGACTTTCCCTGAGCTTGAAATAATTTGTGTTTTTTTTTTACAGTGAGAGAAAAATGGAATTCAGTTTTATTTTGTCCTCTCTGAAACTTCCATTTACACCATGGCCTCATCTATCAAGAAAAGGAAGGAAAAAGCCCCGCCTTATACCATAAAAATCAAGTACTCATGTACTTGTTACGGGTGGCAGGGTATTTGTTTCTAGTTTTTTGGCTCCAAGAAATTACACTTTCAGTACCAGTGTAGTGAGGAACCACTGGCAAACTGCTGGAAATGTCTTCTGGATTAGTCACTGTACCATTTCATAAAGTGCTTCTGGAGTTAAAATCTGCCAGGTTGTCAAAAGTGTCCACACTTTTGCAACCAAGGATAAAAGAATCCCAATGGGTAGCACTGAGTCCTTCCCAGCTGGGTCTCATTATTGGCACTGCTGCTTTAACCTCCGAGGCGCCGGCCCTCACCCCAGGCGAAGCCTCCTGGCCGTTCTTCAGGTAGTGGATTGTAATTTGGATCCTCATCTGGTGTATCAAAAATAGCTTTCAAGATAGATGGTGTTTTCAGAATTCTTATTCCACCAGGCGGATTAGGAAATACATCTTCTAAGAAAAAATATATGTGTCCAACTGCAATACCCAAAAGGTCCACAATGATTGAGTTCCCCAACAACAAGGAAAACCCCATGAGCACCCAGGGCAGAAAAGGGGCCTGGAAGTTGAGAAGGCCGAAGAAGTTCATGCGGACATAGGGGTTCCTTTGGCTCCACACGTAGACGAGCATTATTGTAAAGGCCTGGCCCAAGAAAACTAAGCTCACAAACAAACCAAAAAGAGAAAAATCATGTTAAACAAAAAATTGAATCCAACTGGCCCAAAAAATAAGGAATTGGTGATTAATCTCCATATTTGAAAGTGTTTAAAGATTAATTCAGGATTGAAGTACAACTGAAAAGGTGTGATCAATTCCAACACGGCTGCGGTGGTGAGGACGCAGGCAGTGGTGTAGGCGCGGCTGACCGGTGGGATCTGCAGGTACTCCAGCCGCAGGCTCTGGTATGCCATCTTCCCCCCAATAATTTGTTTTTTTAGTATCTAATAAGCATCGAACAAGCAAAAATAAACAATGTCCCTTCCACTGGACAACAACAACAGCAATAACAAACATTTAAAGGCGGTAAAATTGCCGGGACTGGTTGGTTGAATGAGTGAGCTGGGTGCAGGCAGTCAGGGGAGACGGGATGGGAGAGGGAGAAATCTAGCATCGCTGGCAGGTTTCTGGCCCAAGTTTGGTGCCATTCACTGAAGTGAGGAGTGTAGCAAGATCGAATGTTTGGAGGCGGGCTGGGCAGCTGATACATTTGCTTTTGAATGTGCTGGATTTATGACACTGGAGCAGCCAGATGGATAAATCAAAAGCGGGTAAGAGCTTCCTGGAGAGCATGTAGAATGAGAGCCACAAGCTGTGGACAAATTCTCGGTTAACAGCATGGCTTAACAAGGTAAGCAGAGGAAATAGAGTCTGTGAGGAAGTGGAGTAATGGTCAGAGAGGTTAACAGAATGAGAAGAGTGGCTTGTTTCCGAAGCCAGGGAATAAAGGGTTTTAAGTTTTTGGGTGAGAGATTGAAAATAATCTACGGCCTGGGAGCTCCATGACTGATCTCAGGTTATCCTGTGGTAACGCCACTAGAGCTCATAGGCAAAGAACAAGGTTCATTTCTCACTTGTGTTCCCTCTCCAGTGCAGCTTAGTTGAGGATCTGCTCCATGTTGTCCTTATGTAGGGTGACAGAGCAGCCACTAACTAGACCATTGTTAAGTTGTAATGGGAGAGGGAGGGAGCTGTGGAGTGTCTTGCACAAACACATGATCTGGTCAATCTAACAATTATTTGTTTTTTTTAAGAGACAGTCTGGCTCTGTCACTGGTCTGGAGCGCATTAGTGCACTCTGGGCTTACTATAACCGTCACCTCCTGGGCTCAAGTGATCTGCCCACTTCAGCCTCCCTAGTATTAATAGCTGGGACTACAGGTGCATGCTACCATGCCTGGCTAATTTTAAAATTTTTTTACAGAGACAGGGTTTTGCTCTGTTGCCCAGGCTGCTGTCAAACTCCTGGGCTCAAGTGATCCTCCCACCTTGGCCTCCCAATGTGTTGGGAGTACAGGTGTGAGCCACCACACCCAGCCTCAATTCATTGTTTAGAGCTAGACGTGTGGCCCTGCTAAACCACAAGGGGGTCAGGAAGTGAAATCCTATCTTGCAGAACGAAAGTCAGGATGGATGGACAAATACTGAAGTTTGGGGGGATGTTTAGTTTGTAAAATAAATAGTAGTAATATTTCCATAAACACCAATTGGCTTCGGAGGGAGAATGCCCCAGGACCACTCCTGTTTGACAGAGTTCTCTGGTGTGTGTGCATTTGTTTGTGTTATGAGTATATTAAGCCAACATTCAATGAGGTCTCCATGTTCCAAGCACTGGGCCCAACATTTTATCTAGTTACCTCATTTTGTCCTTATAACCACTCTATGAGGTAGCTACTACCATTTTCCCTATTTTAGATTTGGCTTAGAGAGGGCAATGAACTTGCTGTGAGTTCATAGTTGTGAAATGGAAACTGCAATTCAGAACCCAGTTATTCTGGCTCGACATTCAAACAAACAGACCATTTCTTCCTGGGTGCTCTTGCGTGGAATCACTTCATAGCCTGACAAGGCAAATGTCAAATCCACAAATAGTTGAGAGCACACAGTGTATGTTTAACTTTTAAGTGTGGTTTGCCATAAAAATGAGCATGAAAATAAATAGACTTGGTCCTCACCTTCAAGATGTTTAGATCCAGTTGCAGGGGAGGAGGTGGCGAGAAAAGATACGAAACGGGTAAGAGGTTAAATAGTCAACTAATATTTGAGTGCCTACTATGACTTATTTTTAACAGCTTTGTGGAAATACATTCACATATAAAATTGACCCATATTGAGTGTACGGTTCAGTGATCTAATTTACCATGTGGTGGAAGCATCACCATAAATCAGTTTTAGAACTGTTTTTTTACTCCCCAAAATATCTCTGCTCGTACTGCCAGCCCTAGATGACACTAAACTAATTTTCATCCTTATAAATTTGCCTTTTCTGGACGTTTCATAGAGATGGACTGCTGCAGCGCATGATCTCGTGTCTTTTCACTTAGCGCAACGTGTTTAAGGTTCATAACATACATGAGTTTGTTCCCCCTCCCCGCTTTTTTTCTGAGATGGAGTCTCGCCCTGTTGCCAGGCTGGAGTGCAGTGGTGTGATCTCGGCTCACTGCAACCTCCGCCTCCCAGGTTCAGGTGATTCTCCTCCCTCAGCTTCCTGAGTAGCTGGGACTACAGGTGCATGCCACCACGCCCAGCTAAGTTTTGTATGTTTAGTAGAGACGGATTTCACCGTGTTGGCCAGGATGGTCTTGATCTCTTGACCTTGTGGTCTGCCCACCTCAGCCTCCCAAAGTGCTGGGATTTACAGGTGTGAGCCACTGCACCTGACCTGTTCCTTTTTATTGCAAAGTAGTATTCCATCGTTTGGATATTCCACATTTTTTTTTTTTTTTTGAGATGGAGTCTTGGTCTGTCACTCAGGCTGGAGTGCAATGGCACGATCTTGGCTCACTGCAATTTCTGCCTGCTGGGTTCAAGCGATTCTCCTACCTTAGCCTCCTGAATAGCTGAGATTATAGGCATGCATAACCATGCCCCACTAATTTTTGTATTTTTACTAGAGATGGGGTTTCACCATGTTGGCCAGGCTGGTCTTGAACTCGACCTCAGGTGATCTGTCCATCTCAGCCTCCCAAAGTGCTGGGATTACAGATGTGAGCCACTCTGCCTGGCCAGATGTTTCACATTTTATCTATACGTTCATCACATGATGACATCTATACATTCATCACACGATGACACATTTTAAGTTTTCATTTTTTTGGCTATTATGAATAATGCTGCTCTGAACATTAGCATTCAAGTCTGTGGGTGAATGTAAGTTTCTATTTCTTTTGGGTAGATACCTAGGAATCTGTGGTAAAAATGGTAATTTTATGTTTAGTTTTTTAAGAAACTGCCAATCTGTTTCCAAAGTGTCTGCACCATTTTTAATTCCCACCAGCGATATATGATGGTTCCCTGCTATGAATTTAGATTCAAGATGATAACAGATAGGCTGTCGTAGTCACAGTACTTAGTTTCTAAATAACTTGTGAATAATTGCTATAGGAGTTTAGGAGGTATAGTTTGAACTAGGTCATGAAAGAGGTGAGGTTTTATTTATTTATTTATTTTTGAGACAGAATCTTGCTCTGTTGCCCAGGCTGGAGTGCAGTGGCACAATCTTGGCTCATCGCAACTTTTACCTCTTGGGTTCAAGCTATTCTCTTGCTCCAGCCTCCTGAGTAGTTGGGACTACAGGCGTGTGTCACCCCACCTGGCTCATTTTTGTATTTTTAGTAAAGACAGAATTTCACCATGTTGCCCAGGCCGGTCTCGAACTCCTGACCTCAGGTGATCCACCTGCCTCGGCCTCCCAAAGTACTAGGATTACAGGTGTGAGCCACCACGCCCAGCCGAAAGAAGTGAGATTTAGACAAGCATGGAACTAGGAGAAGACCATTTTGGTTGGGAAGAATAATTGACACCAATGTGGAAATGTGTCACATTTGATGGGATTAGGGATGTCACCCATGTGAGTGGAGGAGAAACCCTGGCAAGGTTGGATTGTTAGGTTTAGGAAAACTTGAATTGAGGGGTTAGGGAGTTTGGACTTCGAATGATAGGCATTGGAGGACTGGAGGGGTTTTTTTTTGAGGAGAGGAGGGAGCAGCTTTAGAGTCAGTCCTGGTTTTGAATCTTGCATCTGTCATGTTATGAATGGGGAGAGACCAAAGGCAGGGACACCTGTGAGCAAGCTCTTGCTGTCTTTGAGGTTGTAAGGGTCAGACTGGGTAGCTGGCGATAGGCATGATTGGGTAAGGGGCAGATGGAATGCACTGCAGAGAAAGAATTGACCAAATCTGCTGACTGATGGAGTTGGGGTAGACAGAATAGGGGTTGAGAGAAATGAAAAGCTGCCTGAGCTTCTGAAAGAATGTACATGGGAAAAGAGGTGCTAGTTTCTGGGGGAAGAGGGGAAGATGTGAAGTTCAATTTTGCAAGTGTTGAGTTTACTGTGCTAGACATTGCACGACTGGCTGCACCTTTTGGATTAGATTTTTGGGTGCCTGAGGCTGGAGGCGAGGGAGTCCTTTAGATAGAGTGGATCTTGGAACCGTGACTGCGAAGAGGGAGCCCGGGGTCATGATTGAAGATATCAAAGATGGGAGACGCCGGAGGCCTGTGTCAGGTGTGCCCAAGCAGGAGCTGGGGCCAATATGTGATGAATGCAGTGTGTTTTCTCTCCTACTGCACTAGAATTCCTTGCTATGAAGACTTTAAGGTTTTTGGCTGAGGAAAATAAACCTATGAAAATATGTAGAATCCCCAAACAAGAAAGTTGGGCTTGTTAGAAAAAAAAAGTGACAAAGGAAGTAACCTATTTAGCCTGACCCTTACATCAGTTACTCATGATCATCTGGTGTCATTTAATATTAATTAGCATTTACCCACAGCCATCTGCTCTGGCTAGAATTCTGCGTTCATCTGTTGCAGCTGTGTTTTTTCATGATAGAATGCTGGCCTCGCTGTCTGGACCAACCAGCTGGACCCGACAGCAAGACCAGTTCAGAAGTCAGAAAGATTCCCCTTCAGCCTCCTCTGCCATGTCCCTGCTGTCAGAGCTTCCTTTGATGACCCTTTGTTCACCCTGACAGTGGAAGTGAAGCAAGATAAATTTTTACAGTTGGGAAGTACGAAGGGCAGGATGTTTGCTTTTATTCTGGGGGAAGACTGCAAGATTGTTGTAATCATTTAAGGGGTTGTTTTGAAAGCACAGCTGATGGACTGGGCCCTTCTATTTTAATACACTATTAGACCCAGCACCAATACAACAAAGATTCTTTTTTTTTGAGACAAAGTCTTGCTCTGTTGCCCAGGCTGGAGTGGAGTGGTGTGATATTGGCTCACTGAAACCTGAGCCTCCCAGGTTCAAGCAATTCTCCTGCCTCAGCCTCCCAAGTAGCTGGGATTATAGGCACCTGCCACCAAGTCTGGCAAATTTTTGTATTTTTAGTAGAGATGGTATTTTACCATGTTGGCCAGGCTGGTCTTGAACTCCTGACCTCAGGTGATCCACCCGCCTCAGCCTCTCAAAGTGCTGGGATTACAGGCATGAGCTACCACACCTGGCCACAACAAAGACTCATAATCAGTCAGTGTTAGTGTCTGTTTGGACTTTATTTCTTTGCATCTACATGTTTACTCTCACATCTCTAAGACAAAGAACAAAGAACCAGCAGAGATGGACCCAGGTTCTCTTTCTTCAGCTGTTCCCAGGAGAGTTTGGCCATCAGTCTTCCTGGGATCAGTCCCGGAGGTGGGCATGAGTGGGTTAACAGCAGGAGTCCTGCCCAGGGGACTTGGGAAGCCTGTCTTATGTACTGTCCCACCCCCTCAAAGAACAAGGACATGACTTTTTATTGTTTTATGAAACTGATCAAATGGTGCTTGGGTTCTTGGGCTGTGGCCTGCCTGTATCACTAAGCAGCTGTAACCTTTCCTTAAACTGAAAACAGTCAGAAAGAGGAATATTTCCCCAATTATATTCACTGAGGAAAAAGGAAATGGGGTTTGCACAAGCATTTGTGAGCTGATTCCAGAAGGAGAAGGAGAACCTTGGCTTTAATCTTCATTTAAAAAATACACATTGGAAGGAGAGGAGGGAATATAGCTGCCTGGTGTTCTGTCGCAGGTACGCTGGGAGTTGTGGGGAATGTTGAAATATCTATCATTGCTTCATGATACATTCTGTATGTCTTCCTCCGTTTTGACTCGTGTTACTTTTACTAGCAATAAGGAATTATCATAGAAAATTGGGAAATTGGCTGGACATGGTGGCTTAAGCCTGTAATCCCAGCACTTTGGGAGGCTGAGGCAGGATTGCTTGAGCTCAGGACTTTGAGACCAGCCTGGCCAACATGGTGAAACCTCATCTCTACTAACAACACAAAAATTAGCCGGGTATGGTGGTGGGTGCCTATAATCCTAGCTATTCGGGAGGCTGAGGCAGGAGAATTGCTTGAACCCGGGAGGTGTAGGTTGCAGGGATGTGGAGGTTGCAGTGAGCTGAGATCACACCATTGCCCTCCAGCCTAGGCAATAAAAGTGAAACCCTGTCTCAAAAAAAAAAAGGGAAAAGGAAAGTGACAAACAGAAAACAAGAGTGAAGTACAGAAGCAGCCTGGTTGGTTACAGCTGGGTGTTTGCCTTATTCGAACCATGGTTTGAATGGTCGGCAACATTTGATTGGCCAAAACTCCTGATTGGCACAAGTGTAGGCTGTGGTCTGTTTACACCTCCACTTGTTGTAGTTCACGAGGTACAGAGAAACCTTTAGGCCGAACTTAAAATATGTAAGAAGGCAGATTTAGGCTAAACTTGATTTAACAGCTGACATTATTAAAAAAAACATATCACTGTTGGATATCCTCTAAAATCAGACAATGTCATATGCCATTTTCTGCTTTGTGAGAGCATTTTTACATTCATCATATGACTTTTGAAGCTGTCCTGTGACTCATTCTGTGTGACTCCTTAGGTTAAGGGCTTCAGATCAGGATACTAGCACCTTAGAAGCATCTGGTCTATTCCTAGTCACTGCTCTACCTACCGTAAAAGTAACTGCTATCCTGACTCCTCTCATGATGCGTGAGTTTTATCTGTTTGTGAACTTAACCAAAACACCATAATTTCTGTAACATTTTGACATGACCTGAGAGTACAGGCTTGAGCCACCTCACCTGGTCCAACATATATAGTTTAAAAAAATTATTTATTTATGTATTTATTTTTGAGTCAGGGTCGTGCTCTGTTACCCAGGCTGGAGTTCAGTGACACAATCATAGCTCACCGCAACCTCTAATTCGGGCTCAAGTGATCCTCCTGTCTCAGCCCCCTGAATAAATGGGACTACAAGCATGTGCTGCCTCACCTGACTAATTTTTTAAACATTTTTTGTGTAATGAATCTTGCTATGTTGCCCATTCTGGTCTCAAACTCAAGTGATCCTCCCTCCTTGACCTCCCAAAATGTTGAGATTACAGGCATGAATCACTGCATCCAGCCTATACTTTTTCTTTTATTTTTTAATTTTTTGAGATGGAGTCTCGCTCTTGTCACCCAGGCGGGATGGAGTGCAGTGGCGTGATCTCGGTTCACTGCAACCTCCACCTCTTGGGTTCAGGCGTTTCTCCTGCCTCAGCCTTCCAAGTAGCTGGGATTACAGGTGTCTGCCACTACACCTGGCTAATTTTTGTATTTTTAGTAGAGGTGAGGTTTTACCATGTTGGCTAGGCTGGTCTTGAACTTTTGATCTCAGGTGATCTCAGTCTCCCAAAGTGCTAGGATTACAGGCCTGAGCCACAGTGTCTGACCTCATACTTTTTAAAACAGAAAAATAATTAATAAATTTATTCTGATATTTTCAATCCAATTTCCAGATGATAGCATTTTAACTTTTTTGAATTTTATGTTTGACTCTCTTTTTTCTACCCTAAACTTTTTTGTGCTTGATGATATTACAATAATTTCTTACATGCCTTTTCTTGCTCTCTATATTTATATCCATATCTTTTGTTCTCCAATAATTTCAAAATACTCATTCCAGGCTGGGCTCAGTGGCTCACGCCAGGATCTTGGCACTTTGGGAGGCTGAGGCAGGGGCTTTAGACCAGCCTGGGCACAACGGAGGTATCCCATCTCTACAAAAGTAAAATAAAACTTTAAAAATCCAAAATACTGATTTCAATGATGTTGTTAACATTAAGTCTACTGAATGTGGTTTAAAATTTCTTCATGGTTCTTTTTTGTCCTTAGGATGTATTTGTATTTGTCCTTAGGGATGTACTATTAAAATGAAACTATGTGTTTCATAGTCACTTGAAATAATTTTTATGCCATAAACTTGACATACGATGAAGTTCATTAGTTTCAGCTTGAGTATGATTTTTAGGAGTGGCTTTGTTTTTGCTTTTAATCTAACTTTATACAAGGTACATTCAAGGATGCTTATGTTTTATCCTTGCCCCCTCCATTCTGTTTTTTTTTTGGTTTTAATTTCCCTAGAGTCATGGTTTTCAAACTGTGTGCCAAGATACCCCAGGGCACCATTTTGAACTCAAAGGGGCACCTTTGCTAGAAACTGGTTTAGAGCCAAGAAAAGTAGGCGGAGAAAGCTGTAGCCAAGCTCATGCTGCACCAGCAATCTGGGTGGGAAGCAAATTTGGATGCTGCACAGCCAAGAGAGTACCAGCAAGCCCTAGGCAGACAAGCAGCCTCTCTTCAACTCTAGCCCCTCCCTCCACTCCATTCTTACCCTTGTTCTTTTCCTCCTTTAGGATTGGGTGCTTACACATTTCTGAAGTCTTGCTTGGGTCAAAATTCCCATCGCTCTTGGGATAAGATTGGGATAAAGTTCCCAGGCTAAAGCATTCTGTAGCTGAGGCTTGAATTGTACAGTGTCTTAGGGATAAGAAAACAGGTTCCGAGCTGTGCCCTGCACTGGGACTTGAGCCCACAGCAAATGGAAGGTCCAATTCTGATGCTCCTTCGTTTGCCATGCTGCTGCCACAGTCTCTGCTTTCAGGGAATTCGCTGTCTGATCAGGGCAGTAAGGTGCAATGTAGGACACCAGCAATACAGGGGTGTGTAAGGAAAACAGGGTGGACTAAGAACCTGTGAGTGCAGTAGGTCTGAGCCGCCTGGGGACACCCACATTGCAGGTGGGTCATCCCATTCTAGCACCCACCCTCCACAGTCAGCTTTGCCTCCGAGTCCTTATCAAGTAAGCTTGGAGAAACATCAACACATCAGCTAACCTCTTTGGCTGAAAAAAGATTAAGAGAAAAGATGAAATGGTAAGGGTAAAGAATCTCATTTTTTCTCTAGAAATGTATCAGATAGAAAGAGAAAGTCTCAGGCCGGGCGTGGTGACTCACACCTGTAATCCCAGCACTTTGAGAGGCCGAGGCAGGAGCATTGCTTGTACCCAGGGGTTCGAGACCAGCCTGGGCAATACAGTAGGACCCTGTCTCTTAAAAAAAAAAAAAAAGGAGAAAAGAAAGCAAAAGTGTCTTATAATTCTACCTTCCAGAAACAGGTGCTTGTATCAGTTTGACTATATTCTTTTCTATAGATATGACTTTCTATATTTTTTTCTATAGATGTGACTGAAGAAAACATTTAATTATGAAAAATGTAAAACTCTGGAACAGTTGACTTTTATAGTGAACACCTATAAAACTACCACCTAGATTTTACCGTTAACGTTTTATTCTGCTTGTCTTATCGTATATTTGTCTTGTTGTACTTTTTTTTTTTTTTTTTTTTTGAGACAGGGTCTCCCTCTGTCACCCAGGCTGGAGTGCAGTGGTGCGATCTTGGCTCACTGCAGCCTTCTCCTCCTGGGTTTAAGCAATTCTTCTGTTAGCCACCTGAGTAGCTGGGATTACAGGTACGTGCCATCACGCCTGGCTAATTTTTGTATTTTTAGTAGAGGCGAGGTTTTGCCATGTTGTCCTGGCTGGTCTTGAACTCCTGAGCTCAAGTGATCTGCCCACCTTGGCCTCCCAAAGTGCTGGAATCACAGGTGTGAGCCACGGCGCCTAGCGATTTATTTTTTCAAGAGAAAAACTTCACGTGCTCTCCTGGAGCCTAAGACAAGATTGATCTATCTATCTGTCTCTCTATCTATAGATATATATGCACATACACACACACACACACACACACACACATACTTATGTACTCACATATAAATAGAGTCAAGCCTCATTATTCACAGATTCTGTATTTGTGAATTCACCTACTTCTCAAATTTATTAGTAACTCCAAAAGAAATCTTCATGGTCATTCCCAGACATGCTCAGAGTGGTAAAAATTGAGTTCTCCAATGTGCACATTCCCAGATGAGGTAAAAAAGGGGACACTCTGCCTTCCTGGTTCAGCTCCCATGCTGTAAACATGTGTCCATTTTGTGGTCTATTTAGTGCTATCTTTTTAACATTTAAAAAATTTTAAATGTAACTTTTTTTTTTTTTTCTTTTGAGATGGAGTTTTTGCTCTGTTGCCCAGGCTGGAGTGTAGTGGCATGATCTTGGCTCACTGTAACCTCCCCCTCCTGGGTGCAAATGATTCTCCTGCCTCAGCCTCCCTAGTAGCTGGGGTTACAGGTGCCCGCCACCATGCCAGGCTAATTTTTGTATTTTTACAAAATACAAAAGGTTTCACCATGTTGGCCTGGCTGGTCTTGAACTCTTGACCTCAGGTAATCCACCCGCCTCAAACTCCCACAGTGCTAGGATTACAGGTGTGAGCCACTGCTTCCAGGCTTAACTTGTTTTTGGAGATGGCGTCTCACTCAGTCACCCAGGCTGGAGTGTTGTGATATGATCATAGTTCATTGCAGACTTGAACTCCTGGGCTGAAGTGACCCTCCCTCCTCAGTCTCCCGAGTAGCTGGGACTACAGGTGTGCCACCACACATAGCTAACACTTTTTACATTTGTATGCTTTTTGGGGGAATTTCACTGTTTAAAATTGGCCCCAAGAATAGCGTTCAAGTGCTGTCTAGGGTTTCCAAGTGCAAGGCTGTTATGTGCCTTACAGAGAAGATGCATGTGTTAGACAAGCTTCACTTAGTCATGCGCTACAGTGCTATTGGCTGTAATGTTAATGTTAATGAATGAATAACATGTAGCAAATGAGGTGTCTTTAAAGAGAACACTCATAGAACAAGGTTATTGACTGGTTGATGAAAACGTTGTGAGCAGAGGCTTGCAGAGACCTAACCCTGTATTTCCCATAGGAGCGTGAGTTCAGTATTTGTAATTCAGTGCTTGCAGTGACTTTATCGAGCATAACTACCAGGGATACTGAGAACTGAGTGTGTATGTACATGTGTGTATATGTGTGTTTTCTCACGTGCAGCATTCTCATCTAATCTGGTTGGATTGTAAATTTGTCTAATTTGGAAAGCAGTGTACTGAGTGTCCAAAAAATGTACAATATTTGAATCTAATTATTTATTTCCTGAGATTATAGCCTAAAGGAATAATCCTAAATACTGAAAAATGTTAATTACAAAGATGTTCACTGTAGTGCCAAATATAGTATATCTACGTAACGGAAAACAATAAAGTATTTGTCAAGATTTTATCACAAGATGGAAAATCACTTATGATTCAGTGTTGTGTGGAAAGCTAGGATGTGCAGTTCTGTATGCCATGTGATAACCCCTTACACTGCAGGCGTCTCCCAAATGCCATCAGCCTGCGGGGTGAGTGGGGGCGATGACAACCTGCGGTGCCTTCCTCCCTTCTCTCCACCCCCACCAGCGCCCCCTGGAAGTCTCTTCCTCTTGTCATGGAGGGAGGCTAGTCATAGCCACTGCTATCTTTCCCATTAGCCTACGAGGGTTATGGCTTAAAGAAATGACCCACGATCCATGTCTACTCAGCTCCTTGAGGATCTTATCCCCAAAGCTGCTGAAGATTTCTTGTCCCTGTTTACTTCCACCCCCTGAGATCCAGGTTGCAACAGGAACTGTGATAGGAGCAGGGCACTGCTGGGACGGAGGGGGTCCCTGTCACCTGCTGGGCTGGTTGCCGCTCTGGATTCTTTTCCCCAGCCCCACCCCTATGTAAAGAGCATGCAATGCCTGTGAGAACCATGGTGGCTGGGCACTG
Source organism: Aotus nancymaae (assembly GCF_030222135.1). Taxonomy (NCBI): domain Eukaryota; kingdom Metazoa; phylum Chordata; class Mammalia; order Primates; family Aotidae; genus Aotus; species Aotus nancymaae. The sequence continues at coordinate 87,180,035 of NW_026988442.1, forward strand.
CCCACCTTCTTGTGCCATCCTGTAATCAGCTGCTATTTCTCTACTCCTTCATCTGGCTCTCTAGGCCACCAGCAGCAGAGCTCCCAAGATTACCAATACTCTTTCTTGCCAGGAAGAAGGTGGTCTTTCCTTACGTATGTGCAAAAGTGTAGGCGTGGAAGGAAGCCAGAAGGAAAACCCAAAAGTGTTACCAGTGATGACACTCAGATAGTAAGGCTGCGATGTACCTTGTAGAGAAAATATGTGTGTTGAATAAGGCAGGTGACCTTTTCTTCCTTCTGTTTTTCTGCACTTTTCAATTTTTCTATAATGAGCATTTATGGCTTCTATAATTGGAGGAAAGAAAGAACAGGGGCTCAGAGAGTTTCGTTAATTAGGCCAAGGGAGCACTTGCTGTATATTCACAGATAGGTAGTTGGGACTCAGATAGGGACAAGGGTCTTTTTCGGGAACCCAAAGCCCAGGGAAGGAGGATGCTTAGTGATAGTTTTTATTGATCTTCTCGCTCACCCTCCTGACCCTCCCTGGAAGAGAAATGTGGGTGAGTTTGCTGTAGCATTGTAATCGCTCTGTGTTCCACCCACACTCAGGGTGGGAGGGAGATTCTGAAGTGCTGTGTTTCTTGCGAGCTAGTCAAAGGCGATTAATTCACGTGGTGTGTACTGTGGATGGGACTGGCTATGTAGTTTGCAGTACCCGGTGCAAAATGAAAGTGTACGGGTCTCCAGTATGTTAATAAACTGCTAAGAATTTTAAGACAGTGGCAGCAGAAATTGAAGTAAAGCAGAGTCTTTCTAAACATAGGGTCTTGTGGGACTGTTCCTGGTTTGTTCCTGTGAAACTGGCCCTGCCTGTGGATACTTTCACTGGACCCCTGTAAGCCATGCCCAGGGAAGGGATGGAAAGGGAGGCTTAGAAGGCCATGACAGATGGAAGGCTTGGGCCTGCGGGAGAGCAGTAGAGGAGAGAGATCCCCACTGGTGGCCCCATCTCTGTGGCAAGTCTGAAATCCAAAATGGGTCCTATTTGAGACATTAAAGAGTCAGGAGATGCAACTTCTGTTCTCTGTACTGTGCAAACATGAATGAATTTCCCCTCTTCTCCCCTCCCCTCCCTCTTCCCTCCCTGCCTTTCCTCCCCTCCCCTCTCCTCCCTCCCCTCCCCTCTCCTCCCTCCCCTCCTCTCCTCTCCCCTTCCCTCCATCTTCTCTCCCCTCCCCCTCCCTTCCACTCCCTCCCCCTCCCCTCCACTTTGCCTCCCCTTCCCTTCCTTTCACCCTCCCCTCCCCTTCCCTTCCTTTCACCCTCCCCTCCCCTTCCCTTCCTTTCACCCTCCCCTCTCCTTGCCCCTCCCCTTCCCCCCTTCCCCTTCCTCTCCCCTCCTCTCCTTCCCTCCCTCCCTCTCTCCCCTCCACTCTCCTCCCTCCCCTCCTCTACTGTCTCAGTTTCTTTATTTCCACAATGAGGGGGATGGAGTTGATCTGTAGAGTCTCTGTTAACTCTAAAAAAATTCCGCGATTTGGACTTTCTGTGCTCATGTAGCCCTTGTGACAGCAGCTACAAATGTGTTTCATGAAGTCTTGAGTTGAGCAGCTTCTTTCAAGGTGTAGGTCAGGGCTGTTACACAGAAGTATCATGGTGACGTTGGGGTTGATGACAGTGGCTAAAAGATGTCGAGAGAGACAGTGCAAGAGAGGAAAGCATCTTCACCCTGGGCCCTAATATGGAGTCACCTTTGACTAGCCAGCAAGAAAGACAAAACTTAAACTCTCCCTCTCTTATGTCGAATGTGGGTGGAACACAGTGATTCTGAAGCTGCAGAGAGTGGGAAACCATCCCCAGGAAAACGTAAACACTGAGAGCAGGTTGTGTTGGAGGAAACAACCCTTCGCATTACAGTTGCATAAAGTACTTGGTAGGTCGGGTGAATTTTTGTATTACAATGTTGGCAGAGATTTCCTGTGAGATTCTGGCAAGTCACAACATGGACCCTGATTTTAAAGGAAGCTGCAGCCCTGTAGAGAAGAGGTGGAAAAAGAACAGAATGGGACGGTCAGTTTAGAGTTTTTACTGGTTCTTTAAGAGGAAGGACTGAAGATTAACATCAGGACCCTGCTATGTGTTTAGCGTGTACATACCAATACTCAGTTTCATGCACTTCTCATTTTTAGTCTTGTTTTGCTGTCTTCATGATGTCCGGTGCTGATGAGCTCTTCCAGGCATTGTTCTAGAGGTGTATTCAAAACAGCTGCTCGAGATTCTGTTTTGCAGAGGGACAGGGTTATGGGTGTGAGACATGTTGAATTTGCAAATCAAATTTATGAGGTGCTTTGATGACGTTTTATGTGAAGATAAAGCAAAAGAAAAGCCTCAAGCTGTGGTGCAGAGAAGCATGAGATGAGGGATTTATGTGAGGAAATAGGAGGTTTTGCTTGGCTATGTGAATACATTTTTTCATCAATATTTGGAATTTCGTGTAAAAGAATTTGTGTTTATGGCCAGGTGCGGTGGCTCATGCCTGGAACCTCTTTGGAAGCTCTTTGGAACGCCAAGGTGGGAGGATGGCTTGAGGTCAGGAATTTGAGACCAGTCTGGGCAACATAGCAAGACCCTGTCTCTACAAAAAAATAAAAACACAAAAAAACTAACTGCGTGTGGTGGTGTGTATCTATAGTTCCAGCTACTGGGGAGGCTGAGGTGGACGAGCACTTGAGCCCAGGAGTTAGAGGCTGCTGCAGTGAGCTATGATCCCACCACTTCAGTCTAGCCTGGGTGACAGGGCAAGACATTGTCAAAAAAAATGTGTTTGTAATACTTTAAAATTTTCTGTTTTCGAAAAGTTATATATATGTATATATATATATATATTTTTTTGAGACACAGTCTCACTCCGTCAACAGGCGCCAGGCTGGAGTGCAATGGCGCGACCTCGGCTCACCTCTGCATCTTGGGTTCAAGCAATTCTCCTGCCTCAGCCTCCCGAGTAGCTGGGACTACAGGCGCAAGCCACCACACCCAGCTGATTTTTTTGTATTTTTAGTAGAGACAAGGTTTCACCATGTTGGCCAGGATGGTCTCGATCTCTTGACCTCGTGATCTGCCCGCCTTGGCCTCCCAGAGTGCTGGGATTACAGGTGTGAGCCACCAAACCCAGATAATTTTTTTGTATTTTTAGTAGAGACGAGGTTTCACCATGTTGGCCAGGATGGTCTCGATCTCTTGACCTCGTGATCTGCCCGCCTCGGCCTCCCAGAGTGCTGGGATTACCGGCGTGAGCCACCAAACCCAGATAATTTTTTTGTATTTTTAGTAGAGACGAGGTTTCACCATGTTGGCCAGGATGGTCTCGATCTCTTGACCTCGTGATCTGCCCGCCTCGGCCTCCCAAAGTTCTGGGATTATAGGCGCGAGCCACTGAGCCTGGTCTTCATATTTAACTTAAAAACTTTTAAAATTTATTTACTTTTAGGACGGTGATCTCACTAGGTTGCCTAGGCTGGTCTCAAACTCCCGGGCTCAAGCGACTCTCCTGCCTTGGCCTCCAAAGTGCAAAGATTAAAGGTGTGAGCCACCACGCCCAGCCCATATTTAACGCTTGACGCAAATTTTTCTCTTTCCTTTAGGATGGAAAAATAATACATGCCAAAAGAAATCTGAGGAACAAATTCAGGTAAGTTTGGTGGTTCTGACATTACTGTGGAATTAAAAGATCACTAAACACAGTCTAAGGTTTAAGATTTGCTGGTAGAGGGAAAACAGATATTTTCCTCTTTTTTAGGTCCTGAAGTTCAAAGGATGTATGAAAATCATTTGTAATTGAAAGCATCTGTGAGACAGTAGAAGCCACTGACTCACAGCTGGAAGGGATTTTAACAGGTTATCCTATTCGGTTCCTATCTTTGGTCAGACAAGACACCAACATCTCCATTTACCTGGTCAGAAAGTCAAGGCCCACGTAAGCTAGGTGGTATATACACAGGCACCTGTGTGGAGAGTGGGTCTGCTTTGTCGAAGGTTATTTAGGTGAGGCCGATAGACTGCAAAGACGGCACCAGTGATCTATCCCTGGGTGCACATTCTGTTTCTTCCATCAGTGGCTGGGGGTTTGGGGGGCTGTTTCCTGTCCTCTTGGCTGGGCAGGCTCTGTGACATCATTTGACTGATAGAATGTGTTTGGAGTGACACAGCGTGACTTCTCAGCCCAGACCTTCAGAGGCCTTGCGGCTTCTCTTTGGGCCATCTTTTTATTTTTACCTTTTTATTTATTTATTTGTTTTGAGACATGGTCTCACTCTACCACCCAGGCTGGAATGCAGTGGTACAAATCATAGCTCACTGCAGCCTTGATCTCCCGGGATCAAATGATTCTCTCACCTCAGCTACCTGCGTAGCTGGGACTATAGGCATGTGCCACCATGCCCAGCTAATTTTTGTATCTTCTGTAGAGATGGTACCTTCATCATGTTGCCTAGGCTGGTCTCTAACTGCTGGGATCAAGTGATCTGCCCACCTTGGCCTTCTAAAGTGCTGGGATTGCAGGCACGAGCCACCGCTCCTGGCCTGGGCCACCTTGAGATCCAGCTGCTGTGTCAAGAAGCTAAGCGCAGTCAACCCACAGAATCATAAGAGATAATAAATCATTATTTTAAGCCACCAAATTCTGGTGTAGTTTGTTATGCAGCCATAGATAACCAAACGTTACGGTCAAGTATTATTTGGAAACTTATGAATTTTGGGGTTCCTTCTCTGTGTAATCCTGCTGAAGTTTCTGTCAATTAAAGGAGTCCCCTCTAATAATAGTATTGATAGTAGCAGTGATAATAACAACGAACGTCATGACACAGAGTTACGACTTGACAGGTATGGAGTTTGTAGCAAGATGAAGATCAGGAAAATCAATGACATCGCATTTTTGTAAACGATGAGCCGCACCCCTATGCTATTTATTTCCTCAAGGCTGAGATAGGTCAAGGAAACAGTCCCCCAGTCTTCCTTAAGAAATGTAGACTGAATCAGCATTTACCCTCCCCTGGAAGAATGCAGGAGCTGCGCACTTCCGGGATCTCAGCAGGGCTTGTGGGAAGAGTGGAACTGGGCTGGAGTCAGGGTTTCCGGGCTGACTCCAGATTTTCCCCGGCTCTCGTCACCTGTGATGGCTGGAGAGTATCTGAAGATGACAGGTGACTCCAGGACCTACGGCTCCCTCCTTAGGAGCAGAATGGGGGACCAGTTTGCACATGGGTGATGGTGGGAGGGTGGGCTGTCTAGCACACGGCTTGGTGAGCAGGATTTGAGATAGTCACCCCACTTTCTGGTGGTACAGACCCCTACTTCCAGTGACATGAGATGGTTGGACCCACGGCTGATTTACTGCCTTATTCCCATTCTTTATGGGGCCAGTTTTAATGAGCACCCAAGCAGAATGCCTTTGACTCCTGGACTGTGAATAACCATTATTAATACAGGGGCAAGCTGCTTGCTGTGGAACCTTGCATATTTCCATATTAATAACGCCATAAACTCCCCCAAAATGACATCTCAGCCACTCGAAATGCAGAGGCTCGCTTCTGTGCACTCAGGGGCTGAGGATGGGGCCAGTGAGCTCTGGAAGGAGCAGTGCAGCGGGCCCTGACAGGAGCCCAGGGCCTGGGTCCACACTCCCCCTGCCCAGCTCCCTTCTCTCCCACGTGAGTCCCCATGGGGTCTACCTCTAGGGAGCATGTAGCAGATTCCATGGGGTGACTGGAAGAGGGTCAGGAAGTTCTGTCTGCTTTCAGATATCTTCCACATGAGTCTATCAATTTGTCTGAGATTCCATCATTTAAAAACCCAATTAACCTGAACCTTCAAGTTACTCCAAACTCCTGGATTCCTGTGTGAAAAGGCAAATACCTTAGGGACAGAGTGTACAGATTTCATCAGTTTTCCGTAATAGGCTGTTGGCAAGTAACATCATTGATTCACGTGACATATTTGCTGACCATCTACTGTGCTCTAGGAGCTGGGAATATGGTGGTGAACAAAACACACAAAATCCATGCCCTCCAGAAGTTTCAAGTGGAGGGAGATAAATGGTAAACAAATAAATATGTCAAACCTGTAGTATGCCAGATGGTGAGAAGCGTGGCATGAAATAAATCGGGGAGGAGAATGGGGAGTGCAGCTGAGGGGAACTCGTGGAGTCATTTCCCCCAGGGCAGTTGGCCAAGAGCAGATCCTTGGAAGATTCTCTTCAGGGACAGAGGTGCCTGGGAGAGGGCAAATTTGGGGCCACTCCTCCACATAGAATGGCTTCCTCTCCCCTAGGCCAGGTTTCAGGGGAAGAGAGATCTCAGGAAGAAATCATGTCTCTCTTCTCTTTCCAGCCAGTGTCCTTAGCTTGTAAAACTTGGATAATGGCCAGGGCCCTGAGACCCCTTGGCCCCTCCTCAACCCCAGGTCTTCATAAGCCCAACACATGTTCATCATTTCTGTGGCTTCCCAGGGAGTCTTACTCTTCTGCTTCAAGCTGCTGGGTTTGACTCTGAGCAGTTTCTGTGCAGCTACAAAGATTCCGATGTGAGACACAATCTCTTCAGAGTGCCTCAACCATCTCTCCAGACTAAACGCTAACCAGGGCTGCCACAGAAAAGTGTCTTGACTGGGTGACTTCAACAACAGATTTACTTTCTCACGGTTCTGGAGGCAAGTGTCCAGCATCAAGGTGATGGCAGGGTATTCCTTCTGTAGCCTCTCTCCTTGGCTTGCAGATGGCCGTCTTCTGCGCGTCTTTCCAAGATCTCTCCTCTGCCTGTCAGTGTTCTCACTTCCTCTTCTCATGAAGACACCGGTCATGCAGGGTGAGTGCCCACCCACGTGACCTCATTTTAACTCAGTCATCTTTATAAAGACTGTTTTTAAACATAGTCCCCTTCTGAGGTACTGGGCGTTAGCATTTCAACACATGGATTTTGGGGGGACACAGCTCAGCCCATAGGATGAGCAACTTGCCCTTTGCAGAAGATCCGTGTGGGAGAGGAGGAGGGGCTTACTCCACACTCTCCATGGCAACTGCTCAGTCTCTGGGTATTTGGTTCTTTCACACTCCCATCCTGGCCCTTCCACCAGCAGGCTTTTCCCTTTTCAGTTTTGGATTGCTGATCTTTGCCCACATCCGGCCTCACTCACTCTTCTCCTTCTTCCTTGTTCCCCAAAGGCTATTGCTGGCCTCCTCTTCTCCCCTTGTCTTTGCCTCTGGAAGCTCCTGATTATGAGAGGGAGCTTCCCCCTTCTTCTAATGGAGAGGTGTCGGTTGACACCCAGAACACAAAATTGGCTTCCTCCCCAAATAGTGACCCCAGAGCTTTTCCAGCACCTCGGCACTCTTCCTGGGGACTTCTCATGCCTGCCACTGGAGTAGCAGCATCATCACCAACTTAGCTGTGGAAGGCACTGCTGGTGGACACCTGATTTCACTGGGGAAGCAATGACCCAGTTAAAAATGCTCATCTTAAGGCCAGGTGCGGTGGCTCATGCCTATAATCCCAGCACTTTGGGAGGCTGAGGTGGGCTGATCACCTGAGGTCAGGGGTTTGAGACTAGCCTGGCCAACATGGTGAAACCCTGTCTCTATTAAAAATACAAAAATTATGGGGGCATGATGGTGGGTGCCTGTAATCCCAGCTACTGGGGAGGCTGAGGTGGGAGAATCACTTGAACCTGGGAGGCGGAGGTTGCAGTGAGCTGAGATCGCACCATTGCACTCCACCTGGGCAACAGAGTGAGACTCTATCTATCTAAAAAAAAAAAATGCACAATTCCAGGATTCCCTTGCAGGTGGGGGCGGGCATGTGACACCATTCTGGCTAATAAGGTGGGAGTGGAAGTCACCAGGTAGTGCTCTGGGAGAATTGGAAAAAGGACATGCGTTCACTAGCATAATCTTTGGTCCTTTGCCATCTGCATCTTCCAGCCTGGGATGAGAATGCGGCAGCCACCATCCATGACCTGCATGTTGACAACCAAATGTTAGGGCTGACAGGGATGGAAAAAAGAAGGAAGGGGTCCTTGGTAACATCTTTGAGCACTAGCCCTAGGCAACTACTTCTAGATGTCTTGCTACATGAGACAAATGATTCCTAATTTGTTAAGGTAGATTTTTGGTTTTGAGGCATTCAACCAAATGCAGTCCCGATTAATACACTACTGGCATTGGGTATTTGTGGTTCAGTAGAGCAACAATCAGCGACAGAGGCAGGAAGAAAAAGCCTGGTAGATGGTCTGGGATTAGGTCCTAAAAATTTTCACCTGAGGATGGTGCCAGGGCTTTGGTGCACGTGTTTCCTCTCCTCGGCTGGTGGCTTTCACATCTCTCTCTCCCTTCCCCGGAGCTTGCGGTTGCAATGTGCCTGCTCATCTGAATCTTCCTGGCCTTGAATGTCCTCTTCTTAGCATCCAAGGACGTCCAAACATTCATCCAACAACCAGTCTGGGCTAATGGGCCACGCAAGGTGCCTGGTGTGTAGTCAGCACTCAACACATAGACCTTAACTGAGTTAATGAATAGGAGATGATGAGCAGAGCTATTGCTAGGCAACAAACACGAATTGATCAGGCATCATTGCTTATTCATCAATTTCAAGGGAAGTTGGTTTTCTCCCATTATAAGAACTAGCATTAGCTGTCGTTTTACTGTGTGTTAGACACCGTGTTAGGTGCTCTGCTTTCATTATTGCTTATCTTCAGAAGAAGTCTGCGAGGTGGGTATTGTGTCCATTTTATAGATGAAGAAAGTGAGATTTAGAAAGCCAAAGCCACAAACATAGTAAATGGTGAAGCAAACATTCAAATACTCTGAAGCTAGTGCTTTTTTCAATATAGTATAGTAAACATATCATGCTGCAGTTCATGAAAGCAATGCATGCTTATTAGAGCATAAATATTTATATACATCCCTGGTGGTCTAGTGAAAAAATATTTATATACATAAATGTATACCTGGAATATATAGATTATATGTGTATGGTTTCTATAGAAATTATAGCAAAATAGAAAAAACGACAATCTCTTCACATAGTTCTGCTTCTACACACATATTTCAGATGGTTGAAGTCAAACTACAGAGGGCAAATTGTTTGTACACTTGCTATGTGCCAGGAATTGTCACGAGTTTGGTTTTTATTCACCTATCACTCAGCATGAGCATTTTTCATTGCCCATGCACTTTAATGCATTGATCAAATGCATTAATCAATCAGTGATGAATCATCAATCCAAGCTCCTACCTTTGTGTCTGGCCATTGATGGCGAGCATTTTCACCTATTGCCGGAAAGCACTGGGGGCCATAGGCTTTGGGCACCTTAGAACCCTCAACAGAAGACGCAGGTTCTAAGGCGTGATCTCAGCTCAATGCAATCTCTGCCTCCCAGGTTCAAGTGATTCTCCTGCCTCAACCTTCTGAGCAGCTGGGACTATAGGTGTGCACCACCACACTCACCTAATTTTTGTGTTTTTAGTTGAGACGGCGTTTCACCATGTTGGTCAGACTGGTCTCGAACTCCTGACCTCAGGTGATCCACCCTTCTTGACTTCCCGAAGTGTTCGGATTACAGGCATGAGCCACCGTGCCCGGCCTAGGAGTAACTTTATGACCTTGGGTTAGGCAACTGTTTCTTAGATACAACAACAAAAACACAATCCACAAAGAAAAAGTAGATAAACTAGACTTCATTAAAATTAATTTTTTTTGTACTTCAAAGTAGACTATAAAGAAAGTAAAAATACGCGAGACAAAATATTTGCAAATTACATACCTGATGAGTTCAGGTGCACTCAGGGTGGTATGGCCGTAGAATGAACATTGCATATCTAATAATAATCTAGTCTCCAGAATATATCAAAAATTCTTACAAGGCAACAACAAAAACACAAGTAACCAATTAAAAAGTGGACAAGACCCTAAATAGGTATTCCTCCAAAGAATGACCAATAAGGACATGAAAAGACGCTCACATTATTAGCTACCAGGGAAATGCAGATCAAAACTACAATGAGATGTCACTTCACACCTGCTAGGATGGCTACAGTGATAAAGACTGATAATAAGTGTTGGCAAGAATGTGGAGAAACTGGAACCCTCATACACTGCTAGTGGGAATGTAAAACGGCATAGCCACTTTGCAAAAACAGTATGGCAGTTCTTCAGATGGTAAACATAGAGTTAGATATCTATCTATAATTGGTGAATGGATAAACAATACGGGGTATCAATTCTATTCACCTATAAGAAGGAATGAAGAATTGATAAATGCTACGACATGGATGAACTTTGAAAAGATGATGTCAAATGAAAGAAGCCAGCTATAAAAGGCCACGAACTATCTGATTTCATTGATATGAGATGTCCAGAATGGGTGACTCCTTAGAGACAGAAAGTAGATTAGTGGTCGCCTGTGGTTGAGGGCCCTGGAGAGGTGCTGGCAAAAGGGTGCTGGGTTTCTTTTTGGGTTAATAAACATATTCTATAACTGATTGTGGTGATGGGTACTCAACTCTGTGAATATGCTAAAAGCCATTGAATTGTACACTTTAACTGGGAAACTTGTATGTGATGTGAATTGTATCACTAAAACTGTTAAAAAAAAGAAAAAAAAAATGAAATGTCAGTGAAGCATCTGTATGCATGCCCCGGGAAAGACTGGCTGACCTGCACTTTGTGACTCCACAGCCCCTGTTAGGAAGATGTTTGAGGCTACTTGGAACATATCAGTGTCTGAATTTGTTCCTGTGTTTAGGGAGGCCCCGACCTCTCCTGTCGAGGGATGGCTTCCCTCTCTCAGGGTGTTCAGGCTGCTCTGCTGTCTGCATGTGTCTTCCTCCACAGACTGGCCCAGAAGACTGGCTGGGAAACTTGAGACTTGAAGAATGACACGGTGGTGAATTCTCTGGGTTTTCTTTCTTTCTTTCTTTTTTATTATTGTACTTGTAAGTTCTGGGATACATGTGCAGATACTGCAGGTTTGTTACACAGGTATCACATGCCATGGTGGTTTGCTGCACGCATCAACCCATCATCTACATTAGGTATTTGTCCTAATGCTATCCCTCCCCGACAGGCCCTGGTGTGTGATGCTCCCCTCCCTGTGTCCATGTGTTCTCATTGCTCAATTCCCACTTCTGAATGAGAACATGTGGTGTTTGGTTTTCCGTTCCTGTGTTACTCTGGATTTTCTTTCTGCCTCCCTTATATTCTAGATGGGAAGCTGGGGGAAGTGTCAACCTGAAACCATTAACAGGCACAGAAAAAAATAAAAAGCCCCAAGAAAAGCCTGTTTACTCTAGCCAAAGGACCAAGCAAGAAGACAAAACCTGCCTGATTCCAGCCAAACACGAAAAGAAAAACTGCTCCCTATGCACACGCCAACCCCATGGTGTTGGTGGGGCTGAGTGGGGAACTGCATTTCTGGCCCCACCTGGAGGCAGTGAACTTACACCTGAACCTGGTGGCAATGAGGTGATGAGTGTGTGTGCTCAGTTTCTGCTGGTGTCCGCGGGCCCCAGCCGGGAGATGAGCTTTCACTCCCACTTTGGCCTTCATGCTATCTCTAAATGGAGTGACTGCCTACAGAAAAGAAAGAAAAAAGGTTAAGTAGGATCTAGAGTCTTAACATACAGTGTCCTTCTGAGAAATGTGGTTTTGCCAAAAACCAGGAAAATCTGTTTGAATGAGAAAAGGCAATCAGTAGATGTCAACACAGTGATGACACAGAAATTAGGTGGTAAAGCAGCCATCATTAAAATGCTACAATAAACAATTACAAACATGTTTGAAACAAATGAAAGACAGGCTTAGGAAGGAAATTGAAGATATAAGGAAAAGCAAATGAAAAGTTCAGAACTAAAAAGTCTAATAACTGAAATAGAAAACTCAGTGTGTGCATTCAATAGCAGAATGAATATAAAAGATGAAAGAATCAGTGAACTTAAAGACAGAACAATAGAAATCACCTGATTTGAATAACAGTGGAGAGACAGATGGAGAAAAAGTGACAAGAGCCACAGGGATCTGTGGGACAGAGCAAAAGATCTAATATTTGTATTATTGGAGTTCCAGAAGGAGATAAGGAAGTATGGGCTGAAGAAAGATTTGGAGAAATGATGATTGAAAACTTTCCAAATTTGGCAAAACACAAACCAAGAAGCTGAGTGAAGCCCAGAGAAGATAAGCCCAAAGAAATCCATACCAGAATCATCAATCAAAAACTAAAGGCAAAGAAAAAGACTAAGGACAAAGAAAAATCTTGAAAGCATCTAGAGAGATAAGGCATTAACTGTAAAGAGCTGATGGAGGATTTTTTAAGTGAACACCGAGGTCAGAAGGAAGAGGAACATTTTTCAAGTAAAATGCTGATTTGCTCCAAAATGTATTTTTCTGCTGCCTTAAACTCACACTCTTTTTTTTTTTTCTTTAATTCTTGTTGCCCACGTTGGAGTGCAATGGTACCATCTTGACTCACTGCAACCTCCGCCTCCTGGGTTCAAGTGATTCTCTTGCCTCAGCCTCTCAAGTAGCTGGGATTACAGGCACACATCACCACACCCAGCTAATTTTTTTTGTATTTAATAGAGATAGCTTTTCACCATGCTGGTCAGGCTGGTCTCGAGCTCCTGACCTCAAGTGACCCACACGCCTTGGCCTCCCAAAGTGCTGGGATTACAGGCAACTCACACCATTCTTAATTCCTTTATTTAAGCATTACCTTCTCCATGAGCATTACTCATAAATTGCAGTCTCATCTTTTTAGTGGAAATGTTAACTTTTTAAATTAAAACTATGTCTAGATAATTCTTAAAAATAATTACTGTGATTAAATATCTTAACTTTTCTAAGTGGTTATTGCTAAGCTATGGAGAATCTATTATTTTGAAAAGTTAGCTTGTATTCTAGCTACATTGCTGAATTCCTATGAATTCTAATAGTTTTAGAGCTTATTATTTGTAACTTGTAGATAAACAAAATATCAGCCAGCAATGCATTTTTCTCTATGCCATTCTAAAATGTCCAATTCTTATTTCCATTTCATGTGTTTATAGTATTGGCTAAAAAAAAAAAATCCAGAAAAGGGTAATAATTGTTGTAGGAAGTAGTCTTGTTCTGTTTTTGATTTTAACTAGTAGTGTTTAATTTTAACTAGTAGTGTTTTCTAAAGTGTGTTTCATGGGGTTCTAAGGTTTCTGAATGTTTTGGGTAATGCTTGTTATACAGAATATATACATATATTTTAAAACACTACACAATTTCTGAGTCTTAGGTAGGATAGTGCTCACTGTGGATTTTCAGGAGGTGAGGTTGACAGGCAAGGGCCCCTCCTCTTTTTCGCTGTATTTGTAGTCTTTCAGGCATCAGATGTTGGATAGCTGGCCCTCCAAATCTCATGCTGAGATTTGATCTCCAACATTAAATGCGGGGCCTGTTGCCGGGTGTTTGGGTCCTGGAGGTGGACCCCTCATGAAGGGCTTGGTGCTGTCCTTGTGGTAACGAGTGAGTTCCAGCTCTATTGGTTCTCATGAGCACTGATTGTTGAAAAGAACCTGGCATTTCCTCCGCACCTCTCTCTTCCTTCTTCTCTTGCTATGTGATGCCTGCTCCCCTTCCCCTTCTGCCATGGGTGGAAGCAGCCTGAGGTGTTCACTAGAAGCAGATACTGGCATCATGCTTCTGATGCAGTCTTCGGAATTATGAGACAGTTACACCTCTTTTTATTTTTTGAGATGGAGTCTCACTCTGTCTCCCAGGCTGGAGTGCATTGGCACAATCTCGGCTCACTGCAAACTTCGCCTCCCGGGTTCAAGCGATTTTCCTGCCTCAGCTTCCTGAGCAGCTGGGATTACCAGCATGTGCCACCACACTCAGCTAATTTTTGTATTTTTAATAGTGATGGGGTTTCATTATGTTGGTCAGGCTGGTCTCGAACTCTTGAACCCATGATCTGCCCACCTTGGCCTCCCAAAGTACTCGGATTATAGGCGTGAGCCACCGTGCCCAGCCACCTCTTTTCTTTACAAATTACCCAGCCTCAGGTATCCCTTTCTAGCAACGCAAATGGACTAAGACAGTTGTCTAGGGGCACACTTGGGGACATGTTAGAATTTCCCTGGGATGTATGCTGCAACCAGTTGGGTTGAAATGATATTCTCTGTATTAAAAGAAGTATCTTCCTAGTTCTGAAATATTCACTTCAGTTCTCTTTGGCTCATGGAATTGGACTGGGAGGGTCAGGTGATTGAAATGAAATGATTCTTTTTATCCTCATCTTATCAAATTGTTTTTAAATAAACTGGTATTAGCTTTAAAATTAAACAAGAACCCATGAAATACAAATATTTCTGGAGAGAGAACATCTTCAGTATGGATTTGATCAGACTCGTTCTCTATGAGGAAGGGAGGTACCATCTGAGAGTTCCTGTGTGTGCCGGGAGCTGAAAGAGGAAGCCAGGACCAAGGTGGGCTTTGAGGCACATCACTGAGTGGCTGACATCATTTTGCTGCTTGATCGGCTGCCAGCCAGAGGCCATTAGGGACTTGGGCTTTTTTCTGCCCATTTCAATTGTAGCCAAATTCACTGTCAGCAAGTTGAGTGAAAATCTTTCAGGCCCGTTGCTCGCACATTTGCTGGATGAAATCAAATATTCCAATCACTTTTTTGGCATTCAACAAATTCAATTTTTATGTAAAATTGTCTCCTAACTCTTCAGAAAGCTGTTTTTTTTTTCTTCTAAGAAGGCACAAGTTCAACATTCCTTTTCAAATGAATATAATTTCTTGAAAGCCAAAAATTACAGCTTCTGATGATGTTTTTCTTTCCTTATGATGAAATACCTCTGATCTTGGGCGATTTAGTGGCAGTAGTTGAATTCTTTCTCTTTCCTTCTCCCCTCCCATTCCTTCTTCCAGCTCTTTCTTTTTATTTATTTATTTATTTTTTAAAATTGTACTTTAGGTTCTGGGATATATGTGCAGATCATGCAGGATTGTTGCATAGGTACATACATGGCAAGGTGGTTTGCTGCCTCCATCCCCCCATCACCTATACCTGGCATTTCTCTCCACATTACCCCTCCCCAATCTCCCCATCCCCTGCTGTCCCTCACTAACAAACCCCAGTGTGTGATGCTTCCCTCCCTGTGTCCATGTGTTCTCATTGTTCAACACCCATCTATGAGTGAGAACGTGCGGTGTTTGATTTCCTGTTCTTCCCTCTTTCTCTTTCTTCTTTCTTTCCTTCCTTTCTTCCATCATCTTTTCAAAATGCCTTTAGTAAAATCACCAATATGTAGGATCTAGGAGATCCACCAAATAAACGAAATAACAACAGCAGCAGCCACTCCTCCTACTAATGCCTGTTTACTAAGCACTTTGCATGTAAGAGTGCTTTGCATGCATCATCTTATGTGAGCCTCACAACATTCCTGTGAGCAGGACTTATCCACAGATCTGAGGAAACAGAGGTTAAGTAATTCACTCAAGATCACACAGTTAGTAAATAACAGAGCCAGAACTTGAATCCTTGCGTCTTCCACTATCTACTCCAACCAGCTAAATCTATTGTACAAGTTAGAAATAGTGAGTGACTTCAAATTAAGGTGTTTCCCTTGAATGAAGAAAAAAAATGAATCTGTTGATACTTTGGTGGAAAGAGAGAGAGCAGGGGAAAGGGGAAGAAATTTCAGACGAAATGAACCAACAGATGATCTGATGTCAGAACTTGGGGGGATTTCACTCCCTTCATTTTACTAGCAAGGAAACTGAGGCCCAGAGAGGGGAGGGGCCCACTCTTGGTTGCAATAGATGTTGGTTCAGAGCCTGGTGTGGAGTCCAGGGCTGGTGGCTGCCAACCCAGTCCTCCTCTCCTTCTATCTCACCAGGCTGCCTTCCCAGTAATATATGTTTTAAGGCTCCAATTTAGTTGTTTTTACAATGTCAAAGCCATTAGAAATTCCAAGTGATGGAATGAAATTAATGAAAGTCTATTTTCACTTTCATTAAAAAAAAAATTTTTAAATTTTCCTTAAGTTCTCGGGTACATGTGCAGCTCATGCAGGGTTTTGCATAGCTGCATACATAAACTGGTGGTTTGCTGCCTCTATTCCCCCTTCATCTATATCCGGCATTTCTCCGCATGTTATCCCTCCCCACCCTCCCCACGCTACACTGTCCCTCCCCTAGCCCCACCCCACATTGCCCCCAGTGTGATGCTCCTCTCCCTGAGTTCATGTGTTCCCGTTGTTCAACACCCGCCTGTGAGTGAGAATATGCATTATTTGGCTTTCTGTTCTTGTGTCAGTTTGCTGAGAATGATGGTTTCCAGATTCATTCAAGTCCCTACAAAGGACACGAACTTATTGTTTTTTATGGCTGTGTAGTATTCCATGGTGTATATTTGCCACATTTTCTTTGTCCAGTCTATCATCGATGGGCATTTGGGTTGGTTCCAGGTCTTTGCTACTATACACAGGGCTGCAATGAACATATGTGTGCATGTTTCTTTATAATAGAACAATTTATAGTCCTTTGGGTATATACCCAGTAATGGGATTGCTGGGTCAAATGGAATTTCTATTTCTAGATCCTTGAGAAATTGTCACACTGTCTTCCACAATGGTTGAACTAATTTAGTGAATAAGAGGTACTTAAGTTGCCCAGGTTGGCCTTGAACGCATAGCCTCGCCTCCTCAAGCTCCAGGACAACTGGCAGGAGCCACTTTGGCCCCCTATTTTCACTTTCAAAAAGTGGGAAAAACACTGAAGCTTGAGGACATGACTTGCAGTTCTATTTACATTTACAGCTCAGCTTCTGTTTCACATCTCAGAAACTGGGCCCGGATCAAAGCTGAGCAGTTCCGTTTCTTCTGTCATTCAAAGATCATTGTGGCATTTTGTGCTATCTTCTCAGTTGAGGTCAAAGCCAACTGACTTGGTAAACGCTGGGAACTTCCTCACTAAGGAATCTAGATGGATGCTGCTAGGTATGTTGTAGAATCAGACACAATTTCTCCCTTCTGGGATTACCCTCACCCCCAATTTTGGGATTTGATGGATTCTATGACATTCTGGGCTTCTGCCTGGCATAGAATTCAGTTCAGCCACACCACTTAGTGTGTGTGTGTGTGACTTTTATTAATCACAACAGCGAACACTGTTAATAGCATTTATTTTGTATCAGATAATATTCTCTAGCACTCCCTGTATATTAACTTATTTATGCTTTTAACAACCTTCTCAGGCTGATTAATAGCTCCCCAATGAGGTTCACATTCTAATCCCTGGAACCTGTGAGTATGTTGGCTTAGATGGCAGAAGGGTCTTTGCAGATATAATAGAATTAAAGTTTTTTTTTTTTTAAGAGACAGGGGTCTTGCTATATTGTCCAGGTTAGTCTTGAACTCCTGGGCTCAAGTGATCCTCCCTTTTCGGCCTCCCAATGTGCTGGTATTACAGGCATGAGCCACAACACCTGGCTGAATTAATAATCTTGAGATGGGAAGATTGCTCTGGATTTGGGTGGGCTAAATGTAAACATGAGGGTCCTTTATGAGAGGGAGGGAGGATGTCAGGGAGAAGAGAAGAGGCTGCCATTGAAGATGGAGGAAGGGGCTGGGAGCAGCTTCAGAAGGCGGAAGCAAAGATCACATCTACCCCTGGAACCTCTGGAAGAAACCAGCCAGCCCTGTGGATTTCAGTTCCGTAACATTCCATCTGGGCCTCTGACTTTCAGAACTATAAAAGACAAAATGCGTGTTGCTTTAAGCCAGTACATTTGTTGTAATTTGTTGCAGCAGCTACGGGAAAAGAATCCAGGTAGGTTCTATTATCGTCTTTGTTTTACCTGTGAGGAGACTGAGGCTCAAGCCCAAGGCCACACAGTCAGAAAACGGCACAACTTGGAACAACACTTTTCTCTCTGGTCCCAGAGTTGGTCCATTTGACTAATACAACGTCTGACCAAAGGTGAGTTACTTAACTTTCATCATCCTCAGTTTTCTCATCTCTATTAATCCTCATATTACCGGATAAGAGGACTAAGTGAGATATAATGCAAAATATCCTAGGTTGGGTCGTGGTGATGATGATGATGACAACAGTAAAAGCTGCCACTTGTGAGGTGCAGGAGGTCAGCACTGCACAAGCTTTGGGCAGGAGAGTGTGGAATAGGGAAAGACCTGGAATGTTTCCCAAAGGGGGCTTTTTTTTGAGACAGAGTCTTGCTCTGTCACTCAGGCTGGAGTGCAATGGCGTGATCTTGGCTCACTGCAACCCCTGCCTCCCTGGTTCAAGCAATTCTCCTGCCTCAGCCTCCAGAGTAGCTGTGGGTACCTGCCACCATGCCTAGCTGATTTTTTGTATTTTTAGTAGAGACGAGGTTTCACCATATTGGCCAGGCCGGTCTCGAACTTCTGACCTCACGATCCACCCGCCTTGGCCTCCCAAAGTGCTGAGATCACAGGCATGAGCCACTGCGCCCGGCCCTCAAAGGCGGCTTCTGCCGGTGTCTTCTGATCTTCCTTTGGCTTTGTTCTCAGCAGTCAAATGCCTCTTTTCGAATTTCCACCTTAGCAGCTCTCCTCACATGTCAGCTCCTTGTCCCAGCTCTGCACACATATTCACAGCTAGTTCAATTTTTTTTTTTGAGACAGAATCTAACTCTGTCACCCAAGCTAGGGTGCAGTGGCATGATCTAGTCTCACTGCAACCTCCACCTCCTGGGTTCAAGCAATTTTCCTGCCTCAGCCTCCCGAGTAACTGGGACTACAGGCATGCACCACAATGTCCGGCTAATTTTTGTAATTTTAGTAGAGATGGGGTTTCACTATGCTGGCCTGGCTGGTTTTGAACTCATGGCCTCAAGCAATCAGCCCACCTTGGCCTCCCAAAGTGCTGGGATTATAGGCATGAGCCACCACTCTCGGTCCCTAACTCAAATTTTTAACCAGCCCTTCTATGCCAAAATCCAGGGGCAGGGCAGAATCCACACAGGAGACTGTCACCGTGCCACGGATGATGGAGGCCTTTGGGATACCCTGCTTGCTGTCCCAACAGCCCCTGGTCAAGCTGACAGTTCAGACCCAAGTTGAGAGAGAAGTGCTAATGTCAGAATGGGGAAAGGACATTCTGAGAGAAAAGACCAAAAGTGGATGCATATGCATATATGAAAGTTTTTTCCATCATAAAAGGACTCTACATTCATTGTACAAAATATAGATGTGTATTAAGAGTAAATGTCTCCCATAATCTTACTAGAGAGAATCACTGTTAATATTTTCTATGTATTTTCTTTCTTTCTTTTTTTTTTTTGAGATGGAGTTTGCCCAAGCTGGAGTGCAGTGGTGCTATCTTGGCTCACTGCAACCTCTGCCTTCAGGATTCAAGTGATTCTCCTATCTCAGCCTCCTGAGTAGCTGGGATTACAGGCGTCTGCCACCACGCCCAGCTAATTTTATACTTTTAGTAGAGCTGGGTTTCACCATGATAGTCAGGCTCATCTCAAACTCCTGACCTTAGGTGATCCGCCTGCCTCAGCCTCCCAAAGTGCTGGGATTACAGGAGTGAGCCACTGCACCCGGCCAGAGAGAATCACTGTTAGTATTTTCTGTGTATTTTCTACTAATCTTTTTTTCTGTATGTATAAATACTGTGAACAGTTTCGCGTCTTTTCTTTTTGCAGTTAACAGTATATTGTGATCACCGCTTTATACCATTAAATTGTATTCAAAAGATGTTATTTTTATTAATTCTATAAGATATTCTATTTATATTCCATTCTCTTTATATAGATGGAAACCAAGGATGAGTCTCACTAGTATTTTAAAGATTTCTTATAACTTTCTTGTTGATTATTTGGGCCCTTTTTTTTTTGGTAGAGCAAGAACCCAGCAGAGTGGAGTTTCAATGAGAGCAGGATGGATAAGAGGTTGAGAAAGTGAGTCTCGTCGGATAGGGGCTGTGCATGTGTGTGTCTTTGTGGAGTGAAGAGGGTGTGACCTTGATACCCAGAAGTTCCCCATATGCCATCCATGGGGCTTCCTGAATTCTACCATTGTATTTCAGGAGCTATTCAGTTGAAGAAACTGCATAAAGCTTGTTCTGAGATGTGGCTTTTTGTGGGCTGGAGCTGAATACAGCAAAACAAAGAAACAAGGTTTACAATCTTTCTGATTGGTTTCCTCATTTTTTTTTTTTTTTTTTTTTTTTTTTTTTTTGAGATGGAGTTTGGCTCTTGTTGCCCAGGCTGGAGTTCAATGGCGTGATCTTGGCTCACTGCAACCTCTACCTCTTGGGTTCAAGCAATTCTCCTGCCTCAGCCTCTGGAGTAGCTGGGATTATAGGCATCCACCACTGTGCCTGGCTAATTTTTTGTATTTTAATAGAGATAGGGTTTCACCATGTTGGCCAGGCTGATCTCAAACTCCTGACCTCAGGTGATCTACCCGCCTCGGCCTTCCAAAGTGCTGGGATTATAGGCATGAGCCACTGTGCCTGGCTGGGTTTCCTCATTTTCCTTAGGCATGAAATTTGAAGTCATTAATAATAACTTCCCAAGATGCATTTTTTTTCCCAAAAGCACGAGAAGGCTCCAGTTTGGAACAAGTGCTGAGACGGACATTGAGACAGGGTCAAGTTCTGGGCTGCCTTTGCACCTGGGCTTGTCTTTAACCTAGCTTGTGGTAGCCAAAAGGCGACCCCTTAATCAACCATGCCTCTCAGCATTTCTTCCCTTGTGTAGCCCTCTTCCCTTGAATCCAGGCTAGACCTGTGACTTGATTTTGACATGTAGAATGCAACAGAAGAGACTGCGTGGCT
Organism: Aotus nancymaae; assembly: GCF_030222135.1. Taxonomy (NCBI): domain Eukaryota; kingdom Metazoa; phylum Chordata; class Mammalia; order Primates; family Aotidae; genus Aotus; species Aotus nancymaae. The sequence goes on from NW_026988442.1 coordinate 87,200,871, forward strand.
TCTGAGGTTGAAGCTTTTGGGAGAAGTCATCTACCATTGATGACAGACAGCGGTGCAGAAGCCAAACCAGCCATGTGGAGAGGCTACCCGGACAGAAGCACAGGGCCAGCACCAGCTGTGGAGCCAGACACGTGAGTGAAGAAGTCATCTTTGATGTACAGCCAAGTTGGGCCTTCAGATGGCTCAACTTCAGACTGCAACCACATGAAAGACCCTAAGTAAAAGCATCCCAGGTGATCCCAGTTAACCCACAGTGCTGAAGGGGATAATAATAAATATTGTTTTAAGACACCAAGTTAACCCACAGTGCTGAAGGGGATAAGAATAAATATTGTTTTAAAACACTAAGTTAACCCACAGTGCTGAAGGGGATAAGAATAAATTATTGTTTTAAGCCACTAAGTTTTGTGGGGCCTTGTTGCATAGCAATAGATTATCCAAACTAATTTATTGCAAGGTATTCTAGGTGTCTGTTGAGCTCAGGAGACTGGGAACTCCTTCAAGGCAGGGCCTGCATTTTAGTATTTTTGTTATTGTGAGAGCTAAGTCCTTCGTCTTGGAGAGGCAAACCTGGAATGTTCAAACAGTACTTTGTTAAAAGTCCTGGGATAAAAGAAGAAGCAAATGTAGAGAAGTGTATGAAATGCGAATCTATCCACAAAATGTATCTTATTCATTTTCTGCTGTGGTCCACCATGGATGCTTCTATTCCAGGCACTTGACCAGCTTCTACGTGACAGCGGCCATTTTTTTTCTTTATATACATTTGAAAAAGTAAATACACTGATTTAAAATAATTGGTTTAAAATGGAAAGGCACAAAAATCTTCCTCTCATGTCCATCCACAGCCCTCTGATTCCCTCCTAAAAGCTCCAATAATACCAGTTTCTTGTGTACCCTCCTGAAAACATTTGATCACCTATACAACCATTTTATATATGCATATGCTATACATGTGTCTGCACATATATGTAATAAATATGCTTATGTACACTAGCATACCATGTGCACTTTTTCCATATAACAATATAATTTGGAGATCTTCCCATATTAATCCTTTTTTGGCTACCTAGTATTCTGTTGTATCGTTGTATCACAATTTATTTAATATCCTCTTGTTGAGAGACATTTAGAATATTGCCAATATTTTGTTATTAAAAATAACACTGCTATAAATACCATAAGTTATAATATTACAACTTATACCAGTACCGTTTCGCACGTGTGTATTCCTCTGGCGGGTGTATTCCTAGGAGTGGCGTTATTGGGTCTCACTGTCTGAATTCATGGTCCTCATGGGAGATGGGCCCTTTTCCGGAGAAACTCCATCTGGGCACTAAATGCCCAGACACAATACACACACTTAGGGATGCCTGCAGCCGCAGCAGGATCTGTTAGGCTTTGAGATTCTGATTTCCTCCCCAACAGCCCAAGGCAGGGAGTGCTGGTTGGTGAGTTTGTGTGAAGGGCCAGAGAGTGAGGGGCCTGGGAGGGCACTGGCCTAGAGAGATGGACCACTGCACTCTTCTTTAGGGTGGAAACCAGGGAGTTATTTTCTAGTGCACAGCTGAGCTCATCCGGGTACTGCGGTAGCACAGGACCGAGCTCCTTGCTGAATCTTACCCATTAAGAAACTTTCTAAAGTTTTCAAGAATAGGCCAGGTTCTGGCCATGCCTCCAGGCTATTGAAAATTTAAAAGTATTTGCTTATACCCATTACTGGAACAACAAAAAAAGAAAGTTTAAAAGTAGGCTGGGTGTGGTGGCTCAGGCCTATAATCCCAGCACCGTGGGAGGCCTTGGCGGGCGGATCACCTGTCAGGAGTTTGAGACCAGCAGCTTGACCAACATGGAGAAACCCTGTCTCTACCAAAAATACAAAATTAACTGGGCATGGTGGCACATACCTGTAATCCCAGCTACTTGGGAGGCTGAGGCAGGAGAATCCCTTGAACCCAGGAGACAGGTTGTGGTGAGCTGAGATCGCACCATTGCACTCCAGCCTGGACAAGAACGAAACAAACTCTGTCTTAAAAAAAAAAGAAAGCTTAAAAGTATCTTTTCACTCATTAGTGATCTCCAGCTTAGATTTTTGGCCAAGTTAGACTGACCTTTCCCCTAGACAAGAAGCAAAGAAGAGACTTTGTAGCACTGAAGGCCAGTAGGCATCATTACTTTCTCTCTGTTAGTTGAAGTTCTTGAAAACAGCCAAAAGATGGCACTAGACACAAATGATTCCACCTGGCTCCAAGGCCACCACTGCTTTTGGGGACGCCGCCAAAGCCAGATCCTGCTTGAGCTTCCTGCCTTTTCCTAAGCTTCTGAAGCACATAATCCTTACTAGAACATGATGTTAATGAGGAAGCCAAAAACGGGAAAGGAAGCAGAAGGAAAGCAAGCCAACAAACAGAACAATGCTGAGCGAAGAAATAAAACGGCTCTGCTCGTGTGTCCGAGGGCTGGCAGGCTCCCACAGCAAAGAGCGACCTTTAGGCCAGCTTGCTTGCCCTGCCCCTGTCCAGAGGGTCTTATTCAGGCACTGTGGGTGTCGGGTAGATGGTGGTGGCTTAAGTTTTCATTCTGCATCTCCTAAGCAAGACCTTGCAAAGTCCCCAGCCCTGGAGGCATTTTTATTAGGGTTACCCTTATACCCTTTGTGGGTCTGGCCTTGGGACTATGGAAATATTTGATCACCGATACAAGCATTTTATATATGCATATGCTATACATCTATCTGCACATATATGTAATAAATATGCTGATGTACGCTAGCATACCATGTGTCCTGTCTGCTGCATTCCACATCCCATCTGTCCAGCCATGTGCAGCTTGCACACAGCCTAGGGCTCCTCTCCCATCTTCTCTGGGGACCTTCTGCCATCAGGCAGAGTCTGGTCATTCTACAGTAATTCCCAACAAGAGTCAGGGCTGGGGACCCTCGGGTGTCCGGGACTCTCCAGCCCCTGGCCATGAAGGTGACAGTGGTGGGGACAGCACTGATGTAACTGTCACAGCATTGGCACTTCATAAGTAACCAATGAAGAAACCAAACAGCAAGCAAAACTCCTTTGTCTGGATGGGACAAAGGAGTTTCAGAAGGTTACAGGGAGGGCTGGTGGTGTGAGGAGAAGCCTGGGGCATTGCTTTTATTCCCTCCTGACCACCAGGGCTGATACGGTTTGGCTGTGTCCCAGCCCAAATCTCAACTTGAATTGTATCTCCCAGAATTCCCATGTGTTGTGGGAGGGATTGGGGGGGGTAACTGAACCATGGGGGCCGGTCTTCCCTGTGCTATTCTTATGATAGTGAGTAAGTTTCACGAGATCTGATGGCTTTATGAGTAAGTCTCATGAGATCTGACGGCTTTATCAGGGGGTTCTGCTTTTGTTTCTTCCTCATTTTTCTCTTGCTGCTGCCATGTAAGAAGTGCCTTTTTACCAGTAGAGTGGGGTGTTGCTAAAAAGATACCCGAAAATGTGGAAGTGACTTTGGAACTGGGTAACAGGCAGAGGCTGGAACAGTTTAGAGGGCTCAGAAGAAGACAGGAAAATGTGGGAAAGTTTGAAGCTTCCTTGAGACTTGTTGAATGGCTTTGACAAAAATACTGATAATGATATGGACAATGAAATCCAGGCTGAGGTGGTCTCAGATGCAGAAGAGGAACTTCTTAGGAACTCGAGCAAAGGTAACTCTTGTTACGTTTTAGCAAAGAGACTGGAAGCATTTTGCTCCTGTCCTAGAGGTTTCTTCAAAGAACTTGAGAGAGATGATTTAGGGTATCTGACAGAAGAAATTTCTAAGCAGCAAAGCATTCAAGAGGTGAACTGGGTGCTGTTAAAAGGATTCTGTTTTAAAAGGGAAACAGAGCACAAAAGTTCAGAAAATTTGCAGCCTGATGATGCAGTAGAAAAGAAAAACCCATTTTTTGAGGGGAAATTCAAGCTGGCTGCAGAAATTCGCATAAGTAACAAGGAGTCATATGTTAATCCCCAAGACAATGGGGAAAATGTCTCCAGGGCATGTCACAGGTCTTCATGGCAGCCCCTGCCATCACAGACCCAGAAGCCTAGGAGGAAAAAATGGTTTTGTAAGCCTGGCTCAGGGTCCCCATGCTGTGTGCAACCTAGGGATTTGGTGCCCTGCATCTCAGCTGCTCCAGCTGTTGATAAAAGGAACAAGTTACAGCTTGGCCCATGGTTTCAGAGGGTGCAAGCCCCAAACCTTGGCGGCTTCCATGTGGCATTGAACCTGCGGGTGCACAGAAGTCAAGAATTGAGGTTTGAGAATCTCTACCTAGATTTCAGAAAATGTAAATGCCTGGATGCCCAGGTAAAAGTTTGCTGCAGGGGTGGGGCCCTCATGGAGAACCTCTGCTAGGGCAGTGGGGAAGGGAAATGTGGGGTCAGAGGCCCCACACACAGTCCCTACTGGGGTACTGCCTAGTGGAGCTGGGAGACGAGGGCCACCATCCTTCAGACCCTAGAATGGTAGATCCACTGACGGCTTGCATCATGTGCCTGGAAGAGCTGCAGATACTCAATACCAGCCTGTGAAAGCAGCCGGGAGGGGGGCTATACCCTGAAAAGCCACAGGGGTGGTGCTGCCCAAGACCATGGGAGACCACCTTTTGCATCAGCATGACCTGGATGTGAGACGTGGAGTCAAAGGAGATCATCTTGGAGCTTTAAAATTGGACAGCATCTGCTGAATTTTGGACTTGCATGGGCCCTACCGGGCCTTTGTTTTGGCCAATCTCTCCCATTTGGAATGGCTATATTTACCCTGCATCCCCATTGTATCTAAGAAGTAACTAGCTTGCTTTTGATTTTACGGGCTTATAGGTGGAAGAGACTTGCCTTGTCTCAGATGAGAATTTGAACTGTGTTAATGGGTTAATGCTGAAATGAGTTAAGACTTTAGGGGGCTGTTGGGAAGTCATGATTGGTTTGGAAATGTGAGGATGTAAGATTTGGAGGAGGCAGGGGCGGAATGATATGGCTTGGCTATCTCCCCATCTCAACTTAAATTGTATCTTCCAGAATTCCCATGTGTTGTGGGAGGAACTCAGGGGGAGGTAATTGAATAATGTTGGCCGGTCTTTCCCGTGCTATTCTCATGATAGTGAATAAGTCTCACAAGATCTGATGGGTTTATCAGGGGTTCCTGCTTTTGCTTCCTACTCATTTTTCTCTTGCCACCGCCATGTAAGAAGTGCCTTTTGCCTCTTGCTAAGATTCTGAGACCTCCTCAGTCAAGTGGAATTGTAAATCCAATTAAACTTCTTTTTGTTCCCAGTTTTGAGTATGTCTTTATCAGCAGCGTGAAAACAAACTAATACAAAGGCTTATGGAGAATTGCATTTGTGTGAGCCTCATGGAGATTTTTGATAGCTTCTGGGGCCTCTCTCCCGTTCTCTTTCTTTTCCTTCTTTCCTTCCTGTCTCCTGAGCAACGCCTTGCAGAGGGTGGAAAGGCCATTACTGAGGGCATGATGCAGAACTATTTTTTTTTTTTTTTTTTTTTTAGACAGAGTCTTGCATTGTCACCTGGGCTGGAGTGCAATGGCATGATCTCGGCTCACTGCAACTCCACTTCCCGGGTTCATGCGATTCTCCTGCCTCAGCCTCCTGAGTAGCTGGGATTACAGGTGCATGCTACCACATCTAGCTATTTTTTTTGTATTTTTAGTAGAGAAGGGGTTTTCACTATGTTGGTCAGACTGGTCTTGAGCACCTGACCTCATCATCCACCCAACTCGGCCTCCCAAAGTGTTGGGGTTACAGGCATAAGCCACTGTGCCTGGGTAGAGCTTTGTTCTTTTAAAGGTATAGGTCCGGTGGAGTGAGACCTGTTAACTGAAGGGCTTCCTTTCCAGAAACTGATGCGGCTCTGGGGTGGTGGAGAGTCTCTCTGGCTAAAGAGACCTGGCCAAGGGCATGGGCAATGGTCTGAAAAAGCTGCCTATGGTGCACTGCTATCCTCCTGTCCCACTGGAGGAAGGAGGGAGCACTTCCTTTCCCCAAGCAAGGGGTTGCTAATGGAGAGATTTTAGGTTTAGAGAAAGGTCGGGGATGGTGGAACTTGTTGGAGCCCACAGTGGGCTGTGGCCTCCTCCTCCTCCTTCCTAAGACTAGTCCTCATCTCTTTGCACCACCTGTTGCACGTTTACTCTCATTGATTATATCTCAAGTCTGGGCTGCTTCTGATTCCTCTCAGCGCTTGGTGCAAGTGACGTCTGATGCAGGTATGAGTGACACTCAGGTTATGATATTCCAATACCCAGGGGCTCTGTGGAGAAGGTGAAGGGCCAGCCACGTTAATAAGATTCAAGTCTTCAGCTAGACACGAAAAGAGGAGAGGAATATGAAATACAGAGAATAAAGAGGCAAAGCAATAGAGAAAAATGAAAATCTTTAGATATTTGGTGAGCCTATTTTCCAGAACTGGGTGAAGCAGGAAATGAATCGGAGAACTGCACAAAGCCTGGCTTTCAAAGACCAGACATTTCCTGGGGGCAAAAGAAGGGGCAAATAAAAGGGCAGATGTGTCCTAGACAGCAGTCCTTTTCTTACTTTTTGCAGATGCCTGGAATATTAACTAAAAGGATGAGAAAACAGTCCAGCTTCACATCAGCTTCTCAAGCCGGGCAGCCCTGTTCCTGTAACACCGCTGAGCCATATAGATCCTGGGCAGACTCCTCGAGAGACAGGGAAGGTGATGGGCTTTTTGCCTCTCTCTGCCAAAGTGGATAAAGAGCACCACTTATTGGCCAGTTAGTAAATGTCAGTTTCTGTGCTAGTCGTGTAGCTCGCATTGCCTCTATGAGTTGGGTTCTACTATCATCCCCATTTTACAGAGGAGGACACTGAGGCTCTGTGAGGTTGTGGAACTTGCTGGAGGAGTCCGTACTGGTACTGGGCCTGACTGGAAATCAGGATTCAGCCCCAGAAACTCTACCCAATATTGCGTTCATTAGTTGTGAAACGGATCTTGCTGTTCATGCTCAGATCCATATGTCTAAGCATCCAGAGAAAACCAGGCTCTTAAGTTTTGGAAAAAGAAGACAGAAAAATTGTCCTGCTACCACTCCCACCCTCCCTGCATTCTTGTTGCCTCTGTTCTTCCTGCCTTTTGTCATTCAATGGTTCTCCCTTGACCATTGTCAAAGCCTGGCCACCACTGGGGAGAAGGCACAATTGGGGACTGCTCAAAAGCATTCTGAGAGAGAGGTTTGGCCAGAACAGAAAACGGAATGATTAGGCCACTCTTGGCCCCGTGTGGCCAGTGGGGCAGGAGGCACACAGCCTGTGGTGTTGGTGGTGCATTCTCTTGCTGCTCCCTTTTTCTTCTCTAGAAGCTCCCTCCATCCATTCCTTCCGGGTGGGTGAGAGGAGGCGGCTGCCACTTGGCTGGCTTTGCCACTGCCCCTGCCCCTGCCCTGGTTCCATGCCCTTGAGCAGCATGCTCTGAGGAGGCCTTGATTGGGAAGGCAGGCGGTGGTGCCTTAGGGATGCCATCCAGGCAGGGCAGGAACCACCAGTAAGATTGTCCCTCCTTGAAAGGAGCAGAGGGGATGCGGATGGGGAGCCTGCAGAAATTTGGCACCAGCCATGTCCCAGGCATGCAGTCACACATTCCTCATCTCACTTAAACCTAAGCACACTTCCACCTGTATGGGGGAAGGTCCATCATCGCCCAGCTGGCACTCCTGCCCCTGGTGCCAGGAGCCACCAGCCCAGAGAGCTGGGGAGTGAGTGAAGCGTTTTGCTATGTGACCCTTCTGCTACAACTGATTGGTCCAGGGGTGGTCCTGGATTGTTGCCTGGCAAAACCTGCTGAGCTAGACCAACTGGATTATTTCTCTCATCCTGAACTAAGAAATGAGGAAAGGTTACCAGATGTCTGTGGCAGAGGTTATGATGTTCAAGTGAGGAGGGAATAGAAACCTGGCTTGAAGACTGCTGGTAGAGAGAAGGGACTGAAAGCCTGAAAAGCAAACTACAGATTCAACACTGTTTTCTCTATTGCTTTGCCTCTTCCTTCAAGGCTATTCCTATCAAACTACCAACGTCATTTTTCACAGAATTAGAAAAAAGCAGGAACTCAAAAAGAGTCCGAATAGCCAAAGCAATCCTAAGCAGAAAGAACAAAGCCGGGGCATCACATTATATGACTTCAAACTATACGACAAGGCTACAGCAATCAAAACAGCATGGTACTGGTACAAACACAGACACAGACCAATGGAACAGAATAGAGAACCCAGAAATAAAGCTGTATACCTACAACCATCTGATCTTTGACAACATCAACGACAGTAAGCAATGGGGAAAGCATATTCTCTTCAATAAGTGATGCTGCGATAACCGGCAAGCCACATGCAGAAGAATGAAACTGGATCCCCATCTTTCACCATATGCAAAAGTTAACTCAAGATTGATAAGGATTTAAAGGTAAGATCTCAAACTATAAGAATCCTGGGGAAAAATAAACTGGAAATAACATTCTGGACATTGAGTTTGGCAAATCATTTATGACTAAATCATCAAAAGCAATTGCAACAAAAACAAAAATTGACAAGTAGAACCTAATTAAACTAAAGAGCTTCTGTACAGCAAAAGAAACTATCAACAGAGTAACCAGACAGCCTGCAGAATGGGAGAAGATATTCACAAACTATGTATCTGACGAAAGTCTAATATCTAGAATCTGTAAGAAACTTAATTCAACAAGCAAAAACCAAATGACCCCATTAAAAATTGGGCAAAGGACATAAAGAGACACTTCTCAAAAGAAGACATACAAGCAGCTAACATATGAAAAAATGCTCAATCATTAGATAATTGCAAATCAAAACCACAGTGAGACACCATCTTGTACCAGTCAGAATGGCTACTATTAAAAGGTAAAATAACAAGCTGGTGAGGCTGCAGAGAAAAAGAAATAGTTATGCACTGTTGGTGGGAATATAAATTATTTCAGCCACTGTGGAAAGCGGTTTGGCAATTTCTGAAAGAACTTAAAACAGAAATACTATTCAACCCAGCAATCCCATTACTGGGTATATACCCAAAGGAAAATAAATTCTACCAAAAAGACACATGCACTCGTATATTCATTGCAGCACTATTCACAATAGCAAAGACATGGAATCAACTTAGGTGTCTATCAACAGTGGATTGGATAAAGAATATGTGGTGCATATACACCACGGAATAGTATACAGCCAAAAAAAGGACAAAATCATGTCCTTTGCAGCAATATGGATGTAGCTAGGGGCCATTATCCTAAGCAAATTAATTCAGGCACAGAAAACAAAATATTGAATGTTCTTACTTATGAGTGAGAGCTAAACATCGGGTGCTCATGGACATAAAGATGGCAACGGTAGACACTGGGGACTATTAGAAAGGGGAGGGAGATGTGGGATGAAGAACTAACTATTGGGTACTATGCTCACTACCTGGGCAATGGAATCATTTGTACTCCCAACCTCAGCATCATGCAATATACACAGGTAACAAACCTGCATTTGTGTCCCCTGAATCCAAAATAAAAGTTGAAATTATTGTTTAAAAAAAAAGCCTGAAAAGTATGTGGAGACTGAAGATACATACCATGTGTGCAGGTTGTTTCCTACAGGAAAGCACTCGGCTGTGGCCACGGGGGCTGAATCTGTGAGCTCCTCCCAGACCACGCCTCTGCCCAGACCCCACCCACCAGTGGGAGGGGCGCCTTTCTAACTGGGCGGCCAGGCCACGTGGCTGTTTGAACAAGGATGGAGGTGCAGTGGATCTTTAGACCTGCTCAGTCCTGAAGCTGCTAGAGCCCCACACTTAGACCCACTTGCCTTGCCACAAGAGTCCTGTTTTCTGCGTGGCTCATTTGCTGCCCTCTCTAATCACAGAGGGATGGTCTCTGTGCTTGCAACCATCTGATCCTACTGTCTTCCATCTTAAAGCTATTGAAACAGAGGCTCAGAGACTGGTCCACTGTCACCTGGCCCTCAGCTGGCTCCTTTCCTGCAGTTCCGTAGTAGGTGAGAAGTTCCTCGAGGGTTTTTTTTTTTGACAGAGTTTCGCTCTTGTCACCCAGGTTGGAGTGCAATGGTGAGATCTCAGCTCACTGCAACCTCTGCCTCCTGGGTTCAAACAGTTCTCCTGCCTCAGTCTCCCAAGTAGCTGGGATTACAGGTGTGTGCCACCACGCCCTGCTAATTTTTCTTTTTATTATTAGTAGAGGTGGGGTTTCACTATGTTGTCCAGGCTGGTATTGAACTCCTGACCTCAGGTGAACGACCCACCTCCGACTCCCTAAATACTGGGATTACAACCGAACCTGGCCATTCCTTGAGGTTTTGTAAATGGGCTTGCCTGTCAGTGAGTCTAGGAGGACAGGGGAGGGATGTGAAGGGCCATGGGCGAGGGTGGCCGAGTTAGGCTTCAGTGAGCTGCGTGCAGACTCGGGCCCCTGCTCCCCGACTCCCAGGCCCCTCTGTGCAAGGCTCCATATCTCTCCTAGTCAACCTGCCTCTCCCTTTGTCATCTGAAGGGGCTCCTGCAACTGCGCACTGACATCTTGAATCTCAGTGGCTCTTCTTGAGACAAATTTTTTTTGATTATCTTACCTGTCCATGTGCTCCCTCTGAGATTTTCAGGTTGAATGAGGGCAAAAATCTAAGTATTTAGAGCTAATCATAAATGAAGACACCACACCTGAGTTGCTACTTTCCTTCCTTGACATGGCTCCCTGCCACCAGACAGAGGCACTGGGTTCTCTGTGCCCAGTATTTGGAGCATGGGCCAGAGCAGAGGCCTTCCATCGGGCTCCTAGACATCTTCCTGTACCATGCTCCTCCTCCTCCTTTGCCTTTGACAGCTGCAGTGGGAGGAAGGGAACAGAGCAGAAGGGCAAGGAGCATCTCTTTCTTCTCCCTTCCCTGTAGGCAAAGGCTGTTTCCAGTCAAATCAGTGCACGTGTATGGAATGGAGGGGGTGCACCATGAGGTTTAGGGTGACTCAGGATCCTGGGGCAGATGTCTATTTCTAGTGGCTGGTGCCCGGGGGCGGGCTGGCATGGAGGCCCATAGGTTGATTCACCCTCCCGAGGAGGGCAGCAGGGCAGCCTTCCACCAGCTTCCCTTGGTTCTGGCAGAACCACGGGAGGCACTTGAAAGTTCAGTGCTCCCCACTATGAAGAATCTGGAGGCTGGCTTAGAGAAGCACAGAGCGCTGCCCTGGAGAGAGAAGTCCTTGCCCCAACGGGAGCGCAGAGTGCACATTCTAGCAGTGGGCAGGGGAGATGGCCAGCCCCTCTCTGAGCTATCTGTGCCTTGGAGCTAGGGCAGAGGGAGGATCCCTGAAGCATGCATCCTCCACAACAAGAAACCACAGTTGGCCATGGCACCATGCATCAGACCCAGCCTGCTGCGAAAAGCTGGCAGTTTTCCAAGCTTATAACTGAAGGTGGAGGGAGAAGTGAACAGTGGCGAACAGGGAGAGAGAGGACTGCTGTTTGAAGTCCCCCCTCAGGGACGCGAGCACCACCTGCCTTGGTCTTCCCCACTTCTCTTCCAGGCCTGGGCCCCTTTGTGGAAGGGCAGGAGAAAGGGCAGGCAGCTGCTCCGGCTCTAAGATGGGGGTTTGAACTGATGATCGTAGCAATATCTATCTGTGAAAGGCTTACAGATTGCACTGTTGTAACCAGAAGTGGCTGAGAAATTATCAGAAGGGCCAAAGACATATCTCTTTGGGAAGACTTGGGTTTCTTCCCTTCTCTACCCTCTTCCCACAGACAACTCCTCCATGGCCACTGAAAGGATGGGGGCTTAGAAAGTGGAATTACTGTCAAGTCAGTCTAAACAGAAGGCTGTAGGTCGGCATGCAGCTGCGCTGAGGGTGCTTAGTGTGCACCTACTCTATTTGGGGGCCCTCTCAGGACTTCCCCAAATGCTGGGGTGGCATTTATGAGCACTGTGAGTGGCTTACAACCCTACACTGAAATTGGAGAACCTGGTCACTGTGAGGCCAGGGCTGGGGCCGGGGAGGGAAGGTGTGCAGAGGTAGATACTGGGGAGTGACCAGGAGGGAGAGACGTAGGGGGCAAGGAACGTTATCAAAAGGTCCTTCTCGTGCTGGGAATATTTTAAGGACAATCTCAAAGGGGAGAAGGAAAGCAGACCACAAATCTGGAGGTCTGGACCCGAGGGATGTGTTTGGAGGAATGGTTGGGTCTCCAGAGTTGGCCAGAAAGAGAACGTTAACCTGAAAGCCACGGCCCCACGTAGCAAGCTTGGAGACGGTTGTATTGTCTCCTGATCATCAGCCGAGGGAAGGAAGGGCAGGAGGTGGGGACGTCACCCAGAAGCCAGATTTAACTAGTTGACCTGGGAGAATTTGGGAGAAAAGCACATCCTGTCTGAGCAGACTCAGCTCCTACTTTCTTGGAAACAGGAGGCCCCCGGAGAAGCGTGGCTGTCCTTTGTGGGCTGCACAGTTTACTACGGGAAATATAACAGGGCTGTGTTTAGCAGTTTCTTTCTTGTGGCTCTGTATTTAGAGCCCAATGCTGGGGCCTCAGATCATAGGACTTCCTCCTTGGGAGATGAGGTCTTTCATTGAGGTTTGTTTGCTGCTGTAAGGAAGGTGGAACATTTGATGGAAGAAGTGCTTTAGCCAGGCAGGAGCCCTTTCCTTCCCTCTGGAGAAGAGTTTGAAGGAGGCAGGCGAGCAGCGATCAGAGTGTGGGGAGTGGGGGCTGGGCCTGCCTCTCCAGCAGAGTCCTGGGAATCCTGGCTCTGTTGGGGTCGGGAGGGCAAATGTTTAGTAGCTCAAGAAGGAGGGAAGCAGAGGGGCTTAGCCCTTCTCCCCAGGGTGGACTTTCTTGTGGGCACGCCTTCTCTGCACCAGCATAGGGCACCTGCCTCAGAGCGCAGATAGCGTCGGGAGCAGAGAGAAGGTCTGAGTCAGCCTTCCTGGATTGCCGGGGTTCCCATGTGACATGGCAGTGACCCCGTGTTCCTGGGTCCTGGAAGGGGCAGCTGAGTGGGGAGCAGTGAAAATTCGTGGGGGCAGGGGTGAGGTCCTAGTGGTGCTGGCGTCTGCCCATCTGCCCTGTGCCCTGTGCCCTCTGCCTCTGGGACTGCAGCCGGCTTGCAAATCACAGGCATGATCGGATGGACCCTCCAGCTCTGCCACTCCCATTTCAGCATCCTCAGTTTCCATCAGTCAGTTTCAGCCATCACAAGTGCTGTTCGCCAAGATTTTTGGGTTAGCCTCCTGGCTCCCATTCTGGACCCACAATTAAAAATTTACAGGAGAACCCCCCTTGCCCCTCTGCAGGTCAGCCCTGGGTTCTGCCGCCAGGAATTCAGCTTCAGGCACCGCTCACAGGGATGCCTGATAGGAGTACACGGTTGTTTTCCACAACATCAACCTCCAAGAGTCAGGGATGCTCCTTAACAGCCTGCTATGGATTGACCGTGAATTTATTTAAGCCCTCCCTGAACCTGTTTATGTTTCATTAAACTCTTTTATTGATCCTCTTAATTTTCCCTTTGCTGATTTACTCTGGGCCTTGACTTCACACCCCTCTCACTGGAGTTCAGGTTTCAAGGGCTTCCAAAGTGCGTCCGTACCCCAGGCCACGGCCAAGGGCCAGAGCCGCAGAATGGGCCTCCTGTGGCCTCCTGCCACCTTCAGCAACTTCCTCCTCCTGCTCCTCTAGAACCCACAGGAAGGTCGGGCCTGCCTCTCCCCTGCCTCCGTTCAACCTTTTCCTTTTAAATGCTTAACCCCAAACAATGAGAAATTTCAGGCTGCTCTCATCTAGTGGTAGAGATGTTTTGGGGTGGGAAGACCTTTAAACTCCACTTTGCATGTGGCTCTCTAGTCTGCTTTTGGCAGAAATAATGTTCATGAAAGTCACAATCTATTGAGAGGGTGGGGAGGTGGGAAGTTTGCAGAATGACTGCTGGACCAGCTTGGGAGATTTACAGACGACCTGTCTCAATCCATTCTCATTTGTTCCCCCAAATTGGGTTCCATTTACAGTTGGCATTAAGAAAAAAAAAAAAGAAAATGAGGGCTTGGTATGTGGCTGTAGTGGACAGAAAGGAAAGGCTTGGTGACTACGTGGTGTTCACCATTCTGTTCATGAGACCAGGAGAGCGGTTTCCTGGCCCTGCTCCTCTGGGGTGTTACTTCTCTCTCCTTGGTATATTTCATTTCCAGCACCATTTGGGAATGGGGTTTCTAATTAGAGGAAAACTTTTAAGAAAGTTGATTAGAATACAGTTTATTTCTATTGATTTATCTAAAATTCCTATGTATTTGTGGTGGAAGGGTTTTGTGTTAGCTTACTTCACTATTTTGCCAAACCAGAAATTCTCTGCTTCTATTTTTCTTTTCTTCTTTTTTTTTTTTTTGAGACAGAGTTTCACTCTTGTTGCCCAGGCTGGAGTGCAATGGCATGATCTCGACTCACTGCAACCTCCGCCTCCTGGGTTCAAGCGATTCTCCTGCCTCAGCCTCCCGAGTAGCTGGGACTACAGGCACGCGCCACCATGCCTGGCTAATTTTGTATTTTTTTCTTTTTTTTTTTTTTTTTTAGTAGAGACAGGGTTTCTCCATGTTGGTCAGGCTGGTCTAGAACTCCCAACCTCAGGTGATCCACCCTCCTTGGCTTCCCAAAGTGCTGGGATTACAGGCATAAGCCACTGTGCCAGGCCTTCTGCTTCTATTTTTCTAAGGAAAGAAGTACATATAATATTCAGTAAGAGTATTTTTATTATTTCTTTTTTAGTTTCAGTAGTTTTGGGGGTACAAGTGGTTTTTGGTTACATGGATGAGTTCATCAGTAGTAAATTCTGAGACCTTGGAGCACCCATCACCTGAGCAAGTGTACCCTGGACCCAACGTTTAGTCTCCTATCCCTCACCCCCTTCCAGCTTCCTCCCACCCAGGCCCCACAGTCCGTTATATCACTGTATATTTTAGCGTCTTCATAGTTTGGCTCCCACTTATAAGTGAGAACACACAGTGTTTGATTTTCCATTACTGAGTTACTTAGGTAAGAAAATTCTTAATACAAGGCTGATCAACCCATGTTGCCTTTTTTTTCTTACTCTCTCAAAGTTATAACCCAAATCAAAAAATACAAGCTCTTCTGTGGAGAGGTGGACTGATCCCTAGACAGGGGCTCAGAGGCCCGTCTTGACTCCCCTTTCGTTCCTGTGTTCCAGTTCAGCAGCCGTGCTCCCGGGGGCCTGAGCCACTCTTGTCTGCTGCAAGCCACCGGGCTGCAGCTTCCCTCCCGGAGGTCCTGATCCTTGCTTCCCGACTGTGAACTTCCTCCTGTCATTTACAGCGGGCTGCACACCTGGGGATGGGGGGGCGGTGCTTGGAAATTGCCCAGACACTGTAGATCAGGAGAGTGACTGTAACAATTTTGGCAGATGGGAGGAAAAGTGTCTTGTGGGAACCTTTTTGTAATTTGCACCAAGTCCCTATTTGGGATAGTGTTGGGGCTGCTCAAATGTTTCTTTAAGTGTGCTCTGTATTTCTGTATTGATTGCTGTGGAAGTTTGCTCCTTCAGATACACTCTGTTAATTGCTTTTGTTAGGTAGCGCAGCAGCAATAAAAACAAACACTAATGAACTCCTAATAACGTCTATTATTAATTGCTAACATTTATTGACTGTTTGCTATGGACCAGACATTGTGCTAGATGCTTTTAAAATACAATTTTTCTTTGTTTTTGTTTTTGTAGAGACGGGGTCTCCCAATGTTGCTCAGGCTGGTCTTGAACTCCTGTGCTCAAGCAATCCTCCTGCCTCAGCCTCCCAAAGTGCTGAGATTGCAGGCGTGAGCCACCGCGCCTGGCCTTTAACTTACTTCAGCCTACAAGGTAGCACCAGTGTGAAACCCATTCTACCATTGGACACAGGGAATGACAAGGTGATGTAACTTGCCAGGCACTGCAGAGTAGCTGGTACTAAGCCTCCAGCTGTTTTACCCCAAACCCATATTTTTTTCCTGCCGAACTGGGTCCCTGGATTCAGAGATGAAGCAGCTTTCAGTCATGTGGGACACATTCAAGCCAACTGTTCCCACATAACGAGCTAATGGCTATGTTGGGGTTACCCACCAGGCAGTGGGATCCCAGGAGAGGGAGAGCTGCAGTAGCTGAGGGTGACCAGGGGATGCTTCACAGAGGAGGGGACTCATTCCTTTACCTGGGTGTGGTTTCCACTCTTTTCCACCCCAAAAGTCCTGCATTTCTGCCTGTGTCTGCTGCCTCCGTTCCTAGGTGTGCTCAGGGTTCAACACGGCAGAAGCTGGGAATGATTATATTTTCCACTGGGCTGGAAGGCTGAATTCCTTACAGGGATGCAGACTGAAAAACAAGCTCTTTACCAGATAGAAAATGGACACATGGTGATGTTTCTTCTTTTTTTTTTTTTTTTGTTTTTTTGAGATGGAGTTTCACTCTTGTTGCCCAGTCTGAAGTGCAATGGTATGATCTTGGCTCACTGCAACTCTGCCTCCCGGGTTCAAGTGATTCTCCTGCCTCAGCCTCCCGAGTAGGTGGGATTACAGGCATGCACTACCATGCCCGGCTAATTTTGTATTTTTAGGAGAGATAGGGTTTCTCCATGTTGATCAGGCTGGTCTCGAACTCCTGACCTCAGGTGACCCACCTGCCTGGGCCTCCCAAAGTGCTGGGATCACAGGTGTGAGCCACCACGCCCGGTGGTGATGCTTCCTGAATAATTCCATTCAGCAGCCTCCTGGGATCCATCACCCACGGTTTTATAAATGGTCTATCTCACAACCCACTCTCAGATGAGCCACCTCTTCCCCTCAGGCTGGCCTTGGCTGCGCCTACAAGTTCCATGAGTTCCTAATTAAGAAAACAATAGATCTCTTTCACAGAGCTGTGAGAGTCCCTTTCAACACAATGAGAGATTCATCAGCTTCCGATCAAGGAAAATTAATTTATGTTGGTCCCAGTGTCTTGTAGCATTGAATTTCAAATAATTGTAAACAAAATGAGGTAACTCAAGCAACTCTCTGTTTCCCACTCAGTTCTCACTATCAGTGGGAAGCTGCTCATATAAGAGAAATAGTTGTCTGTCCTTAAACTCTGGAAAACACCACCAGAGTGGTGTGACTTGATTCCACTGGGCTTGATATCAGGAGGGATGAGTCTTGATGGAGGTGGGAGCATTGAGACTCGACCCTCCTGATACCAAGCTCAGTGGAATCAAGTCACACCACTGGCCCCACTCCTCCTGCCCCTGGGGCATCTCAACACATCACCAGGGGGTAGTGATGCCATCCACTGACTGGATATAAAACATAAATATTATTACATTCACATGACGCCACTGACTGGATGGCATCACTACCTCCTGGTGATGTGTTGAGATGCCCCAGTGGCAGGAGGAGTGGAGCCAGTGACCTCAGCAGGCACCAAGAATGCTGTTTTAGGTGCAGAATCGCTAGGCATCCCCTACAACTGGAAATCTGTTGGAAAGAGCACTGTGATCAGGGTTCTGGATACCATCTTGTCTCTACCAGCAAAGTCAAGTAGCCCTGGGAGCTTCTACTCTCTCATCTGTAAAGTGATCAGACTGTAGCTCCATCCAGAAGATGCCCACAGCCTGGGTCCCTATGGTTCTATTAGTGCTGACTCAGCTTTTGCTGTCTAGAAGCCTGTAGGCTTCTTTTTTCTTTTGAGAAAAGACTCCCTCATGAAGCAAGAGAACAATATAGATGGTGGATACTCCACTGTTAGTTTGGGTGAGAGAGATGGAAGATGCAACCACTTTTCAAAAACATACCTTCAAAAGTAATTTCTGAGTGGTAGGGAAATTGTGTATATTTATTTTATCAGACATTTTTTTTAATGGCAAAGTCAAAACTCATTATCAGACATTTTATTATTTATTTTATTTGAGACAAGGTTTGACTCTATTATCCAGCTGGAGTGCAATGGTGTGATGATGGCTCACTGCAATCCTGGACTCTGGGGCTCAAGTGATCCTCCTACCTCAGCTCCCTGAGCAGCCAGGACTACAGGTGTGACTACCATATCCAGCTAATTTTCATTTTTATGTTTAGTAGAGACAGACAGAGTCTTGCTATGTTGCTCATTCTTGTCTTAAACTTTAGGCCTCAAGTGATCCTCCCACCTTGGCCTCGTAATGTGCAGGGATTGTAAGTATGAGCTATAATCTATGCCTAACTTTTTATCACACATTTTTACATTTTCTAAAATCATTACATTCACAGATAGATCTACAATTCATTTAGAATAGCCATTTTTTTTTTTTCGTATGGTGTGAGGTAGGGGTCAAGGTTTATTTTTGCACTGCAGCACCACTATTACTGTAAATCAGGTGACTGTATGTAGAGGTTTCTCCTTTGTCTGATTAGTCTGTTTGTCTATCCTTGCACCAATACAACACTGTCTTAAATGTCACAACTTTCTTAAGAAGGCCTGAATAATCTGGTAGTGTGAGTCCTCCAACTTTGCTCTTTTTCAAAACTATTTTGATCTTTTTTTGACTCTTTGCATTCCATATAGATTTTAGAATAAACTTATCAATTTCCACAAAAACACCTGCTAGGAGTTTGACTTTGACTTTATTTAATCTATCAATTCATTTGGAGAGAATGGACATGTTGATAAGATTAGATCTTTCAATAATATATCTGACTCCAGAGGGTTGGTGTTTGCCAATTTCCTGGGGCATCATTTAGCTGAGAACAAAATTTTATGTGATTTTTTTAGCCTGGGGATTCCAGACCAAGTTGCATTGGATACATTTGAGCCCCACATCTATGTGAAGTCAGATTTGTGTTTATGAATTCCCAGACAACTATCTTATTTATTTATTTCCCTAAGTCTAAGCTTTCTTTATTATCCACCTGAATTGGTAAGAAATTTTTTTTCTAGTTTGTACTTTCATTTTTCATCAGATCCATTCCCTGTAAGCATCAATCCCCAATGCCCCTGGGTGGTGGGAGCTCATGCCTCTTCCTGAATCCAGTTCCACAGCAACAGCTCATGGGTTTTTTTTTTTTTTTTGCCTCTGGGAAGTTCTATTTCCTTTTTTAAGGGCTCTGTCAAGATGGAAAAGGCTGCTTATTATATCTACTCAGCATTTCATGGTGTTTGTGCTAGGAGGTGGTGTTCTCTGATTTGTTTTCTGATCAAAATTTCAGGAAAGGTGTTGTTCTGAGTAACCGCAATATAAGCAGAGAGCTGGGTTCCTTTTTCGGTTTGGGATATTCTTTCCCATTTTCTTTGCTTACCAGAGCTTTCTTCTTGGTTCTGACCAGGAGAGGCTGGGCATTAGGTACTCCTTAGCAGAACAGATGTGACCATGTATGAAGCCACCACGTGCGAAATAGTCTCCCCGATGGAAGAGACCATGCCATGGGACTTCCTTCCACAGGACATTTTGTTATCAGCCAGCCCACCACCTTTAGTCTATTCTCAGCTTCCATCCTCCTCCTTTTCTTATTGCCCACAGCCAGAAATAATTCTATCTGTAAGTAATTATAGATGAAATTGTTAGACACTAACATGGCATATGTGAATTAATTAAGCCGGTTGGTATCAGGATGCCTGTGTCAGGCACTGTGCTAGTGCTGCATAAGACAGACAGGATATACAAGAGAAATTATTCTGACACTTGTTAAAATGGCAAGGGAGATTTTCTTCAGGGCTATTATAACATGGGAGGGAGATGGAACTCAACTCCAAATCCAGCAGGAACAAATGGGGATTTATAGGGCATGAGCAGGGTGAGGGAGTGGAGGGAAGACCACTGAGACCCTTGATCAAGTCTGAAAGGTTGAGGAGGAGGAGCTTATCTGGCCAAGCTAGAGAGGGTTTCAATAACCTGGCTCAGCAAGATTCTCATCAAAACTGGATTCTGTCATGAGGCCCAGACAAGGCCTGCTTGAAAAGAGGGCCAGAGGAGGCTGACTGAAGTTTGGGCAAGGAGGGAGTCCTTGTCAGGGGTCCCTGACCTTATGGAGGTATGAGTCAATGGGATGCAAAAGATGGGTCTGGCACGACCTTGAAATCCTCGCTGTAACTTTGCCAATTATGCCCTGACACCAGGTCCCGGGGTCCTCATTGTGGGGCATTTTGCTCTATTTTCATGACCTCCTCTTAAGGATATCAGCCCTCCTGGGGAGCCCTATATTTCTCATGAATAACTTCTGGTAATGAGGGTAGAGGAAGAAGGTTGATGATTTTTAAAAAAGTAGAAAAAAGACCCCAGCATAAACTGCTACACCTGTAGATTGTTGCCCACCTAACTCTACTTCTCGCTGAACCCTCCTGGGGCATCCTGCTGTCTCACCAGTCACTCGAGGGCAAGCCACATCTCTTTTTGGATCTGGAAGCCTTTAGCATCCTCCTCACTTGGTCTTCCATGGACTTCCAGGGGAAGCTTTAACATTCATTACTTGTCAGTTGCTGACTTAGTCCCCACACACTCCAGATGCCCGGAAAAAATACACCTGCATTTTTCTTCCCAAGGCTACTACCATCTGTCCCAGTCCCATCTGTTTCAGGAAGTGGCCTGTTTACTCCATGTAGCAGGATAGGAAAGAGTATGTTACAGCTGGCTGTCCCTCAGTGCCAGTCCAGAGCCACACTTCATACACACCACTGGCACCTCCTCTTTGCAAAGGTGCCCAAGGTCCCACTACCACACCTTAGTTATCTGGGGTAGGAACAAGTCCATTTCCAGGAAATAATGTAGGAGATATATCATTCCGCTTAACTATTTGGAAGTCATTCACATTTCAGGTAGAAAGAGTCACCTCTCTTGCCCTAGAATAAAGTCATCCTGAGGGAGTAGGAGAGCTGGATGCTGCAAAGGTCAAAGGTGAGGAGAGCCCTGGGGTGAGTCCACACACACACACACACACACACACACACACACACACACACACCCCTAACTGTAGAGGAGGGACAGAGCAGGCCTGCATTACCCTTCCCGTTTTCCTGTAGACTCAGGGAGGTGTGGTGAGAGGATGTGGAGTGATTTTATTTGTTCAGCAAACATGGGAGCATCTGCTCTACTCCAGGGACTGTGCTGGGTGCTGCGGTCAGGAGGAGGAGGAGGACGTGGTTACGAGCTATACGGGAGCAGGAGCAGGGGACAGATGGAGGGACAGACAAGGAGAGGCATGGTGTGCTGGCAGAGATTGCACAGGGAATGGTGGGAGGGGATAATTGTACTTGAAGGGGCCAAGAGGGGCTCCGCCTCTGAACAAGTATTCAATCTATGCAGTGTTTGCTAGGCAGGTAGAGATGTAAGTAGGAAGGGCATTTGAGTGGAGGGAACAGCATTAGCAAAGTGCAGCTGTGGGGTTCACTCTGGGAACTGTAAGTAGCTCTTTGCAGGTGAGGAGACCTTTGGGTGTGAAGGGTGGAGATGAGAGATAAAGCTAGAGAGGCCCAGGAACTTGGACATGCCAAGGAATTCAGATTTAATCACTTGGGAAACGGAGACCAGGAATCTGGCAGCTCCGAAGCTTGGTTCAGGATTCTGTCCGGGGCACAACCTGGCTCATCTTGAAGCCTCTGTCTCCTCTTCCCACTTCCAGCACAGGGCCACTACTTTTCTAGAGCTACAAATATTTCTCAGACTCTGAGCAGGAGCTGCACCCTGATGGGGATGCGAATGGGCCCTTAGTTTCCCTCCCCCAACAGCCCAGAGATGGAGCTAAGCCGCTGAAGTAACAAGCTGTTTCTCCCTTTGGCTCTTTCTGAAGGCTGTGCACTGGGGTAAAAATGAACTGCACCTCTAACCTTGGTCTGGCTCTGCACCCAAATTTCCCTGCCACTCCCCCAGATCACTGTCTTTCTGAAATGAGGACAGTTTGCAGCTCCTCAGGTGATGGATGGTGTGGGCGGAGAGGGAGCTGCGGCCCTGGAGTCCAGGTTCCTCAGCCTGTCCTGTGGCCTTTGTATTTGCCCTTGATATTTACGAGGCTGTCAATTACCCTGATCCATTCAATCACCCAGAGCAGCAGTCACTGAACCTCGCCCGGCTATGAGCTGCTTGGGAAGCCACAGATGTGATGGCCACAGGACACGGGAATATCAATTCTGCTTTCCCACAGTGTCTCCTCTGCTTAAATTTCTATCCTAGTATCACAGCAAGAATAATGCCTGGACTGGTGATTCTCAAGCCGGGGTGATTTTGTGCGGTGACTTCCGCAATGTCTGGGGACATTTAGGGTAAATAAAACCTGGGGCTGATGCTATTGGAATATAGTGGGTAGAGGCCAGGGATGCTGCTAGGCATCCTGCAATGCCCAGGACAGCCCCCACAGCAAGTAACTATCCGATCCAAAATGTCAGTAGTGCTGAGGTTGAGAAGAGCTGATCTAGAGCACCGTGGGATATTCCTCCAGGGAGGCTTGTATAAAAATCTTCTTTCAATGGCCTTCTGAGCAGTCTCTCTAGTGCTTCTCATCCTCTTCCCTTGGAATAGCCTTCAATCCTAGTTCATCTGGCAAACTTTCATGCATACTTCAAAACCCATCTCAGGGGTCACCTTTTTTTTTTGAGGAAGTCACCCCTGGCCTTCTAGAACCTGACCATGGGAGTTAGTAATTTCCTCCTCTGTCCTTCTTCTCTGCTTGCACAGATTTTGAATACAGATGCTTTTAAGCTACCAGTATTTCATTTCTATGTCTGTCTCCAAGATTCTTTTTGAAAAGAGGGATCCTCAGGTCTCAAGTCCTTGGGAGAACTGCTGAGGTAGCTTACCACATTCAGGAACCAAAGCTACAAAAGTACTGGCTGGGCGCGGTGGCTCACGCCTGTAATCCTAGCACTTTGGGAGGCCAAGGCAGGCGGATTACTTAAAGTCAGGAGTTTCAAACCAGCACGGCCAACATGGCAAAACCCCATCTCTACTAAAAATACAAATATTAGCTGAGTGTGGTGGCAGGTGCCTGTAATCCCAGCTACTCAGGAGGCTGAGGCAGGAGAATTGCTTGAACTTGAGAAGTGGAGGTTGCAGTGAGTCGAGATTGCACCACTCCACTCCAGCCTGGGCAATAGAGCAAGACTCCATCTCAAAAAAAAAGTAAAAAAAAATATTAAAAACATGAAAGAAATTCTTTCTCAGTTGGATTACATATCCCTCAGTCTTTCTAAACAGATTCTCTTTACCGGGTTTCCAGCTCCAAGGGCCTGACACGGTAATTATTTAACAAACATTTGTTTAATCAAGTTGATAATGAAAAGGAGAGAGGGTTTTGCAAAATGGAAATGGTCAGCAAATGGAAGAATCCCTGGAGAGCACCGAGGATTTTCATTATTTGTTAAGGACTAGAGGCTTGGGTCTTTTCGTTTTGGTTTTATGACTTTTCTTGGTCAGATGAACTGTAGCTTTGGAAGCTGTGTGTGTGTGTGTGTGTGTGTGTGTGTGTGTGTGTGTGTGTGTGTGGTCTGAAATGATAAATAAATGGTGCCGAGTGGCCCCTTCTTGGAAATGAATGACTCATTTCTCTTTTTTCATGCCAAGCAGGTGCAAAGAAAGTGTTTACCCTGAAGAAATAAGCAATCCTAAATATAGGTTTGCTTAATGAGGGATGAATCTTGCTAAGCAAAGAAGGCTGTGTTTTAGATTCCATCATTCCTGAAGCCCCAGCGCTCCTCCACGAGGGCTCAGCAGGGGTATGAGGTTTCAGGGGAGAAGGAGGATGATTTTCATTCCGCTTAACTGTTTCTAAGCCATAGCTGAAGCATGCTTTGCCTCTGCACCTGTTTCTGTGGTATGAACTGATTCACATGAGCGCAGCAGAAGGGAATGCTGTCAGTAAAACGTGTGGCCTATTCTCCTTTGTTTTAAAGTTTGAAGTCATGTGATGGTGAGTGGAGCAAGCTTTCTCCCAGTGAAAGAGGAAGCCTCAGGAATAGAGGAAAACCTTAGGAACAAAAAGCTCAATATCCTTTGCCCCAGTGGAAGCAGAAGGGCTTCCTTTGGCAGGGTGTGCTGGGGGAGGCTCATACCTGCTTGTGGGAGATGATTATTAAATGCTCAGGCATTTTGCAAGCCAGTTGTTCAACTCAGCCATTATTAAAAATTAAATTATATAAGCTTCAATGATATAAATTCTATTTTAATTTTTCTTCTTTTTTTTTTTTCTGAGACAGTCTCTTTCTATTGCTCAGGCTAAGTGCAGTGGTGCAATCACAGTTCACTGCAGCCTTGACCTTCCAGGCGCAAGTAATTCTCCCACCTCAGCCTCTGGAGTAGCTGGGACTGCAGGCTTGCATCACCATTTCTGCCTAGTGTTTGATTTTTGATATAGATAGGGTCTCACTGTATTGCTCAGGCTGGTCTTTGAACTCCTGGGCTCAGCCTCCCAAAGTGGTGGGATTACAGGTGTGAGCCACTGTGCCTGGCCTAAATTATATTTTAAAAAGGTGACACATACTCACAGCTCATCAATTCCCCATTATTTTACTACTATGTACAGTAGTGAATGCCCTGGAGGTTATTCACATTTCCTGTGGCTGGGTGGTTAGAGAAATTCTGTGTGTGCTACTGTGCATCTCTCCCCAGTTATGTGTTTCAGGGTGTCATTGGTAGCATCCTATAAATGGGAGTATTTACACCACAGAAATTGGCAAACATAGAACTTGGGGCTTTTCTCTCTTTCCAGAGACTGAGTTTGTAAAGCTTTACTAGTACCCCACTGTATAGACCCATGGGGGATGTGGAGGCTGGAGGGCGCAGTGGGGAAGGGAGTCCTGAGGGCCCAGATTTGGCAGAATGATTCCTGGGAGTGGCCTTTCAAGGCGGATAAGAGGGCACCACTTTCAGTAGTCAATGTTAAAAAAGAAATGGAGAATATTTTCGTGGAAACCTTTCTGGCATGGGTGACATAAACCCTTGTCTTCCTATACAGGATACACAAAGTGTAACGTAATCCTTCCTCAAAGACCCGGGACATCCCTGTGAACCCCATGGGTGTGGTGAGTGGTGTTAGTGAGGGGGGATTCTGAGGTTTGGGAACTCTGGGAGGACACAGTTCTGCTGCGTCACCACCAGCATCCCAGGGCATAGCACAGTGCTCGGCACATGGTAGGCACATAGGGACCGTTTGCTGGAAGAAGGCGTTATGTTGGGTGTTTTATCCTCATACAAAGTGGCTCTGCACTGCCTGTGGCCTTTCTTCTTCCTTTTTAGAGACAGGGTCTTTCTCTGTCACCCAGGCTGGAGTACAGTGATGTGATCAGAGCTCACTGCAACCTTGAAATCCTGGGCTCAAGCGATCCTTCTGCCGTAGCCTCCTGAGTAGCTAGGACAACAGAGGCACACCATCATGCCTGGCTAATTAAATCTAATTTTTTTTTGTAGATACAAGACCAAGCTATGTTTCCCAGGCTGAACTCCTGGTCTTGAGCAATTCTTCCGCCCCGCCCCCACAAAGTGCCAGGATTACAGACGTGAACCAAGTTGCCTGGCCTTTAAAATATTTTATCAACATTTTATTTTAATTAATTATATGTACATATTTAAAGCAATGGAGTCTTGCTCTGTCATCCAAGCTAGAGCACCGTGGTGATTACAGCTGACTGCAGTCTCGAAGTCTTGGACTGAAGCAGTCTTCCCCTGCAGCCTCCGATATGTGGTCTTTGATGGGGTGCTGGGCTAAAGGGCAGCAGGAATGAGAAAGGGATACAGTTGAGAAAAATTTAGAGAGTAAGATAGACAGGACTCAGGTGATGGATTAGATAGGGAAGGTGAAAAGTGGAAGATGAGTATTAATTTCATATTTTTTAATTAAAAATCTCAAACATACAGTAATGAAACTGGTGTAATTAAATCTATCACCTAAACTTAATCGTTTTTTAAAAACATATTTGCCTCATCTTCTTTACTGAAGTATTTAGAACAAATTATAATCATTGTGACATTTCATCTCTAACTACAATAGTACCCCCTTATCCTCTGGAAATATGTTTCAAGATGCCCAGTGGCTCTGAAACCACTGGTAGTACCAAACTCTATATACACTATGTTTCTTCCTATGCAGTAATGGGGGCAGCGATGGGGAGGAGAGGGTAGTGTTTGCTGCATGGATATGGTGGACAAAGAGATGATTCACATCCCAAGTGGATGGAGCGGGACAGCATGAGATTTCATCATGCTATTCAGAACACTGTGCAGTTTAAAACTTGGGAGTTGTTAACTCCTAAAACTTCCCATTTCCATTGCAGACCACCTTGCCTGTAGGCTCCATTGAAACTGAGGAAAGTGAAACTTTGTTAAGCGGGGACTACTTTAATTAAGTCTCCATCTCTAACATCCCCAGTGTCACCAACACCAGTTGATGGAATCACTTTCCCCATCATCCTCTAAGTATATTTTACAGGCTTTGTTCAAGGTTTCTGTGTTTTAGGCTTTGCAGGTCAAGAGAAAAAAATCGAAGGAGGCTAAAGATTTTTACATTTTACATTTACAAATGTAAAAATCATTCTTGGGGCTGGGCGTGGTGGCTCATGCCTGTAATCTCAGCACTTTGGGAGGCCAAGACAGGCGGATCACCTGAGGTCAGGAGTTTGAGACCAACCTGGCCAACATGGTGAAACTCCATCTCTACTAAAAATACAAAAATAAGCCAACGTGGTGGCACGGGCCTGTAGTCCCACCTACTCAGGAGGCTGAGGCAGGAGAATTACTTGAAACTGGGAGGCAGAGGTTGCAGTGAGCTGAGATTATACCACTGCATTCCAGCCTGGGTGACAGAGTGAGACTATCTCAAAAAAAAAAAAAAATTCTTAGCTCATGGACCACACAAAAACAGTTGGTGGGCTGACCTTAGCTTCCCAAGCTCTAATTTGCTGACCGTTGCGTTAACACTCACCTGGGGATAAAGTGGGAACCTTTCTTGATTCCTTTCCCCTCCCGTCTGGCTTCCCTTACTCTGTAACAGGTTTTCTCCAGGAGCAAGCCTTGATAATTCACTTGCTCACAAATCGTCATCTCAGAGTCTGCTTCTGGGAAACGTGACCCACTAGACGGACTGACTCTGCTGGACTCTTGTGCTGGAGCTTGATAGGAGGCAGCTGGGGGCAGGGCTGAGGCCATCCCCTCTGAGTCCCCAGCAGACCTGGGAGCTGGATCCTGCTTGCC
The DNA here is from genome assembly GCF_030222135.1 of Aotus nancymaae. NCBI lineage: Eukaryota > Metazoa > Chordata > Mammalia > Primates > Aotidae > Aotus > Aotus nancymaae. The sequence continues at coordinate 87,228,064 of NW_026988442.1, forward strand.
TGCACGGAGAGTGAGTGGATGGGCTTGGCTGGCTGGACCTCAGTCTGCAGCCCAAGCCAGAGGTGTTGCCATCAGAGGGATGTGGAGAGAAGCCCACAGTTAGGCTTCAGTTGGGAGATCTGGTGAATTTCCTGAGGGGCCCTGTGTCTCTTAACTGGAGCAGCAAGAGGCCAGGAGAGGGCTGCAGCCTTCTGGGGCAGTCATGCAAGGGCAGCGGTTCTCTCTCCCACCCACCCCCAGAGGGATGAACATTGGGAAGGGGAGGGAAGGTTAACACATCAGTGCTGCCCCAGGCCCCTCACCAACTGTGAGGCCCATGAACCTGGCCTATGCTGGAGGAGGGGAGTGGACAGGGAGTGCTTTGAATCAAAAATGAGATTGAAGCTGTAAAATGAACAGGACTGAGCCTTAAAAACCAGAATGAGATGGCTTTAATTAACTGAAATGACCACAAAATTATGGAATCCAACCGCGATGTCATTAAGGGAGTTGCTCCCCCATGGGAGGTGGGAGTGGGGTTGTGAGTGAGTCCAGCTGGTAGCGGGTACTTGTGCACACCCCAAGACACAGATGAAGAAGGAAGAAGAAAATGGAGCACCAGTGCAAAGTGGCACGCAGATTTCTCCAAACTGGGCCAGTTAGCGGCTCCGGCGACATCGTTAGAAGTTACAGAGAAGGACAGGGGGCTGCTGTGGGAAAATGGAGATGAATGATGAAGATCTGGAGGAAACAGATGTGGGAGAGAACAGATGCAGTCCGGATGCGGAGCTTCTCCTCAAAGCTGCCTGAAAAACGCTGGGTTCTATGGGCTCCAGGAGGAGGAGTATGATAGTGTGGTTTAGACACTTACAGGAATTGAAATGAAGGGTGAAGATCTTCAGTCATCCATCACACCGGGTGGTGAGGGACCCCTGCCTCCCTAAGCCGGTTCATTAATGATCCAGGACAGAGAGCCCAACAGTGCCTTTGTTAAAGTCACAAATGATTCTGGGAGCTGGGAAGACTTGGGAACCACGGTGGGGAGGACTGACAAATTAATACCCAAATTAGGAGGTTGAAAATATATGGGTAGCAAAGAAGAGGAACTTTCCCTGGGAAAAAGAAAGCCTGATAGATATTAAATGACTAACTCTTTGCCTATTTAAGAGAAGAAAATTCCCCTAGTTGAATTCAGTTCTTTAAAAAGTTTGTGTGGTTTTAAAAATTGTTACTAACTTTTTTCAAAAATTGATTTTTCCAAAAATCAATCCAGTGCTCTTTTCCCCTCCCCTAAATCAGTGCGCGTGGACACTCACCTCGTCAAACACAGTACTGGAAAGGAGCGTTATTAACAACGACGTGGGTTCCAAGCCTTCATAAAATCATAGTCTGGAACTAACCCATTTTAGATGCGAAGGGCCTTGGGGATTATGAGCTTCCATTCTTCATTGTACAGATGAGGCTCGGAGGCCATGAGCCTGAATGGCAGTGCAGGCCCAGCGCTGTCAGGCACTCAACTGCCTCTCCAGCATGCTGCTCCTCCTCCACCCCACATCACGCCACTCCACTCTGCACTTACTGGGAGCTCACTATAAGGGAGGCCATGGGGTAGTTCCTGGGGCACATGAAGAGGGGACATTGCTTGCGACACCAAATGTGTGTTTTTTCCCACGCCAATTCTGCAATGCTTGAATATCAACTGCATATCCAACAATTCAATTCCAATCTGACACTACCTCTGGAGTGAGCGCCAGCCCCACAGGTTAGCGGCTCAGTCCCAAGATGCTTCCCCCACTTAGGATGCCATGTAAGTTTCAGAGGCCACCAGTACTTCTGTCCGACAGGCTATACATTTGGGAGTTCCCATAACCCCCTTGTCAGGTTTGTTAATTGCTACAATAGCTCACAGAACTCAGGAAAACACTTGACTTTTGTTTGCTGGTTTATTGTGAAGGATTTAACTCAGGAATAGCCAAATGGAAGAAACGCTTAGGGCCACCCGTGGGGGTGGGGTAACATGGGGCTTCCGTGCCCTCTCTGGGTGCACCACCCTCCCAGCACCCTGATGAGAGGTACTCACCACCCTGGAAGCTCTCCACCCTCCCAGCACCCTGATGGGAGGTACTCACCACCCTGGAAGCTCTCCACCCTCCCAGCACCCTGATGAGAGGTACTCACCACCCTGGAAGCTCTCCACCCTCCCAGCATCTTGATGAGAGGTACTCACCACCCTGGAAGCTCTCCAACCTCCCAGCACCTTGATGGGAGGTACTCACCACCCTGGAAGCTCTCCACCCTCCCAGCACCCTGATGAGAGGTGCTCATCACCCTGGAAGCTCTCCAACCTCCCAGCACCTTGATGACAGGTACTCACCACCCTGGAAGGTCTCCACCCTCCCAGCACCCTGATGAGAGGTACTCGCCACCCTGGAAGCTCTCCACCCTCCCAGCACCCTGATGAGAGGTACTCACCACCCTGGAAGCTCTCCACCCTCCCAGCACCTTGATGGGAGGTGATCATCACCCTAGAAGGTCTCCAAACCTCATGTTAATTTTTTTTTTTGAGATCGAGTCTTGCTTTGTAGCCGGGCTGGAGTGTAGTGGCACGATCTCAGCTCACTGTAACCTCTGCCTCCCTGGTTGAAGTGATTCTTCTGCCTCAGCCTTCTAAGTAGCTGGGACTACAGGCATGCACCACCACACCCAGCTAATTTTTTTTTTTTTTGTATTTTTAGTAGAGACAGAGTTTCACCATGTTGACCAGGATGATCTCGATCTCTTGACCTTGTGATCTGCCCGCCTGAGCCTCCCAAAGTGCTGGGATTACAGGCGTGAGCCACTGCACCCAGCCCAAACCCCATTGTTGAGGGGCTTTATGGAGATTCGTTACACAGGCGTGATTGATGGAACCATTGGCGATTGGGGATTGCACTTGGTCTCTAGTCCCTCCCTGGAGGCAGCGGGGGATGGGGCTGAAATTCTAACCCTCTAATCACATTTGGTTTTTCTGGCCACCAGACCCCATCCTGAAGCTCTCTAGGGTGTCCCTCCCTCCATGAGCCATCTCAGCATACAAAAGACAGTAAATTCAAAGGGTTTTAGGAGTTCTCTGCCTAAACCAGGACCACAAGGTGCAGGGTGAGCTGAGCTGTGTCCCAAGAGGGAATGGGAAGAGGTGAGATGGTGGGTAGGGAAGGAGGAGGGGAATACTTCCTGCAGGGAGTGGCACTGAAGCAGTGGTTTAGAAGAGGGGAAGGACTCAGTCACCCAGAAATGGAGGGAGGACATTTGTATCGGCGGGCAATGCCAGCAAGGCAGGTGTGGGGAAGGAAGAGAGGCAGGTGCGTCCAGAACATCAGAGACCTGCCTTCTCTGTGGCAGGAGTGTGGGTTCTGGGAAGAGGGGTAAGGGACTTGATGTTAGGGTGGTTGGTTAGGGTCTGGCAATGGGGAGCCTTGAATATTAGGATTTTTTTCACATCCAGAGGGGGTCATTCAAGTTGTGAAAATTGTCAGAGTCAAAATGGAGTCACTTGTGTTAAAACCTTAACATTGGAGCTGCAGCAGGCCATGAAGGGAGAGTACTCATGCACAAATGCCTGACAGTGAGGACTATCACAAAGGTTCTGCAAAAACCACAACCTTGCACAAAGGCCACTAAAACCTTACACACACAAAACACTTCTGCAGGGATACCTGCCCAGCAACTGCCTGTGCAACCTTGGACTGACACTACCCTTGTTCTTGATCCTTGTGGCCAAGTATAATTTTCTCAAAATGATTTATGTAACCTTCCTCATTCCCCCCTTAAAAACTCTTGTCTTCCTTTACCTCCCTGAATACGCCCATGCAAATTCCCATCACAATGTCCACTCCAAAATAAACATGATTTTCCCTTAGAGCGTCTGCCTTTTTGTGATTTGGGTTTGAAAAAGTGCTGGATGAAGGGACCAACTTGATGTGAGCTGAGCTGTCAGATGGCTTGTCTGGCAATGTCGTGTAGGGTGTCCTGAGGCTGGAGCCTGGAGGGGTGTAGAAGAAGCTGGAGCAAGGCACCCGGTGGGTAGAATGATTGAAATATGCCACCCTTGGGATGTCTTCAGCTTACCAAGACCTTCCCCTCTGAGAAGTGCTTTCTTCTACCAACAGGGCCAGTGGGATAGTTTCTGAGATGAGTGAATTATAGGGCCCCTGGGCAGCTGTTCCTGTGAAGTGCAGCACAGAACAAAGGGCTGGAGAGGGTGGAGGGAGAGGCAGACCTGCAGAGAGGAACACAGACCAGACGCCCGGCACCCCAGCAAGGTAGGCACCCAAGACAAGGCTGCCTGGGATCCTGACCCTTCTCAGTTCTGGATTCCAGATCCCAGGTTCATAAGGGGTCCACTGTCTTTGGCTGGGTCTGTGTTGAAACTTGCATCCTTATTTAGAATTTCTTCTGTGATGTTAGTTCCCTTAAGACAGTGGTTTTTAAAAAGTTTTGGTCTCAGGAAAACTCTTACACTTTTAAAACTTGCGGAGGACTCCAAATGAATTTTGTTTTTGTGGATTATATTTATTGGTATGTCCTGAATTTAGAATTTAAAACTGAGAAATTTAAATAATATTTATTAATTCATCGAAAAATATTAATAACCCATTTGTAAATCTCTTTAATGTCGAACTTCACAGAGGATGGCCAGATTCTTATCTTTGCCTCTACATACAATCTGTTGCCATGCCATGTGGCCTCTGGAAAACTCCACTGCATCCTCATGAATGAATGAAAGTTAAAAAGGCAGATAAAAAAAAGGCAGATCATGTTTTTGAAGTAAATGAAAATAGTTTTGTCTCACACTTCAGAAACATCAACTTGGGTTTTTCTGAGATTGGTTTATGTAATTAACCAAAGCGTCTTAACTAAGACAGTGATTGACCTTAACTGACAGTACCAGTCTCAGGAGTGTGGCTTTACTTTGCTAAGAGTTCCCAAGGAAATCAGTTATTAATAAATGGATAATTTATTTATAACAAACACCATTTCATGATTTCCTGATAGTGAGTAGATGGCAGGCACTTAATGAGCCTTAACATGGACACACACACAGAGACACACGGATACATAAGTACATACAGACACACACACAGAGACGCAAGGGCACACATAGAGACACAGACACACACAGAGACACATGCACAGGTACACAGAGACACATATGCACAGACACACAGACACACAGAGGCACACACACAGAGATACACACGGAGACACACAAACACACAAGGTATGCACACAGATATACAGATATATACAGACACAGAGACACACACAGACATAGGCACACACAGACACACACAGAGATACAGACACACAGACAGAGACATATACACAGGCACAGGCATACACAGACACAGCCACACACTACACACAGATACACCAACACACACAGAGACACAGACACACACAGAGACATACAGAGACATATACACAGACACAGGCATACATAGACACAGACACACACTATACACAGATACACACACACACACACAGACACATATACACACAGACACAGGCATACACAGATACACATAGGCACACACCACACACAAATACAGCAACACACACAGAGACATACGTACAGACACACAGACACATACACATACAGAGACATAGGCACACACACAGACACACACACAAAGATGCACACGTGCATAGGAGGAGAAGCTAATAAAATGTCATAACCAAATGAGGCGTAATGCCTTCCTTTTAACATATTTTTATATTTTTGAAGGACCTTTCCTTGGCTGCTGTTGGAGCTCCCAGCCTGGTGGTGCAGCCCAGCTTGGGCCGTGGGCGCCTGGTGGCTGTGTGCGGTCTTCACCAACAGCTGAGGCCACTCCTCGGCCTGTTTTTGCTTCTGCCGATTGGAGGCCCTGCCTGGGGCTGGAACCTTGCTGTGGGAATGTGAGACCGATTTAGATACTGCATGCAAACTTGGAAAAACTGGAGAGCTGTGAAGGCTGTGAGTCCTCTGAAGACCAGTATGTACTAAGAGGCTCCTGAAGTTTGGAATATAATTTAGATTTTGCAGAATGTGGCGTGCAGAACTTGGAAGAGTCTGGTAACCACCTCGCTTTACCCTCTTTCTCAATGGTCTTTCTAAGTGGTAGCACGGCCGGGTTGATTACCAACGTGTGCTCCTTGCTATCGCCTTTGTGGTGTATGAGTTGTTCCTTAGGGATGGTCAGTGTTCTGCTCTGCCGTATTCTGAGTGTCCTTCATCCTCCCACCATTATCAGAGATTTGCCGACTCAGCAGGACCTCCTTCCCAGCCTTGAAGTCTGAGTTCACAGGACCACAGATTCCTGGCTGTGGTGCGACTTCTGCTTTTGGCAGTACTTTTGCAAGACAAGGATATGAAAATTCAGGTCCTGGGAACTGGAGAAACTTTAGGATATTTTTTTTGGCAGCCATAGAGCATCAAGGCCCTTCTTAGGCTCATGGCACCTCCCATCCTATCCGCCATCATGTGCCATCCTATCCTCTGTCATGCCCCCATCCTATCTTCCATCATCCTCCCATCCTATCCATCATCCTCCTATCCTATCCTCCATCATGCTCCCATCCTGTCCTCTGTCATCCTCCCATCCTATTCTCCGTCATGCTCCCATCCTATCCTCCATCATCCTCCCATCCTATCCTCCATCATCCTCCCATCCTATCCTCCATCATGCTCCCATCCTATCCTTCATCATCCTCCCATCCTATCCCCTGTCATCCTCCCACCCTATCCTCCATCATGCTCCCATCCTATCCTCCGTCATCCTCCCATCCTATTGAGACTGGGTTCTGGGGTATGGGGGAGGCTCAGCTACCCGGTAGGATGTGTTCTTCCAGGCTCTTGGTTCCTCACTCACCCAAGAATGAGAGAGAGGACCCCTGCCAGGCGCAGTGCGCTCGTAAGTAAATATCGAACCCCAGAGAGTTTTGCAGAAAGTGATTTATTTAGGCAGAGTGAGAAAAAGGAGAAAGAAAAGCAGCTTCCACAAGGTTGTGGAAGGGGATTCAGATATGGAGTCTGCCCGGATGTGGGAGAAGGAGACTTTTAACCTGGGAGTAATTCCTGCCCCATTCAAGTTTCCTGGCCTATGAAAGGAATTCCTTTAAACTTCTGCTGGAGTGATTGATCTTTGATTTTTTTCCTGCATGCATGAAAGTTATACAAAGACCTCTAAGATCCTGGATGGAGACTTGGGTGGGGGTATGGCACGGGGAAGTTCCTGCCTTTGAAAATATGCCCCCTTGTGGACCTGGGAAGAGAATACATTCCCTCAGTCCCCCGCTCTGAACAGGAAAGTCCAACTGCGGTTTGGACATGGACATCGATTGCTGTTTAGCTACTTCTTGCTGAAATGGGCATAGAAGGGGCCTGCAGTTGAAGTTTCCTCCAGAGGGGAGTCTTTCAGGGGTGCAGGTTGATCCTGAGGTCCATGATAGAGCTCATGAGCCAAGGACATGCAGCGTTCCAGTTGCAGGATTATTGGTGACTTTATCGTTCTATAAGAAATGAATGTGACAAGAAGGTTAAAGATGAAAAGCCCAGAGGCCCACAAATATAGAAAGGATATCAACAGGCCTAGGAGAGGATAGAGCCAGGACGGCCAGTTATAAAACAAGCTCCACGATACTATTTCTTGAAGGTTTTTGGCCCTGTGTTTGATTGATTCCTGAGTTCTTTAACTGTGTGTAAAACAACAGTTAATTGGTTTACAAAGTAGCAGCATTTCTACCTAGAAAGAGACAGGTTCCTTCTCTCTCTGTCGTTAGTAGATTTAGGGCCCTTTTACTTTGAAGAGCTACTGCAGCTAAAGAGTTAAGCTGTTTTGCAGAGGGCGTTGCCTTTGCAGAGAGAATTAGCAAGCTTTTATGTTATTAACTAACTCCTGAGATAGCTTATAGTAACTGAATAGAGGTAGGAACTTTTTTAATGCCAGTACTAAGTTTTCCTATTTTTTTGAACCCCCCCACCACTTTATGAAAGGAATAATTGAAGTTTGAGAGATAGCAAAGTTAAGAGTGATAGTCCTGTTCATGCCAGCATATAAATTAGACTCATGGGTAGTTACTTTCCTGGGGATCTTGTTGGAAGAGCAGATATAGATCCTCTAACGGCTCGCAGGTGTACGAAGGGTTGTCTCATGGAACTTCAGGCTGTGGAGTGGAGGGCTTATGATTTTCTTCAGGGGGGCGTCCAAGGCTTCAGCCGAGTATGATGAATCCATGAGTCAATTCCCACCACCTTAACTGCCGTTGGGTAGACAGAATAACTGAAAATGGTCCTTTCCAAGATGGGCCTAGAGAGGGAGAGTCTGAAGGGAGAGACTTAGCAAGCGCCAAGCCTCCAGGGCAGAGCAACTCTTTCCCCTTTTCCCTAGGGTGTCCTTCAGGTAAAGTGTTAAGAGCAGGTTGGTACTTAGCCAAGGAGGTTATATCTTTTATTAGATCGACTGTTTCCTTGTGTAATGCAAGATCATTAGTAAGAAAGGGCCATCCATAAAGCATCTCATAGGGGCTGGGAGAAATATCGGGAGACTGCTTGTCCTAGGGCTCCTCGGATAGTTACAGACTTGGCAGACAACTGTTCAGGACAGAAGAGTAATACTGAGAAGGCCGTGCCAGTGTCCAGGAGGAGATTGAGCTCCTGGCACTCTACGGTCAGCTTTACCTGGGGCTCTGTGAGGGTGATGGCTTGTGCTGGCACTTGCCCCAGGAACCCTCAGTCCTGCAGTTGGATCATCTGTTCAGACACCTCAGGCCCTGGGAACCTTCGTCCCCTAGGACAGTGTGCCTTCCAGCGATCCCCTTGGCACAGTGGGCAAGGACGAGGTGGTGGTCAATTCCTCTGGGGCCAATTTCTTATAAAATGTCCCTTCAGATCGAACTGGTGACAAGCTCTGCACTGGTGGCTAACCCGAGCCTTTCCCTCATGTGAGCCCCTGGGGTCTGCTTGCCTGAGGGCCATGACTAGGGCTGCGGCTTTTCTCTGGTCTCTCCTGTTCCTTTCAGCCTGTTCCTCCTAGTCTCTATTGTAAAACACCGAGGTTGCCAGGTTCAGTAATGACTCTAGACTCTGATCTGGTCCCAAGGCCAGCTTCTAGGACCTTCCTTCTAATACCTGCTGCTGACTGTCTAATAAACTTGTCCTTTAGTATTAACTGACCCTTGATGGATTCTGGTGACAGGGGCGTATACCTTCTCAAGGCCTCCTGCAATCATCCAAGGAAAGCCATTGGGTTTTCCTTGAGTTATGGTGGATAACATTGCATAGTTCGTGGGCTTCTTCCTAGTTCACCTTAATACCTCAAGTATGAAGGTCAAGAAATGCCTACGGCCCCAGTTCCCTTGTTCGGAGTCAGGGTCCCAGTGAGGGTCTGTGCCAGGGACTGCTTGTTTGCCTGTAGGAAATCTGTCCTTCTCCTCTGGCGTCCTTAGGTCATATACTTGACGAAGGTACCAGGTGTCCCCAAACTCTTGAGCCACTGCTGGAGCAGCCTTTCTCTCATTGTTAGTTAGGGTTTGATTAAGCAATAGCATGATATCTTTCCAGTCTAATTCGAAGGAATGACCCAGGCCCTGCAGAACATCTTTGTACTTGTCCAGGTCATCTGAAAACTTTCCTAAGTCCACTTTAATTTGCTTTAGGTCAGAAAGTGAGAAGGGGGTGTGCACCTTGGTAGGGCCAAATTCTCCTCCTACTGCCTGTAGGGGGCAGAGTCTGGGCATCCTAGTAGCCTGAGATGCCTTGGCCGTCTTGGCCATTCCTGGCTCCTGTCGGGGTACACGGGCTGAGGAGCCCTGGTTGGCATTGGTGGAGGGAGTAGCCACAGGGAGACCCAGATGTGGAGGTAGTTCTAGGAGGACTGAGTAGGGTATGGGGCACAGGCCTGTCAGAGCTGAGGCTTATTCCTTAGAGAAAAGAAAAGTTGCACACAGGGGACCTTAAACCATTTACCCTTGCTTTTACAAAACAGGTCTAATTATAGAATAGGGTCATAATCTGTACATCCTTTAGGAGGCCAGGTTTTTCCACTCGGCAGGGGGTATTTTGGCCACGCTGTTCAGCAGAGAAAAATTAGCCACTTCTTTTTCAAAGATTGTCTGTCAAATTGGTCCCAATTCTCCAGGATACATTTTTAAGGCGACTTTATTTTGAGAAGAGTAGCACCTATTTGAAATTGAACACAAGGGATGACTGCATCCTCGGTTATTAATTCCAATCACTCAATCTGAGGCGACCCTTAGATAGGGCATTGAATCTGGGGCATCCTCCAGTCAGTATCTTGTAATTTCCTTATGCCCAAGATGTGTGATCATCTTTGGGCCTCCCATGTGCTGGGCTTAATTACGCTACCAGCGCCATGGGTACTCATGCTCACTGTCTGCATGCCTTTAGTGACCACCATGAAGATGTGTGGACTGCTGGGATGGATGGTTCATACCAGTATGTCCCTGGACCAGGCCAGGGAGGCTTGAGAGATGGGTACCAATATTCCCTGGCAAAAGTCCAATTTACACAGGCCTAATTATAAAACTGCCCTAGGAGGGTAAACTTCTAGGGAGGGGCCTCAGAGCACACACTTTAAAGAAGGTGGGGTCACATGGCTGAGGCTGGAACAATGCCCTCAGGACCCAGGCCTCCCCCCTGCCCCATTTTCCATTATAGGAAAATGCTAGGACCTGATTTGACTATGATATTTTAGATGGAAAAGTTCTGCCATAGAGAGAGCCAATCCTAGGCAAGACAAATTGTACATTATTAGATTCTGGCACTATTCAATTGCATTGGGAAATGTATGGGTGACACAAGACACAATGTCCCATAGCCTTCAACTTCTGGATTCCTCAAAAGGCTCCCTCAAGGCTGGCTCCACCAGGGACTTGAACCAGCAACCTCATGGCTACTAGCCCTATGCCTCAACCCACTGTGCTAACGGGTTGTTCCTTTCAAAAAAAAAAGCACACCGGCGAGAAGTTTGCCTTCCTGAAATCTGGACCCAGGTGTGGCCCAGAAAGCCTGGGCAGGGCTTGCAGCCAGTAGGTGCTTTTTGCTTCAGCCATTGTCTCCTTACAAAACGCCAAAAGAAAAATACTGCTTGCTGCTGTGAGTTTGAAAGCCAGGTGTGTCCCTGTTTAGGTGTCTCTTTGCACTGCTGCTGCTGACCCATTGGATGCTGGAAAGGCTTGCCAGGCTGTGTGCCAGGCTGCTGTGCTCCTCAGTCCCATGCAGGTCCAGCAGGCTCTGCCCTCTGCCTTTTCTCCTTAAAGTGGTAGGACAGATTTTAGGAAGTGAGAGGCTTCAGATATTTTCACTTACCGCTCCAAAGTAACATTCTCTTCAGCCATACCTTCTCCTGGCTGGCTCACCAAAGAAGAGACCGGGTTCTGGGGCATGGGGGAGGCTCAGCTCCTCTCTAGGATGTGTTCTTCCAGGCTCTTGGTCCCTCACTCACCCAAGAATGGGAGAGAGAACCCTGCCAGGCGTGGTGCGCTTGTAAGTAAATATTGAACCCCAAGGAGTTTTCAGCAAGTAATTTATTTAGGCAGAGTGAGAAAAAGGAGAAAGAAAAGCAGCTTCCACTAGGTCGTGGAAGGGGATCCAGATATGGAGTCCACCCGGATGTGGGAGAAGGAGACTTTTAACCTGGAGTAATTCCCACCCCATTCAAATGTCCTGGCCTATGAAAGGAGTTCCTTTAAACTTCTGCAGGAGTGATTGATCTTTGACTTTTTTTCCCATGTGCTTGAAAGTTAAACAAAGACCTCTAAGATCCTGGATGGAGATGTGGGTGGGGGTATGGCACTAGGAAGTTCTTGCCTTTGAAACTATGCCCCCTTGTGGACCTGGGAGGAGAATACATTCCCTCACTATCCTCCATCATCCTCCCACCCTATCCTCCATTATCCTCCCATCCTGTCCTCTGTCATCCTCCCACCCTATCCTCCATTATCTTCCCATCCTGTCCTCCATCATCCTCCCATCCTATCCTCTGTCATCCTGCCATCCTATCTGCCGTCATGCTCCCATCCTATCCTTTGTCATCCTCCCATCCTATCCTCCATCAATCTCCCATCCTATCCTCTGTCATGCTTCATCTTATCCTCCTTTTGCTTCAGGACGTGAAGTAGCTGTGCTTATCTGCCACTTCATGCAGGCTCAGGCAACCATTCCGTATATTCAAGCTTACATTGAAAACCAGAGCAGCATCAGGATCTGGTGGTGTGACAAAGTAGAAATGTGATGTCAAACACTGGATGCAAAAATTTTGAATTTTCCATCACTTTATCTTTAGAAAAAGTGCTACCTGCTAACAACTAGGGAAGGGGGATATTACAAAGTTCTGTGGTGTTTTGTCCTGTATAGCATTTTTTGTTCTGTTATTTGAGGCTAAGAGTGGATATATGATGAAATATTTAAGTATCGTATGTTAGTGTAGCATGCAGATGCATATCAGGTTTTGAAAGTGATGATTACTATGGAATGTTAAAAATATATTGTTTAATTTCTAAAACCTGTGATGCCATAAGCAGCATTGGGAATGAAGGCTTTGTGCTAAAATAAACTGTGCACAGAAAATTTCAGTTCGAGCTGGTTGTCGTTGAGTTATTACCTCATAGAGACAATCAAATTCTGTTTGGAATTATATTATTTGGTGTCGGCTCTTCCTCAAACATTTAAGCCAAGCTTTGGACTGCTAATCTCGCTACGTTGTGAATTCTGATTACTTTTGAACTCCACAGCTTTGAATCGTCCACTGGTGGTGCTGGTGGTGGTGGCCTTCTGGTAAGTGAGTATTACCTTCTATAAGGAAAGGTGGATACTGGATACTAAGCCTCTAGAAGGTGGCTTTGAATGATTGTGTGCTGACAAGAATGCTTGAAACCTTCGTAGTTCCTCAATTCGTGAGAGGTAAAGCTCACACGCTGCAACAAAGGTCTTTTAATTACAGAAGTTCTCTTTGGAATATCAAAGATTGTTGTAATAATCTGCTTCAATTTTTCAGTTAAGTGATAAAATAAATAAAAAAAAAACAGTTTTTTTTTTCAGTGAACAAGTGATTCATTCTCATAGTGGAAAATTAGAAAAAGCCAAAAGACAAAGGAAAAGATTACCCTTCATCCCACTACCACAAAGTAATCTCTGATAACATTTTGGCTACATCCTTCTGTATAGATCTATGTTAATTTTGAAACAAAATGGAAAAACAAGCAGGTTTTGGTGGCTCATGCCTGTAATCCCAGCACTTTGAGGGGCCAAGGCAGAAGGATTGCTTGAGCCCAGGAGTTTGAGATCAGTCTATAGGGAGAGATGGCCTCTACGAAATAGTCTAAAGATTAGCCAGGCATGGTGGCACGCTCCTGTAGTGCCAGCTACTTAGAAGGCTGAGGTGGGAGGGCTACTTGAGCCCGGGAGTTTGAGGCTACAGTGAGCTATGATCGTGCCACTGCACTCGAGCCTGGGTGACAGAGTGAGACCCTGTCTCAAAAAAAGTGGAAACGCGGTGCATACAATTTTTTATAAACTTGCTTTTTAAGATTGTACAATACATTATAAATATCTATTCCTGTATGCAACATATATTTCAGTAACAGTGTTTAAAAGGCTGTTTTTATAATATAATATCTGTTCTGTAATATAAATGCGTCATAATTGATTTAGAAAACCCCATTATTGTACATCTAGTGTGCTTTTTATTTTGCTATGAATATACATCTTTGCACCCATTACTACATCTGTTTTTAAATTTTTCTTTTTTTTTTTTTTGAGATGAGTCTCACTCTGTCACCCAGTCTGGAGTAGTGATGCGATCTCAGCTTACTGCAACCTCCACCTTCTGGGTTCAAGTGATCCTCCTGCCTCAGCCTCCTGAGTAGCTGGAATTACAGGTGCCTGCCACCATGCCCAGCTAATTTTTCTATTTTTAGTAGAGACGTTGTTTCACCATATTGGTTAGGCTGGTCTCAAACTTCTGACTTCAGGTGACCCACCTGCCTCGGCCTCCCAAAGTGCTAGGATTACAAGCATAAGCCACCATGCCCAGCCTAGTTTAAATTGTAAAAAATGAAGCGTTCACAAGTTGGATGGTGGTGATGGTTGCAGAGCAGTGGGAATGTACTTAACGTGACTAAATTGTTCACTTAGAAACAGTTAAGATGGTAAATTTTAAGTTATGTGTACTTTGCCACAACTAACAATAAAATAAGATACAATTAAAAAATATTTTAAAAACCAAGGCAATCTGAATAAAATATTGACTTTAGTTAATAAAAAGTTATTAATAATCTGAGTATCATCAACTGTCCAGCCTGAATCCAAACTTCCTTCACGGTCTCACAAATGTCTTTTCACAGTTAGTCTGAAGCAGGAGTTCAGCCAGGTCCCCACATTGCATCTGGAATCTTTAGGATAAGTTCTCGGAAGTGAAATTGCTAGTTAAAAGTATATACATATTTTAAAGAATTTTGCTGCGAATTACAAAATCGTCCTTCATAAATTATGCATCATTAAGCTCCTATTCGCTTTTTTTAAAAGCTGATCTTCTGAAACGATTTCTGGAGAGACCGCCTCCCTGAGCTGGACATTGATTCTTACGGGTCTTCATGTTCTTCCCGGCTTCTGCGCCCACCGCTGTCCACCTTCTTGGCTGTTCCTCTCCATTTTTCACTGTCAAGTTATAACTCAAACTGGAAACCTGTGCAAGAATGTTCCCAGCTCACCAAAACTGCACTTCTCCTTCAGTCTCTCTGGGTCTCACCGGCTGCCAGACACCTCTCCACACGCTCCTCCTTCCCTCCTCCCCTTCTGTTTCTCCGACCCTTGGCGGCTTGCTGGTGTGGGTGGGGAGATGGAGAGTATGGCTGGTGTGGGGTTGAGCGGTGGGGGAGTGGGGTCTGACTTTAAAAAAAGGGTTACAGGAGGAGCAGAAACAGCTTTGAGGGGATCGAAGGTCATAACCACCTGCTCAAATAGAATTTCTGTATCTTTCATGCCTTTGGCTTTGTGACTTTGGCTTCATAGTCTTCCTTGGGTTGTAGCTTTAGAGCCCTATAAAAATGGTTGAGGGATGGAGCCACGAGAGAGAGAGGCAGATAACATTTATTGAGCATGCGTTAGGTGCAGGGATGGCACTTGCCATCTCATCTAATCCATTCAAGACTCTATGAAGTGGACATCACTTTCTGATGAGGAAACCAAGGCACAGAGAAGGTGAATAAGCTGGTCTAGCGGTCCCTGGTGTGCCTTGAACCCCTCCCTGCACCAGGAGTCTCTCCAGTCTGGGTTGGGTGGCTGCTCTGGGCGAAGAATGACAGGTTTACGAGCATGGGTGGTGGGGTGGAGGTGGGGGGCAGCAAAGCCAGCAGATGACTCAGTCTGCACACCAAAGAGACAAAAGGAAATAAGAATAAAAAGTCCAACACATAATTACAGAATTCATAAGCCCTTGAACTTTTCCTGAACTCTCCTAAAATTTCCTTTAAAAAATACCTTTAAGAGATAAATCAAACAAAAATTTAGAATTTTTTTTTTTTTAATTTTAGCAAAATAAGAAAAAAAGAATTTTTCCTCTGGAGCCAGGAGGCACCATTTCACAAGGGTTAGGAGGGAGTTCTCTACTTTCTCACTCTGAGCCCAGAGGGGAGACCTGATTCAGGGGATTAAGCAGTCAAACGTGAGTCCTCGAGGTGCAGCTGGGGAGGAAGAGGAGGCCGAATAAATCTTACTTTCATTGGCCAAGTCTCCAGTGATCTAATTATAGCAGGAAGATATACTGAATGCCAGACCAAAGGAAAAGGCACAAAGCCTGCCCGAGTGTCAGCAGTGTTGTTATCTGTGCCGTTGGGGTTTGCAGAGGACCTGGTTAGCATCGACTCCAGACTCTGCTTCAAATGCAGGGCCGTTCTCCTCTCAGCCATCCTGGAGCTTCTTGGGCTGATCATGTGCTTACGGGACTGTGAGTGTGTGTGTCTTCCATGCGCTCATCTGAGGCTGCATTCCTCATTTCTGATATTAACAAGGTCTGTAAAATCCAGCATGAAAAACGAGAATGATGGACGGAGGAGAGCCAAAAGCCTGTGATCTGAGTTCAGGTGGCAAGCATGAAGCTATTCAGTTTTAGGAGGTTGTGGCTGATGGGGGAAATGAGAATTATCAACTCACAAACATGAGTTTGTTCACCAGATCTGGGGGATGAGACAGAGAGGGTCTCTATGAAGCTGGAAACAGGTGGAACTTTAGAATGAGGAAAAACGTTCTTCATCTAATTTGTATGGATTTATTATGAATAAAAACGTAGAAGATAGATCCATGGTTTATGTAGTTCTTCCCCTGAACTTGGTGAAAGCAAGCACCAATTATTTTTAGTACCACTTGTGTCCAGGTGGGCCTTCTATTAATCTCCGTCCTGAAGCCTGAAGGTGGGTGAAGTGGCCCAGGTAGCTTGTAGCTAGTCTAAATGAGAGTGAGCTTCAATGGGATCTATATGTCCTGTCCACTAGACTGTGAACTCTTCAAAGACAAGAAGAACCACTTCTTTTTCATCTCTCTGTCTCAGACCTTGATACACAGTCATTGCTGCAAAACGAAGACCCAGAGGCTCTTCATTGTGTGGCTGACTGTTTCATTCTGGTTGCAGCAAAGACTTAGGTAGGGAAGGAGGTAGAGTTGCTCATCAACGCACAGGGAGTGGCTGATGTCTTCAAGGGCTTACGATAAAGTTGAGTGGCAAGTATAGACACAGCGCTCTCTGATGAGAGGTGCTGGTGCCTGCAGGGAACGGGCAGTACCTGAGGGCTTAGCCGAGTTCTGTCTTCAGCCGTTTGTGATGAACTCAGGCTTCATGGCCCAGCTGCGAGGGCTCAGTCAGCTGCCTCTGTAGCACCGCTGTTATTAACATCTGCATGCTACAAAGGAGGGCCTGCAAACTGAACTGCAGTGACCTGATGCTCCAGCTGTTACAGGTGCGACTGCCTGGGGCTGGCACCGTGGGTGGTAAAAGAATTTGCCAAGACAGTTGTAGGTAAAAAAGGCAGGTTTATTAGAGGAAGTATGAAAATACGTTACAAGAGTGCAACGGGCAGTGCAGCAGAGAAGGTGGCGTCTGCCAAGGGGCAGGCACCGGAGGGAAGTTTTGCGAGTTCATGCTGGAGAGGCTACGTGTGGAATGAGGTATTTGGGAAAAGAATGTTATGCCCGTGGGTCGTCTGTGATCGGCCATCTCCCATCTCTCGGAACATTGCGTACTCATCCGGACTCCACACCAGTTACTGTTGTTGTGCAACAAAACCCCCAAACCTGGTGGGGCAAAGCCATTGCTGCTTTATCACGCTCTCAGATCCTGCAGGTCGGGAGCTTGAGGAGAGCACTGCCGGGACTGCTTGACTTTGCTCGGTGATGTCTTGGACCTCAGCTGGGAAGACTCAAATGACTGGGGTCTGCAGTCATCCAGAGGCTTCTTCGCTTCTTTGACACATGGGCTTTCGGAGCTGCTTGACTTCCTCATCACACCAGGATAGTTGGACTTTTTACATCACTAACAGAGGAGTTGTACTGGTCAGGGTTCTGCAGAGAAGCAGAACATACATACATACATATATATATGTGCACATACATTTTGTTCAATGATGGGCCATGTATGTGACAGTGGTCCCGTGAGGTTATAATGGAGCTGAAAATTTTCTATCACCCAGTGACGTAATAGCCATCATAACATCACAGCACAGCACATTATTCACGTGTTTGTGGAGACGCTGAAGTAAATGCTTTCTGCACTGCCTGTTGTTTCAAAGTCTAGCAATACAATCACGTACAGAACATAATATTTGATAATGATAGTAAATGACTACGTTACTGCTTTATGTGTTTACTATACTATATTTTTAATTGCTATTTTACAGTGTACTCCTCCTTCTTATGAAAAGAAGTTAGCCATGAAACAGCCTCAGGCAGGTCCCTTAGGAGGTATTCAGAAAAAGCCATTTTGGCCAGGCACGGTGGCTTATGTCTGTAATCCCAGCACTTTGGGAGGCCAAGGCAGGTGGATCACCTGAGGTCAGGAGTTCGAGACCAGCCTAACCAACATGGAGAAACCCCACCTCTACTAAAAATATAAAATTAGCCAGGTGTGGTGGTGCATGCCTATAATCCCAGCTACTCGGGAGGCTGAGGCAGGAGAATCACTTGAACCTGGGAGGTGGAGATTGCAGTGAGCTGAGATCTCATCATTGCAGTCCGGCCTGGGCGACAAGAGCAAAACTCCATCTTAAAAAAAAAAAAAAAAAAAAAAGCCAGGTTTGGTGGCTCACGCCTGTAATCCCAGCACTTTGGGAGGCCAAGGCGGGTGGATCATGAGGTCAGGAGATCAAGACCATCCTGGCCAACATGGTGAAACCCTGTCTCTACTAAAATACAAAAAATTAGCCAGGCGTGGTGGCACGCACCTATAATCCCGGCTACTGGGGAGGCTGAGCAGGAGAATCACTTGAACCTGGGAGTCGGAGGTTGCAGTGAGCCAAGATCGTACCACTGCACACCAGCCTGGAGACAGAGCAAGATCCATCTAAAAAAAAAAAAAGGATGGCATTGTTATCCTAGGAGATGACAGCTCCGTGCATGTTATTGCCCTTGAGGGCCTTCCAGTGGGACAAGATGTGGAGAGAGAAGACAGTGACATTGTAGCTGAAGATCCCGACCCCGCGTAGGCCTAGGCTAATGTGTGTGTTTGTGTCTTAGTGTTTAACAAAAAAGTTTAAGTGAAAACAAAATTATTTAAATAGAAGCTTATACAATAAAGATATAAAGAAAGAAAATATTTTTGTACTGCTGTAAATGTGTTTGTGTTTTAAGGTGTTATAAGAGTCAAACATCTAAACAAAATTGAAGTTTACAATGTAAAAAGTAACAGTAAGCTAAGGTTAATTTATCATTTTAAAATAAATTTAGGGTAGCCCAACTGTACATGTTTCTAGCCTACAGTAGTGTACAGTAGTGTCCTAGGCCTTCACATTCATTCATCACTCACTCTTTGATTCACCCAGAGCAGCCTCCAGTCCTATGAGATGCATTCATGGTAAGTGCCCCCGACCGGCAGACCTTTTTCTGTCTTTATACCATAGTTTTTCTCTACTTTTTCTACATTTAGCTATGCTTAGAAACGCAAATACTTATCATTGTGTTACAGTTGCTTATATAGCATTTGGTATAATGACGTGCTGTACAGGTTTGTAGCCTAGGAGCAATCGGTTCTACCGTCTTAGCCTGGGTGTGTAGTAAGCAACGACATTTAGGTTAGCGTAAGTTCACTCTATGATGCTCACACAGTGACAAAATTGCCTAATAATGGATTTCTCAGAAAACACATGCCTGTCGTTAAGCAAAGCATGACTATACATGAAATACATATTTATTCAAAATATATTTATTATGAAGAATTGGCTCATGGGATTTTGGAGGCTGAGGAGTCCCATGATCTGCTGCCAGAAAAGCTGGTGGTACAATTTATTCCAAATCTAAAGGCCCAAGAACCCGAGAAACCCAAAGGTAACTCCCAGTCTGAAGGCCAGAGAAGGTGAGATGAGATACTCTAGCTCATCAGTGAGGCAGAAAAAAAGAGGCTCAAATTCCCAAATTCCTCCACCTTGCTTCTATTCCGGCCCTGAAAGATGCTCATCCATCTCGGGAGGGCAGTCTGCTTGACTGAGCCCACCCATTCAAATGCTGATCTCATGGAAATATCCACACAGCACACCCGGAAGTAATGTTTATGCTGGGTCCTCACTGTCAGTCAAATTGACACATAAAATTACCCACCACGAAAATGTTCTCAATGAGCAAGATGAAAGTCACCTAGTGTCATTTCCACTGTCCTCTCTTGGTCAATGCAGTCATACGTCTGCCCAGATTCATGGGAAGGAACAAAAACTCCACCTCTCATTGGGAGAAGTGTTGAAAAAGTTTTAGCCATGTTTTAAAAGTGCTGACATTCGCCACCTCAACCAAATTTTGCTTTTTCATCTCATGCAAACTTTTTCTTATAAACCAACTTCATTGAGGTAAAATGTACATGCCATAAAATTCACTCACTCTAAGTGTACAATTCAGTGAGTTCTAGTAAAGTTACTGAGTTGTGCAACCATTACTATAATCCTGTTTTGGAACTTTTTCATTCCGTCCAATTAGATCCCTTGTGGCTGTTTACAGTTAATCCTGTTCTCAGCCCCAGGCAACCACTAATTTACTTTCTGTTGCTCTAAATTTGCTTTCTTTTTGCACACAGACATTTAAGGTAAAAGAAGCAGGGCTTGAGCTTTGAAAAGATGTCCCTCCATCCCTCCGCTCTCACTCCTGCCACCATGCCTCCCTCACCACTTCCATCTGATTCCTTTCCTCTTCTTGGGGCTCAGCAATCCAGACTCTGGTGACCCACCTGAAGGTGAGTCCCAGGGCTCCCCATTTGTATATTAAGATGGGCCTGTCAATAGCACCTACGCGTCGGATGGTGAGGAGGACTGTGTGCATTAATGAAGGCAAAGGGCTTTGAGCAGGGTTTTGCACACAGTAGATCCTTCCAAACAGGGTGCCCTCTGCAGTTTTAGCTATTTATATCCATCGGCATTAAAATGCTGGGGAGTGGGTGTGAGAGTTGGCATTCTACAGAGGAGGAAACTGGAGACCAGAAGTCTCACAGCTCATAAATGTTGGAGCGGGTTGGGCGTGCAGCTCTTGACTTGAGATAACTCCCCATCTGAAAGTTTTCAATCACATTTGCAAGGTCCCCTTTTCCATGTAAAGTAACACATTCACAGGTTCCGGGGACTGGATCTCTGGGGGGCATTTACATCAGTAAATGTTTCCTACTGAAACACAGGGTTTGGAAAAAGTTCCCATTGCCTGGCACACTCAAGTTCTTTGTATGTTTCAAGATATGTTTCTGAAAAAGTTTCAGATATATTAATTTATTTCGGATGCCTCAATATAAGGGCAGGAGCAAACTAAAGCTTTCACTACTCTCCACAAACATTCCTTAGAGGAATGAAAGCAGACTGTGGAGAGAGAGAGAGAGAGAGAGAAAGAGAGAGAGAGAGAGAGAGAAACAAACAAAGGATATTGAGTTTGGTTTGGGAAACTGAATTCACCCCACCCCCTCTTAGCTGGTAACTGAGTTCCTGTACCAGACTTGCCAGTGAGTAGGTATATTACTTAACCTCTCTTAGCTTCTCTTATTTCCAGGGGGGGATTATGAGGATTAGAGGTAAAGCATAAAGGTGCTTAACATTTAGTAAATGCAAGATACATTGTACCCAGTATGGCAGTCACCATTACCATCATCACCACGACCACCACACCACCCCATCCATCACCACCACTGTCATCCCTGTCATCACATTAGCATTTTCACCATTCTAGTTTTTATAAAACGTGCTCTTACTTGGTCAGTGGAGGGGTGATTGCTATCCATATCACCCTTACCTGCACCTGCATCATTTATTCTCCTCTCCTGTGGTTATTAAAGATAAACTTAATGTGCTTTGAGTGAGGACCATGCCACATGCACTGTAGACCACTATTCCCTCTTTTCTACCAACGTGGTAGGCAGAATAAAAGCGCCCCCTAAGATGGTCACATCCCAGTCCCCGGAACCTGTGAATATGTTACTTTACATGGAAAAGGGGACTTGGCAAATGTGGTTGAAAACTTTCAGATGGGGAGTTATTCTGGATAATCACAAGGGTCCTTAAAAGATGGAAGAGGGAAGCAGAAGTTCAGAGTCAGAGAAAAATTTGAAGATGTTGTGCTCCTAGCCTTGAAGATGGAAGAAGAAATGCAGTTGGCCTTAAGAAGCTGGAAAAGGTGAGAAACGCGTCCTCTCTTGGAGCCTCTAGAAGGAACACAGCCTGGGCAATATCTTGGTTTCAGCCTCAGAAGACCCAGTTTGGACTTTGGACTTCTGGAAACATAAGGGAATACATTTATGTTGTTTTAAGGCACAATTTATGGTGACTCGTTCCAGCAGCAATAGGAAACTCATACCCCAACGACTTTGCTCCAATTCCCCCTCTCTCCTGGACCATGTCTGTCTGGACACTCTCATTGTGCAAAGTCACCTAGTAAAGAGAACATCCTGTGAGCTCACATCCCTCTTTGGATTCCCACTAGCTCCACTCCTCTCTTGAATGAACCTGCATCATGCACTTGTCCTTACACTCCACTGGGACTCTTCTTGTCAGGTGACCTCTATGGGTCAGTTCTGAGTCCTTGCCTTACGTGGCCCATCAGCAGCTTTTGCACAGTGCCTCGCTCCTCAGATTCCTTCCTCACTGGGTCTCTGGGGGCTCCTCTCTCAGCTGTCTCCTACACTCCTGCCAGCTCCTTCTCAGTCCCCATCGCTGGTTCTTGTCCATCTTCCTAACTTCTAAATGTTGAAGGTCCCCTGATCCAGCTCCTGATCACTTCTTTTCTCTATTTGCATTTATTCTCTAGGTGGTCTTATTGGGTCTCATGGTTTCGAAGACTGCTCAAAGACTGAAGACTGCTCAGTCTGGGCCTGCAACCTGTGATTTCTTTTGAATTCATATTCTCACGGCAGCTGCCCGCTCCATGTCTCTACCTAGACATCTAACAGGCTTCCCAGAGATGAAATGTCCTAAATCCAATTCCCGATTTCTAACACTCAGTCCCAGTCCTTCTCCTCCCTCCAGAAAATAGTGTCTCTATATTTCTAATTGGTGAGGCCCCACATTTTAGAGTCATCCTTAATGCTTTTTTTTTTTTCCTGCTCACCATCCCTCATGATACATCAGCAAATAGTCAGGTCTATCTCAGTATATATCCAGAATTCAACCATTTTTAACCACGGACACTACTCCTGAAGGTCTGATGGTCCGAACTTCCTTCTGCTTTCCCTAGTTCTTTCTAGCTGGTCTTGTGGCCTCTATTTTTGCCCTCTGAGAGTCTAATTCTGAACCTAGCAGCAGATGGACTCTTATGATGCAAATCATAGCACGTCACTCTTCCACTTAAAATCTCCCAATGGTCCCACTTTTACCTTAATCCCACTTAAGGTAAAAGTCGAAGTCCTTAGGACAATGTGGTTGTCCCAGAGCTGTGCATCAGGTCTCCCTCCAATGGCACCTGCTGTGACAAGGGTGGTTGGTGGACAACCCCCAGTGCCGCACCTTCATTTGCTGGGGTGTTCCTGCTGGGTCCACTCTCTGGGCTGCTCCTGCCAATCACTAGGCATGGTGAGGGTAGTGAGCCAGCCAGGACATTTCCATTTGGGATGGAACTTGTCTATGGGGAGATCTCTGCTCGAGGGTCCCTGTCACTCTGCCCGAGATGTTCTCTTGCCTGCATTGCTGCTGTGCTTCCTCCTCCACAGCCCTCCTTACTTCCCCGTTTCCTTCCAGAGGTGTCAGATCAGCAGCATTGTGGTCTGAAAGCGCTTCTTTCATGTCTCTGCTCATATGCCTCCTTGTCTGAGAAATTCCTTGACTACTCTGGGAACTAGAAGTGCTGCCCCCTTTTTTCCTCTCCCCTGGGCCTGGTTTATATTTCTTTGTATTGCTCATCACCAGCTGACATAGTCCAATCTTCTTGGTTATAATTGCCCTCCTCTTCCAGGAGGGCACACGCTCCACAATATGGTCTGTTTGTCTGTTTCATTCATTGCGGCATCCTCAGCACCAGAACAGTGCCAAGCACTCAGGTGACAGCCTAACGTATGTTTGTTCAATGAATGGACAAATGAATGACAGAACTCTCGGGTTTTATTTTATCTGATACCTAGGGAAAATTATCTTGAGACCAGAGTGCAGGTCAGCTGGACCTTACCTAAAGATCTCTCTCTCTCTTTTTTTTTCAAGTAGCAACTTTATTGAGATATGCTTCTCATATCATAGCATTCACACATTAAAGTGCTCAATTCAATAGTTTTTAGCATATTCTGAGTGTGCAGCTATCACCATAGTCAATTTTTGAACATCACCTCCTAGTCCTCCCCTCACTGCCTAGTCTGAGGCAATCCTAAATCAGTCTACTCCCTGTGTCTATGATTTCCTGTTCTGGACATTTTATATAAATGGAATCATATAATAAACAGTCTTTTCTGTTTGGCTTTTTTCACTTAGCGTAGTGTTTTCGAGGTTCATCCATGTCGTAGCATGTGTCAGAACTTTGTTCTTTTTTATGGTTAAATACTATTCCACTCTGTGGTTACGAGATAGTTTTGCTTGCCCATTCATCAGACAATGGGCATTTGGGTGGTTTCCACTTTTTGGCTAATACGAATAATGCTGCTATGAACATTCAGTTATAGGTTTTTGTGTGAACACTGGTTTTCATTTCTTTTGGTTATGTACCTAGGAGTGGAGCTGCTGGGCCATAAGGTAACTGTGTATTTAACTTTCAGCAGAACTGTCAGACTGTTTTCCAAAGTGGCTGCACCATTCTAATGATCCCTTATGACTTGAATGATCTTTAAATTCTACCTTTGACTACCTACATGATTTTAAAAAATTAATATAATTTAGAGCAGTCCCCAGTGTTCCTCTTAGATACAGGAGTTTAAAAATGGAATTTAATCAAAGAGATTGAATGTCTTGCTACTCAGTGCTGGCACTCAGTGCTCTGGAATTCATTCAGCAGCCAGATGTATGGAATCTACAATAGTCAATTGGGAAGGCAGAGTGGTGCCCTCACCAGGGAAGGCCTTTCAATTCCAGCGGCATTTACTTATTGATTGTGAAAGCTCTAGCGGGGAAAGGGGTGGCTTTCCCGGAGGCTTTCCTGTAGTCTTCTTTAATGCTGTCTAATTCTGAAAGTGGGCCCAGGATGTGTTGAGAGGGCCAAATTCAAAGTGGGGAGGGTCGCAGCACCTTGGCTTCCTGCTTCTTCTCGGCAAAGATCTCCAGTTTGAACGTCCCTTGCTAGAAAGACACTGCACAGCAATGTCTAAGTGACTGCAAAGATAGGCTTCTCCCCAGTGCAGACTCAGTCTGCTGGAAAGAGTGCAGCTGTGAACTCAGGAACACCTGCAAATGTAAGCCCGACTCTGCTGGAAGAGCCAGCACGAGCTCAGTCTCCAAAGACCATGATGGGGCCAGGGAAGGACCCTGTGGGGTCCAATTTATTGATTCAAATGGACTATGCAATAAAATGACACAAGCAACAGATGTTCACATTTGCTTTAAACATGGGAACAACTCAAAACGAGTGAAAGGTGAAAATGCCCCTTCGTATTCCTCCCACAGCCTCTCTACTCTCACCAGCCCCCAGCTGCCTGCCCTGCTGTGATCACCCTTAGTAGAGGAGCAGGTGTCCTGCCATACCTCTTCCAAAACATCCCCATCTGAAGGTCACTTTTTATCCCCAGTGTCTGAGAGCGTGTGCCTGTCATCTCTTATCTGAAGGACCCCTTATTGCTACTAGCTGATCCCTAAAGTATTCTAAGTTCAGAGAATGATAGAAAATATTTCTTTTTTTTTTTTTTTTATTTTTTTTATTTTTATTTATTTTTTTTTTTATTGCATTTTAGGTTTTGGGGTACATGTGAAAAACATGCAAGGTTGTTGCTTAGGTGCATACGTGGCAGTGTGATTTGCTGCCTTCCTCCCCTTCACCCATATCTGGCATTTCTCCCCATGCTATCCCTCCCCAATTCCCCACCCCCCCGCTGTCCCCCCCACTCCCCCACAACAGACCCCCATGTATAGTGCTCCCCTCCCTGTGTCCATGTGTTCTCCTTGTTCAACACCCGCCTATGAGTGAGAACATATGGTGTTTGATTTTGTGTTCTTGTGTCAGTTTGCTGAGAATGATGGTTTCCAGGTTCATCCATGTCCCTACAAAGGACGCGAACTCCTCGTTTTTAATGGCTGCATAATATTCCATGGTGTATATGTGCCACATTTTTCCTGTCCAGTCCATCATCGATGGGCATTTGGGTTGGTTCCAGGTCTTTGCTATTGTAAACTGTGCTGCTATGAACATTCGTGTGCATGTGTTCTTATAGTAGAATGATTTATAATCCTTTGGATATATGCCCAGTAATGGGATTGCTGGGTCAAATGGAATTTCTATTTCTAGGTCCTTGAGGAATCGCCACACTGTTTTCCACAATGGTTGAACTAATTTACACTCCCACCAACAGTGTAAAAGTGTTCCTATTTCTCCACATCCTCTCCAGCATCTGTTGTCTCCAGATTTTTTAATGATTGCCATTCTAACTGGTGTGAGATGGTATCTCAATGTAGTTTTGATTTGCATTTCTCTAATGGCCAGTGATGATGAGCATTTTTTCATATGCTTGTTGGCCTCATGTATGTCTTCTTTTGTAAAGTATCTGTTCATGTCCTTCGCCCACTTTTGAATGGGCTTGTTTGTTTTTTTCTTGTAAATCTTTTTTAGCTCATTGTAAATTCTGGATATCAGCCCTTTGTCAGATGGGTAGGCTGCAAAAATTTTTTCCCATTCTGTTGGTTGCCGATTCACTCTATTGACTGTTTCTTTTGCTGTGCAGAAGCTGTGGAGTTTGATTAGGTCCCATTTGTCTATTTTGGCTTTTGTTGCCAATGCTTTTGGTGTTTTGGTCATGAAGTCCTTGCCTACGCCTATGTCCTGAATGGTTTTGCCTAGGTTTCCTTCTAGTGTTTTTATGGTGTTAGGTCTTATGTTTAAGTCTTTAATCCATCTGGAGTCAATTTTAGTGTAAGGTGTCAGGAAGGGGTCCAGTTTCTGCTTTCTGCATATGGCTAGCCAGTTTTCCCAACACCACTTATTGAACAGGGAATCCTTTCCCCATTGCTTGTTTTTATCAGGTTTGTCAAAGATCAGGTGGTTGTAGATATGTTGTGTTGCCTCCGATGCCTCTGTTCTGTTCCATTGGTCTATATCTCTGTTTTGGTACCAGTACCATGCTGTTTTGATTACTGTAGCCTTGTAGTAGAGTTTGATGTCTGGTAGTGTGATGCCTCCTGCTTTGTTCTTTTTGCTTAGAATTGACTTGGCTATGCGGGCTCTCTTTTGGTTCCATATGAAGTTTAAGGTGGTTTTTTCCAGTTCTGTGAAGAAGGTCATTGGTAGCTTGATGGGGATAGCATTGAATCTGTATATTACTTTGGGCAGTATGGCCATTTTCACGATATTAATTCTTCCTAACCATGAACATGGAATGTTTCTCCATCTGTTTGTGTCCTCTCTTATTTCGTTGAGCAGTGATTTGTAGTTCTCCTTGAAGAGGTCCTTTACATTCCTTGTTAGTTGTATTCCTAGGTATTTTATTCTCTTTGTAGCAATTGTGAATGGCAGTTCGTTCTTGATTTGGCTCTCTTTAAGTCTGTTATTGGTGTATAGGAACACTTGTGATTTTTGCACATTGATTTTGTATCCTGAGACTTTGCTGAAGTTGCTTATCAGTTTCAGGAGCTTTTGGGCTGAGATGAGGGGGTCTTCTAGATATACAATCATGTCGTCTGCAAATAGAGACAATTTGACTTCCTCCTTTCCTAATTGAATACCCTTTATTTCTTTTTCTTGCCTGATTGCTCTGGCTAGAACTTCCAGTACTATATTGAATAGGAGTGGTGAGAGAGGGCATCCTTGTCTAGTGCCAGATTTCAAAGGGAATGCTTCCAGTTTTTGCCCGTTCAGTATGATATTGGCTGTCGGTTTGTCGTAAATAGCTTTTATTATTTTGAGATACGTTCCATCGATACCTAGTTTATTGAGGGTTTTTAGCATAAAGGGCTGTTGAATTTTGTCGAAGGCCTTCTCTGCATCGATTGAGATAATCATGTGGTTTTTGTCTTTGGTTCTGTTTATGTGGTGAATTACATTTATAGACTTGCGTATATTGAACCAGCCTTGCATCCCCGGGATGAATCCTACTTGATCATGGTGGATAAGCTTTTTGATGTGCTGTTGTAATCGGCTTGCCATTATTTTATTGAAGATTTTTGCATCTATGTTCATCATGGATATTGGCCTGTAGTTTTCTTTTCTTGTTGAGTCTCTGCCAGGTTTTGGTATTAGGATGATGTTGGTCTCATAAAATGATTTGGGAAGGATTCCCTCTTTTTGGATTATTTGGAATAGTTTCAGTATGAATGGTATCAGTTCCTCTTTGTATGTCTGGTAGAATTCGGCTGTGAACCCATCTGGACCTGGGCTTTTTTTGGGTGGTAGGCTCTTAATTGCTGCCTCGACTTCAGACCTTGTTATTGGTCTATTCAGGGTTTCGACTTCTTCCTGGTTTAGGCTTGGCAGGAGGCAGCTGTCCAGGAATTTATCCATTTCCTCCAGGTTTTCTAATTTATGTGCATAGAGTTGTTTGTAATAATCTCTGATGATGGTTTGAATTTCTGTGGAATCTGTGGTGATATCCCCTTTGTCATTTTTTATTGCATCTATTTGATTATTCTCTCTTTTCTTTTTTATTAGTCTGGCTAGTGGTCTGTCTATTTTGTTGATCTTTTCAAAAAACCAGCTCCTGGATTTATTGATTTTTTGAAGGGTTTTTCGTGTCTCTATCTCCTTCAATTCTGCTTTGATCTTAGTTATTTCTTGTCTTCTGCTAGGTTTTGAGTTTTTTTGATCTTGCTCCTCTAGCTCTTTCAATTTTGACGATAGGGTGTCAATTTTAGATCTCTCCTTTCTTCTCATGTGGGCACTTATTGCTATATATTTTCCTCTAGAGACTGCTTTAAATGTGTCCCAGAGATTCTGGTATGTGGTGTCTTCATTCTCGTTGGTTTCGAAGAACGTCTTTATTTCTGCCTTCATTTCATTGTTTATCCAGTCAACATTCAGGAGAAAGTTGTTCATTTTCCATGAGGCTGTGCGGTTCTGGGTTGGTTTCTGAATTCTGAGTTCTAACTTGATTGCACTGTGGTCTGAGAGACTGTTTGTTATGGTTTCCGTTCTTTTGCATTTGCTGAGGAGTGATTTACTTCCAATTATGTGGTCAATTTTAGAGTAGGTGTGATGTGGTGCTGAGAAGAATGTATATTCTGTGGATTTGGGGTGGAGAGTTCTGTAAATGTCTATTAGGTTTGCTTGTTCCAGGTCTGAGTTCAAGTCCTGGATATCCTTGTTAATTTTCTGTCTCGTTGATCTGTCTAATATTGACAGTGGTGTGTTGAAGTCTCCCACTATTATTGTGTGGGAGTCTAAGTCTCTTTGTAAGTCTTTAAGAACTTGCCTTATGTATCTGGGTGCTCCTGTATTAGGTGCATATATATTTAGGATCGTTAGCTCTTCTTGCTGCATTGATCCTTTT
The DNA here is from genome assembly GCF_030222135.1 of Aotus nancymaae. Taxonomy (NCBI): domain Eukaryota; kingdom Metazoa; phylum Chordata; class Mammalia; order Primates; family Aotidae; genus Aotus; species Aotus nancymaae. The sequence continues at coordinate 87,257,346 of NW_026988442.1, forward strand.
ACCATTATGTAATGTCCTTCTTTGTCTCTTTTGATCTTTGTTGCTTTAAAGTCTATTTTATCAGAGATGAGAATTGCAACTCCTGCTTTTTTTTGCTCTCCATTTGCTTGGTAAATCTTCCTCCATCCCTTTATTTTGAGCCTTTGTGTATCCTTGCATGCGAGATGGGTTTCCTGGATACAGCACACTGATGGGTTTTGGCTTTTTATCCAATTTGCCAGTCTGTGTCTTTTGATTGGGGCATTTAGTCCGTTTACATTTAGGGTTAATATTGTTATGTGTGAATTCAATCCTGTCATTTTGGTGCTAGGTGGCTGTTTTGCCCTTTGGTTGATGCAGATTCTTCATTGTGTTGATGCTCTTTACCTTTTCGTGTGTTTTTGGAGTGGCTGGTACTGGTTGTTCTTTTCTATGTGTAGTGCCTCCTTCAGGAGCTCTTGTAGAGCTGGTCTGGTGGTGATGAACTCTCTGAGTTCTTGCTTGTTCACAAAGGATTTTATTTTTCCTTCACTTATGAAGCTTAGTTTGGCTGGATACGAAATTCTGGGTTGAAAGTTCTTTTCCTTAAGGATGTTGAATATCGGCCCCCACTCTCTTCTGGCCTGTAGGGTTTCTGCTGAGAGATCTGCAGTGAGTCTGATGGGCTTCCCTTTGTAGGTAACCCGACCTTTCTCTCTGGCTGCCCTTAGTATTTTCTCCTTCATTTCAACCCTGGTGAATCTGATGATTATGTGTCTTGGGGTTGCTCTTCTAGAGGAGTATCTTTGTGGTGTTCTCTGTATTTCCTGGACTTGAATCTCAGCCTGCCTTGTTAGGTTGGGGAAGTTTTCCTGGATAATATCCTGAAGAGTATTTTCCAGCTTGGATGCATTCTCTTCGTCACATTCAGGTACACCTATCAAACGTAGATTAGGTCTTTTCACATAGTCCCATATTTCTTGTTGACTTTGTTCATTCCTTTTTACCCTGTTTTCTCTAATCTTCCCTTCTCGTTTTATTTCATTGAGTTGATCTTCGACCTCTGATATCCTTTCTTCTGCTTGGTCAATTCGGCTGTTGAAACTTGTGCATGCTTCACGAAGTTCTCGTGTTGTGTTTTTCAGCTCCATCAATTCGCTCATATTCCTCTCTAAGTTGTCCATTCTTGTTAGCATTTCGTCAAGTCTTTTTTCAAGGTTCTTAGTTTCTTTGCATTGGGTTAGAACATGTTCTTTTAGCTCACGGAAGTTTCTTATTATCCACTTTCTGAAAGCTGATTCTGTCATTTCATCACACTCATTCTCCATCCAGTCTTGTTCCCTTGCTGGTGAGGAGTTGTGATCCCTTGTAGGAGGAGAAGTGTTCTGGTTTTGGGTGTTTTCATCCTTTTTGCGCTGGTTTCTTCCCATCTTTGTGGATTTATCCACTTGTTGACTTTGTAGTTGTTGTCTTTCTGATTTTGGTAATTTTAAGTCTGCTGTGGCAGAACTCATAAACCCCCTGCTCTTCCCCCCAGGTGTTCTGTCCCAGGGAGTTACGGTTTTATGATGTTCCCCTGTGCGGTTGCTGTTTTCCCTGCCCACAAGGTGGCAGCCTAGTCACACTCAGGTTGCAGAGGCTTCGCTAAGCTGCTGTGGGCTCCACCCAGCTTCCGTGTGAACTTCTGGGTGTAGTTAGAACTGCTTCCGATATGTTGGCCCGCCCCTGTAGTGACGGAGTCTCTGTAGTGGCGGATTGCCTTGGTAGAGAACAGCAGGGTGCCTATGGAGAACGCCCCTCCTCCACAGAGCTGGACCGTCCTGGTTTCAGTTGTGTTTCAGGTCTTCTTGCTGGGTAAGAGGGGACACCGTCTCATCTGATCTGCCTCCGGAGCCGCTGCGTTGGCTAAAGCCGCGGCTCTGAGATTCGTGGCGCTGGCCTGGCTCCCCGTTTCAGCTCCCCTTGTTGGCTTATAGGGGACTCAGACTCTCTCACTTTGTACAGTGAGCCGTTGCCTCAGGGTGCCGGCCCAGCGGCTGCGCCTTTCAAGCCAGCGGCGCTGGCGACCCGTGTGGCTTCTCAGCGTGTGAATCTCCTGGTCTGTGGGCAGTAAAAATCAGTCTGGAAATACGGCGTCCACTCACCCTCTGTGCTTTCTCTCGGAGCTGCATTCCCGAGTTCCTCCTAAGCGGCCATCTTGGATCTCCTCGATAGAAAATATTTCTACATGTCCACTTTGGGGTGTCTTTTAGCCCAGCCAGGTGGGAGGAGTGCTCTTAAGTCCCATTATGCTCTCCTTCCTTGTCTACTCTCAGTGAGGCTCCTGTCCATCTGCCACAGACTAGGAGCAAGGCTGGAAGACACATTGCCAGCCCCATCCTTGGATGAGCATGGTTGGCCACATCCTGTACATCCTATATGCCAGGTAGTGTCTCCTGCTCTACTGGTTGCCTTTGGTGTGCTGTTGAACTAAAGGTCCCTTTCCCATTAGGGGTGAGGACGGGATTGAGCACAGGGGATGGAAGGAGTGAATTCTGTTCTGTCTCACACACGTGTATGTGCACAGACACACATGCACACACACATTCATATAGTTTTTTTTTTTACATAAATGCAATTATGCTTTGAGAATTGTTTTGCAGCTAGCTTTTTTCTCCCCCTACACAATATTATGTCTTGGAGATTGTATGTTAGTACTCATTCTTTTTAAGCACTGCCTGGTGGTCCGTAGTGTGGGTGTCCATATTTTATGTAACCAGTGTGTTGAACAAGCATGACTAGAGGGCTATAATCAGAATACAACTTCATTTTACTTCCCACTATCTCTTAAAATGTTGTCAGGGAAGAGTTTCTCTCCATGTCTTAGATAAAAACCCAGCTGGCCCCATGAAGAGGCTATTCATTTATAGGTCACTTTAAGCAGTGGAACAATATTTCTCCCCACCCCCCAGGTTTATTGCAGTATAACTGACAAATAAAAATCATATATATTCAGGGTGTGCAATGTGATGTTTTGACATATGTATGCCTTATGGAATGAGTAAATCAAGCTAACTAACATATCCATCGCCTCACATGCTCATCATTTTTTTGGGTGAGAATGCTTACAATCTATTAGCAATTTTCGAGTGTACAATACAGTACTGTCAGGTATAGGCACTGTTCTGCACATTAGATCTCTAGAGCTTCACTTACAGCTGAAAGTTTGTGCCCTATGACTGACATCACCCCACTGGTGACTCCCAAGCCCTAGGCAGCCACCATTCTACTCTCTGCTTCTATGAGTTCAATTTTATTTTTAGGTTCCACGTTTAAGTGAGATCATGCAGTTTTAGTTTTTCTGGGTCTGGCTTATTTCAATTAGCATAATGTCTTCCAGGTTCATCTCTCTCTCTCTATATATATATATGTATTTTTTTTTTGTTTTTTTTTTGAGATGGAGTCTTGCTCTATCACCTAGGCTGGAGTGCAGTGACGTGATCTCTGCTCACTGCAACCTCCGCCTCCCAGGTTCAAATGATTCTCCTACCTCAGCCTCTTGAGTAGCTGGGATTACAGGCGTGCACCACCATGCCCAGGTACTTTTTGTATTTTTAGTAGAGGCGGGGTTTCACCGTGTTGGCCAGGCTGGTCTCGAACTCCTGACTTCAGGTGATCCGCTTGCCTCAGACTCCCAAAAAGTGCTGGGATTGCAGGCATGAACCACTGTGCCCAGCCAGTTCATCTGTATTGTTGCAAAGGATAGGGTTTTCTACTTGTTCAGGTGGAAAAATATTCTATGGTGTAGATAACACATTTTCTTTATCCATTCATCCATTGGTGCACACTTAGGTTGTTTTCTTTCTGTTGTGATTAATGCTGAAATAAACATGGGAGTGCGGATACCTCTTCAAGATACTGATTTTGTTTCTTTTGTATATATACTCAGAAGTAGGATTGACAGATCTTACAATGGTTATATTTTTAATTTTTTGGGAACCTCCATACTGATTTTTATAATGGCTGTACCAATTTACATTCCCACCAACAGTGTTCAAGTGTTCCCTTTTCTTAACACCCTTGCCAGTAGTTACTATAGTAAAACACTCAATTCAGAAATTAGAATGCTTCTTTCATGTCTCTGCTCATATTAACTTTTTGTAAAATTGTACTTTAGGTTCTGGGGTACATGAGCAGATCATGCAGGCCTGTTGCATAGGTACACACATGGCAAGGTGGTTTGCTGCCTCAATCCCCACATCATGTATACCTAGCATTTCTCCCCATGTTATCCTTCCCCAATCTCCCCACCCCCCACCATCCCTTCCCTAGCCACCCCTAACAGACCCCAGTGTGTGATGCTCCCCTGCCTGTGTCCATGTGTTCTCATTGTTCAACACCCACCTATGAGTGAGAACATGCGGTGTTTGATTTTTCGTTCTTGTGTCAGTTTGCTGAGAATGATGGTTTCCAGATTCATCCATGTCCCTACAGAGGACACGAACTCATAGTTTTTTATGGCTGCATAGTATTCCGTGGTGCACACCAACATATTAACTTTTTAATCTGTCGCCTGCACCTGCCAAGCTGTGGCATGGGTGTGGTAGGGGCACCAGCCTTTGGAGAGGAAGTGTTGGGGGAGTAGTCACTTTCTTCTTTCTTTCTTGTTACTTCATCCAGGGTAAACATGGGAAGGGAGGGGGAGAAAGGGGGCATATATTTCCCTGCTGACTGCTCCTGTCTCAAGACAGCTCTGAATCCCCTTCCCAGGGCTCCTTTGACTTCAGCTCCTCTGATGGGGTAGGGTGTTGAGAACCTCTGGCTGCCCCTCTCCCCGGGTCCCTTGTTTCCCGCTGTCCTCTCCACAAGCCTGGCTTGTTAGAGACCCTCCACCCTTCAGGCTGGCTCTCTGCCTCTCGAATGACCTACCTCTGGGTCACTCGAAGCCCTCACATGTCCTTTCCTGACACATTCTGGGAGCACCACTTTGGGGCAGCTACCAGGCGCCAACACTAAACCTACTCCCTTTCACTTGCCTCTGGATTTCCTGGACAGGATCAGATTGTGTTTCCTAAACCCGAGGGACACACAGCAAGCTCTCTGAGTGTTGACTGGGAAATCTGTCTCTCTGGATGTGTGGTGAAGAGGAGGTGCCCACCCTCCTCCACATGACGTCAGTCTCATAGACTTCAGTGGGGCTCTCTGAACACCCTCCTCACAAAATCCCGCTTCAGCCTTTTTATCACCTTCTGTGTTTGGGAAGGGGTCTCAGTATCTTGCAATCGCTGTTCAGACTCCCCCTGGGAGGTTCTCACAGCCCGTCTTTCACACACTCTCCTGCTTGTGTGCTATCGGTTGTTTCTAGGCACCTCAGTCAAAACTCCTGATTTAATAGGGATTACGTGATCACATTTCCCTACTAATGAACATTTGGTTGTTCTTTTAATTTTTTCCCCCTTTGTTATATAAACACCACTGCTGTGAATATTGTTTTAGGAAAATCTTGGTGCATAAGTGCAGCTATCTTTTTTGACCGGATTCCACACAATTCTGATAGCCTTGGTCATTTGCTTTCTTAGCTCACACAAAGATTTGGCAACTGCTTAGCAGAAATGCCTCTGTCTGAACGTGTTTGTGTCTGTGTGTGCATGAGGGTGCACATGTGCAAGTGTGCCTGTGTGGGTAGACTGGTGTATTGAAAGTTAAGAGACCTAAAGGTGTGGAGTAGGACAGACTGTAGGATGTCTCTGAGCTGCAGACAAATCTACACAGCCACCTGAGCCACTGTGGTGTTGGGGCAATAACTTCCCTTCCTGGCAGCTCGCAGGGACAGCACTGGGTTTCTGGGATGTCAGTGGCAGCACAGCCAGGACACATTTTAATAAGGCATGGAGTGGCTGGGCGCAGTGGCTCACGCCTGTAATCCTAGCACTTTGGGAGGCCAAGGCGGGTGGATCACTAGGTCAGAAGTTCAAGACAAGCCTGGCCAATATGGTGAAACCCTGTCTCTACTAAAAATCCAAAAATTAGCCGGGCATGGCGGCGTGCGTCTGTAGTCCCAGCTACTTGGGAGGCTGAGGCAGAAGAATTGCTTGAACCTGGAAGGTGGAGGTTGCACTGAGCGGAGATTGCGCCACTGGACTCAGCCTCAGTGACAGAGTGAGACTCCATCTCAAAAAGAAAAAAGAAAAAAAAAGAAAGGCATGGAGCAAATGCTGTAAGCCATCACAAAGATTTCTAGAGGAATAGGAATGCTAAAAATTGCTGATAGTGTCAAGAATAGATAATATTTAAAAGAATTTAAAAGTAGGAGATAGAAAGGGTAAGTTTGAGTTTTTAGAAAATTTGCTTATAGGGATTCTCTTATTCCCTGATGGTGCAAATAAGCACTATTATTATTATTATTATTATTACTGAGACAGAGTCTTGCTCTGTTGCCCAGGCTGGAGTGCAATGGTGCAATCTCAGCTCACTGCAACCTCCGCCTCCCAGGTTCAAGTGATTCTCTTGCCTCAGCCTCCCAAGTAGCTGGGATTATAGGTGCCTGCCTCCAGGCCCGGCTAATTTTTGTATTTTTAGTAGAGATGAGGTTTTGCCATGTTGGTCAGGCTGGTCTCGATCTCCCAACCTCAGGTAATCCACCCAGCTTGGCCTCCCAAAGTGCTGGGATTACAGGCATGAGCCATGATGCCTGGCCCAAATAAGCACCATTATGACAAAATATGACATTCAGAGCTTCATAGGGTTATTGATGTGTTTATTTTTGGTATCCAATTGATTGTTGTTGATTGTATAATCCTTGCTAGATAACCTTGAGACCTATGTATTCTCACTATGTCATTCAAAAGCATCATTTCTGACCACAAAAAAATGCTAAAAAGGAAAGACTTTATGCATCTACGATATGATCCTGCTATTCTACTTCTAGGTATTTATCAAAGAGAAATAAAAACATATGTTCACACAAAGACTTCTACATGAATGTTCTCAGCTGCTTTATTCATAATAGCTAAAAAATGGAAACAGTCCAAATGTCCAGAAAACCACTCAGCAGCAAATAAGAATGAACTACAGATACATGCAAAGATGTGGATGAATCTCAAAATCATTACGCTAAGTGAAAGAAGCCAGGCAAAGAGTTCACTCTGTATGCTTCCATTTACGTAAAATGCAACCTAATTTACAGTGACAAAAAGTAGAAGAGTGGTTGCCTGCAGGTGGAGGGAGACAGAAGTGTGGATTGCAGCAGAGCACCAGGAATCTTTTGGAGGTGATAGAAATGTAGGGTATTTTGATTGTGGTGGTGATTTCCGGGGTGTATACAACTATCAAAACTTCTGAAATTTTACCCTTGAAATGGATGCAGTTTATTGTATGTAAACTATTTCTCAGTAAACTTGAAAAGGAAAAAATAAGTATAGTCTTTCTTGAAATCTAGTTTGACTATCTTTTGACTTGATGTAAGAATTAAGGGCAATAGATGTCAAATGCCCAGGACAGTGCCTGGTACACAGTGCTAAGAAAATGAGATGTTACTGTATCAGCATGGAAATAGACATGTCCACAAATGTGTCTTATGTGTACTTGTGTTCCCAGGACCTCTCTGCATGCCCAAAACATTGTTGGTCTTCTATAAATGGTTTTTGGTGATTGGAAGAGATTTTAGGTCATATCAAACAGTCTTTTTTTTTTTTTTTTAAGGCAGAGCCTCATTCTATCACCTAGGCTGGATCTCGGCTCACTGCTACCTCCGTCTCCTGGGTTCAAGCGATTCTCCTGCCTTAACCTCCCGAGTAGCTGGGATTACTGGAACATGCCACCACTTCTGGTTAATTTTTGTGTTTTTAGTAGAGACAGTGTTTCTTCATGTTGGTCAGGTTGGTCTCGAACTCCCGACCTCAGGTGATCCACCCGCCTTAGCCTCCCAAAGTGCTGGGATTACAGGCATGAGCCAGTGTGCCCAGCCATATCAACCAGTCTTAATTTACACCATGACTGGGGCCTGAGGTCAGGGAGGGAATGATATTCTGGTTGAAGAACACTATGGGTAGTAAGATAAAGTGCTAGGGACACCAAAAAGTCTGCCTCAGTTGTCCTCTTCAGAAGTCCATCTCTGCAAGTGCATTCCTGTGCCTGCTCCTCAATGTATAGAATTGGGGGGCTCACAGAAGGAGCTGGAGCAGTGTGACAGATACTACCTGCCATGTTCTCCCAGAGCTGCCTGCAGGAAAGAAGAGCTTTTTCTGTGTGCTGCTTGGGCAGGGGATAATGTGCCTGTGTAGCAACTTCATCTCCCAAGCATAAAATATTGATAGTCTTGGCACTGGATGGAGACCTGGAGACACCCCCTGGAAGGTGCTGTTTGCCAGCAGGTGTTGAATGATTGATGAGTGGGAAATAAAATATTGATGTTCTGAGTCGCACATCAGACCTGTTTCCACCCAACGGGGCTTGCATCTTGTGTTATTAAAGGCAAAAATTCAGAGAATGGGTTACTTTGCCTCTGCTTGGGACATGACAGTTTTTGGCCTGCTGTGACTTGGACGTAGCCCCGAATATTAAGACTGAGGACCTCTGGAAACTTGCTAGATGGATGTTGGAATCAACAACAGGAAATCCTACTTTTCCTGGGTCTGTAAAAGTTACAGTCACAGCTTTGTCAATGCATTCTTCTTACAGAAATTATGTTTATCAAAGTTACACATGCACATACTTTAAAGAGACAAATAGTTCTACAGGGAATATAGCCCTCTCTTCTGCACCCTGGTTTCCCTCCATTTGATCCTCCTCAACAGATAAGCACTTTCAAAACATCTGTAAGCTGATTCTTTTTATGAAAAACAAATAACACGTTTCTATTGCTACTTCTTTTTTTTGGAGACAGTCTCACTCTGTTAGCCACGCTGGAGTGCGGAGGTATGATTATAACTCACTGTAACCTTGAACTCTTGAGTTCAAGCGATCCCCCCACCTCACCCTCCAAGTAGCTGGGACTACAGGCGTGCACCACCATGCTCGGATAATTTTTTAAAAATTATTTTAATAGACATGGGTCTCAGTATGTTGCCCAGGCTGGTCTTGAACCCCTGGGCTCAAATGTTTCTCTTGGTTCAGCCTCTCAAAGTGTTGGGATTACAGGCTTGAACCACTGTGCCCAGTCACTACTTGTTGACTTTAACAATTTCCTTCCTTCCTTCCTTCTTTCTCTCTCTCTTTCTCTCTTTCTTTCTTTCTTAGGAGTCATTCTGTTGCTCAGGCTGGAGTGTACTTGGCTCACTGCAACCTCCGGCTCCCATGTTCAAGCGCTTCTCTTGCCTCAGCCTCCTAAGTAGCTGGATTACAGGAACACACCACAATGCCTGTCTAATTTTTGTATTGTTAGTAGAGATGGAGTTTCACCATTTTGGCCAAGCTGGTCTCAAACTCCTGACCTCAAGTGATCTGCCACCTTGGTCTCCCAAAGTGCTGGGATTACAGGCATAAGCCACTGTGCCTGGCCAACTTTTAACAATTTTTGAATGATCTATGGACAGCTTTGTTGAAGATGAGGTAAGGATTTGACTCTTTCATCTCACAACATAAACACATATGCCCTTCTGTACCCTTCATTTCCCCTGTACAATTATACTAGAATTTTGGTTGCATCATTATTTGGTATTTACATTATTATGGAAAAGTGAAGACATTGATAGGTGAGCAAGTAGTACACTAAGATTACACTTACTTTCTTGAGCTGCTTTTGGTTTTTCCTTGGAGTTAGGAAACCTCTTGTTTTGGGTTTGTCTGCTGAATGTTCCATCTGCTTATCATTCGTTCAACCCCTAAACTCCTTGCCAATGGTCTAAACTTCTTCTCAAGATGTTCAGATGCATCAGCTATCCTATCAGCTTTATCTCCTGAGGTCTGCTGATTTTCTCCAAGACGAACTGGTTGCCCTTTGGTCTTGGTGCACAGTGTGATTGTGGAGTGTCTCTCTGCATCATCCAAGGGATTCCCTCGTGTGTGTGTGTGTGTGTGTGTGTGTATATATATATATTTTTTTCCCCCCAGTTGGATGTTCTTTCCCTCATCTTAAAAACATAAGTCCATGAAGACAGAGCAAACAGAAGATGAAATCAATGGATCCAATTTTTGGAAACTGGAAGGCAAGATGAATGAGTGAGGGATGAGTGCTGTGTCCCAGGGGTTTTTTTGTGTGGGTACTTGCTTATTTCGGTGGAACACAGGCTCCATCAGCTTCCTGAGAAATGATGCCAGGCAGTCACAGTTTTTTTATTTTGGAGGGTGACTTTGTATATGTTTATGATAGTTTAGTTGAGTATGAAAGTTTAAATAGGGAATTGTTTTCTTTCATAATTTTGAAGACTTTGCTTTGTTATTGTCCACCTTTTGAAAAGTTTGAAAATTTTTTTTTTTGGTGGCATTTTTATAATATGAAAGCTTGTAGACTCTTGTCTTTGTACCCAGAGATTTAAAATTTATGATAAAGTGTCTTTGTTAGGGTCTTAGTTAATCACTTTAGAGGTATTAGTTGAGCCAGCTTTTTTAAAAAAGTCAACTTTATTGAGGTTTAATTTGCACACAACAAATGCAAGCATTTTAGGTGAACAATTTCATGAGTTTTGATAATTGTATAAAAGACTCACTCTTCTAATTCGTTAGTTCTGAAACATTCCTAGAATTATTTCTTTGATAATCTTTTTCCTTACTGTTTTCTTTGTTCTTTCTTTTTTGGAATTTCTATTATTTGGACATTGGACACCCTGGAACAATCTTCTAATTTTCTCGTGTTTTCTCTCTGTCAGGAAAGAGTTTTGGGATCCTATTTAGTGTACTCTTCTGGGTCATTTGATTCTATAAAGCCCTCCACCTTCCATTGTCTTTCAGCTAGAGTTGTGGAAAACTAAGAGTAATGTAAATGACTCCCTTCCATAGAGATGCAAATATACTTTGCCTGGTGCAGGTGCGAATTGATATCCCTCTTTCCCAGTTTTGCACTGGTCGACATGCTCACTTCAGCATTCTCTATTGTCTATGTATCTGCTCTTTGATTTCTCCACTGAACCATTTGCAACATCTTACGATTCTCTTATTAATTGATGGGTTAAATAAAATCTTTGACATGTGGTCATTTTAATGTCTCAACTTTTTATATTTTTCAGTCTAGCTTTTCACTCTACTGTAGGATATTTTCTTAACTTTATATTCCAAACTTACTACTGCATTTCTTATATCTGGTTTCATATTTTTAATTTCCAAGAGCTCTTTTTGTTTCCTGAATGAAAACTTAGGAAAATAAAAACTCTGTTTTTATTTCATGGACAGAACACTTGATCTTATGTATCTGAGGTATTAAGGGCAGTTGATTTTGATATTATCTTCTCTTGCATAGTTCTGTTTCTTCCAATTTGCTTTACTCTGTTTTGGCATCTGGTGTTCTTGTTGGTTGTTTTACTCAGATGTCTGGCAACTTTCTCTGTTTACTCTTGATCAGTAGTGATGCTGTGAGACTGACAGGCAGTTTGGACACTGTGAGTGGTCGTCAACACAGGCTGATCTGGCTGGGCTGTTCCATTGGGGAGCCTCTGACATCAGCATCTTTGGGTCTTTTTCTCAGAGATGTTCCCCATCTCTGGTTTAGTATATTTGCACCTAGCTGACAGCACCCTGTGAGGCTCTGAATTCTATTTGTAAATGCCCACTTCACTATTTTCAAGAAAATAGTATCTCCACCCTGGACTCTGCCTGGTGCCTTTGGTCTGAAGACCCTTTGCTTTATCATCTCCAGAGAATAAGCCTCCAGGTTTCTGCTTGGTGATGGGTAGCAGTCCCAGGCTGTGTGGAGTTGGGGAGGTTACTAGCTTTTATATGGACATTTTATTTATCCTTCCGTCTTCAGTCCTCTTTTTCCGCCACTTCCAGAGATATTAGGTACCTCTAATTCTTGAATGTTTTATGGGCAGTGCAGGGTAATTTGGTTGCTTCCAGGCTCCAACTACTAAAACCAGCTAAGGATTCTGTGCTCTTAAACATTTTCTTTTCTTTTCTTTTTTTCGCTTCATTATCAATGCAGAGCCCTTGAACGTTCTAAATCCATTCTCGCTCATTCATCTTCCCTTCCAGTTTCCAAAATTTGGATCCAGTGATTTCATGTTCTGTTTGCTCTGTCTTCATGGATTTGTGTTTTTAAAAATTCATTCCTAATTGTTTTAGGAGGATTTTGGAGGAAACAAAAGTAGAATTGTCACCAAAATGAACCCAGCCTCATCTAAGCAATTGGAATTTTCCTTTTCCAGTTTTTTTTCTTTCGTCTCTTTATCTGTAGGCACAGCTGCTTGAAGAAATCAGGCACTGCAAGAGCTTTGGGACCCTTTGCCAAATACCAGAAGATCAGACCTTCATGAAACTGGCGCAGACTGGAACAAGTGACCCCTAGTTACCTGTAGATCATTAACATATCATTATAATGCTGAAATCTCCTCCTCTAAAAGAAAATCTCTGCCATTTTTTGAACACGCGATGTGTGGAAAATTATGTTTGGAACTGCACCTGCGTGTCTGGAACTCCACCCTACATGCTTACATCTCTCCTGCCCTGCATTTAACTCTAAGATTCCCCTGTCCCCCAACACTCCAGAGGAGGGGAAGATGCCTTTAGAGCAAGAGCTACCTCTTCTCCATTCTCTGGGCATTGAACAAAAACCAATTGCGTTTTCTTTTTCTTTCTTTTTCTTTTTTTCCCAATTGGATGTTCTTTCTTTGCAACCTATATAAAGTAGGAAAAAAAAAACCCTCAGTTTACCAGTGACAAAAGCAGGTGTTTATTTTAAATATTTTCTTGGGATTTCAATGCCTCCTTCACTTCAATTTTCATTTCTGCAATTTACCTGATATCAAGAAGCAGTATTATAGTGTTAAAAGGCATAGGAAATGGCACTAGGCAGTGATAAATTAGAATTCTGTGTTTCCTTCTCATGAGCTGTGTAATATTGCTCAGGCCAGTCCCTGTTTCTCAGCCTGAGTACAGTCATTTGAAAAGTAGTCATTGTAGTCAAAGTCATTGGAAAGTAATAATACTTACGATTTGGGGTTGTGATGTGGATGAAATGTAAAGTATGTAACTTGCCTGACTTTCCAATTCTTTTTGCTTTGATACATTCTTTCCTTTGACATATTCTTTCTCATTACTCCTGAGAATGTCAAATTTAGGACCAGCACTTCCTGCAGAATTGTATGAATATGGCTTCACCAAGAGCAGGCAACATGAATTTGGTGGCCAGTCCATGAAACGTGAAAACCTCTTTTTCCTAAAGCAGACATGTTCATAATCTAGTGGGCATCTGTCAGATGAGTACAGTGTTTGAAAGTGGGAGGAGTTTGGACTTTGGTCCCAAACTTTCTTGGTGCTTCTGCTCAGTCTTCCATGGGACAATTTTACTTCCACCATTTTGGACTCTGAAGCCTGCAAAGAAGCTTCTGGCTGCCATATTGTTTTGCCTCTCATTTCCAAATTGAGCCTGTCATGCAACTAAACTCAACTGTATTCCATCAGAGACAGCAGAAATTATTTGACTCTGCCTGAAGTTTCTATCATTTTCTTTTTTACCCTCTGATGTCTTTTTGCTAGATGCCTTCCTCTTCTGTGGAAGTGATTTTTTCCTGCCCTCTGAGAAGACTTTCTAGCTCCAATCAACTTCTGTTCTGTGTTTGTTCCCCAGGATGCTTCAGAGTTTCATCCAGAGTTCCTGACATGCCACTGATTTTCTGGAATTGCCTTTTTTTGGTTTTCTTTTTCCCTTCGCTCTCTCATAATATATCCCCTTTGGGTGGGCCCATGAGGAAGAGTTCCGTCAGGTATAAGTACTGGGAATAGCTGAGCTTCCCCTGAATATCTGACTGAATTTTTATCTTATGGATATTTCTGGAGTATGTAGCACTCCTTCATTGGCTGCCTGGAAGCTCAGAAAAAATATTGGACTTGCCCCAAGCAAGTGCACAGAACCTCACAATATGCACTATGTATAATGCTATCCTTAACTTTGTCTTATTTTTCCCATATCTATTTTTCTCACATTTATTTTTTAAACTTACTTTCTATGCATTTTTTGTTATACTGCAGCAAGTCTTTGTTAGAATGTGATGATATATATAAGCATCCAAACTAAGAGCCAAGTGGCATAAAAATCTTTTGTCTGCAGAAGCAAGACAGGCCGGAACTAAATGTAGTTCCACAGAGGCTGAGATAGCCTGCAAAGGAGAGAGCATCATACAAGAGATTTGAGATGGATCAGGTCATCTCTGAGACATTGCGAAAGTCCATGATTGAAGTCAGCAAGACATTTGTAGTTTCCTGCAACCCTGTGTGTTCCTTCTGGACACTGAATTCTAAATTGGATGAATCACAGGACTGATTTCACATAGCAATGGTTCTGATGGCTTCGAGCAGTTGCTTTTCTGCATCCCATAATGATTCATGAATCTTGGAGAGAGACATAGAGACCAGTTTCAAGTCTCAGCTCTGCGGCTTAGCACAATGTTCTTAACCTAATTGGGAATTGCAGCCGTGACATTGGTTGCTCATCAAATTTCCACGTGCTCATGTCCGTGTTGCAGTCTACTTCCTTGCATTGAGGTAAGGATTGGTTCTTTTGTGGGGAAGAATAGGACAGGTGTGAGGAAACCGTGCTTGAATTTTGCTGCCTGGATGATGAAGAAGCCAGGGTCCCAGACGGTGAATCTACAAGAGGGTGAATCCTCCGTTTATCTGGGTCCTTGAGTGAGTGATAGTGCAAAGCCCCCACCAACCCATGCTGGACATTACATGAACAAGGAGTAAACATCGATTTTGTGAAACCAGTGAGATTTTGGGGTTACATGTTACTGCAACAGAGCCTAGCCCAACCTCACTAAAACAACCCTCAGTATCCATGGTAGTAAAATGAGAATCATTACCACTCCCTGACATATTTCTTTTTTGAAGTTTAACAGTAATACAACTGGAGTCCCTGGCGCCAGCCTCTGGCCTGGAACATGACAGATGTTATAATAATGAACATTTTAATTGATTTCTTCAGCAGAGTGTGGGGATGAGGTTTGATAGGACATGGATGTAGGGCAGTATAATAAAATGGAAAGAAGATAGTTTTAGGGGTTAGACAGACCTAGGGTTATGACCCAACCCAACACTTACTAGCCGTGTGATTTTGTGCAAACCATTTAATCACTCTAAGTCTATTTCTACAACTGTAAAATGTGGATAATTTTACTTAACTTGCAGACTTATTGTAAAGATTAAAAGAGCCTGTAAAGAGTCTAGCAAGTGCCTTGGCACACAGATAATTCCTTTCTTTTTGCTTCCCTGAATGTTTCTAATATATATTTGGTCTTTGCCTATTTCCTGGTTTCTTGGCATACAACTGCTAAAATCACTGGAATTTTCAATGTGCTGAGTGTCTTTTTGCATGCTAATGAGTTGACAGATGGCTGAAGCCCCTAGGTAGCTTCAGGATGGGAGCTGGTCACCAGGAAAGACTGAGGCGGGATTAGAGCGATGGGACTTTTAGTTCACCCCTCAACCTACAGGGAGGAGAGAGGGGCTGAAGGTCAAGTTGATTGCCATTGGCCAGTGATTTTGTCAATCATGCCTATGTAATGAAGCCTCCAAAAAACCCAAAAGGACAGTTAGGAGAGCTTCTGGGTAGTTGAATGCCTGGAGGTTCCTGGAGGGGTGTATGCCTAGGAGGGCATGGAAGCTCCATGCCCCTTGACCTTTGCATCTCTTTATTGGTGTCCTTTGTAATATCCTTTATAATAAACCAGTAAATGCAAATCAGTGTTTTTCTAAATTCTGTGAGCTCTAGCAAATAAATTGAGTCTGAGGAGGGGGTTATGGGAACTTTGACGTAGACCAGTTGTTCGGAAGCCCAGGTAAGACAACTTGTAGCTCATGACTGGTGTCTGAAGAGGGGCCAGTCTTGTGGGACTGAGCTGTCAACTTACGGGATCTGATGCAATCTCCAGATACTCAGTATCAGAACTGAAGGATACCCAGCTGCTGTCTGCTGTGGAACTGCTTGCTTACTTGGTGGTGGGGAGGAGCCTCAACACATTTGCTCACAGAGGTCTGTGTTGATTGTCGTGGTATAAGAGCAGAGGAAAAAGTTTTTTTTTTTTTTCACAGTTTGTGTTTTTCCTCTCATTTTCACAATAGGCTGCCTCAGGGAAACCCACAGGCTCCTTGTCATGGAAGTGGCTTCCTTTAGGAGCATTGGCTCTGGCCATGTTCCTAACACAACCACACTGCCTTCCTTAAGGCCACCTTGACATTCTTACTGCATTTGTCAGTAGGAATCATGCAATGAGGCTAGGTTTTGCTGATCTCATAAAGCCTGACAGTGTTATGAGTTGTGCTGACATGAGTAGGAGTTTTGTGGCATGCAGCAGGAAGTCAAAGAGATGTTAGCCAGGTCATCTTAGCAGAAAAGTGATGAATGAGGATGAGAGGCAGCAGCAATCTTTGATGGAGACACATAATGGAACGAATACAAGCCCCTCTCCTCTCCTCCTGTTCTCCCCCTGTGAAGAGGTGAGCAGCTCTTAGGGGACTAGAGTCCAGGTTGCAACATAGACCCCAGGGCCATGAAAAGGATCTGAATCTGTGATGGGAAGGAGAATTTCAATTAAAAGATATCAAAGGGCAAAATGTTTCCAGGCTGGTGTTCTTTAAGCCACTTGAATTTGTCTTGCTCAAATTTCCTCCTCTCTGTGCAGGCTTCAGCCTGCCTGGAAATGACCTCTCCTGACTCTGAGCTCCTCCAGTGCTGGGTAACCACTCAATTTGTTTAACCATTAATCATGCCCTGTGCTGTGGCATCTCTTCTACTGCTCTCCCAAAGTCCTATTTCTCTCTTGAATTCCTGTTTGAATTTTTAAGTGTTTGGGTCTTAAGTTACACTTATGTTGCAAGTGCCTGGATTTCCAAGCATCTTGCCATGCCTGGAGTGGTGCAACAAACAGGCTTTGGGGAAGACCAGGAGACATGACTTTCTTATTGGTTATTTTATTATGCCTCTGTGTACTTCATCTCTGTTTCTGCTTTTCTCAATTTATCTATTTCCCTCAAAGCGGATCCTTGTCATGTTGGAAGTTTATGTCTTGAGATCTTCACTATTGCTTGTGAAGACTACTGTTGAAGCATATATATATATATATATGTGTGTATATATACACATAATATATATTCATTATATATATGTATTATATATATGTACTATACACATATTATATATGTATTATCTATGTCTATATACATCTATATGTATTATATATATATTATATACACATATACATATATATATGTATTAGTCTGTTTTTATGCTGCTGATAAAGACATACCTGAGACTGGGTAATTTATAAAGAAAAAGAAGTTTAATGGACTTACAGTTCCACGTGACTGGGGAGGCATCACAATCATGATGGAAGGCAAAAGAAGAGCAAAGCGACATCCTACATGGTGGCAGGCAAGAGAGAACTTGTGCAGGGAAACTCCCCCTTATAAAACCAGCAGATCTCATGAGTCTTATTCACTATCACGAGAACAGCATGGGAAAGACCCACCTTCATTATTCAATTACCTCCTACTGTGTCCCTCTCATGACATGTGGCAATTGTGGGAGCTACAATTCGAGATGAGATTTGGGACATAGCCAAACCACATCAACATACACACACACGGTCTTGTTCTGTCACCGAGGCTGTAGTGCAGTGGTACAATCATAGCTTACTATAATCTCAAACTCCTGGGCTCAAGCAATCCTCCTGTCTCAGCCTCCTGGGTAGGTAGGACCACAGGCCTGCACCACCATATCAATTATTTACAGGTCTGAAAAAAAATAGAGTAATTTTTTTAGAGGTCTCACCATATTGCCCAGGTTGGTCTCAAACTCCTGTGCTCAAGTGATCCTCCTATCCTGGCCTCCCAAAGTGCTGGGATTATAAGCATAAGCCACTATGCCTGGCCAAAGCACATACTTTTTATTAGACCATTTCATTCTCTCTTCATTGCCTTCATCAGCACTTGCAGTTGGCTTTCTTTTGGGTGTTATTTTCCATAAAGAAACAAAGTGGGCTGTGTGTGTAGTGGTTCATACCTATAATTCTAGCCTTTTGGGAGGCTGAGGTAGGAGGATGGCTTGAGCCCAGAAGTTTGAGACCTGCTGGGCAACATGGTGAGACCCCATCTCTAAAAAAAAAAGATAAAAATAGCCAGGCATGGTGGCGCATGCCTGTAGTCCCAGCTACTTGGGAAACTCAGGCAGGAAGATCATGCTTGAGCTTGGGATGTTGAGGCTTCAGTGAGCTATGATCATGCCTCTGCATTTCAGCCTGGGTGACAAAGTGAAACATCTCAAAAAAAAAAAAAAAAAAGGAAGAAAGTGCTCATTATTCTCAAACATTTTTATGTATGTTACAATGAAGGCTGAGTAACAATCGTTTTGGAAGAGAAGGTATTGGCAGTCTGCTCTACCCATTACCTTAGTCACCTCCTCCCTCAAGGCAGCCATGTGGGTGAAATATTCCCATTTGTGCCCCAGGAAAGTGACAAATGGCCCCTATGTCATAAAGCTGGTAAATAGCAAAACCGTGAGAATAGATGCCATGATGCCAAGAGCCTCTCAGGTGTCTTTCAAGGTTTGCCTTAACTAACTTATTCTAAAAACAGTCCTAAAACAATCTGATTATTCATTTTCCATTATCTATACTTCTTTTTCTGTTTTCAGCTGCTTTATTGAGATGTAATTCACATACACACAATTCATCCATTTAAACATACAATTCAATGGCTTTCAATATATTCACCCAGTTGTGTAGCCATCAGCACAATCAATTCTAGAACATATTCATTTCTCCAAAAAGAAACCCTGTGCCCATGAGCAGTCACTCCCCATTCCTGCGTGTTTCAATGCCTCCAGCTTTAGGCAGCCATGAATCTACTTTCCGTCTCCATAAATTTGCCTCTTGTAACATTTCATGAAAATGGAAGCATACAATGTGTAGCCATCTGTGATTGACTTTATCCACTTAGCACAATGTTTTTAAAGTTCATCCACATAGTATATATTAGAACTTCATTCCTTTTCATGGCCAAATAGTACTCCATTGCATGGATATGCCACATTATATTTATCCATTAATTAGCTGATGGACATTTGGGTGGCTTCCACTTTTGTCTGTTATGAATAATGCTTCTACAAACAGTTATGTGTGTGTATCTCTACTTTCATTTCTGTTGGGTATACATCTAGGGGTAGAAATGTTCTGTCATGCCAAAACTCTATGTTTAACATTTGAGACACTGCCATACTGTTTTCCAAAGCATTGCCCCATTTGCAATCCCCCAGCATGTGAGGGTTCCAGTGTTATTCCACATCCTCACTACTGCTTGTTTGTTTCTTCTCGATCTCCCTGAGTGGATTCCCTGTGTCTCACTTTCTCCAGTTTTCTGCTCGTCTACAAGGTGGCCATTGCTATGGTCTAAATGTTTTTGTCTTCCCCAAATTCATATGTCAAAATCCTAACCTCCAAGGTGATGGTATTAGGAATTGAGGGCTTCCGGAAAGTCACTAAGCCATGGGGTGGAGCCCTCGTGAATGAGATTAACACCCTTACAAAAGAGGCCCAAGGCAGACCCCTTCCCACTTCCACCATGTGAGGATATAGCTAGAAGGTGTTATCTATGAAGAATGGGCTCTCACCAGACACTGAACCTGCCAGTGCCTTGATCTTGGACTTCTCAGCCTTCAGAACTGTCAGAAATAAATTTCTGTTGTTTGTAAGCTACTCAGTCTGTGGCGTTTTCTTACAGAAGCCTGAATGGACTGAGACAGCCTTGGAGTGAGGTGAGCTGGGAGGAGACACTGTAGGAACTAGGAAGGGTAGGGATTCTGGGCAAGGTGTTCTCTGGCCCCCGAGGCCTCTGGTTATTACAGGGCAGCTTGCAGTGCCACATGCTGAGAATCACACAGATCCCTATGTACAGAGAGGGCTCCCCCTGCGATCTGAACACCTCGTCCTGGAGAAAAAGGTGGGGAAGAACACCCAACAGCTTTGCTTTCTTGCAATCTTTCAGGTTGTAAAGGGTGGAATTTAATTCTGTTCCTCCCTTGGAGCAGCAACTCCATGACTTGGCTGTCACGTGCAATAGGCCTATCTTCCCACACTGGTCGGGACTGTGGAGGTCTCCAAGCCATGGGCACTCTAGGCTTTGCTCTTGATATACTAAGTCAGAGCTAAAGGAATTAGAAGCCTTTTGCTCTCTAACAAATCCTGTCTTTCAAGTGCATCTCCTTGCTGCAAAATTGTATTTTGCATGCCAGAAACAGACTACTAATTTCCTAATTTTTTCCTTTGCATTCTTTCTGTAACACATGAGTCCTGAATGAATGAATGAATGAATGCACTGATTGACCAGGATGAAGAAGATACATTCAGGAGGGCAAAAGAGAAAATTAAATATTTTTCAAAATATTACTCTTATGACATAACTGTCATTTCCGTGTTTGTCAAATTTATTAGCCTATGACTCACTGCCTGAAAAGATGTTTGTCTATTTTTAATACATTAGTTTGTATTAGAATTGTAAGGAGTGACCTTATTTTCCAAACATAAGATTATTTAATATTCCTAAAATATTTTACATTCTGCAAGTATTTAATGATTGCATTATGATTGTAAATAAAGTTTACATAAAGCTAATGTCTGTCTTCAATACCACCCCCACATCCACGACCTCTAAGAGGTAACTGCACCTGTCTCTAGTGTGTCTGTTTCCAGATCTTTTCCTTATGCATTTACGTACAGACACAACTATCTACAGAAACAAGTAGGTTTACCGTCTTTCTACTTAATTGCTATTATTCTTTGTGCGCTGTCTTGAAGCTTGCTTTCTCTCAGCTTACAAAACGTCTTAAAGGTCTTTCCATATCAGTACAGATAGCTTTACTTACTTTATTTTATTTGTTCTTCTTTGAGATGAGGTTTCGCTCTGTCACCCAGGCTGGAGTGCAGTGGCTCGATCTCAGCTTACTGCAACCTCCACCTCCCAGGTTCAAGTGATTCTCGTGGCTCAGCCACCCGAGTAGCTGGGATTACAGGCCCCCACTATCACACCTGGCTAATTTTTTTGTATTTTTAGTAGGGATGGGATTTCACTGTGTTGCCCAGGCTAGTCTTGAACTCCTGAACTCAGGTGATTCCCCCTCCTTGGCCTCCCAAAGTGCTGAGATTACAGGCCTGAACCACTGCACCTCACCTACTTTACTTTCTTTTAACAGCTATATAGTAGTCTCTAGTACAGAAACACCCAAGTTCTTAAGCCACGTCCCTATGAATGGGCACGAAAGTGGGTTTTTATTTTTTTTTATTGCTACAAACTATGATTGAGGGAACATTTCTGCTTATACACAAGAGTTTCCCTAGTGAGAGACTTAGATGATGAATTTTTAGGTCAAAGGGTATCACATTAACATTTTAATATGTGCTACCAAATTGTCGTCCTGAGGGTCTGAACCTAGGCTATGCTATTGAGTGTGTCTGTAGAAGAATTGCACACGTCCTCAATCCCTTACCTCTGGAGATGATGACATACTCCTCTACTCCCTCGAGAATCATTTATTCATATTTCAGTGTGAGCATAAGCATTGTGTTTTCTCAACCAGAGAAATCTACGTTAAAGGCTTGCTTCTAATTGTGGAATAAAGCATGTTGTTTGCTGCTGAAGTAATTTCAGGCACCAGTGAGCAAGCAAGGGAGGAATTTCAGGGTATGCAAGCCTTTCTGTGCCCCTGAAATTACTCTATCCTGGTAGCTGGCTACCCTGTGGGACACACATAAGATCTGCTATCCTTGTTTGTTTGGGGGAAACTGAGTGCTTTAGGGGAGCTGCGTCCACAGCCAAGGCTTGGTTCGGAATGGGAAGACCCTCAGAGACAAGATTTTTACCCTTAATTTTTGGTTTCTCTTTGCAAAGGGCTATAGTAGACCTGGTCAAATACAAGCCTTCAGGAACTCTGTGGGAGAAGCCCAAAGCCACTAAGAGCAGACACCATCCCGACAGGTCCTGAGAGTCCCAGCAGAGGAGGAAGGATGGGGTTAGCCACACATTATATGTGAGGAGCACAGACTGAGGCCACCCCAAGGGGCTGGGAAGCAGAGCGTGAGGCTGGCCAAGGAGGAACAGGCCACCACCAAGATGCTAGCTTTCATCCTTGTGAGATCCTGGCCACGTGGCTCAAGGTGGGCTGCTGACTTTGGGGCTCTAGAGTTGTGAATGTGGGTGGGTGATGGGGAGTCGAGCAGAGTTGTAGAATAAAACTAGAATGCACAGAACTCTTACAAAAACTCTGAGCGATGGAGCTTAATGTTGTCCCATTCAGCAAGAGACAGGCTGAGATGTTAGCATTCCTCTGGGCAGAGTCACAGCTTGCCTTCAGATCTGTTCGACATGGAGACTCATGCTCAGCCCCAGGGAGAGAAGGACACTGCAGGTGCCCATTCATCCGAATGTCTGTCCTGCTGGCTGATGTGCATGGTTCCCTAGGGCACATGGTGGATCCTCAGAGTGTGTTTCAGTAGTGACTGAAATGGAGAACCAGAAGAACTTTCCAGTCACGAAGAGGCCCCATCTGCAAAGGGCGACAGTTGAGGAATCTCCCTCATCCCTAAAAAGGCCATCTTGAAATTCTTCTCCCAGGGACAGCGCTACTCACACAAAGTCCACTCATGAGATGCCTCCACCTTCTGACAAGAGTGAGTGACTCCTATAAGTGTGCAGAGCCCACTGCCCTTCCATGAGGGGCAGAGCTGAGGGGAGCACTCAGCTGGGGTATGGGTGCGGGGCAGGTGTAGCACTGGTCTGAGAGCCAAGGACCAGATGTCTCCTCCTTTAGAGTTTTATTAGGAATTAGTCCTGAAACAACATTAACAGCTTCTCCTCCTCCTCCTTTCCCTCTGTTTCCCATGTCCAGGTGCAGCTGCTTCTGCTCCCTTAACACCTACTGTGGCTGCACACATGGTCACTGGCCCGGGGACATTTGCATGAGGAGGCAGTAACTTCACAGTGGAGGACATCGAGGCTCAGACGAGCAAGTCCCTTCCTGTAGTGCACACAGATAATAGGGGACTGCGTGACCTTTCACCTCCCTCCTGCCAGACTATGGAAGTTCAGAATTCTCTGAAGATCTGGTATTGACTTCTGGGTTCTGAGAGAAAATAGAACTCTTCTGGAGGAGCCATCTCCAGACTGTGATGATGAAGTATATCACCCTCAAGGCTCTCAGCCAAACCTTGGATATAAATCACATTTATGGCCTCACGCCTAGGGACCCTATGAATAAATGACAGCATCACATTTTCCTTTGTAAATCCCGACTGCACGCATTTGCTTCTGAAAAAGAAAGCTTGCTTTTGGCTGAGGATGAGATTCCAAAGATCTGGAACTGGGGAACCCCCTTCAAGGGAACTGGAGATACTGACAATTCAGGGGTCACCAGAACTTCCATCTCAGGGGGGCAGGACGCTGGGTTAGAGTTGACCTTTCCCTCCATCCCTTCCCAGGCACTGAGAGGTAATGACACCTTTCCTTTGATAGATGATAGATTTGATAGACGGCTTCCTGATACACCTCATCTTGACCAAACTCCTGCAGATATAAATTACTTCTTCCATTTTACCTATGAGTAAACTGAAGTTCGGTGAGATGAAGTGCTTTGCTCAAAGTCACACAACTGAAAAGCGTGGGATTCATGTCTTTCTGCCAAGTCTGGCTGGCTCTGAAGTTTGAGTGTTAGCCACTAAGCCTTGAAGCTTCATTAAAGTCCTACTGGTCCTTAGTGTCTATAGGGTAATTTCAAACTCTCCATAAAGGTCAGGGTACCTGGAAGACAGAGAACTAACATTTATCGAGGGTCTACTATGTACCTTTCAAACATTCTTTACTCTTCTTTACAACAACCCTTTGAAAATGTCATAGACCTACTTCACTATAAAAAATAATTGCTTCAGTAGGAAAAAGGGTTAGAAATCAGAGAGTTTCAGACTTGCTATTGCAAAATTATTTAAAAAATATGTATTTCAACAATGAGGATGATTTTTAATCATGATTCATGTAAAAGCTATGAACTAAAAGTAACAGAAATATACCAAGGCAATCCTGAGCAGCATATTCAAACCAAACCCAAATTGCAGCAGAGTTCAGGACCTCTAAACATACACAAAAGCCCTTTTTGTCAGAGGAGCAGATGGTTACTTGGTAAACAGTCTGTGAGCTTCTACGTACTGCCACGTAACTGATCTTCTCTTATGCCTGAGTGTCAGCCTCAACTATGAGGAAATGATAAGAATGACAGTCTTCATGGTGCTAAGTGTGCTTCCTAATAAACGAATTCCCCATTCTCCAATTTACGTGGGGATCGTTGGTACACCTACGTTGCTCTTTGGGTCCCCACTTCCTCTCTGGGAGCGACAGCCTAGATGATGATTTGGTCTGAGGCTTGTGACACCTTTTCCTGCTGGTGCTTGCCAAAAATGCCTGGGTCTCCCAGCAAGCATCAGATTCCAGTCCATGGCGGGTAGAGGGGAGAAGCAGCTCGGAGGGCAGTTACCATTGCCTCCTCCGCCTTTAGACGTTTGCTAACTCCTTTCTACGATCCTTTGTATGAGTTTCAATTGAAAAACAAATAACAAAAGAATACCTCAAACTCTTTTGCTCTCTCGGTCCTCAAGATGATGTGATTAAATGGGGCAGAACTGGCCGCCAGCTATAGCAATAACATCTTGAAATTTTGCTCTTTAACCCATTAGAAAATACAGTGTCTCCGAAGAGAATGGGCTCATTTATCACATCTCCCCAGAACATTCATGCTGATGGGGCTGGTGAGCAAAGCTCACTGCAGAGAAAGTACAGGAGGAGGAAAACCCCGCACACCTTGTAGAAGCAGAGAGTCTGTGGTTTCCATTCAGCAATTAATCTCCTTTGGCTCTGCTAGATTATGGCAGAGGCAGGACAGCTCTGCTGTAGGAATACAAGGAGGACAGTGAACCCTGGAGCAGAACATAAAGCAACTTTGCAAATAATGTCTAAATATCCCAGAGGGGCCCATCCCTGCTGCCATGTGGCACCGTGCAGCCCAAGGCACGGTGGCAGCCGTGAGCAGGAGCCCTTGAGGGACTTGGGGGAGTTTGCCTCCTTATGCCTCTTTCCATGGCTCTCTACTCTTCTGGGCAGGGCACACACAGTCGTTCCTCTGTGTGCCCTGACCTCTTCCATCTCTGCTTGGTCTGGTCCCTGCCTCCCCTCATTTTCTAAGCTTAGCCATGCTGGCTTTCTTTCTGCCCTGAACACAGCCAGCTGGCTCCAGCCTCGGGGCCTTCACCCTGCTGATCCCTCTCTCTGGGTTACTCTGTCCCCAGATTGCCACATGCCTGGATCATTGTTGTTCAGGAAGTAACTCAAGTCACCTTCACAGGGAGGCCTCTTGGTCTTGACCAGCTGATAGGAGCCACATGGAGCCCCCAGCCACAGTCTCCGTCACCTCACTGTTTTCATCTTCGTTCTAGCACTTCTCACCATCTGAGGCTTTCCTGCTGAATTTCTTACTTGGTTGTCTCATCCCTCCAGAGTACGAGCTCCTCGAGAGCTGGGGTTGTGACCGGTTTGGTCACTGTGTACCCAACATCTAGACTACCACCTGTCATGTTGCTGAAGACCAACAACTATCTGTTGAATGAATGCATTCTATGTGCCAGGCTGGATGATGTGGATCCAAGTCAAGTGGGAAACGTAACCCAAAGGTGGACTGACCTGGGACTTTCAGCACTTCCCTCCCCACCTTCAGGCAAGGCGTGGGCTTCATCAAGGCCTCTTCCTTTAGTGTATCCGCGCACTCCTTTTGTGACAGTGCCTCCTCTTCCTGTTCCAACTTGCCTCCATCCATTCACTTCTAGCTCTTGTCTCTGCTCATCAGTTCATAGCATTTTTGTACCTGTTCTGCTTAGGAAGTTGCCTCTGGTTCTCTTTGGCTCCTAACGCAGTCTACTTCCCTGCCTAGCATGGTCTCAGTCAGTGGCTTCCTCTTGCCCAGGACAGGAGTTTAGATTTCCTTGGGAAGACATTACTCTGCCTACCTCACTGATCACCTTGCAATTCCCTTGCTTTATATAATAAAATCAAGTTTCAAGCTTGTTGACTATTTTTTCCAGAGAGGGAAGATGAACGCAAGGCCAGATGTTTGTTGTTCTGTTTCTTTTCATCTCATAAACTTTAGAGCCTCACTAAGCAGTGGGATGTTCCTTTCATTGTTCATCTTTTTGCTCCAAACATATGTAAATAATGAACATATGTGATATCTCTTAGTCCATGACCAGTGGGCAAATATGATCTCCCCTTTGTCATCCAGTCCAGATGTCACCTGAGCTTCCTGCCTTTTGGAGATGTGGTTGAACCTGACTAAAGCCAACTTCTTTGACCTGTGTCAGCCCAGAGCCGTCCTCCCCAGGCTGTCTGCAGATTCCCAAGGCTTCTCTCTGTTTCTGCAACCCTGCTCTGGAGGAGACTGCTCCACCCTACTCCCACCCTGGATTCAGAACTCCGTTTCTCCCTAAGGCCATGTATGCCAAGCCTTTCACGGTTTTTTGTCAACTGCCACTGCCACTTTGGGGACCCCAGGCAGGGGTCATGCTGTTGGTGTCTTTCCTTTCCCATCTTACCTGACCCACTTGCTTTCTCCTCTCCTCTCTGCTTAAGCCTCCTCCACTGTCCCTTTGCAACCAAGACATGTCTCTGTTGGTCTTGTGCAAGATGGTTTTGGCTAATATAGGAGGTCCCTTTTTGGATAAACACTAATTCACCAAAAGTCAACTCACTGGATGATCGGAGTCCAGGATTATAAAGTGGCATGGCAGAGGCTGTGCTGCAGTGTTTGTGTGGGGATGTTGGACATCAGTGTCGCACGCCTTTCACATTCCAGAGGCTGAGCTCTATACCAGTGACCAACAAGTCTGATCCGAGTGGGGCGGTTTGCCATCCTCTGCATACTTATGCCTGAAGCAGACCCATGTACTCTATGTCTGTTACTGAAATGCCAGGGGTTCAGGTTGGGTCCTGCTGTTCACCGCACAGAAACCAGTCTCTCATCAGGCGTGGTAGCTCACGCCTGTAATGCTAGCATTTTGGGAGGCCAAAGTGGGTGGATCACCTGAGGTCAGGAGTCCAATATGGCAAAACCCCATCTCTACTAAAAATACAAAAATCAGCTGGGCATGGTGTGTGCATGCCTGTAATCTCAGCTACTTGGTAAGCTGAGGCAGGGAATTGCTTGAACCTGGGAGGCAGAGGTTGCAGTGAGCTGCGATTGCACCACTGCACTCCAGCCTGGGCAACAGAGTGACTCCATCCCAAGAAAAGAAAAGAAAAGGAAAGGAAAGCAATCTTTGAGTCAATGAATATCGCCAGGGAAGAAAGCTATTTAATAGCAGCCGGGGAGAAAAGGAGGTATCTTAAATCTGTCTGTCTTACTGAATGACTAAAATTGGGGGGCTTATACAGCCGGGAAGGCAGGAAAACAAGAATTAGGGAGGGATAAGGAAGTGATCATGGTGGATGAGGGGTCTGGCATCTCACTGTCTGGATGAGGTGACCTAATAAATTTCAGTTCCTTGCCTGATGGTCACTTTCCTGAGAAAGAAACTTAGATTTTAAGATCAGGGAGGGTCAATTTCTACATTTATTAAGAAAACCATTACTATGATTTCTATGGGACAATTGGGTTGGTTTTCTGTCTAGAGTTGTGTGGAGTGCCTGCTTCTGTGTGGCAGGCTGAGAACACTGTCCATAAGGTAGAGAGGACCTGCGCTGGGGTAAAGTGGTGAGTGAGCAAAGCCATTCTTTCACACCTGGAGTATTAAACGGTTCCCACAACCAACTATCTGCAGTGTGAACTGTACTTAAATATTCATTTGATGGAGCTACTTCACACCTCCTTGGTTTATGTGATAGTGAGAAGGCAGAGGCCTGAGTGAAAATATGCTAGCTGTCAGAAATCTTGTTCCATGGACCACAGAAGGCATCGCCCAACACCTGAAATCACAGCAATGAGAAATTCTCATCCCCAAAGGTCATGAGACCAAGCTAAGGAAAAATCTGCCAGCACACTTCACTTCGGTAGGACGCAGAGAAACAGCTGTGGCAAACTGCCGAGGGCCAGTCACATGGTATTTGTCTGACAGTTGGGCAAATTGGTCATTCGGTGAATTAAACATGCAGCAACTTGTGTTTTGGAGAATTAACTTTCTCTGGATTGGCTTTTGACAAATTCTCTACAGTCCACAGCTTCTGTCCCAAGTGGCTTATTAAGGAATTTCTTTTGAACAAGTACAAGGCAATCCCTGTAAAGAATTCCTGTGAACACAGTTTGTAGCTAGTTCTTCAAAGAGCTGGCTTTCCTGCCCTTACTTTCTTTGCCAGATCCCAGATTATCCTGAGCCTTGGCCTTCCTGATGAGGTTTCTTTGATGCCACCTACTGGACACACTCACCTCCTGATTTCTGGGGTGCTCCCTGGGCAAACCCCTTGTGTTTGTGAGACAGCGGTCCCTCCTCTTCCTCAATGGGAGACTTGGAATTTTATGGTGAACATGTCATTTCTTTCACTTGTTTTAGCTTCCCCATTATCTTGTTATGAAATAAAAGCATCTCTTTCCCCAAAGTGTGGAGCGGATGCTGCTTTGATTGGCTTCCCTGTCCTCCCCCAGCAGGGATCTGGCATGACATTGTCACATTGTCACTTCTGAAGGCTGCCATCACTTGCCTTTACAGCTGCTCTCGCCTGTCAGGGGGAATTAGGTGGCCTCGCCCCTCGTGGGCCCCTCTGTGTTCATCACTACGACCTTTGAGGCCAGCCAAGGATGGATCTGGTGCTGGCTTCACGACAGCAGGAGACTGTTGGCTTGTCTGGGTCCCCTCCCCACCCTGTCTGCTCCTTGGGAAAGCCTTTAAGATCCAGGGTCCAGTGTGGGGGACCCTCCCACAGGGCGGCAGCTTTTTCCCTCTTCTCTGTCCTCTGTGTAGCTACCTATAGGAAGGCAGTGCTCTCTGTGCCCCTCTAGCAGACCTGCTTCTTTATGACACTGGGTTTCCACTGTGACCCTTGCATTGTTCAGTGGGGGCCCACTGAGCTTTATTACTGATGAATAGAAGTTTTTCTTAAAAAATTCTACCTATAAACTCCACGCTTCATTTAATATTTATTGATGGCTTATTGTGTGCCCAGCACTGTGCTCCATGCTGTGAGAGACACAAAAGAGGATAAACTGAATTCAGCCCAAAAGAGAGGTGACTGTCTCGGTAGGGACATGAGACTAAAGTACGGGGGACGCGGAGGTGCATGGAACAGGAATCAATAACGAGCCACAGGCAGAGGTAAATACTGAGGGCTGCAGGGAAAGTGCAGCACGCTGGGTTGTGGGGGTCGTGGGGATCCTGGAGGCCTGGTGGGGAGGGGATTGGATTTAAACTGTGCCTTGTACGAGAAAAGGGATTTGGGTACACTGGAGAGGAGGAAAGGCATCAAGCAGGAACGGGGAGGGCGGCAGGAATAGTCTTGCAGAGGAATAGTGGTGCCAGGTCATGTGAAGGCCTGGGCAGAAAGCAATTTGACCTGATGCAAGCTGCTCTTCACAATCATTTGGCAGTGACGATGATTTCATCGAAAATACATGTCATAATTTTTAGCGATTTTTGGTAACATTTGAACATAATTAGGATAGTTTTGCAACAATTTGTGTGTCCCTGAGAATTTCTTGAGATTTTTTTTCAGAATTTTATTTTTCTTACTTTTTTTCTTTGTATTTATAGTAAATCTTTAGCCATTTATTCCCTCCTCTGTACTCCTTAGAACAGAGACGATTTGAATCACCGTAGAAGTCCAAAGAGAGGCACTGGAAAAATCTATGAGACAAAAATGGATGCACATATCTGTGTAAGGAAAGGACACATTCCAAGGTGCTTCATTGATTGTCTCTGAGTGGGTAGAATGAGGGGTATTCTTCATCTTTTTCTTTTTGCTTGTCTGTATATTCACATTTCCTTCATAAAAATGGATGGCATTTGTAAAAGGAAAAGAAGAAGAAGAAAGCAACAACAAGAAGAAAGCCAATCAGCAAAAGAAATTGCAAGAGAAAATTATCTGGAATTTTTCAGGGCTTGGAGTTCCTTGTCATACAGTTTTGAATTAATTTAAAGCCAATTATGCCTGCTCTGCTGCTTTGGCCATGCTTTCTGTTTTGTCCACTGTTTGAAGGATTTAAAACTTGCATTCTGGCCAGCCTGCTTTCAGCCAGATCATTTTCTGCCCAGTCACTGGGAATGGTGATGGACAGCTAGAGCAAGCAGCCAGGAATGGACAGAGCGGCAGCCACTTCTGCGATGCTGTTGGAAAGGTCATAGCGGGACACAATCCTGCTGTGTGTCAGAATCACTAGGGGAACTCTCTGAGCCGTCAGTTGGCCAGAGACTCGGATCCATTAGATTTTGGGGCATGAATATTTTTAAAAAGGCCACCCAAAGGATTCCCACATGCAGCTGAGGATGAGACCCACAGAGCTAATTTCTTTCTGGCTCATTCTTTAAATTCTCCACTGGATCAAACCATTCTGTCCTCTCTAGGGTGAATTTCTCAGTGCACTGCAGAGACCTTTGCATAGAATCATCTGGGAAGCCTGCCCAACAGGCTTTTGCCCCACTCAGACCCGCTCAGTCAAGGTCCCTGGGTATTGAATCTGAGAATCTGAACTTTGAGAAACTCCTGAGTAATCCTTTTGTGCTAGCGTTGAAAACGTGGAAACTTACTGTAGTCTTGTGTCTCTTACTGGATCCTTTTGTTTTTTCTCTTTCTGTTGATTTTGTCAGTCCTTTATGGGATTAGCATTTCCAGGGCCCAATTTTACATCTGGTAACCACTTTTTTTTAAAACCACTTTTCTTCTAGAGGCATTACAACAATATGAAACTCTGTGTAAATGGGATAGAAAGACTTTTTTTAGATTAATACATCTATTTTATAATTGAGACCATTATCGGTATATATTTGCCCGTATAATAAGAACATATAAAAGTAATATGTTCTTATTATAAACATTTGAAAAACACAGAAAAGGAGAAATGAGAACGAGAAGATTGCTTGCTTTCCCACCACTCAAAGACAACAACTATCTATAATTTAACACGTTTCTTTTTAATCTTTCTTTTTCTGATATATAAGACTTTTTTTTAAAATCATGATCATATTGTTGAAATTGGACATTACGGGCTTTATGTTTATAGACTGACTTTAGTTACTGAAAGTAAGCCATATTATATTTAATAAGAAACTTCGTGAACTTTTACTGTGGTGTTATGACCGCCTTTCTCAATAAGATAGGGGAGTATTCACACTTCAGTTCACATCAAAGTACAAGAAATGAAGAGCTGGGTGGGGCACAGGCTTTTCTGGGACGAGATCCTTCCTACATTCCTTACTGTTAATGAGAAGAAGCAAAGCTGGTGAATTTACTAGTTTAGTCACATAGGTTTGGAAACCACGTTTATTACAGAAAATTGTATTTGTTCATTTAAGTTATAAAATATGCTGGAGAGGGGAAATTGAATTTGCTAACTTAAGCTGTAAAATGATCTCACTAGCTGTGTGTTAATTTAAACCACTGGTATATACACTGAGTGGGTTCTATTGCTGGTTATATATTCTCGGAAGTTTGGTGATTTATTCACAGGGGTGAAGGAACTGTAAAACATCCCTGTAGCTTTAAACTACAAAGTTTTCTTTCTTTTTTTTTTTTCTTTTTCTTTGAGATGGAGTCTTGCTCTGTTGCCCAGGCCAGAGAGCACTGGTGCAATCTTAGCTCACCGCAACTTCCGCCTCCCGGGTTCAAGTGATTCTCCTGCCTCAGCCTCCTGAGTAGCTGGGATTACAGGTATGTGCCACCATACATGGCTAATTTTTGTATTTTTAGTAAAGACTGGGTTTTACCATATTGATCAGGCTGGTCTTGAACCCCTGACCTCGTGATCTGCCTCTCAAAGTGTTGTGATTACAGGCATGAGCCCCTGCGCCAGGCCCAAAGTTTTCATTCATACTCATGCAGCAGTCCATAATGGCACGGCATGGGGTCTGGGCCAGCCCCTCTTTGTTAAGGGGCCCAGGGTTCACCATTTGCAATATCTTCATTTGCCTGAGCTGGGGGAAGGAAAGATGGAGAAACATATAAGCTCTTAAATACTGATATTTTATTAGCCTATAAATAGCAAGACCTATCACTTTGCCAGCCTTCAAGAGGATGGGTCATAATCTCTTCTATGCCTGGAAGTGGACATTGAACCATGTGTCAGTGAACAGTAATCTGTCTATGACACTTGGGTCTTGCTGTCTTTGTAGACGCAAGTAACTAGAGTGCCTCAACAGATTCAAATCCGACACAGCACCAAGCCTTGTTCTTCCATATTTGTGGTTTATTTACTGTTGTTTCCTGTCTTCCTTATTTATTTTAGACATGTTTAAATACGCAAATACTTACCATTGTGTTACAATTGCCTACTATATTCAGTACAGAAACATACTGTACAGGTTGATAGCCTAGGAGTGATAGGCTGTACCATTTAGCCCAGGTGTGTATGTAGCAGGCACGAACCACCTAGGTTTGCATAAGAACACTCTATGATGTTTGCACAATACTAAAATGGCCTAATAATGCATTTCTCAGAACACATCCCTGTCATTAAGTGATAAGTAACTACTTTCTATAACAAGATATTGCTAATTTCTCCCTCGCATTCCTTATAACATAATTTTACTTACTCACAAGCTATATCACTATTATAGTGATACTATCGTTACCATGTTCGTTACTGTTGCTACTATCATCGTTACTATTGTTATTATTGTTTCTACTATTTTGAACAAAGAATTACTTATTTTAACAATTAAGAATAAGAAAAATAAAATATTTTACCTTCATTTATTCCTTTTTTTGGTGCCTTCTTTATACAGATCTGTTGGGGTCCGTGAGATCGGCACGTCTGCCAGGGATCTCTTGACCAGCAAGAGGGTCCTAATACCTGGAAGAGAGAGTGCGCGGAAGAAAAGAGAGATAGAGAAAGAAATGGGTCTGGAGGTCTGATAAAAGCTATGCTCAGATCAGCGATTTATTCTTTGTGCACAGTTGCTTATATACGTTTTTTCATACAGTGTCTGACGTAGGTCCCATTACAAAAGTTTTATCAGGAGGGAACAGAAAATTACAAAGTAAGTATGGGAGGGGGTAGCATACAGGTTAAGCTAAAGATCACTAAACCCAAAACAAACAAAAGATTCTAATCCTATTAAGATTCTTATCCTCTTATCAATGACTACAGTTACAGTAAACAACATCAAGGCGAGCAATAATTTGAGGGGTAGCATTTTTCTAGTAACATATGAGCGATCACGGGATTTAGTGAATGCAGGTAGACAGAGTCATAAAACCAGCCCAGAATGGGAACTTCAAGAGACAATAGTCTCATAGATAATCACGCAGGCCTCACCCAGAAATGCCATTAGCTCAGTGGATCAAGAATAGGCTTCTGCAAACTCAGGCCTCTATCACTTCCTTCTTTTTTCCTCAGCTCGACTGCCCTCAGCGTGGGGAGAATTTGTCCGGGCTCTAACTCCGTCATGGCGGAGACACGGAGGGGTCTCTATGCTGGTGGAGCGATCTCCATACAGATCCAAGTTTCTGAACCATATCATTGTCTTTCTCTCTGAAGGACTTATTTTAAAACAACATTTCTCATGGGGCAGATATGCTGATGATGAATTTTGTTTGTCTTAGAAAGTCTTTATTTCTCCCTAAGTTTTGAAGGATAACTTCCTTGGATCCAGAATTCTAGGTTGGCAGTGTTTTCCTTTCAACACTTGGAATATCTTCCTCCACTCTTCTTACTTGCATGGTTTCTGATGAAAGGTCTGTGGTAATTCGTATACTTGTTCCTTTATAGGAAAGATGCTCCCCCAACCCCTCTAACTTCTTTGAAGATTTTGTCTTTGTCATTGGTTATCTGCAGCTTGAGCATGATTTACCTGGTGTAGATTGTTTTTGATATTTGTACTGTTTGGTGTTCTCTGAAATTCCTGAATCTGTGGTTTGGCACCTATCATTAATTTTGCAAAATGCTTGGCCATTACTACTTCAAATATTTCTTCTGGTCCATTCTCTCTCCTTCACCTGGCATTTCAGTTATGCATTGGTTATGCCATTTGAAATTGTCTCACAGTTCTTGAAAATTCTTTTGTATTTTAAAAAATCTTTTTGGATTTCAGTTTGGGAAGTTCCTGTGGACGTATCTTCAGGCTCACAGATTCTTCCCTCAGCTGTGTCTAGTCTGTTGATGAGCTTATCAAAGTCATTCTTCATTTCTGTTGTAGTGCTTTTTATTGATAGTATTTCCTTTTGATCCTTTCTTAGTGTTACTATCTCTCTGCTTACATTACCCATCTATTTTGCATGTTGCCTGTTTTTTTTTTCCCATTAGAGCTCTTACCACATTAATCACAGTTATTTAAAATTTCCTTATTGATAATTCTAAAATCTGTGCATATCTGAGCCTGGTGCTGATTCTTTTTTGGGGGGATTGAGTCTCACTCTATTGCCCAGACTGGAATGTAGTGGCATGATCTCAGCTCACCACAACCTCTGCCTCCCAGGTTCAAGTAATTCTCGTGTCTCAGCCTCCTGAGTAGCTGGGATTATAGATGCCTGCCACCACACCTGGCTAATTTTTGTATATTTAGTAGAGACGGGGTTTCACCATGTTGCCAGTCTGGTCTTGAACTCCTGACCTCAAGTGATCCACCTGCCTCAGCCTCCCAAAGTGCTGGGATTACAGATGTAAGTCACCACACCCGGCCCTGATTCTTGTTTTATTCCCTCAGGCTGTTTTTTCTTGTCTTTTAGCACCTATTTCTATTTTTTGTTGAAAGCCAGACATAATATATTGGGTAACAGGAATTGAGGTAAATAGGTCATTAGTGGAAGGTTTTATGTTTATATTGCTAGAATTTCGGCTGTGTTTAATGTTTACCATAGGTGTGGATGCAAACGGCTTCTAATTCCTCTCATTCCTTTTTTTTCCCCTCATTTGTTTTCTTTGGATTTCCCAAGAGACTGCTTCTTAAATAGAATATGTACCTTGCAGCTCTTTCAGTTGTAATCCCTGCTATTACATTGAAGCCCTGTTGTGGTGGTGGTAAAGAGTGGGGAAGGGGAGGTGTTATGGAATTTCATGAATAAATTTCAGTCCTTAGTGGGCTTGTGTCCCTGGGATGTGTTCTCTGAAATTCCTGAATCTGTGGTTTGGCACCTATCATTAATTTTGCAAAATGCTTGGCCATTACTACTTCAAATATTTCTTCTGGTCCATTCTCTCTCCTTCACCTGGGAACCAGCCCAAGAAACACCTTCACATGTGTTTCTTATCTTTTTGTTCCCTCTTTGGTGAGACAGGAAGGCTAGAGGGGGCTGGAGTTAGTTGGGTAAGGCTCTGGTCTCTTCTGCTGGGAAGTAAGTCTTTGTTATGGAGACCTCTCTGGACTATTTAAAAATGGTTACTTTTCTCCTCCCTCTGTCAAAGGCATGAAGGGGTCTTTCTCTGCCCTTCACCCTGAGAACCTGGTAGAGTTCTTGGAAATAAAACCCATGAAAGTGTGTCCCCTGAAGACTGCAGTCCCCAGGAGTATCTTACTCACTGCATCCACACTCAGCTTTTAGGTAACACTTCAGAATCGCCACTGAAGTGTTCCTACAAGTTTATGGCGGCAGCAGCTTCTGCACTGGGTAATCTGATCTCAGAGCACACTCTGAATTTATCTGTCTCTCCAGATTTTAGGTTAGCGGTTTCCCCTGCAACCTCAATTCTCTGATAGATGTAAGAAAAGCCATTCGTTTTCAGTTTGTTCAGTTTTTTTCATGTTCTAAGGATGGGAGTGATGACTTCCAAGTTCTTTACATGTTGGAGTGAAAACTGGAAGTTCTTTAAATATAAAAAGGGAAAACAAAAAAAATTGCAGAAAATTATGTGGCATCATTTAATTCTTGTAAAAATACCTATATAGAACATTTCTATACATTTACTTATTTGTATATTTGTAGATAAAGTTTGCTGAGGAAGCACAACCCCCTGTTAGCAGTAGTTACCTGTCAGGACTGCAATTGAGGTGGGATCAGGGTTGGTCAGGGAGGATTCTGCTTTTTAAGCCTCACAATGTGTGACTTTAAAATAATAAAGGTATTATCTCAATAAAACCACTTGAAATAAAAGGATTTGGCACCACAGAAGAAGCAGAGACATATAATTTGAGGAAAACCAAATGGGATAGATTGGATTGCATGAAGGTTGCAAGCGAGGCTGGACACTGATTACTGATGATGACCATTGGTCTTTACTGCTGTTCATGGTGAGGCACGCCCTTTACAAGGGGTTCTGTGGTCCATTTGTAATCTCACTGTTGTGCTGGGATTCTGCAGATGAAGATCCTGAAGCTTGTGCTGGTGAAGGAACTTGCTCACAATGAAAGAGAGAGAAAACTCAAGGGAGTGATAGAAAATTGGGCATCCAGTCAGGTAGGGTGACTGGATCCTTCACCACAGGGTTGAGAATTTGCTGTACTTAAAGCAAAGACATGTGTGCCCAGAGGGAACCAGGCAGCTTCCCTTGAGCACTTGGTCCTGGGTCTGATCTTGCTTGTGTGTCTCTGCTGAGGCATTGCCAGCTGGGGACAAGCGAGGAGGCTGCTCAGGTGGGGCACTGGTACCTGTGGTGTAGGTCAGTTCCTCTCCAGGTGTGGCCTGGGAAACAGCCCAAGCCTGGGAACCAGCCCAAGCCTGGGAACTCATGAGAAATGCAAATTCTAGGACCCCACCACAGATCTATTAAAGCAGAAACTCTGTGGATGGCACTTAGAGATCTGTGTTTTCATCGGCTTTCCAGGGGATTCTGGTGTAGGCTCACATTTGAGAACCACTGGTGAAGATGATGGCCATAGGCAAGAACTGCCTGCAGTCATCTTTGGCTCAGCAAGAGACTCAGGAGGAAGAAAGGCAAGAGACTCCTTAGTAAAAGAGATGAGTGTCAGTTTAGTGGGTGTCGAGGAAAGTCTTTTGTCTTTGCCTTTTCTCTAGATTAACTTCTTCTTTCTTCAGCTTTTGAAGGATAAGAATCATTTATGATCCATCATATACATCTATATAATTAAGTACATTTTATATATTATATTGTATATAATATAAATGTATATTATACATACTATAGTTATATGTACACATACATTTATACACACATATGTGTGTGTGCTGGGGGGATCCTTGCATCAGAGAAGCCTTGTGTCAGGCTCCTCGGAGCCTGTTCTCAGCTGGGCCCTGCTTTGGGTTCTATCCTTGGCCTGCTTATTCTAGTAGTATCAGGAATCCTGCTGGGCCATTTTAGTGAGAATCCCCCACCCCTGATAGCTCATTAAATTCCTCATCAAATTCCCACCCTCAATAGCTGATCACCCTGGCCTGTCTTCAGTAAGAAGAGGAATAAATTGTGATTCGTAAACATGAAAACCTCCTCATTCTTTTCTCACACTTGTCTAAATTGTCAGCCTCTTAGAGCCCATGCCTCCACATGGTACCTTGGCACATTCATATCATCTCCGCTATGTAATTTGGGTCCTCCCGGTTACACGGTAACCCCCTGTGGAAAGGAGCTGTGCCCCATCATTCTGATGCTGCCCACACACCCCGGCCCCATCTGACTTCTCATCCTCTTCCATTAGTTCAACTCAGTCACAGCCACGTCCATCTTAAGGGCTCACTGTCTCCAATGAACTTCTCTGCCGTGGCCTCACTGATAGGTTCAAAAGGCCACCACTTAATAATGTAGACCTTTCTCTTGCCTCCCACAGAGGGCCCAGGGCCTCAGCCTCTGCAGAACAGGAAATGTCTTCAGCCAGCTTCCTGTCCTGGCTACCCCTGAAGTTTCCTCTTAGTAGTATTTCATCCCTTGACCCCGACCCTGCTTCTTGGCTCTAAGTCCCGGCTTGTTCTTGTTGTATTTGGAGTTGAGCCCAATCTCTCTTCCCCACTGACAAGCCCTATTGCAGCAGTTCTTTCTTGAGTAAAGTCTTCCTTATCAACTTTAAAAAGTGTCATGAATAACTTTGCTTTGACTACATGTAATCATAAAAAATTCAACACCTTCCAAAGCTAAAGCTGTGTGTGTGTGTGTGTGTGTGTGTGTGTGTGTATAAAACTCCAGTTGGTTCCGGATAGTTGGATCAGTTTATTCTTCTGCAAGAATGTATTATATTGCTCATCTCATTGCATCTTCATAAAAAATGAGCATTTTTTGGTAAATTTTTATACCAAAAAATTTTCTTCTATTGTCGTAATTTATATTTATTTGATTCCCTGTGGAGGTATTTTCCCATGTGCTTATTTATTAATTACAGTTCTCTTTCTAAACTATTCACATTCTTTGTGCTTTTTTCAATTTGTATCACCACTGAATGTTATGAATTAAGCATACATATTTCATTTTCACTACATACACTTTCAGTAGGATATGCTTTGTTTTTTCACTTCTGAGTTCTCTTCCTCTAAACTTAGAAATTTTTTCCTTTTTGTATCTTTAACACATTTAGTTCTGTTTTCTTGTAGTTTATCACTGTTTTGCTTTAAAAATATTTACTGTTTTAATCTATTAATTCAGTTTTCTCTACCTTCACTTTTATTTTGACAAGTGAGCAATATCTTGGAAGCATGCATCTAAAAAGCATAAGAAGCATTTCTTATTTGAGGAAATCCTTCAAAAAAATAAATATTTTATAATGCAAACATGATCTATCCAAATTTGCGTGATTTCGACATTTGGATTTCTTTTTGCTGCATTTTCACATTAGAAGAGGCACAGAGGAAGAGGCAAACCTGCCGTGAGAGTTGGCCCTGCTGCAACCTCCTGGCACAAATGGGGATCCTGGCACCTTTCCCTCTGGCATCAGGGAATTGAGACAGTGATGATGGCAGCACCCTGGCAGTGATAAATGTGCCATAAAAACTGCAGGGGGTTGTGTTGCTGTCCCAACAACACTGGGCCAGCTACTGGATAGCCAACCCTGATGGCTACTGCAGGGGTGAACAAAGCAACCCTAACATAGGAAGCCCCCCAACACCCGAGGACGCTGCAGTTATCCTCCCTCTCTTCCCCATGGCCCACCCACACATATCAGCTAAGAAGCAGTAAACATTTGGGGGAAATCTGGCTCATGATAATGCTGCACTGTATGTAACAGGGTGCAGAGAGCAAGTGCTGTGGGAATCGGGGAGATGTTGGCAGCCAAAGTCTTCACCCACATGTGGCAGGAAAAAGCTTCCAGAAAACTCCCTTTTCCTATGCTCACCTCCCCTAACACACTCACAAAGCCAGTTTACATCTACAAGCAGAGGTCATGGTTTTTTCCATTCGAATCAGCTGTTCCAAATGGGGTGTATGAAAGAGAATTTCATTGGCTGGGCGTGGTGGCTCACACCTGTAATCCAAGCACTTTGGAGGCCAAGGCGGGTGGATCACCTGAGGTCAGGAGTTCAAGACCAGCCTGACCAACATGGTGAAACCTCGTCTTCAAAAAAAAAAAAAAAAAAAAAGAGAATTTCATTCCATGGGCACATCTTCAGATGCTCAGGGACAGTGAAGCACCCTGTTAACCACTGCTGGGTGGAGGCAGGAATCTCAGCTGACATTTCCTGTTCTGCAGAGGCTGAGGCCCTGGGCCCTCTGTGGGAGGCAAGAGAAAGGTCTACATTATTAAGTGGGGCTTTTTGAACCTATCAGCGAGGCCACGGCAGAGAAGCTAATTGGAGACAGTGAGCCCTTAAGATGGACGTGGCTGTGACTGAGTTGAACTAATGGAAGATGATGAGAAGTCAGATGGGGCCGGGGTGCATGGGTAGCATCAGAATGATGAGACACAGCTCCTCTCCACAGGGCCTTACCATGTAACCGGGAGGACCCAAATTACATAGCGGAGATGATACGAATCTGCCGAGGTATCATGTGGACGCATGGGCTCTAAGAGGCTGGCAATTTAGACAAGTGTGAGAAAAGAATGAGGAGGTTTTCATGTTTATGAATCACAGTTTATTCCTCTTTTAAAAAATCTATTGCTTTTTGGTAGTTCTAGTTTTTCTTCCATGTGTCTTCCTGAAACTTACCCGGTGCGACTGGTAATAAAATTTAAGGTGTAGGAGAGACAGAGCGCCTTTTAGAAAAGTGATGCTAAAACACCTGCTAAGAGGAGGCGGAGGCAGCAGCAGGAAGGATGTGACTGCGGTGGAGATTCGCCTCTCGGGGTTAGGTTCAGGAGGCTTCCTTTCTCTCTCCTCCTCTCCAGCTGCAGAATCTACTCACTTCTCTCTCCAACTGACCCATCTTGCGTGTAACTCAATGGTATCAAAGAGCTCAGACCTGAAAAGAGCTGGGAAAAAGGCTGGGAACCAAAAGGATTCGAGAAAACCTCAGGGCCATGGGGAGAGGGGAGAGTGAGAGTGAGAGGTTCCACGAGGAGTAGCTTTTCCCGCACGGCTGTGAGGGAGAAGACCCCAGGGCTTCTGAGAGCCAAGAGGAAGTCTCTCCACTGATGAGGCTGCAGGAGGAGATAGCCAGAGGAGACTGGACACCACCCCCACTTCCCACCCCTGTGGACTCTCAGTTAGAGAATGTCACTAGAATGTGAAGCAAAGAACTTCACTGTCCCTCTCACTGTTCCTGTGGTTGTGCCAGGCCAGTGAGCTGCAGGATTGCTTTGCAAAAGATCGAGAAAGGGAACGGCAGCCCCGGCAAGTGGGAAGCCGATCTTCGTGTTCCCGCATTGACCATAAACCACGTGGCAGAATGCCAGCTTTAGACGAGGCCACTCTGTGACTGTGACGGATGAGGGCAAAAACAAGATCCCTCCTGTGTGAGATAGGAAAAACAAAACCCTAAACTGACAGTTTTCTCCTACTATCCTCTCAAGACAGCACGCCACACCTCTGATGCCTGATGTGTGGGAGTTTCCCCATACACCAAGCAATTCTCCATCAGACACCAACAGAGTGTTCTGCAACTGAGCTCAATCCTGACATCATCTACTGGGAGATAGCATCAGACCCTACAACTGAAGGGCTCAGTCCCACAAGACTGTCCCTGCTTCAGATACCAATTGCAAATGGTAGGTTACCCCAACTTCTGTCTGACTTGGCTCATTGGAGATTCCCATGATACCTCCTCAGGTTTGATTAATTTGTTACAGCAGCTTGCAGAATTCAGGAACACTTACATTCACCAAGAAAATCAATGATCTGATAAACGATACAGATGAACATCCAGGTGAAGGGGCACACAGGGAGAGGTCTGGAAGGCTCCTGAGCACGAGCTTCCATCTTACGGAGCTGAGATGTGTTGCCAACCCAGCAAATAGATGTTTTCTGCCAACCTAGAAGCTCTCCAAACCCTGTTGTTTAGGGATATCTATGGAGGCTTCATCACATAGGCATGATGGATCATTAATGCAATCTCTAGCCCCTCTCCCCTCCCCAGAAGATGGGGGGTGGGGCTGAAAGCTCTAGGCTTCTAATCATGGCTTCGTTTTTTTGGGGACAGACCTTATCCAGGGCCCCATGGAGAGTTGCTGCATTAGAAAAAAAGGTGTTCCTAGGACCCAAGAAATTCTAAGGTATTAGGAGATCTGTATCAGGAACCAGAGTGAGGACAAAATATTAGAACAAAAAACGCTCCTAGCACTTCCTTTGCTTAGGAAATTCTAAGGTTTTTAGGAGCTCTGTGTCAGGACCTGGGACAGAGGCATCTATCTAACTAACTAACTATCTATCTATCTATCATCTATATCTACCATCTATCTATCTGTCATCTATTATCTATCTATCTATCTATCTATCTATCTATCTATCTATCTATCTATTTAATTTCACACTTCTGTAATCATGTTTGAACTCAAAAATGTGTGACATTGTCCAAGTCACAAAAATATCAAACATACTTATATCCTGGCACACATGAGTGACTGCTGCTGCTTTGCCAATTGCACATTTAGCCTCATTTCTTTCCACCTTTCAGCTAAAATTTAGTGAAACCCCCAATTACAGAATTACCCCTGCTTCCCAACAGCTTCCAATCCTGCTCAAAGCCCAAGTCACCCGGCCTTTTGCGCAACCTCTCTCTGAGGTGCCCCGTGCTTCCCCATGCTGTGCTTTCTCCCTCGTTGCACCCAACTTTGTTCATCAGGCTGGAGGGCACCCCCAGGACATCCCAGAGTTCACTTCCACCATGAAGGTTGCAGCACTGGGGACGTTCATCATTCATTTGTTCATTCAGTCCATTGAGCCCGATACCCACAGGCACTGGGACAGGGTTGGGATGCAACAGTCTATGAGACATGGTCCCTACCCTCAGTGACCTGTGTCTTTTCAGCAGACAGACAAGGAAAGGAGCAATTACTGTGCAGCGTACAAGCTAAGTGCTCAGACAGACAAGGGTGGGAGATATGGGGGCTTCGGAAGGCCATAACTGAGTCTGGGTGAATCAGAGGAGGCCTGAACAGTGTCTGCTCAGCACAGGGAGGGGATGCAGCACAGGGAGGGGACCCAGCACAGGGAGGGGACCCAGCACAGGGAGGGGACCGTCATGTGCAGGAGCTGGAGGCCCAGGAGGGCAGGATGATTTCAGGGAGGGCCAGGGTGAGAGCCAAGGCTGAAGGGGCCACCACCAGAAGGTGCAGGGCCTGGGAAGCCTGAGGCCTAAGGACCACCCTGGGAGCCATGAGAAGCCACTCAAGCCATGAGAAGCGGCAGCACCAGTTTTTTTTTTTTTTTGGGGGAGGTTCACTCTGGCTGAGGAGTGGGGAAGTTATTGAGGATCACTTGCAGCTGTCCAGGTGCTGGGGACTGTGGCCTGTGCCCTGGCTGTGGCGATGCTGAGAAGTGCGTGGATTTGAGCTGACAGGACTTGCTGGTGGGCGGCATGCCATCAGTGAGCAGGGCCAAGGGCGACACCTGGCCTCTGGCTGCTGTGACTGGTGAGTGGGGACCACTTTTGAGGAGGGAGTGGTCCTAAGACTATGGTGATGCATGAACAATGTGGAAGGAGGACGGGCAGGCATTGGGACCGATTGTTATTAGAGGGGTTTCTCTGGGAGGGCAGCCAACCAGAACAGGAGGTCACTGACCTCAAGAACAAGGAGACTGAGCTGGAAGGAGCAAAGGTGCCCAGAGAGAAGCCACACCAGCAGCAGCCAGCGTGCTCCAGCATGTAGACCTGAGCCACGTCTTCTCACCTGCAAAGTAGGAGTCATAACTTGTCCCCGGTATTACACAAGACCCTGTGTAGAAATCATCTAGCCCAAGGCCTGGCACATAGGAGGTGTTGATAAATGTCATTGGTATTTTCTCCTTAATTCTTAGTCCTAGTTTGGCTTATTGTTGTGATTATTACTTCCTTTTGGTTTACTATTTTTGAGCATACTGTGACTTCCTTCTATATTCCCAAATTCTCTCCTGCTCTGTTTCTGATAGGAGGACAAAATGTCACACATGCTCCACTCCTGAGATAGCCCCTTTCTCCTTCCCTACTGGGCCTCCCCAGAACTATCTGGTAGCGAGCAGATGCCAACAGCCCTGCAGTTTCAGGCTGGCAGCTGCTCCCGAGCTTCCCAGCTCCTCAGGGCACAGGTTCATCAGAGGCCTGAGCCTCCAGTATTTGGAATGGATGATTTCCTTTGCTTTGCTTCAGTTGACTTCAACGTTTCTACATAGAAACCTTCCCAGAATAAAAAATGGGCCATGCCAGAGCTGAAGCAGTGCACGGCCTGGGCCGTCCCAGTGACCCCAACCTGGCTTAGTTGTGAGCCTGTTCCTGAGTCACCCTCTGTGACCTGGGGGTCTCCTTTCTCCAGGAGAAGCCCTGCAGACTCTGTATTTATTATCCTTAATTTTCCCCCAAGACCCCAGGCCCTGTCTTCTCAGGCTCCTGGGCCCATGTTCTTTCAGATGGGTGTCCCAGCCAGGGGAGTGGGGATGGCTGGAAGCAGACAGGTCAGGGAGCAATGGAAACATAGGGGACCCTATCAGGTGGTGCTGATGATGTTAAAAAGGGGCTGGAGATAGTCTATGCCCTCCACCTTGGGATTCAGTCTTTTCCTGCTCACACCGATTCTCAGCATCCTTCTCTGTCCCTGTTTCTCTTCTCCCTGAGTCTTAGTAAGTGTCACTGTCAGAGGCCAGGCTCTGGGAAAGGAGCCCACTCTTCCTTGTTCCTCTCTTATCCTCTTTCTGGTCGCTATGGTACTGGTCTTTATAAACATACAAAGTTTCCTACTAATCCTCAAGTCCTTCATTCACATTTAGACATGAATGACCAGTTATCACTTCAGTGTCAGCTCATTCATAGGAAGCTGCATTGCTGCCAAGATTTAATGCTAAGTAGGTAAAAATTGTCTACTAGGGAATGACTTCGGGCCTGCGGGATGTCTGCATGTCAATGGGACTCCGAATTGGACCCCCACTTTTTTTTTGAGACCGAGTCTTGCTCTGTGGCCAGGCTGGAGTGCAGTAGTACCATCTTGGCTTACTCCAACATCTGTCTCCTGGGTTCAATCGATTTTTGTGCCTCAGGCTTCTGAGTAGCTGGGATTACAGGCACGCACCACCAAACTCAGCTAATTTTTGTATTTTTTAGTAGAGATGAGGTTTCACCATGTTAACCAGGATGGTCTCTATCTTCTGACCTTGTGATCCGCCCGGCTTGGACTCCTAAAGTGCTGGGATTACAAGCCTGGACGCTGCGCCTGGCTGGTACTGCGA
Source organism: Aotus nancymaae (assembly GCF_030222135.1). NCBI lineage: Eukaryota > Metazoa > Chordata > Mammalia > Primates > Aotidae > Aotus > Aotus nancymaae. The sequence continues at coordinate 87,302,256 of NW_026988442.1, forward strand.
ATTGGGACACTGGGAAAGCCAGAGTTAGAAAGCAAGCAAGTGACCACTAGGAAAGCATGGAGTTCTGGGACCCAGGCAGAGGTGGGGGAAGCATCAGAGGTGAAGGAGACAGTCTCTGTCCTTACAGGACAATGCCCAGAGGTGGGAGGAGCCATTAGCCTGACTCAGTGGGATCGAATGACAGGGGCATGGTAGATGGGTACCTGGGTATGGAGGCAGCAAAAAAAAAAAAAAAAAAAAAAAAATTGCTGTGGGCCTGAGCTGGACCCAAAGGTGACAGATCATCCCAGGGTGGTAGGGAGAGTGGCAACCAGAAAGAGCTGCAGGAAGGAGTAGAAGAGAGCACAGTGAGAGGCTGAGCGAGGCCCATCTGGCTTCTGCCAGGCACTGCCTTCAGGAAAGGAAACTCCCCGAGCTCCAGCTGGCTTTGATGTGAAGCAGGAGAAGAGGAGTTATTCACAGGCTGTTTTGGAGAGCTGCTGGGCTAATGTAAGTGAAAGTATCTAGCAACCGACCAGTAAACCAGCGGTTCCCAAAGCTTACTCTACATTCGAGTCATTGGAGGGCTCTCAGAGCACACCTGGCTGGGTCCCACCCTGAGTTTCTGAGTCTGCAGGTCTAGGGTGGGATTCACAGCTCTAGCAAGTTCTCAGGTAACACGGACGCTGCTGCCCCGCCTGCCCCGTCCAGGACCACACCTTGAGAAGCACAGTTGTAAAGCTTGGAGGCTGGAGAAAGGGGAACTGGTACAGTCGGCCCTGCCTATCCATGGGGTTCGCATCTACAGATTCAACTAACCACAGACTGAAAACATTCAAGAAGAAAACAATGAAAAATGACAATAATAACAATACAATGACAAAAAATAACGTAAATAAAAAACAATATAGTATAGCAACGATTTCCATGGCATTTACATTGTATTAGGTGTTATAAGTAATCTAGAGATGATTTAAAGTATATGGGAGGATGCGTGCAGGTTATAAGAAACAGCTACACCATTTTATATCCAAGACTCTAGCATCTTCGGATTTTGGTCTCTTATGGGAAGAGAGTGTCCTGGAACTAATCCCCCGCAGATGCCAAGGGAAGGCTGCATCTATTTAATGTTTTTGTGCCATTAACCAAATTCAGTTTAAAAGACACACATTGTCTTTTCCTCTGTCTAGTTATTGTACCTGATAATTACACCCTTAGGAATAAACAAATACGGACTTTTGGGGTCAATTTATCCTAAAGTTTTTGCATCATTCAGCAGAGACCAAGCTCCATTTTGGTGGCTAGTAACTGAAATCCACTTGAGCTGGCTTAAGCATCGAAGGATAATTTATTCTAGGGTAGAGGAGGCTTTGGAAGCTGATGGGAGTACAGCCCACCCCAGCCTGGCCTCAGGAACAGGGAACTCCAACACAGTAAAGACTGTTCATCTCTCCTCTGTCCACTCTGAGACCAACTTTCTCTGCTTCCCAGGCCATACCATGGCAGGAGAAGGATTCTCATTGGCTTAGTTTGGGTCAGTTTTTCAACCATGGCCCAGTCAATCACCTGTGACCAGCAAGGGTGGGGTCTCATAGAATCTATGTCAGCTCTCACTGTAACCAGGGGATAGAAGGTGGGATTTGGGGCAGATGAAGCAAGAGGAAGACTGCAGATACGAATAACGTGGGCTCTTTCGGGTGAAGGAGCTGGCTTTCTATGTAGCCCAGCACTGGGTAAGTGGGCTTTGCTAAGTGTTACATAAATTAAATGCAGTTATTTTTAGAAAACTCCTGGGACTATGCGTTGGGCATGTTTTTGTGCAAAGAACAATGATTTAATAACTTTACTGAACAGATGCATAGATGCAAAACTCAAGAGGCAGGTTATTGACTTCATGTCCGTCACTATGAGTTACTGAAGTAAATCCCTTAAGAATCTTTTTCGTAAATGCGTTTTGTTTTGGTCCTCATAGCTGGCTGATGGACCAGTCAGTTCAGCCAAGCACAGGCTCAGTAACTGGTCGGTCCAGTCTGACTCTACAGTCCATGTGTGCACTGACAAATGAACTGAAATAGCCATATTTCTCCTTAAGTTTCCTTGGCCGTGGTCTCCACGAGTGGCAGGATGGGTGTGTTTGCGGCGCCAGTGTGGACAACTTGCAGTGTTCATAGGTTGCTTTTGGGGGTGCTACAAATGATGATTTTAAAGCACATCTCTGCAAGAAACTCTCACCTCAAAGTGATCTGGGGACCCTGTGTGAATGTTTACATCTGGAAATATTTTCTTGTGTTGTAAAACTACTGTGTGTGTTTGGGGGCAAATGCGGCAGGAGCTATGATCTCAAACTTCTTAATCAAAGTATTTTCTAGCTACTTAACAATTTCGGTATTTTTCATAATAATTAAATAGGCTGTGAGGATTGCTAATGGGTTTCTCCCAGGGGTTCCTTCTTTTCAAAGGTGTCTGGCAGGTTTAGGTCATATGTTCTCTTCCTTTTGTGCTGAAAGGGAAAATAAGGAAAAGAAATAGAGAATTCCCAGTAAGAGTGTTTTCAGCTACTTCTACATTAGCTCAAACCAGCAGAGGTTTGCTCTGCCTGCAGCTGTGGGAAACCTATTAGAGTCTTTAAGGACCCAAGTGAGGAAGGGAGGTCCCGCTAAAGGGGTCAGCCATTAGAGTTGGCTCTCAGTATCATTAGTGGGACCCTCATAGGGAAGCCATTGGGGGGCCTGGCCTGGGTTGGAACTCGCCTTTAGCCCAACATCAGTCTTTACTTCCCCTGGATTTCTTTGGTCCAGGGAAACTTCCTGGAGGTGAAACCTCCGAAATAGAATCAGACTCAAGCAGAGAATCCATCAAAATGGCTCGACTTGGGTTCAAGCAGAGTTGGGTTTCACTCCTGGCTCTGCCACTTGCCTGCTGTGGTACTTTGGGCAAATCACTTAGCTTCTCAGCCCTGCTTTCCTCATCTGTATACTGGGAATAACCATTTGTCTCTCATTTGGTTGTTGTGAACAGGAAATAAAAACATAGGGAACCTGGCAGACAGAAGATGCTGAATAAACGGCAGCTGTTATTAGGGTCATTATTGGGAAACTTTTCAACCCAGCATCATAAACACATTTGTAACATAAATATCATCATACACAATAAACATCAGAAACATAAACATCATCGTGAACACATTTGTCAACAGCAAACATGTGAGCATATCTTGAAATGCTGACTGACCTTGCCAAAGAGCTTTCACCCCCATTCCTTCATCTACGTCTGGAGATGGTTCTGAGAGGTATTCTGACCTGCAGTTATCTCCAGAGGTTATCTAACCGCTCAAGGTCATTCTACTTACAGTAGTAATGGGAAGAGACTCGGGACCTGCTATAGAATTTGCAGACCCCAGGGCAAAATGAAAATATGGAGCTTATGTTTAAAAATTCAGCACTGTGAGACTGCAGCAGCAGAGCAGTAAACCGTGGATGGAATCTTGTACAAGCAAGCCCACAAAGCTGGCTCCGTGTAGACTGGGTGCACCATCAGCTCCAGGGAGTCTCCTGCTTGACTCGTCTGCCACCTCTCTGCCTGCTCCCAGGTGCTGTTGGGGAGCACTGTCACCATGGACCAGGAGATTCTCTGGATTGCAAGAGTCCAAGGCTACTCTCAGCCTGGTTGCTTGGGGTTTCCTTCGCAGCATTTCTGCTGGAAGCTAGCACTCTGCCCAAGGCCTTCTAATGGGAACTCTAAGCACCGTGGGAAACACTCGCTCCTTCCTGACATGACCTTGACTCTGCCTGTTTATGACCTCCACCTGGAGCTTTAGTGACAGGCCCCCAGAGCGATGCTGAGGGAGTTGTTGATCTCTTCCTTTCTGCAGCCCTTTGGGCATTTGAAGATGGCTCTCCCATCTCCCACTAGTGTTTCTTCGGCAAGCCACGTGGCTGCCTTTCTCAACACGTGTTGAGACTAGATCTGGCTCTCTAGGTACGGTCAGCGTGGGAGGGTGACTACATCAGGGCTCATTCAGATAGCAGTGAGCACCGGCTGTGGCTGAGGTGCCAGGAACACAGAAACAAATGTGAGGAATGGCCCTTGACCTGTAGGCTGGGGCCACAGGTGTGAGTGCTCCTGGCACGGTTAGGAAGAGCGTGAACAGGGAACTGCGGGAAGTGGGTTGGGGTGCAGAGGGCTTGGGACTGCGTCTCAGAGGCATGAGCACTTGAGTGGGGCCTGCAGCAAGGAAGGGGAGCTCAAGTGCAGAGCGTTCTGGGCAGCGAACGTGGGGTGGAAATTGGTGTGGTGGGGGCCGTGGGGTGGGGTGTGGGGGAGCCGGCCTGCATGAGTGTATCTGACGCAGACAGAGGCCAGGGATTACGGCGTGAACACCACTGCCTGAGAGCCTGCCTGCATGCTAGAATCACTGTGAGCTGCAGAACTTTCCAGTGCCTGTGCCCGTCCCAGGCCAGTTAGACTGGCGTCTCAGGGGAGGCCAGGGATGGGAGTTTTGGGAAGCTCCTCAGGGGCCTCTCATATTCACTAGGGCAGGGGTTCTCAAAGTGGGACCCTGGACCAGCAGCATCAGCATTGCTTGGGAACGTGTCTGAAATGCAAGTTCTCAGGTCCCACCTCAAACCTGGGAATCAGAGACTTGGGGGCAGGGGCCTGGAGGGCGCCTAGCCAGCTGCGTCTTAACCACCCCTCTGGGTGACTCTGATGCATTATGGAGTTTGAGAACCATTGTCCTCAGAACTGACGCTTTTGGGACAGAAGATCCAGGAAGACTTGCTGTTTTTTCTGTTTTCTGCCCTGCGGGGCACCTTCCCTGAGGCACTGAAGGACTGAATGAACCACTTGCCTGGGCATGGGGAGGAAAAGGGGAAAATGTAGGGAGGGGAATAATCCATACGTGAATATCTCAAAATATTATCCCGCCACAAAGAAGCTTTTGGATCTTGCAAAGGTGAGCAGATTCTGTGCCTGTAGCTCTGACAGTGACAATCCCGGGAACGTGAGGGGCCCAGGCGGCTGTTCTAACAGGGACTGGGCTGAGGGTGCGGAGGTCACCCTCCAGCCTCTTTGAATGCACAGACCTTGCCTCGTGGTGATGTGCCTGCTCCTTCCTGCAAGAGCTGCTGGGCCCAGGCCCTCCAGGAAGATAGGATGCTCCCTGTCACTGCCACCAGGAATGTCTGAGTTCGATGTTGCCCAGGATGCCATCTATCCCTCCCTGGAGGCTGAGCCTGTGAGGATATCTCATACCTCTGAGCGGTGCTGAGGACATAGGAAGGAAGGGAAGGACCTGACTGTCTTGGAGACAGTCATGGTGTAGGTTGAGGTGAGATGGGTAGGCACCCTCTGCCTGGGGACCAGTGACCCTCAGAACCCTCTCACCTCCTCTACCTGCCCCACTCCTGTTGGCACCATTGAGAGCTTGGCTGCCAGCACCCTGGATCTTTGGCAGGTTACTTAGTGTTCCCAAGCCTTGGGCGTCCTCACCTCCCAACCAGACCCTGCAGCTTTGGAGAGAGAGGATGCATGGTTTACCACTGACTGGGGGGCTTACTCTACAGAGATGTATTTGCTCACAGTTCTGGAGGCTGGATGGTTTGGCAGGGTGGTTTCTACTGAGGCCGCTGTCCTTGGCCCGCAGGTGCCGCCTCCCCCCGGGTCTCCCCATGGCTGTCTCTCCTGTGTCTGCGCCCTCATCTCCTCTTCTTATAAGGACAGCAGCCATTCTGGATCAGGGCCCACCCTCATGAGCTCACTTTACCCTGTCACCTCCTTAAAGACCCTGCCTCCCAAAACAGTCCCATTCAGAGGTACTGGGGCAGAGGACTTCCTCCAAAGAATTTTTGGGGACACATGTACATTATGACCCATAACAATGGTAAATAACTAATTGTTCGCTAAATCCAGGTGGCTGTGACTCTCAGCTCTCCAGGAAGCCCCGGCCAACTCCACAGGCTGGGCCTCGGGGCCCCTCTGTGCTCCCCCAGCCCCTGGGCACTCTCCCGAGGGCAGTGATCACACGCCTGGCCACTGTGGGTTTATGTGCTGATTCTCTCCCCTGGGCCTGGAGTGCCTGCTGACGGCATCTGTCTCTGTCTCTGTGTAGATCCAAGTACTAGATATCATCCCTGGGGCCTTTCCATGCTCTCAGCATCCCCATGTTGCCCTCTGTGCTTCTGGGATATCGTCGCTTCTTCCAATCATGTCATCTTCTCTGCCTAGTCCCTGCGTCTCCTCCATCATAGCTTATAGCAGCAAGGGGGATGGTGGGGATGCAGGAAGGGGAGGAAGACAGGGAGATGGGTGGTGAGGGATGGGCAGGGGATGATGGATGGCGGGGAGGCAGTGGGCAGAGGGGAATGGGTAGTAGTGACACCAATTATAACAGTCTCTGGTAGTGAGGTTTGGGCATTGGTATTTTAAAGAAAACTCAGGACATGGGGATATGCAACCAAGGCAGAAGACACTTAATGTTGGACTCATCCCCTTCAGCAGCAGATGGGGGAAATGCCTCTCTGGCTTTTGGGTCCAGAGTCTGGGGACTTCCTTTCACCTGTGAATGAGCAGCCTGCATTAGCTGCAGCCAAGATCATTTCCTTTCTGAGTAATGTGACGTTTTCAATGATTGCACAGAAAGTCTATTGTTGCAAAACCGAGTATTACTGCCAGTGATTAAAACACTAGCAGCACCTTAACGTTATTTTCATGCTTATGAATAATTTATTTTTATCTTAATGTTGCATTCCTGTTGCTGTGAATGTTATTACCTTCCCTTTTATTTCAAGGAAAAATATAGCAAAAATACTTGAGTTGTCAAAAGTGCCTGAGATTCTCCTAAGTGGGGCTTCAGACAGGGGAGTGCTGATGGGGAACAGATTTGACTCCAAGGCCTTTATCTGAGAAGAGTCTGGGCACTAGTGGGGCAGGGGAATGAATGGGGCAGCACAGCTGGGAGGCTGATGGAAACAATCTTTGAAGCCGGAGTTGAAAATATTTTTCAAGATTTCACATACTTCTGATCCATGATGTCAGCGAATCCAAGAAATTGTTCATTCTCAAAATCTGTTTGTTTACACCTTGAGGTCACAGAGGCCCTTCAGTCTGTGTGTTGTTTTTTTTCCTAGTTTGTATTTGGGATCAATTTGTTTATGATTGGCCCCTCAAACATGAGGAGGGGGTAGGGCATGGAGAAGCCCTGTTTTGGTGATTTTATGTGTGAGATACAGCCCTGAAGGAGCTGAGAACAGGAACCGACATCAATTACAAACAAAGTTTAAACAGAGAAAAGGATTAGGAACATAGAGGAGGGGTATGTAAACTGGCCTAAAGAGTGGGAGCATCTGTAACACTTTCTAAGTGGAGGTCACATCTCATTTGGGGTTTTGAAGGATGAATAAGAGTTTGCTGGAAGACGCAGGCAGGGGAGAGTGGTGATGAATAAAGGCAGAGAAAACAAACAAAGCTGCATTTCTCAGTGCCCAGGGAGTCGATAGGGCTGACAGGAGTGAGAAGAAGCTAAGAAGACAGCTTAGTCCCACTTCAGCCAATAGCACCCCCACCAGTCCCATTCAGGCTGTCAGGAGGTCCAGCTGGAGTGAGCCTGACGGGTGCTACTGACTCTTTCCTTGTGGGTCTAGGATGCGGCCACTTAGTAGGAAGAACCTGGACTTTGGGGTTAAAGAGACTTGGTATTGAATCCTGCCTCTGCCTTTGTCCGCTGCGAGGAACCTGGAGTGTGGTTTTTCTTCTCAGAGCCTCGGTTTTCTCATCCCACTTACTGTGGTTAATACTGAGACTATTTCCAGAGGCCACGGGGTTATTCCAGAAGCAGGGGTCATCCTGGTAGGCCAGTGCCCGTGAGCATCCCAGGCAAGGGCATCAGGTGGTGAGGGTGGGCAGAAGCAACTTTGTGAATGGATCTGTCTGCCGGGGGAGGGGGAGGGGCTCCAGACCTGGGGCTCCCAGAGGATTCCTAGTGGGGAGATCATGGTCAAAGACACAAGCCTGTGGACAGAATCCCAGAACCCAATAGGGAAGCCACTGTAGAATGGCACCAAGGCTTTGCCTGGCACTGTTCTGCACTCTCCATAGCTGAGCCTATCTGACCCTCATACCTTTCCCATGAGGCGGGAGCCATTTTATCCTTTATTATATAGGATGGGAAATTGGGTCTTAGAGAGGGGAAGTGACTTGTCCAGGGTCTCACTGACAGCAAGAGGCAGGAGTGGTCTGGACACAGGCATTCCGACTAGGACCTGAGCCCTTGCCTGGCGACTTTTGGGGGCAAAGTCACCTCTGCATCCCCGATCGTCCTCCTCACGCCTCTCTGCAGTGGCCCCACCAGGTCTGTGTGTTCTGAACTGGGGGTTGGATGATGTAGGAGATCCATTAGGAACTGGGGGCTTTGCCGGCTTCAGCTGCTGTTCACGACTCTTCACTCCAGCCCCTGTGAAGGCAGGAGCCCTGGCTGCTCACATGCACGGCCTCCTACGAGTGTGGATTTAGAGCTGGCTTGTCTTGGAGGCCACAGCAGAAACTTCAAGCAGGGGCCGAAAGAGCAGTATAACAGGGCGTGCTGTAGGAAGTCAGAGAGAGAGGGGGCCCAGGGGTGGGGGACCTGGGAAGGCTTCCTGGAGGAGGAGGTGAGGCTGGAGAGTGACTTTCAAGGGCAGGAGGACTTGAGGACAATCTCAGGATGTAATTATGCCAGAGAAAGGTATAAATTTCCCAAGTAAGATGCAGCTAATTGAAATGTCAGCGCCATCACCTCTGCTCTCACACAGAGCCAGGCTCGGCTACGCCTCATAAGAGCCCTGCCGGAAACGATGGCCGTGAAGTGTTTTTTTAATTGGACAAGGCACTGATTTAGACAATGCCTCTCCTGCGTGGATTTGAAAAAAATGTAAATTACTTGATCTTGGTTGGCTCGATGAAGCGAATGCTTCTAAGGGGGCTGTGGGAAGACCTGGAATTTCTCTTCACCCCATTGGGCTTGCCTAATAAGAAATCAAATCTCATCAGGGCCTTTACCTGCTGGGCCAGAGGCTGCGATGAGGGGCTCCCAGCATGCCCTGAGCAACATGGGTCCAGGAAACCTCCCTGAACTTCTAGAAGCAGAGGGGAGAGGAGGGCGGGAGTAGGGGCGACATTGGAGGAATTGTCAAACTGTCACTCCTAAGGAAAAGTGGGGAACTGAGGCTGAGTTCCAGGGCCTGATCCCCAGGCTGAGACCCTGGCCTGCACCTGAATAGGAGACGGCCCTCTGACCTGGTTCTGACGGTTCTGACACAGGCCCAGCACCTCATCTGGAATAATAACTACCACTACTGAGTATCCACTCCAGGAGAGACATTTAACCTGTTACATTCTCACCACCATCCCATGCAGTAGTTAGGGATTATCGACATTAACTGATGAGTAACTTGAGGTTTGAGAAACACAAAGAAACCTGACCAGGGTTATACAGCTAGTGTGTGGGGGCCAGCATGTGCTCTGGGAGGCTCTGTCTTCCCAAATCCAGGCTCTGTGTCGCTTTTTGTGGTTTGAGCCGGATGGGGTCCCAGGGCCCCTGGCAGATCGGCTGTCCGCATAATCCCCTCGGTTTTGCCCCTCATGTAACACACAGGTGCCTTAAGTCTGCTTGGGCGTCTATCACAAAATACCACAGACTGGGTAATTTTGAAACAATGGAAAATTATTTATTACAGTTCTGGAGGCTAAGAGGATTTGGTGTCTGGGGAGGGGTCTCTTCATGGTTCACCAAGGGTGCCTTCTTGCTGTGTTCTCACATAGCAGAAGGGGGAAGGCAGCTCTATCATTCTATAAGAGCACTAATCCCACTCACAAGGGCTCTGCCTTCATGACCTGATCACCTCCCAAGGGTGATACCATCTAAACACCATCATGTAGGAGTTAGGTCTCAACAAGTGAATTTCAGGGGTTATAAACATTCAGACCATAGTGATAGAGTCTGGGGGCTTCTGGGCTCCCCACCACTCATGACAACACCATGTAAACAGAAATATGTGTTTTCACTTCATGAGTTGGTCATCAGGCAGCAGGTAATGAGGGCCACCAGGTGTCAGGAAGAGTGCCGTGATTGTTCAACAATCAGCCAACTTGATAATCCAGCCTCAGAGACTTCCCGGTTGAACATTTAGAATCAGTTAAAATATTAGGATCTAGGTCTGGGAAGTGAAGTTTATAGGGTGAGAATTGCTTAGAAGTTTTGATTCCAATAATTAGACACTATAATAAACCAAGCCCCTGTTTCTTACACTGTTTTAGCACCATCAGGCTTGGCCAACCTGTTGGAGTTACAACTTGCACTGCCTGCAAAAAAGACTGAGAATGATCTCAAAATCAAGCCCTGAGACCTGATTAGCTCAGCCGGGTGTGATCTGCCATGAAGAGCCATCAGACACTAGAAGGCGCTTCTGGGACTGGCACTGGGCTAGATCTCCCAGACCTCCTGAAGGACAGGAGAAGGGGCAGCTCCTGGGGAGTTATTCCAGCCTCCCTGGGCCGATGAGGGGTCCTGGCGTCCTGAACTGGACATGCTGCTTAGAGGGCACTGCTTCAACCACCCTGGCCTCAGCATCCACATGGGTCCCACAGGAGTCCTTCCAGGGCCAGCTCATCATCTGGGTTCCATCATCCACCCAGCATCCATTTGGCAGATGTCCCAGAGTATTCACCGCGTGCTGCTCACTGTTCTAACCACGGAGGATAGAGCAGCGACCTACACGACAGTCCCTCCTCTCACAGAACTAATGTCTCTAGAGGAGTTTTCCCCCTAGTGAGAATGCTCTGATTTCTAGAACATTCTTTCTTATGGGCGAACAGCCTCACTGGAGCTTCCGCATCCTCCTGGCTTGGTTCGTGAAGTGGCCCAAGGCTGCCTTCTCCCTCTGGTGGGTGAACAGGGTCACTGCTTCCTCTCCTGTCCAGGCCCCCGGCCTGACCCTGAGCCCGGGGCATAACCGTGTTGTTGAGCCATCACAACCCCAGCCAGGCCCTTCCTCTTGGCCCAGGGACCCTCCCGGGGACAGCGCGCAGGGCTCCCCACGGGGGCCTTGCTGTGCAAAAGCAGCCACTGCCGATGCTGCAGCTCCTGTGGACGGAGCCCTGCCGTGGGAACAGAGTTGAAACTCACCCAAAAGGTGTCACTTAGAAACACCTCTGTAGGGTGGGGGAGGGCTAAAGGAAGGTGGAGAACGGGGTTAGGAGAAACAGACAGATGGGAAGGAGGGAAGCTGCTGGTGCCTCCACTCTTCCTTCTGTCCCTGTCAGCCATCTTCCCGGCCAGGGGCACTGAGGCTTCCCACACCCAAGTCCAAAGGGTGTCTGGGTGCCAGCTGTTGTGCCAGGCACCAGAAACCCACGATGCTGAACACCCCAGCCTCTGCTCTCCTGGAGCCCGACCCTCTGAGGGAGCCAGAGCCAAGCAGATGTCGCGGAATGTGGTGAGAGACTTGGCAGGGTGTGCGCTCAGCACCAAGGCACAGAAGAGGGGGCAGTTTGTGTGACCTCAGGGTTCGGGGAAAGCTTTCTGGAGGAAGAAACGTGAGAACATTGAAGCAAAGTAGGCAGGGGTCCTTGGCAGAGGAGAACAGGAGGGAAAGTCGTAGCTGGTGCGTGGCAGCCCCACGCGGTTTGCTTTAGTGCTAGGCTGCTGTGCATAGAAGGGCGTGGGGCACGAGGCTTTATTCCGCAGGGACTTGAGGCTCCCACAGGAGTTGGAGGTGTTGGGGAAGGGGTGAGCTGAGGAGTTGTCTGCAGAACTTTTAGTCCCAGCCAGGCTTCTAAGGAATTCCGAGGCTTTGGGCAAATAAAATGCAACCCTTCGAGCCTCAGTTTCCTTATTTCATCTTCACCCTTTTCCCCTGTCTCCTCCCTCCCTCCCTCCCTCCCACTTGATGCTGGCGCAGTTCTGGGAGCTGGAGAAGATGACTGGCTTTCACCTTGACTGTCCAGGGCAGGAATGAAGACTGGGTGGTGGAGGTGGGTAGTGGACCCACCCCACTGCTGGTGTTCCGCAGCCCGTCATGTGGGTGTATTGCACCCCACTCCTTCCTCCGGCATCCCAACGGCTCTCCAGAGGGCATGCAGCTGAAAGCCATCTCTGCCTCTAGCTGGTCCCAGGCTGGATAAACACAGCTCTCCAGCTGGAATGCTTCAATTAGGTTCTCAGAAAAATGGTCAAATGGGCTCTGGGATCCTCACTTCTCTTTGCGGGACCCAGAAGGATGGTAGAGCTGGGACCATCTTGGAGGAGGCAGAGCCTGGGGCAAATCACCTAAAACATTAGATACAAGTCACACCAGTTTCCCTACGTGATTGCCTTTGATCCCAGTGCTCAGGGGCCAGACTCTGTGGGACTTTGAGCATGTTGCTTCACCTCTGTTAATTCTCAGTTCTCTCTTCCAGAAAATGGGGATGTTAACAGGACTCACCGCACAGGATCAAGCTGGTTTGTGACCTAAGGCATGCTGGATGCTTACCACAGGGCTGGGCCGAGCAAAGGCAGTGTGGCCAACCCTGACCTCGAGCAGGAAGGAGACAAAGTGCAGAACACAGGGCCCGGCCTTGAGGGCAGCCAGGGCACAGCACACGGCTCAAGCCCGAGGGCAGTGGAGGGAGACATTACTGAGGCCGGCATGAGTGGACCAGTATTTGACTGCAGTTGGATGCTCTGGGTCTGAGTTTGGAGCAGGCCCCGGCCAGCCTGTCTGACCCATGTCAGTGTGTAATGCTTGGAGACAATCAAGCTTTTATGGGTGGAGTGCGGATGTAAAGTTCTCCACTGAGTGTTCTATAAATGCTTTTTATTAGCCACCACTTTATAATGTGAGAGCTATTGAATTAGGCATCCATTAGCATCTAGTCCCTGGGGAAGCAAGGATGCCTTTCCAAGGCAGAGGCCAGGATGCCTCTGGGGCTGGTTTAGCTTGGCAAGAAAGACACCCAAGTGGCAGGTGGTTCTGGACTCAGGCAGGCAGTCTGCTCATGTTTCTGTGTGTGTGTCTGTGTGTGGTTGTTCTTTCAATGACTAGAATCAGAGGGAAGGGGACAGGCTTCCGGGTGACTCTAGCAGGCTGGGCAGGACCTCTGTGTACAGTTGTGCGGGCTGTGCACTGTCCAAGGATACATTTAAGAGAGCATTGTGTATATCATAGAAACCATAGATTTATAGGTCTACCATGACAGTTCTGGGAAATAGAAGTGAAGTGTCTCATTTTAATAAAAATCAGAAAATGGTAGGAGTTTAAAAATGAATAAAAATAAAGTGTCTGTGAAGGGGAACCTTTTGATTTTGTGCAGAGGTGCCATATAGAGTCCTAGCATCCCTGAGGTGGAGCATATGGGCTGGGTCAGTCCATGGTGGACGGGGAAAGGAGGGGGGCCTGGGGTCAACAGGGGCACGCTGGGCTCCTCCCTGGTATACCTGGTCTGTGGCCCAGCTACACAAGGCTCTACCTCCTGCTTCCCTTCAGACGATGCTCCCACAGTTTTCACCAGGTCATGAGTGCCTCCGTTGAGGGGACCTGCAGGTGGCTGGGGCAAGGCAAGAGGGGAGAGTGGTGGCAGTCGTGCCATGTCAGAGGTCGTGAAAATTGTTTTGGTGAGAGGTTGGCAAGGGAACAGCAGGGTGGGGGATGAGGTAGGGCTTTTGTTAACTGAATTCAGGGCTTGAGGCAAGAGATGAGAGATGGTGTGGATGGCAGTGCCTGAACAAAGATGGGAATATGGGAAGACCAGGGACTCCTCTGAGGCAGGAGCCCGGTCACATGACTCTTAGTTGAACCCAGCAGGTTTTTGAAGCTGGGACTGGTGAGAGAATGCAATCATAATCACGTGGAAGGGTGCTGCAATTTCCAAATGGCTTTTGGTGGAATTTCAATCCTGAGATATATTTGGCAGAGAACTCAAACTATACTCAGGTTGAGTGAGGTGGAGACACTGCATATGGCACGCTGTGTTCAGGCCCAGAACAGGCTGGTACGGAGAAGTTCTGTCCAGTGAGACCAGGCTTGCGTCACTGCAGCCAGGATTTCCTAAATATGGCTGTAACATTTTAAAAGAATGAATACTTTTTAATCTCCCCAGGAGCTGGTATTCCTGTGTCATCTGAATACAGAATGGGGCCTGCCCAGGGATCTCTCCCTGTGCCCAGAAGCCCTGCTGAGCTGCGTGGAGCAGATTGTAGCGGCCCCCTCCCTACCCACTCCCGCTGCTGCCCTCCAACATCCTGAGGCTCTAAGAGCTGGCAGCTGCTTGGCTCCAAGGCTTTCCAGAGCCTCTTCAGACAGCTCCCTCCAGGTAGTCTCCACTGAATAGTATTACGTTGTATATATGTGCCACATTCTTCCATAGACGGGCACTTAGGTTGCTTCTAAATCTTGGCTACTGTGAATAGTGCTACAATAAACGTGGGAGTGCTGATGTCTCTATCATATGGCAGTTCTATTTTCAATTTTTTTTGTGTGTGTGAGACGAAGTCTCACTCTTGTCACCCAGGCTGGACTGCAATGGTGTGACCTCGGCTCACTGCAGCCTTCGCCTCCTGGGTTCGAGTGATTCTCATGCCTCAGCCACCCGAGTAGCTGGGATTACAGGCACCTGCCATCACACCTGGCTAATATTTGTATGTTTAGTAGAGACAGGGTTTCCACCATGTTGGCTGGGCTGGTCTCGAACTCCTGACCTTAAGTGATCCACCTGCCTAGGCCTCCCAAAGTGCTGGGATTACAGATGTGAGCCACTGCGCCCAGCAGTGCACATTCTTTGTTTTTGTAATTCTTGGAACACACGAGGAAATCTTGCCGTGCTTTGCAATTTCAAAGCACTTTTACCTGCATTGTCTGATTTCATCTTCACAGTAACTCTGTAGGGGATCTTCAGGGAGCAATATTCCCAAAGTTAGATAGAAACCTAGATTCCGAGGGATTAAGCATCTTTTCCTAGGTCTCAGCTGGTGGCATGGCTCAGTCTTATACCCGGGTCTCCTGGTCTTTTCATGTACCTATTGGGGGGTGATCTGAGAGATGCCCAGGAGTCAGCTGGATGTGTGGATCTGGCACACAAGGTAGAGGCCTAGGCTGCAGAGAGAGATAAGAATGTCACCAGCAAATGTACCTTTTGCTTTACTGATAAAAGGAGACAGGCCAGGCGCAGTGGCTCACACCTATAATTCCAGCACTTTGGGAGGCCAAGGTGGACAAATCATGAGGTCAGGAGATTGAGACCATCCTGGCTAACATGGTGAAACCCATCTCTACTAAAAATACAAAAAAAAAAAAAAAAAATTAGCCGTGCATGGTGGCATGCGCCTGTAGTACCAGCTACTCGGAAGGCTGAGGCAGGAGAATCACTTGAACCTGGGAGGCGGAGGTTGCAGTCAGCCAAGATCGCGCCACCCCACTCCAGCGCTGGCAACAGAGCAAGACTCTGTCTCAAAAAAAAAAAAAAAAAAAGGCGACATACGCAGCTGTGTAGCTGTAGCTGGCTTTGCCATTTCCCCTCTCCTACCTTGAAGGCAGGTGTGATGTCTGGGGCTGTGACAGCCATCTAGTCACCAAGAAGTGGCAAGTGATGCCAGAGGCCCATTCACCAAACACGGTGGTGTGGAGGCGTTGCTGAGTAGTTGAGCTCCCATGGACGTATGCTTGCCTCTGGACTTCCTGTGATGTGCGGAAAACAGGCCCTACTTGTCTAAGTCTCTATGGTCCGGTTTTCTTGGCTTGATGTTGCCCCAGGGGGTGTGACACCTCAGCGGCAGCATGAAGGAGAAAGAGCCAGTACACTAAAGAATGCAGACAGTGCTGCAAGAGTGTGGAGCCCGGACCCTTAGTGACCGGGTATCGACCTCGCACCCACCACCACCAGGCTGTGTGAGGTGATCGGGAACTGTCCCGGTGTGCTGAGCCACAGCTCGTCGGCTTTCTGTTACGAGTAGAGAAAATCATTCCTAATGGTTACACCTTTCTTACTTGGGTAAGATGCTAAATTGATTCATGAACTAAATTATATAAATGGACACACACACACATCCATACACAGAGACAGTGTAGAAACAGAGAGAGGTAGAGGAGAGGGGTGGAGGAGTGAAGGACAGTCTGGCTGGGACCAGCCCTCCTGGGCTGGCATGGGGAAGGCACAGCCTTGGGTCTCGAGGGAGCAGCCCTGCCCTGGAAGCTCTGTCAGGAGCTGTAGGCACAGTGTCTCTGCCCCACAGCTCCCTGCTGCATGCTGAATGCAATGGTGCCCGCTGCCACTGTCCGCGCCTCGCTGTCACACCACGCCATCCTATGTCGTGTTCCCATTTGTGGCTGACTGCCCTTGCATGCTGAGCTGTGTGACAACTTGTGGCAGAGCAGGGAAAGTCCTCTCTCCCCTTTCTGGGATGCCCTGTAATGGGGACCTGAGCTGAGTGGCTTGTGCACCAGCGGGGCATCTCATTTTGATTTCTCTTGGCGCCATCTCTCTGTCCTGAGCCAGATGCATGTTCAGGAGACTGGGCCGTGGGAGGAAGAGAGAAGCAGTTGCAGTGCTGAGCTCAGAATTCCTTCTTCCAACCACAGGCTAGGGCTTAGTGCCTTTCTCTCAGGGCGAGTTGTTTGCAGGGTGGCTCCTCAGCTCCTTGGCAACAGGCATCATCCTTTGAGCACCCTGCTGACTTGTCAGGTTCGCTAGTTCATGTCTGGCTGGGTCTTTTTCAGGAACCTCCTTAGCCTCCTAAGGAAACAGACGCCATTCAGCACCTCCTTGTCCATTCACTAGATACACATTCCTGGGCCATCAGAAACCTCTCAGCCACAACCCAGGCCCAAGAAGCACTCCCGCTTCCGAGATCGGGAGAAGGGTCAGTGTGGGAACACCTAACCCAGTGTCATTGTTTTCAAAGTTTGGGCCACCGGCCTGCAGCTCTGTTCCCTCCTCCCGGATGCAGGTTCCGGATCCTGCCCGCATTCCTCCTGGAACACGTAGAGTGGCTACCTGTGCAGAACTCGTGTTTTTTAGGGGCTTATTTGTAGCCTGTGAATCCCAGAATAGACATTTCCCTATGAAGGAAGACAGATAATGGGAGAAGAAAAAAGACACCTCCTTACTGGGGCAGGTTTGCTTTGCCCAAAATAGCCCTGTAACCAACGTGCTTCTGAAGTGCTTTTTGAAATCTAGGAACATTTGTAGTATTTTACATTGGGCTTAATAATTTATTAATGTTTAATATTTCACAAGAGTAAGGCAGAAAACCTGATGAAATTTTCATATCTGCTATTATAAGCTAAATGGAATGCGAGGTGCTTCCGGATGGTGCTGAGTGGCTGAGGCCTGGGGTACGCCCCCCTGCCCCTCCCATCACGGCAGGTCCAGGCGGCCAAAGTCAAACTCCTTCGTCCATTAGTTATTCCAAAGGTCCTGTGCCCTTGGGAGAGCCAGAGGCCTGGGAATGTGACGTTTGATTGAACAGCAAGACCTGCTTATGGTGTGATTCGATTAGGGCCAAACCTTTCCCTTGTTCCCCTAATTTTCCCTGCTGACGTGTTGTTGATGACTGAAATGTCTGTCATTAGAACAGACTGCCCTCCTTGCAGGTACATCAATACCCGTGAGAATTGTAGCTTATAAATAATAGTACTAGCAAATCTGTGTCACTGTTCTCATATATAATTCATTAACTTCTCACAAGAATCCTATGAGGTAGGAGCTGTTGTTATCCCCATTTTACAGATGAGAAAACTGAGACCGAGAGGAAAAGGGGATTTGCTCAGGGTTATGCAATAGCAATGAGCTGCAATTTGAATCCAGCCGGTCTCACTCCAGAGTCTGTGCTCTTAACTGTTACACTGTTTTTCTTCTCTAAGTACAAATCAAATCAGCAGTTGATGGTATCTTTTCCAGGCACAGAGCTCTGGGCCACACACTGTGGAAGAGATAGAAATCACACACTTCTCGTCTGAGAGATGTGCTCAGTGGCAGGCCTGCTGATGTCAGAAGGCACTCGGTCCTCCCCTTGCTAGCTCAGTGACCCCAGGCAAGTTGCTTGATCATTCTGAGCCAAAATAATACTTGCCTCACAGGTTTACCGTGAAGATGAAAGAAGATAGATACATTAAAAAAATTACACTAGAGTTGGATCAGCAAACTCTGGAGAATGAGCCAAATCTGGCCTGTGGACTACTTGTTTTCTTTTTTCCCTAAATAGTTTATTGATATAGCCGGGCATGATGACATGTGCCTGTAATCCCAGCTACTTGGGAGGCTGAGGCAGGAGAATCACTGGCCTGGGAGGCAAAGGTTGCAGTGAGCCGAGATCGTGCCATTGCACTCCAGCCTGGGCAACGAGAGCAAAATTCCATCTCAAAAAAAAAAAAAAAACAAGAAAGAAAAAGAAAACAGTTTATTGATATGTAAATCACACACAATGAAATTTACCCATCTAAGGTGAAGCAATTCAGTCGTTTTTAGTGTATTCACAGAGATGTGCAACCATCGCCACAGTCAATTTTAGAACATTTTCATCACGTCGATAAAAAGCCCTTTATCTCCCATCCCTACCCTTCATGTCTCCTCATTCTGCCTCTCCTCACCAAGGAACTACAGATGTGCTGTCTGTCTTTATAGATTTCCCTGTTCTGAACATTCCATGTGAATGAGTGGAATCGTGTAACACAGGGTTTTTTACAACTGACTTCTTGTTCTTAGCATAACATGTCCTAGGTTTTTCCATGCCACAGCATGTATCAGTATCTCATTCCTTCTTATGACCAAGTAATATTCCATTGTATGGCTAGACCACATTTGTTCAGCCATTCCTCAGTTGATGGACACCTGGATTGCTTCTACTTTTTGGATCTTAGGATGCCTACTGCTTTTGTAAGTAAATAAGATTTTATTATGACATAGTCCTGCTCAAGTCCGGGATTGGGGATAGACAAGCAAGGTGCCTGGCGTTTAACAAATTAAGGAGGCACTCAACTCTTGGGGTCCTGCAAGTTTCACAGGCAGCCCTGGCCAGACCTGTTTGTTTACCTATGGCCCATCGCTGCTTTTGCCCTAGAACGGCAGAGCTGAATAGTTGTGACAGAGATGTCTGGCCCACAAAGCCTAAAATATTTACTAACTGGCCCTTCACAGAAATCATTTGTTCACCCTGGTTCTTGAGCGACAGATTTTAGGTCCCTTACTCTCAAGTTTGAGATAGAAGACAAAAACAAGGACTTAAAGGACCATCCAAGACTTAGCATGGTATCAGCTCTGCCCTTGGCTGTGTCTGAATGGGCCATTGAAAATCATGAAGTGGTTTTAGGCTTGCAAATATCACTGCCAGGATGAAAGTGTTTATTTCAGAGACGTAATATTCTAAAGCTCCCTCCCAGAGCGTGCATGCTTTAAGCACAGAACAATACAGCTTCCCACTCAACATAAACTACGCTTTCCCCAAATGTCCTGTTTAATCAAAATCTGAGTGCTCAAGATTGGATTTAAAAACCCTAATGCCTGCAAAACTGTTTGCCATCCATTCAAGTAGGGGTGTTTTACTTGTGTTGCCAGAGCCACAAGGAGTGACAGCTCTCCTTGTCAAGAGTGCATTTTTCTAAAGATCACTCTGGAAACCTGCCCTTACCCCCCTGCCTCCCACCTCATCATTATCCTGCCTTCTTGGGCTGGAAGATGTAGTAGAAAGAACATTGATGTTGGAATCCACTTCCTTTGGTAGTAATTCTGACTCTGCTACAAAATAGCAAAGTAGCTGTGATGTCAGACAGGTCACTTAACCTCCTCTATTAAATATTGAACATAATGCCTCCCTCACTTGGATGTCGTAGAATGAAGTGTCAGATTAAACAGGAACTGTGCATAAGTGCAAAGTCATTGTTTGTTGTTGACTGAAAATTGTGGGTGAAATGATGAAGAAAACGAAGGATGGCTTTAAACCCATCTCCTCTCAATACCTCTTCTCCGCTCTTGGACAGAATCATCACGTCATGATCATCTCTAGGGACCCTCCTGGTATTTCTTCTTTCCTATACTCTCTTTTCACAACCAAAGAATGTTCTAGAAATGACCTGAGCCACCAAATTCGTACCAACATACTAATGACTGAGAAAACTTTCCCATGTTAAAAGCCTCAGAGATGTTTGCCTTACCTCAAGCAGCTTTATGCTAAAAAAAAAAAAAAAAAAATCTCATTTTGGAATGTACAAAATGTAAGAAAAAGAGAATGAAGGCATGGAATTCGGGGGGCGAAGCTTCCTTGGGTCCCGGGACAGACTTTCTTTGTGTCTGTTGAATCACACCATGTGGGCATTGTCTATTCTGCACACACATATGGCCAGGCTTGCACATATGCCTTAGGAACTAGGCAAAAATGAACCGAAAATGGGAGAAGAACTAAAACTGTCCTGTGACCCATTACCTTGTTTTTCTCAGAGTCTATCCTGGTTCCTTTAATCTTTGGGTACTTAATTTACCTAAGTGCTCGTAGTGGACATTCATTGTTTTGTTGCCTACACAAGGTCCCTTCCTACCTGGGAGTGTTTCTGAGCCCTAGTAAGGAAGCTGTGTTAGGTAGCCTCTAAGATTACACCAATACCAGCCTTCTGGTATTCACATTCTTGTGTAATCCCTTCTCCTTGGGTGTGGGCTGGATTTAGTGAAGTCCTTCTAATGAATAGAGTACAGCACACATAATGTCACCTCTGAGATTAGGCTATAAAAGTATGGTGACTTCCTTCTTGGGGGCTCTTTCTCCCTCTCTGAGAACCCTTGGTTTGGGAGATTCAAGCTGGCATGTTGTGAGTCACCCTCTGTGTCTGTGAGGGATCAAGACCTGCCATGTGTGTGAGCTTGGGAGCAGATCCACCCCATCCATCACTCCAGTTGACCTTTCAGATGAAATGGCAGTCATGACTGACAGTTGACTATTGTAACCTTATGAGAAACTTCACCCTGTAGAAAGGGGCAGAGTAAGAGGAGGATCACAGCAGGGCCCTAAGATATAGAGCTTAGCACAATAAATCCTGGTTGCCTAGGTCTAAGAGTGGTTCTGAATGTGCCTCTCAAGAAGGCCTGGACATTGCTCTTCTTTTTTATTTGAGACATAGTCTTTCTCTGTCACCCAGGGTGGAGTGCAGCGGCATGATCTCAGCTCACTGCAACCTCCACCTCCTGAGTTCAAGTGATTCTCCTGCCTCAGCCTCCTGAGTAGCTGGGATTACGGGCACGTGCCTCCATGCCCAGCTAATGTTTGTATTTTTAGTAGAGATGGGGTTTCACTATGTTGGCTAGGCTGGTCTCGAACTCCTGACCTCAAGTAATCTGCCTGCCTCACTCTTCTTTAAGGCATTAAGAGAGATATCTGTGCCGAGAGGAAGAATCAGCGTCTTTGAGAAGTATGGTACTGGGGTTGCTCTATGTGCTGCTAGGAACATTGTAGTTGGAATGGGCTCCCTGGTTTCAATAAGCTTGAGAGAATTCTGGAACAATAGGGGCTGAAGAGCCACACTAAAGAGAATTAAGATTACCAAACTATGGCTAGCATGTAGTTAGAGCAGTAATCAGAATGTTCTGACCCACATGGATCTTTGGGAACTGGTTAATTTTAGAGATTCTAGAATTGAAATAGGTAGGCAGCCCGCTTATATTCTACTTGATTTATAAAATAAACAAAACAAATATCTCCTGTAGATCTAGTGATCAAGTCATAGCCCTTCCCTAATACTAAACCTGTCAGCTGCCAGACCCAGAGCTCTTTGGATCGAAGGAAAGACAGGTTTTTTTGAGGAAGGATCCTGCAGCATCATCACAAATATATACTGTGAGTCTTTTTCAAATATTTTGCAAAAGGACTGTGTCTATTTACTAAAGTAAGCAGGTACTAGGGGCAGGGAAAAAGCAAATCTTTTGGGAATTACTGAACACTAGTTCTGAGATGAGTCTAATTTCTCTAGGGACAGAATGTCATGATAGTCTAGTGATCTTACTGAGAGCTTACAGGATTCAGGTTGTGGATTTCAGCCTGAGTCTGCTTTATAATAAACCACATCCTGAGATTATTTCTTCATTTTGTGAGTTTAAAGTTAAAATACACACACACACACACACACACACACACACACACCAGTTGCTAAAGTCTCCGTGCTGCCTTTCTGATCCATGAAGTCAAGGATATTATAGGAGAAAGGGTAGAATAAAGTCCTTTGGTAGGTGATGGGGGGATGGAGGCAGCAAACCACCTTGCCATGTATGTACCTATGCAACAATCCTGCATGATCTGCACATGTACCCCAGAACCTAAAGTACAATTAAAAAAAAAAAGT
Source organism: Aotus nancymaae (assembly GCF_030222135.1). Classification (NCBI taxonomy): domain Eukaryota; kingdom Metazoa; phylum Chordata; class Mammalia; order Primates; family Aotidae; genus Aotus; species Aotus nancymaae. The sequence continues at coordinate 87,324,563 of NW_026988442.1, forward strand.
CCCTTGCAACTATCATTCACTACTAAAATAGTAAACCAAAGTAATACTACATTTCAGAGGCATTTCAAAGATTAGTGCCACCGTAAAAATCTTGATTTCTATCAAGTTTGACTGGTGTAGAACATAAATATGACTTAAAGACCAAATTATTTTAAACTTAATAGTGTAACTATAATTGGGTCTCACAAGATAATTTAGCATTATCTCCCTATTTTAAGGTCATCTAATTAGCAACCTTAATTCTCCTTTGCCACGTAACCTATTTACAAGTTCTGGAAGTTAGGACGCGTGCGTCTATTATCCTGTCTCACACACATGGAAATACCAAGAAGCCCTCTAATGGCCACTGTAGTTTATCCCATACACCTTCTTGCCCTCATTGGGCAGAGCAGCATTAATTCCCCTTAAGAATATTAATCATACCAGCTAACATGCTATTTTCCACTTTTGCTTGTTTCGGGTATGTGAAACAAGAAATGTTCAGGTAGCGCCTCTGCTACAATTCAGTGGAACAATTGTTGTGTCCTCTGGTAAATCATTTCTCCCTTCAATACTAAAACTTCAAAACTGGCCTATTCCAGACTCATGGGGATGGGAATCGGTGTTCTAGACCACTGAGCTCTGGAAACTGCATTGAGAATGACACACCCGAGTATTTTCACGCTGTATATCTCTGACCCTTTGTGCGTTACAAAATCATCTAGTATGCCTGCAACCTTCTGATTTCCACGTTCCATAAGCCTGGTGTCATTAGTATTGTGGGTGAGTATAACATCCTGTTTGATGGTCATATAGGAAATGTCCTGTGGAGTAAGTATGGCACAGAGCTGATGCTGTAAACTATTCCTAAAGAAAGACAGTAAAAGTGTATTGCTGTCCTTAGCAGTTGAAGCAAACTGCTTTGAGTTTAAAAATTTTGTTTTGTTTTGTTCTGATTTTCTGCTTATTGAAACAGAGGGAAAGACATTCTTCAGGTCAATAGCTGTATAGTAGGTGCTAGGGACTGTGCAAGAGAGCATGTATTGATCAGTGCGGATTGGGAGACATAACCACCACACTTTCAAAAGCATGGATGGCTATGCTATGCTTTCATGTCTTTTAATGTATACATTAATGTATTTTAATGAATTTCCTTTCATTGTTGTCTATAGTATTGATGATGGTTGTTTTATAATTTGTTACCTAGGATACAGAATATCAAGATAGAGTGGCAACAATGAAAGAAATTCACTAAAATATATTAAGCAGAATGGATATGGTCTAGAAATCTGGGACAGCTGATGTAATATGGGCGCCTCACCTTGAGGAGAGTTGAGAGCACTTTCAGCATGTTAAAGGATAGTTGTATTATGTTAGGAACACTTTTAGAAAGTTCCCAGTATGAGAAGACTAGTGTGAGAAAATGTTGGGGAGCCGAAGAAATGGACTGCAACAGGCAGCCATTATTTTTAGCTGACTAGCTTCAAATAACCCATGTCAGAAAAGGAAGCGGGATGGCTATCACCTACCCTGGCTTCTTGGAAGCTAGGGTACAGGCTTGTGACCTCGCCCAAGTCAGCTGGATGTTTCTGCCTAGGACTTTGAAATGTGAGTGTCAGAATCTCATAGGACATGCAGAGATTACTTTTTCTATGGCTGAGATACAGACAGCAGTCCAGTGACAACGGTGTTGGTGATGGTATGTGTTTTAGTCTGCTCTGACTACTGTAACAAAATCCCAGAGGCCGGGTAGCTTATAAACAACAGAAATTTATTTCTCACAGTTCTAGAGGCTGGGAAGTCCAAGATCAAGGTAACAACAGATTTGGTGTTTGGTGGGGGCTCTTTTCCTGGTTGCTAGATGATGCTTTCTAACCATGTTCTCATGTGGCAGAAGATACAAGGCAGCTCTCCAGGCTCTTTAATAAGGGCATTAATCCCATTCATGAGGGCTTGTAACTACCTTGCAAAGGTCCTGTCTCCTCATATCATCACATTGGGGATTAGGTTTCAGCATATGAATTTTAGAGGGACACAACATTCAGACCATGCCTGTGGTGCTAAGAAGACTGTTTTCACAGTGGGACCTTCTCAACACCTTATTTTCCTTAGCTTTTTTCTCTTTTCTGAACCTGGTTTCCAGATAATTTCAATGGAATCTGAGTCAGCCAATACACTACAAATAAATTCCTTTTCTGCTTAAGTTAGCTGGAGTTGTTTGCCTCCCAGAACACTGATTGTTGAAGTATTCAATAATGTTCAATCCATTTGTGTGTGTGTGTGTGTGTGTGTGTGTGTGTGTGTGTGTGTATTTCACTCAGAGTATTAGAGAATTAGCAATAGAGACTTTCTTAAATGGAGGAAAAAAAACCAAGTTCATTCACCTGTAGACATTATCCTGACAAAGCTTGTGGCAGAAATTTTTGGTGGAATGCATGGGCTGGCTCAGATCTGGGCTAACCCTTAATCCAAACTATGATGTGGGAGAATTTTGTTTAAAATGGTTTCTATTTTTATGCCCTGTCCCCCATCCCCTCACCCACATTTATAGAGAATGGGGGCTGACGGAATTGTACTGGCATAGAAGCTATTCAGAAAATAGATTGATTGATTAACTAAGAATAGGAAAGATATTGAATAGTATTTCATTATGTATTCAACAGACACTTACTGACTTAGTTCCTAGACCCCAGCCTAGCACTCAGTGACTGTCCCATAGAATGATCTAGGTCAGGGGTCTCAAGCTAAGATATTTATCATCAATGACCTCACTTTACCACCTGATCCAAATCTAAGTTTGGAGTTTCAAAAATCACAGAAATGAGTCCATTAGTATGCACGTGGATTTAGGATAGCTTTTTAAAGGACTTACATGTCCACGTGTGCAGGGAAGCTTAGGCATAAGCAATACCTTATTTGGAATGGCTTTTCAGGCCTAGTGAAAGCCGATTGAAACCAAAGTAAAAATTTAAAATACCTCATTACTCCCAACCAAATACAGAAAAAGTTTCTTCTGTCAAAACAACTTGTATTTTAAGTAATGGATTCTTTTTTCTTCTGCTTGTCAAATAACCTCATATGACTTAAGCAGAATGGCTGCACTCTGGGAATGCTTGGTTGTAGCGGGTGTAGCCTGTGTGTATTTCCGCCATCCCTCCTTCCACATAAAGTGCCCATCACTCTCATTCATGACCCTACTCCCCACAGCCGTGTCTGTGACAGCACCACAGGCCTGAGGTCTTCCCGTGCTGTGCTGCTTTTCTCAGCCGAGTGGTGCTAACTGCTGTACAAACCACCCCTACATCCCATGCAGGCAGTTAACTTCCAAGGGGTGACTTGGGGACCCAGATAGCTTGGGTCCCCGAGTCACCCCTTGGAAGTTATTCCTGTTATCTTCAGATAATTTGCAGAGGACACCCATTCACCTGTGTGTTAGGGAGATTCAGCTTCGAATCTCAAAAGCTGATCATACCAGCTCCATCTCACGGTGTTGCCATCCGGTGCTGCACAAGTTCAACCAGGGAAAGGGCAGAAGAATCCTGCACCTAATGCGTTACCAGGTCAGCCTGGAACCCCTGTCACTGTCACCCACATTCCATTGCAAAATGTTTAATTCCAAATGCAGGGGAAGCTGGAAAGTGCAGTCCGTGGGGACTCCCTAGCAGCAACCTGACAGTGGAGTGGGAGCATGGGCCTTTCTGGGCTGTGGTCATCTCTGCTGTACCATGTAATAACCAACCTCTTCCTCAACAACAAGCTTTTGACTCATCCCCATGGAGTAAGAAACTGGAGAAACGAATTCATCCTCTGGCACTAATATTTGATGATGTTTTTATTTCATGATCACTTCCAGAATATTTGTATGTTTAAAAAAAGGAAAAAGCAGGTAGTCTACCTGAAGGTAACTCAAGGCCATGGCTTTCAAATCACTGGGGGAGTAGTTTGGTGGGAGAAACGATCCTGCTATCTTTAGATAATTTGCAGAGGACACCCATTCACTTATGTGTTAGGGAGATACAGCTTCCATTCTCAAAGGCTGATCGTATCAGAGAGGGGACAGAATAGATACCTTTTGGAGATTTCCAACCAAATTCTAGCCCTGCTGTGCCCTTATTGGCTCTATAAGTCTAGGAGCAGAGCAGTGGTGTTCAGCTGGCAAACAGCTTGAGGAGTGATTTGGCCCAGCTCTGTTTTCGCTAGGAGTGAGATGATGGATGTCTCATTCATTTTCCAATGCTGATAGATTCCCTGACTCACTGGGGCCAGATATGCATCTCCTACCCGGCAGTGAAAATGTCAATAACCACTCTCTTTTTACTCTGCTTCTTCCCAGGCTGGGGATGGGCTTCCATTAAATCCTTAACCCATACTTTTTTGGTTAAATCAAATTTATAGCCACTGGAGGGATAGGATTTCAGCTATATTTACCTTGCCCTCAGCCAAGTATCCTGAACTAGTTTTTTCAACCACTTACATATCAGTTTCCAATTAAAGCCAAGGGCAGGCCCTAAGCTTGAGACCAGGAAAAACTGCTTCACCTTCTGTGTGGGACTCAGGCACTTTAGGTACAGGAGGGGAACGGTAGTATCATGGGGAGGTGGCTGAGCTTGGGGCGAGGGAGGGTGACATCAGTGGGAGAGTGGGTGACCTTAGTGAAAAGGTGGGTGACAACTGGGAAAGGCTGGAATTGCTGACTCTTTCGTCAGTGAATTTAAAGCAAACCATGTCTAAATGTCTATCACCCTCTAAGAACACAGCTGATAGGCTAATTTACCTTTGAGCATCAAAGATTAATGATAGCTAACATTCACTGATTGCTTACTCCATATTGGTCACTGTGCGAACCAGCTTCCACATCGCCCCATCTAATACTTCTGACAAGCCAGGGAGGAAAGAGGATGACGATTGTCCCCATTTCTCAGCTGAGGAGTTGGTCACAAGAAGAAGATAAATGACCCTCCCAAGGTCACAGAACCAGTGACATGGCAGAGCCAGGATTTGAATTCCCAAACCTGGTTTGAGAGCCTGGCCTCATAACTGCTTCCAATGTCCTTGCTCCTGAAATGATGACATTCTAAAAGGGCCCAGAATTGGGCCAAATAAATAAATCCATAATGGTAGCCCTGTGATGGGGAGATGAGGGAGACGTTTTTAGACAGGAGGTTTTTATAAAGTCATCTTTCCAATTACACTATGTTTTCGGTGGAACATGCTGCCCATGGAGAAGCCCAGCCCACTGCCACATCCAAGGGGAAGATGTCATCCTCAGGTTTTATCTTCAGCTGTGGTGTTGGAGGAGAGATCAGCTATGAGCTATTCATGAGCAGAATTAGAAGAAACTAAGAGGAGCCCAATCATTACTCTTTATTCTCTGAATTCACATTTTCCCCATGACAGAGTTGGTGCATTTTCATTCTTTTAAAAATTTAGTATTGGTTTAGGTTCTTCAACGTGGGCTTACATGGGACATCCTTTCAAATGGTAGTTGCCACCAGATGGTCCTTCCTGGAAGAGCTTTCACAGCTCTGCAGGGGCAGAGAGGTCTTGGAGTGAAGTCCTCCTGAAGAGCCTTGAGCCGTGGGCCCACTCCTCTTCCCAACCACCCCAGCAGACTCCTGGGGGATTCCCTTCAGTCTGGTGGGGAATGACAAAGGCAGGAAAGAAGGGCACCATCTGTGGGTCAGAGGAATCCCCAGGCATAGGCCAGGCTGAGGTTCTGGAGTAGGGGGTGTGGAACATGGCTTGCACCTGCTGGTGGGACCAGGGTTGGAGCTGGTGTTGGGGGAATGAGGAGGAAGTTCCGGGAAAAAAGGAACCATCCTTGTCTCTGCTGCTACTGCCATTCTCCACCATTGGTGCAGCCCTGGACTGAGGTGACAAGCCAGCCTTGGGACAGGTGGTCAGGGGTTTGTTCAGAGCTCGGCATGTGGTTGTGCACAGGGACAGGGATCCCCAACTCCCTGGCCATGGACCAGTATCATTCTGTAGCCTGTTAGGACCCAGGCCACACAGCAGGAGGTGAGTGGTGGGCAAGCGAGAATTACCACCTGAGCTCTGCCTCCTGTCAGATCAGTGGTGACATTAGATTCTCATAGGAAAACAAACCCTATTGTGAACTGTGCATGTGAGGAATTTAGGTTGCTCGCTCCTTATGAGAGGTTGAATGATAAATGTAAGGCTGTAATGTGCTTGAATCGCCCCCAAACCATCCCTCACCATCCTGCAGTCCATGGAAAAGTTGTCTTTAGTGGAGTCAGTCTCTTGTGCCCAAAATTTTGGGGACTGCTGCACAAGGACATCAGGCCAAGTGGCATGGCAGGACTGTGCTCGCCCACCTGTGCACTCTGGCATTGGGCTGAGTCTGTGTGGAGGAAAGGGTGCCATCTCTAATGACCATAAAGACACTGTCTGCTCATTCTGCTGTGCTTCTCCAGGGCTGTATTGACTAGAGGTAGGACTTTTTTTTTTTTTTTTTCTAATTCACACAAAGACTCTACATGGGCTAGCTGTGTTCCTGGGTTTGGGCATTCCCAACTGCAGCATATTTGAAAGGGGATCCCAAGAAATGATTTAGGGTAAGCAAAGAGAGTTTCTGTTGGCCCCTAGATGGAGTGGACATCCTTGAAGAGTGAGGAAGCTGTGTTTGGCAGTGAAGAATGGGAAGTACTTATTGTAATGTGGAGAAGTGTGAACTACGGGTGTATCAGCCTGCTCAGGCTGCATAACAGAATACAGCACACTCGGGGGCTTAAACAGCAGACACTTATTCTATCATGGTTCTGGAGGCTGGAAGTCCAAGATCAAGGTGCCTGCGGGGTTGGTTCCTGGTGAGGCCTCCCATCCTGCCTTGCAGAAGGCTGCCTTCTCACAAGGCCTTTCCTCTGTGCACATACACTCCTAGTAGCTCTTCCTTTTCTTAGGAAGACACACATTCTATTGGATCAGTGCCTCATCCTAACAACCTCATTTAACCTTAATTATCTCCTTAAAGACCCTGTCTTCAAATATAGTCACAATTAGGGGTGGGTGAGGGTGGGGACACAATTTAGTCCATAAGAGCAGAAAATGCCTATGATTCTGCAATTCTGCAATTGGTGTTTTAGTATTGCATGTGTGTGTGTGTGTGTGTGTGTGTGTGTGTGTGAAAGAGAGAGAGAGAGAGAGAAAGAGAGAGAGAGATCTGAACTGGATCACAATCTTCTGAAGCAAGGTTTTTGTTTAAAAAGTTATTTTTTTTAACTCCTGTCCTCTTAGTCCCCCCAACCCTCCACCACAGTGCCACACATAGGCCTTCTGCCCATTAGGCACCAGACAACTGCACGTGATGCAAGCCCGGAAGGACCTTGCTGGTGCACATGTGCAGGAGAGAAGAGTAAAGCCAGCACTTGATTCTGGGAGACTCTCTCAAATCCAGGTAGGAGCTGATGGAGGGAAGGCTCCCATCAGCTCAGTCTCTGAAGAACGAGATGGAATTTTCAGAAAGGAAATGAACCGTAATTTCAGCCCGTTCACACTCTAATTTCACTTTGTTAAATAACATTATTTATTCAGTAACCTTTGGAATTCACATGCTTCATATTTAATGGGTCCAATTATACTCTTCCTAGCATGCCTGTGAAACATGCCGTTTTCGCCATTCGAACCGCTTGTTTGACATGATTTCAGATGTTATATTACTCCGTAGGGTAATGTGCCTTAATAGCCCCAAACTCCAATAACAAGAAGGATTAGCAGAGCAATAAGCTTTTATCCATCAGCATAACTCCAGAATTGCTGCACACAAGAGACCCTGAAGGCAACAGATCTCTTATTTATTCAAAGGCCATTTTGAACAAAACGAAAGTAGCTTTTGTTTTGGATGATAAAAATAATATATGCTCATTAAAAAACTGTAAACAATGAGAAAGAGATAAAAGTAGAGAAATTGCCCATGGTCCTGCCATCCAGGGATAGCTCCTAGACTCTTTAATGTGTTCCCTTTGATTTTCTTTTTTTCTTTCTTTCTTTTTTTTTGATATGGAATCTCCCTTTGTCACCCAGGCTGGAGTGTGGTGGTGCAATCTTGGCTCATTGCAATCTCTGCCTCCTGGGTTCAAGTGATTCTCCTGGCTCAGCCTCCCAAATAGCTGGGATTACAGGCATGCACCATGATGCCTGGCTAATTTTTGTGTTTTTAATAGAGATGAGGTTTCACCAGTGGCCAGGTTGGTCTCGAACTCCTGACCTCAAGTGATCCACCCACCTTGGCCTCCCAAAGTGCTGGGATTACAAGCATGAGCCACCGTGCCTAGCCTGATTTTCTTCCTGAGCTCGATCTTATGTTTGTGGGTGTCTGTCCCACACTTCTCCATAATGGGATTATACTAAATATCATGTTTCCCTACACTCACTTTAAAAAATCTTTTTTGTCATGAAAAACTTCAAACATATACTAAAATGGACTGAAATCCATATGAATCTCCATTTGTGATGCCTCTTTTCTCATCTGAACTGCAATTTACCCCCAACCTAGATTATTCTGAAGCAAATCCTAGCCATGCTCTCATTCTATCAGTAAATATCTCAGCATGTCTCTATAAAAGACAAAAACTCTTAAAAAATGACAATACACTTTTCACAGCTTAACAATTAACAGCAAAGTCTTAATATCCTTAAATATTCAGTCACTGTTTATATTTCTCTAATTGTCTTGTAATTGTTTTATTTGAATCTGGATCAAGGCATACTTATAATAGATTCCTTTGGTTGATAAGTCTTTTAAATCTTTTTTTTTTTAACTCTTATTTTAGGTTCAGAGGTATATGTGAAGTTTTATTATATAGTTAAATTTGTGTCATGGGGATTCATTGTACAGATTATTTTGTTACCCAGGTACTAAACCTAGTACTCAGTAGTTATTTTTTTCAGCTCTTCTTCCTCCTCCAAGTCTCCACCCTCCACCAACAGACACCCCAGTGTCTGTTGTTTTCTTCTTTGTATTCATGAGTTCTCATCATTTAGCTCCCATGTACAAGTGAGAACATGTGGTATTTGGTTTTCTGTTCCTTTGTTAGTTTGCTAATGATAATAGCCTGTAATTCTATCCAGGTTCCTGCCAAAGACATGATCTCACTTGATCCAAGATGGCCGAATAGGAACAGCTCTGGAGTGTAGTTTCCAGTGACAATGCAGAGGGTGAGTGATCACTGCCTTTCTAAATGAGTTTTTACTGCTCACAGACCAGGAGAGTCCCAGGTGGAAAAGTGCCATGAGTCTCCAGCACTGCTGTTTCAGCCAGCAAAGTGGGTCTCTGCACAAAAACTCACACAAATCTGGGCAGCCATTTCAACTGGCGCCTGGAACACCTGGGAGACAGAGTTGCCCATTCAACTGAAAAAAAGGGGGCTGAAACAGGGAGCCAGGTGATCTGGCTCAGCCAGTCCCACCCCTACAAAGACCAGAAATCTGAAATGCTCTGGATTGAGAGTTTCACAGCAAGCACAGCTGGACCCGGGACAGTCCAGCTCTGTTGGGGGAAGGGTGTCTGCCATTACCGAGGCAGTCCACCATTACTGAGGCAGTCCACCATTACCGAGGCAGTCTGCCATTACCAAGGCAATCCACCATTACCAAGGCAGTCTGCCATTACAGAGGCAGTCTGCCATTACTGAGGCAAACCACCATTACCTAGGCAGTTCTAACTTTACCTCTATAAACAAAACCACAAGGAAGTTCACACAGCAGCTGGGCAGAGCCCACGGCAGCTCAGCAATGCCTCTGCTGGCAGACTGTGACTAGGCTACCTCCTCGCTGGGCAGGGCATCTCTGAAAAAAGGCAGCAGCACGTCAGGAATTTATAAATAAAGCCCCACCTTCCCTGGATAGAGCACCTGGGAAAAAAAGGCACTTATGAGTTCCACTGCAGCAGACTTAAATGTACCTGCCTAGCAGCTCTGAATGGAACAATGGAGCTTACAGCTCAGCACTTGAACTCCTATAAGGGACAAACTGTTTCCTCAAGCAGCTCCCCTACCTCTGTATATTCAAAGAGACACCTCGTAAAGGAGAGCTCAGGCTGACAGCTGGCGTGTATCCTTCTGGGATGAAGATAACAGAAGAAGAAACTGGCAGAAATCCTTACTGTTCTGCAGCCACCACAGGTGATCCCCAGGCAAGCAGAGTCTGGAGTGGACCTCCAGCAGTCCTACAGCAGAGGGGCCTGACTCTTAGAAGGAAAATTATAAAACAGACAAAACTTCATTACCAACAAAAAGGAGGTCCACTTAGAGACTGCATCCGAAAGTTACCAACTACAGAGACCACAGGTAGATAAATCCACAAAGATGGGAAGAAACCAGTGCAAAAGGATGAAAACACCCAAAACCAGAATGCCTCTCCTCCTCCAAGGGATCACGACTCCTCACCAGCAAGGGAACAAGGCTGGATGGAGAATGAGTCTGATGAATTGATAGAAACAGGCTTCAGAAAGTGGGTAATAACAAACTTTCTGAGCTAAAAGAGCATGTTCTAACCCAATGCAAAGAAACTCAGAACCTTGAAAAAAGGTTTGACGAAATGCTAACCAAGAATAAACAGCTTAGAGAAGAACATAAATGAACTGTTGGAGCTGAAAAACACAACATGAGAACTTCATGAAGCATACACAAGTTTCAATAGCCAAATTGACCAAGCTGAAGAAAGGATATCAGAGATTGAAGATCAACTCAATGAAATAAAATGAGAAGGCAAGATCAGAGAAAAAGAGTAAGCCAGAGAGAAAGGTTGGGTTACCCACCAGGGGAAGCCCATCAGGCTCACAGCAGATCTCTCAGCAGAAACCCTACAAGCCAGAAGAGAGTTGGGGCCAATATACAACATTCTTAAAGAAAAGAACTTTCAACCTAGACTTTCATATCCAGCCAAATTAAGCTCATAAGTGAAGGAGAAATAAAATCCTTTACGAACAAACAATTGCTGAGAGATTTAATTACCATCAGGCCTGCCTTACAAGAGCTCCTGAAAGAAGCACTAAACATAGAAAGGAACAACCAGTACCAGCCACTCCAAAAACATATCAAATGGTAAAGATCATTGATACAGTGAAGAAACTGTGTCAACTGATGGGCAAAACAACCAGCTAGCATAAAAATGGCAGGATCAAATTCACATACTACAATATTAACCCTAAATGTAAATGGGTTAAATGCCCCAAAGAAAAGACACAGACTGGCAAATTGGATAAAAAGTCAAAACCCATCGGTGTGCAGTATCCAGGAAATCCATCTCATGTGCAAGGATACACAATACACATCTCATGTGCAAGGAGACTCAATAAAGTGATGGAGGAAGATTTACCAAGCAAATGGAGAGCAAAAAAAAAGCAGGAGTTGCAATCCTGGTCTCTGGTAAAATAGACTTTAAACCAACAAAGATCAAAAGAGACAAAGAAGGGCATTGCATAATGGTAAAAGGATCAATGTAATGAGAAGAGCTAATGATCCTCAATATATATGCACCCAATACAGGAGCACCCAGATACATAAAGCAAGTTCTTAATAACCTACCAAGAGACTTAGACTCCCACACAATAATAGTGGGAGACTTAAACACTCCACCGTCAATATTAGACAGATCAATGAGACAGAAAATTAACAAGAATATCCAGGACTTGAACTCAGACCTGGACCAAGCAAACCTAATAGACATTTACAGAACTCTCCACCCAAAATCCACAGAATATACATTCTTCTCAGCACTACATCACACCTACTCTAAAACCGACCACATAATTGGAAGAAAATCACTCCTCAGCAAATGCAAAAGAATGGAAATCATAACAGTCTCTCAGACCACAGTGCAATCAAACTAGAACTCAGGATTAAGAAACTAACTTAGAACCTCACAACTTCATGGAAACTGAACAACTGGCTCTTGAATGTTGACTGGATAAACAATGAAATGAAGGCAGAAATAAAGATGTTCTTTGACACCAATGAGAATGAAGATACAACGTACCAGAATCTCTGGGACACATTTAAAGCTGTGTCTAGAGGAAAATTTATAGCAATAAATGCCCACATGAGAAGCAAGGAAAGACATAAAATTGACACCCTATCATCAAAATTGAAAGAGTTGGAGGAGCAATATTTTTAAAAAAATCAAAAGCTAGCAGAAGACAAGAAATAACTGAGATCAGAGCAGAACTGAAGGAGACAGAGACACAAAAAACCCTTCAAAAAATTAATAAATCCAGGAGCTGGCTTTTTGAAAAGATCAACAAAATAGACAGACCACTAGCCAGATTAATAAAAAAGAAAAGAGAAGAATCAAACAGATGCAATAAAAAATGATAAAGGGGATATCACCACCAATTCCACAGAAATACAAACTACCATCAGAGATTACCACAAACAACTCTATGCACATAAACCAGTAAACCTGGAAGAGATGGATAAATTCCTGGACACTTGCACCCTCCCAAGCTTAAACTAGGAAGAAGTCAAAACCCTGAATAGACCAATAACAAGGGCTGAAGTTGAGGCAGCAATTAATAGCCTACCAACAAAAAAAGTCCAGGTCCAGACGGGTTCACAGCTGAATTCTACCAGACGTACAAAGAGGAGCTGGTACAATTCCTTCTGAAACTATTCCAAACAATACAAAAAGAGGGAATCCTTCCCAGATCATTTTATGAGACCAACATCATCCTGATGCCAAAACCCGGCAGAGACTCAGCAAGCAAAGAAAACTTCAGGCCAATATCCATGATGAACATAGATGCAAAAATCTTCAATAAAGTACTGGCAAGCCGATTGCAACAGCACATCAAAAAGCTTATCCATCATGATCAAGTAGGCTTCATCCTGGGGATGCAAGGCTGGCTCAACATATGCAAGTCTATAAATGTAATTCACCACATAAACAGAACCAAAGACAAAAACCACCTGATTATCTCAATAGATGCAGAGAAGGCCTTTGACAAAATTCAACAGCCCTTTATGCTAAAAACTCTCAACGAACTAGGTATTGACGGAACGTATCCAAAAATAATAAAAGCTATTTATGACAAACCAACAGCCAATATCATACTGAATGGGCAAAAACTGAAAGCATTCCCTTTGCAATCTGGCACTAGACAAGGATGCCCTCTCTCACTACTCCTATTCAATATAATATTGGAAGTTCCAGCCAGAGCAATCAGGCAAGAAAAAGAAATAAAGGGTATTCAATTAGGAAAGGAAGAAGTCAAATTGTCTCTGTTTGCAGATGACATGATTGTATAGAAGACCCCATCGTTTCAGCCCAAAATCTCCTTAAACTGATAAGTAACTTCAGTAAAGTCTCAGGATACAAAATCAATGTGCAGAAATCACAAGCATTCCTATTCACCAATAGCAAACTTAAAGAGAGCCAAATCAAGAATGAACTGACATTCACAATTGCTACAAAGAGAATAAAATACCTAGGAATACAACTAACAAAGGATGTAAAGGACTCTTCAAGGAGAACTACAAACCACTGCTCAACGAAGTAAGAGAGGACACAAACAGATGGAGAAACATTACATGCTCATGGTTAGGAAGAATCAATATTGTAAAAATGGCCAAACTGCCAAAAGTAATTTATAGATTCAATGCTATCCCATCAAGCTACCTATGACCCTCTTCACAAAACTGGAAAAAAACCACCTTAAATTTCATGTGAAACCAAAAGAGAGCCCGCATAGCCAAGTCAATTCTAAGCAAAAAGAACAAAACTGGAGGCATCACACTACCTGACTTCAAACTATATTACAAGGCTACAGTCATCAAAATAGCATGGTACTGGTACCAGAACAGAGATATAGACGAATGGAACAAAACAGAGGCCTTGGAGGCAATGCCACACATCTACAATCATCTGATCTTTGATAAACCTGACAAAAACAAGCAATGGGGAAAGGATTCCCTGTTTAATTAATGGTGTTGGGAAAACTGGCAAGCCATGTGCAGAAAGCAGAAACTGGACCTCTTCCTGACACCTTACACTAAAATTAACTACAGATGGATTAAAGACTTAAACATAAGACCTAACATCATAAAAATCCTAGAAGAAAATCTAGGCAAAACCATTCAGGACATAGGCACAGGCAAGGACTTCATGACTAAAACACCAAAAGCAATGGCAACAAAAGCCAAAATAGACAAATGGGATCTAATTAAACTCCAGAGCTTCTGCACAGCAAAAGAAACAGTAATTAGAGTGAACTGGCAACCAACAGAATGGGAAAAAATTTTTGCAGTCTATCCATCTGACAAAGGGCTAATACCCAGAATCTACAAAGAACTAAAACAGATTTACAAGAAAAAACAAACAAACCCATTCAAAAGTGGGTACTGTTATCTCATTGTGGTTTTGATTTGCATTTCTCTAATGATCAGTGTTACTGAGCTTTTTTTTCATACGCTTTTTGGCTGCATGCGTGTCTTTAGCAATCTTTTAAATCTATAGGCTTCTCTTCTCTCTTTTCCCCTTATAGTTTATTTGTTGAAGAAATGCAGTCATCCATTCTATGAAGTTTCTGTCTGGATCTTGCTGCCTGCTTTTCTATGGTGTCTGTCCTGTGTAGTTCCTGTGCATTGCTAGTTAGACCTGAAGGCTTGATGAGATTCAGGCTCTATTTTGGCTAGTCACATCTACATGACTTGGTGTTGTGTACATGCTCCAGGAGGCATCATGTCTGATCTCTTTATGTTACTTAGATCTGTTACCTAGATCTACTAATTCATTACAAGGTGTAAAATGGTGATACTGTAATCCCATCATATCATTTTTGTTTATTAGTTGGAATACTTCTGTAAACATAAATTTCCCCTCCACAACTGTTTAGTCACCCAGAGGCATAATTTACACAGCAAGGACGGGATAAATGCTTGATTCTTTTCTTTTCTGTATCAGTTTTCGAAATAATGGGTAGGTTTCTCATCATCCCCTGAGTGAACAATAAAATTTTTTCTCTTTTGTTTTTAGTATTATAACAAAATTCTAGATTTATATATATTTGATATGATTTAACGTACCTTGTTTCTTAAGTATATCATAGGCATTTTTGTTTGTCAACATAATTCTAAATGATCAGTTTTAATGAGTGCACAATTTTCCCTTACATGAAAGTATTAGAATTTACTTAACCATTTATTTTTGTTGGACATTTGTGTTCTATCTCTTTTGATTTAGCATTTCTACTCTAGTTCAGTCTCACTTTTGTAAATATATGTATTTTTCTCCTGAAGTAAGGTAGTACTTTCTCTAATATTATTTGAGAAGATGAAATTAGTAGATTAATTTTTAATGATGATCATGATATGAAAGGGAGTCTGATTAGTTGAGTAGCCTTTTTATCGAAGCTTGAAAGATATTTTCTACTTTACCTATTTAAAATATTCATACCATTAGTGATGGAAAATATTCCTTTTTTTCCCCTCAGGGGTTGAAAAAGTTCTTCAGCAAGGACAAAAGATAAGACTATCAATTAAGCTAAGCCAGTAATTAAACGTGTAAGAATGATAGTAGCAAGGTACCTTTTGCTATTTCCATATTTGATTGAATGTTTTCATAAAAAATAAATTGTCTGGCTTTGAAAGAAATCATATTGCCTTTATTAGTTCACCCTAATGGCAGGACCCATCAGATGCATGACTAAATTTTGTGTATTAATGCACAGACTAGTGCTGGCCATGAGTTAGATGACATTCATCCTGATGTGCCTGTGACAGTGTCTGCTAATATCTATTCTGATATAAACAATGGTGAAACCATTATTAATAATGTTCCCAGCTGGGCATAGGAGCTCACACCTAGCACTTTGGGAGGCTGAGTCGGGTGTTCACTTGAGGTCAGGAGTTCAAGACCAGCCTGGTCAATATGGTGAAATCCCAGCTCTACTAAAAATACAAAGAATTAACCAGCGTGGTGGCGTATGCCAGTAATCCCAGATACTTGGGAGGCTGAGGCAGGAGAATCACTTGAACTCGGCAGGTGGAAGTTGCAGTGAGCTGAGATTGCACCACTGCCCTCCAGCCTGGGCAACAGAGTGAGACCCTGTCTCAAAAAAAAAAAAAATGTTTCCTAGTGCTCTCAAAAGAGTCCTGGTTTGGACAATAAATTATATGATCACCCTAGATATGAACATTTCTGTTTTCTTTCTACTTACTAAAGTTCCCTCATGTTCCTTATTTCAACTGCCTCAAAGATAAGAGAGGAATGTCAAAGGACCACCTTCTTCCCAATCCATCTGGGATCTCACAAATTCATGGCCACATTTATCTTTCCCCCTTTCTTGCTCATTTTTTTATTTAAGCAAGTTGCTACTGTGTCTCTTCCTCTGCAACCTCCATCTTTACTAAAATGCCCTTCAGTAGGACATGAAGCTGTCAGAGCAGGGAGAAAGTGTGTAATAATAGTAGTTCAGTCCAGATGAACAGGATTCGATCCAGATGAGAAGGCTCAAGCCATGGCCACACAGCTAGTTAGTGGCAGAGCAGGACAAGGAGCAGGGTCTGTAAATTCTGTGCCAGTGTCCTACCTTCCTCAAAACATCAAACTTTGGATGAGTTTGATGTTTTGAGGAAGGTAGGACACTAGCTCCCTTCCCATCACTTTGCTATCAGGGCTAAATTATAATGAAAACAAGTCTCAGATCCAGTTCTGCCACACTACATTTATTACTAAGCCATATTTATTGGAAGCAGGCAACAAAGGGTTCTACAATCTCTTTCTCCAAACTTAGGTCAAGTCCACACACAATTATTATATTCTTTGACAAGCGCCTTGTATGAAAGGTCCCGTGGTGCCATGGTGGAGGTAATGCTATTCTAATGGTTGAACCAGACAGCTATTTAGTCAAGTCAGCTGACAAAACCCTATGTTAAGTTGAGGACAGTGGGAGAATACACACTAGACCTGGAATACTCCTCTATCAGTGAAACCTGTTGGGTTTGACAGATTCTTTCTTTCTTTCTTTTTTTTTTTTTTTTTGAGATGGACTCTTGCTCACCCAGGCTGGAGTGCAGTGACATGATCTCGGCTCACTGCAACCTCTGCCTCTTGGGTTTAAGCGATTCTTTTGCTTTAGCCTCCTGAGTAGCTGGGATTACAGATGCGTGCAAATATGCCCAGCTAATTTTTGTATTTTTAGTAGAGACAGTGTTTCACCATGTTGGCCAGGCTGGCCTTGAATTCCCGACCTCAAGTGATCCACCCGCCTTGGCCTCCTAAAATGCTAGGATTACAGGTGTGAGCCACCATGCCTGGCTGAGTATTTCTTATATTTTATTTGTGTAAAGGCAGTGATACCTGTAAGTCTTTTTAGTCAATCACATTTTTTGAGTTCCACTCATTTAACCAATGAAGAGGATTTCTAATATTGTGAAAGGAATGGTTAGCAGCAGTCCTGCAATTTATTCCTTTCTGTTGGACAAGGTGCTGGGATGCCTCTGGGAAGGAAGAGGGACGGCAATCTGATGAAGTCTCCTGTAAACATGTTAATGACAGGCCTCTTGGAAAGTCACTGATGGTAACTCTCATGCTAACCAACAGCAGCTAATAGGAGAGTCCTTACCTACGGAATTCTTTGTAGCAGGACATGCTTGGTCTTTACAGGATTGCTTATGGTAAGTATCTCAGTTCTTTCAGGCTGCTATAACAAATATCCATAGACTGGGTGGATTAAACAACATTTTCCCTCATAGTTCTGGAGGCTGGGAAGTTCAAGATCAAGGTACCATAAGGTCCTGTGTCTGGTGAGGACCTGCCTTCTGGTCTGGCGAGGACCTGCTTTCTGATCTGGTGAGGACCTGCCTTCTGGTGTGGTGAGGACCTGCCTTCTGGTCTGGCGAGGACCTGCTTTCTGGTGTGGTGAGGACCTGCCTTCTGGTGTGGTGAGGACCTGCCTTCTGGTGTGGTGAGGACCTGCCTTCTGGTGTGGTGAGGACCTGCCTTCTGGTGTGGTGAGGACCTGCCTTCTGGTCTGGTGAGGACCTGCCTTCTGGTCTGGTGAGGACCTGCCTTCTGGTTTGCAGAAGGTTGTCTTCTTATATCCTTACCTGTGTAGAGCAGAGAGAGGAAGCAAGTTCTCATGTCTTCTCTTATAAGGGCACTAATTACATTCATGAAGTCTCCACCTTCATGACCTAATTACCTCCCCAAAGCTCTATCTCCTAATACTACAACATTCAGGGTTAGGATTTCTTTCTTTTTTTTTTTTTTTACTTTAGGTTCTAGGGTACATGTGCAGGTCATGCAGGGTTGTTGCATAGGTGCATACTATATCCGGCATTTCATATGAATTTGGTGGGGGACACAAACATTTGGTCCATAGCAGTAAAAAAAAAACAAAAAAAGACAAAAAAAAACTTGGTGGGAGGCTGAGGCAGAAGAATCGCTTGAACCCGGGAGGCGGAAGTTGCAGTGAGCCAAGATTGCACCACCGCACTCCAGCCTGGGCAACGGAGTGAGAGGCTGTCTCAAAAACAAAAACAAAAGACAAACAAACAAACAAAAAACTTGGGATCTATGGATTTATGGCACAGGACTAACTGGAGAATGTCATGTAGGCTATGTAAATATTTGGCTATAAAAATGGAGATGTTTTACGACCAGGGTAGATCCCTTTTATGTGAGCGATGCAGCTGCATGCAATTCTTAGAGGCCTCAAAGTGCATGCTAATGTAGCAAGAGTGGACCTGGGGAGCCTTGCCAGGTGGCCCAGACTTCTCTTTGCTTTACCTGTGGCCACAATTACTTGCATCCTTAGACTTATTAGTAAATCTTGATACTGGATAAGACCTCTGATCCTGTGAGTCTTACTTGGCAGTATAACACTTTGTGCGTCTCTTATCCCTGATGTTAACTAATGTACTTCTGGTATAAATGCAGATGAAAACACCTGAAGCAAGGCCTTACTTTCCTTTGGAGTATGGGTTTATGATTAGATGATTCATATGTTATTCGATAACTCCTGGGTATAAAGTTAATTTGTGTACATGTGTACACCATGCTGTTCATACTGAAGTATTTTAATGCATATCACAGGCAATATAACATGACCAGAACAGGATTAGGCCTCCTATGCAACATAGCACTAACTATAACTACCAATTGTTCTGTGATCGTATGTGCTGGTCACTTTGCATGTGTTAGCTGTAGCTAAGCAAACTTGTAAGGTCTCTGTTCTCATTTTACAGATAAGAAAACTTAGCATTAGAGCGGAAGTAGCTTGCCCAATGTCACGTCACTATGTGACCTCAAGCCTGATATATCTAAAGCCTTTGGATCTGCCACAAACTCAACTGTTCTTAATTGTGACACAAGGAACTAAAGTGGATGGGAACTTAGGCTCTCTGTAGTTTTAGTACTACGGTGGCTTTATGAAAAAAGTTTCCAAAAAGTTTATGGAACTGCTTTCACAAACTCAGAGACAACTGGAGACAAAGGTGAGTTGGCTCCCTGGGGACTAGGGGGTGGGATGCAGAGGGCAGGCCTCCCTGCTCCAGGATGATTCAGGGGCTTCTACATTTGCTTTCACTTAGGGGAAACGTAGAAGCAGCATAAAACACAGTTCCCTTCTCGAGGAACTTACACTCGGCGGGGGAGTAAGATGCATGCAGAAAGCAATACTGGCTGATCCAGACGGCTGAGAATGGTGGGCGCCATTGTGTAGTACATCTTGTGAGTGCATCAGGACTTTAGGAATGGGGATGTGGGAGTAAGAAAGTTCATGAAGGTTTTGGGAGGAAAAGAGCCACGCTTTGGAGAAAGTGTTGGGTCCCAATCTAGCTGTGATGCTGGATTCACAGTGCAACAGGGGTTAGATACTTGGCCCCCCTAACAGCAGTGATGCCTCAGTGAGGGCTTGCTACCTGGGCTCCAGTTAGGCCCTTCACACACATTTTATTGCAAGTCTTCTGAGCCACAATGCAAAGTAGATGCCATTATCTCTATTTTATAGTCCAGGCTCAGCCAGACTTAGTGACCTGCCAATTATCATACGGGAAGTCGTAAGTAAGGTTTGTACCTGAACCTGAGTCTGTGTGAAACCTCAGCTCATACCTATTCCATGATTCCAGTGGTTCTCAAAATGTGAATCGGGACCAGCAACATCAGCCTCATCCAGGAACTAATTGGAAATGCAAATTCCCAGTCCCAATTCAGAGCCCAGACCTGTTGACTCAGAAACTCTGGGGTTGGGTCAGCAATCTACTTTTCAGTAAGCCCTTCAGATGATTCTGATGTGCCCTAAAGTTTGAGAATCACTGCACTGGACCATCAGCCTCTGTTTCTCATTGCAAATGGGGGTAATTATCCCCCCTCACAGTGCGGTGGTAAGGATTATGTGAGACGATGTGTGGGGAACACTAGCTTGGTGCCTGGCTCATAGGAGGAAGGACAGATGGTGGCTGTTCCCTTCCTACCATGAGAATATGAATTGCCATCTTTTTTAGCTAGCACTGTACCTGAAGGATAGTGGGTGGAAGGTTGAGTGAGTGAGAAGAGACATTTTCAGGGAAAGGGTGGAGCATTTCAGATGATGGGAGTCACACAGCCACCAATAGTCACCAGCAGGGCACAGAGTTGTCCTTTCATCACTTCAAATTTCTTCCTTCTTTGTTGGAGATTATAACAATCATTATTATTGGTGAGACATCTGTTCGGCATAATGAACCTGGAGTTCATTGCAATTCGGCAACGAACATTTCCTTGTAATTGGCTCATAAGAACCATAAGATGTAGACAGCCATAGTTAAAGCCTTTTCAGTTCATGGGCGCCATTAGAAGGAGCTCATTAAAGATATGAACAAAGAGAAGGTGTAAATAAAGAATCTTGCTTTCTGTAATCACACCTGTACATCTAACTCCCTCCCCGCAGGGTTTGGCTCAAGAGAATCTCCTTGTGCTCACAGCCTGCTTGCCTGCCCGCTCTCTGTACCCTCATTTTCGCAGGTCTCAGAGTGTCCTATCTCCATTGATCTGCAGCTGGGTTGGGGATGTGGCTTACAGACAGTCTGCAGTGGATGACACTGCCTCGATGGCCATGGACTGCAGGCAGGACCCCTCCTTGGCATTTAGCACAGGCTGAGAGGGGCATGGCAGCGAACCCTTGTTCCTGATGCCTCTTGGAAGCACAGTGGGAACCTGAGTGTGCCCACTGAGTGACTTAGGTTCTGTGACATGGAGTTCTTGCAGGATTTCCCCCCGTTGCAAAATTAAAGGTAAGTGTATCTGATAGCCAAAGTTACATTTAAATTATGTGCTTAATGCATAATCAACAAACTCCGTGTCAGGTTCTATTTTGGGCCATTCTTTGATTTTAGCAGTTTTCTGACCAAGCAGTATTCCTGAGGCCGGCCCTATACATGGGCAAGTCATGTTATTTAACAGCATGAGTGATGTGAGGCACTAGGAAAGACATCTCTCTAATATTTAAAAAGCCCCCCAACAAGAGAACACAATATAGAAATAACAGCCAAAAGCCTCAACAAAACCCCATTAAGTAGGGTAGTAGACGCTTGAAATCTCACCATTTTTGCATTCCACCTAAGGATGCAGGTATTGTTGTCTATCAACATTTGAGATGCAGAATTATTAAACCAGTAACAGTCTTCTGCATGTGTGTTTCAATTAAAAAAAAAATCTGCTTAGTAACTCCCAGAGTGGTGGATTCTAGGTAGTTCAACTTGGGGATTGCTGAAGTAGGCCTGGGCCCAAATTCCTGGGGAGCGGCTGAGGACTGAAAGGGAGGTGCTGGCCCTGCAGACCACCTTTACTAGGCAGGTATTTTTCTACGAACAGGCACAAATGGGCCTCCCCATGCTGTGGATCAGATGGGTGGAGGCCAGGCAGGTGATATGGGCTTCCATTCCCTGCTGCTCCCAGATGCCAGTTGCTGATAAGTTGCTTCTTAAGGAGTCAGCCTGCATTTCTTCTTTCCTAATATACAAAGACAGAGATATTTCAATGCAAACTGAGGGGAAAATGGGGATTTGCAAGGAATTACCTGAGACAGATGTGAGTTCATTTGTGGACTCTGTACTTTCTGCAAGCACATTGCTAGGGGCTGGGCATTCCAAGGCTAAGCAGGTTGGCTCTTAGGTCTCACAGCCCAGGACAGTGCTGCCCAGACTTTTTTCTGTTGCTTCCTACAGAGACTTAGACTTCCTTTCCTAATCCCCTCTCCCAGTCATGAAATTTTAATACCATTGGTTTACTAGAATCTGTTTTAGTACCGTGTGGTTAGTATCTATCTGTCTATCTATCTACCCACCTACCTATCCACCCATCTATCTCTCTTCCATCCATTTATTTATTTGTATATCCATCTATCTGTATCTATGTTTTATACGTAAAATGAATACATTTCTCAATTTCACATTTGTGAAATGTGACCCCTCTTCCAATCAGCCCTGTTGAAATGCATGGATGGTCTGGATAAAGAGACAGACATGTAGACAGGAAAATGATAGAGATTCACAGAGAGTGAAAAAATAAAAGCAGCTCTCCCTACGTAGCTCTCACTCTGTGGCGGGTGCCCTTCCCAGTATTTTACAAGTATTAACGAATCCTCACAGCAGTCCTGCTTGTGATCTACTCAGTAGATGGGGAAACTGGCACAAGGAGGAGTTAAGCAACTTGTCCATGGAGGCGCCTGCAGTTGGTGTTTAATCACAGAAGTCCAGGACTTTGGTTAACCCTCCTGTGTCTGGTGACCTTGCCCCAGCACTTCAGGCCAAGGTATGTCTCTTTTCTTTAACTTCCAGAGAATCAGATTCTTCAGAGTCCACCTCCCTGCCTCCTCAGGGAGGACCACACTGACTCCATGTGATGGGAACCAGTGCCATGGAGGGGCGGCAGCTGCTCCTCTACCCTAGCGCTGAGGACAGAGTGGGGGCTCTGTGTAGTCAGTGGAGTTAAATTCCAGCCTCTACATAACTGTCTTCTGTTATGCATTCTAGAAGAAGCACCTCAAAAGTGGAGCTAGCAGAGGTCTGATTAAACACGTCTTCTGTAAGTAGAACGAGCAAGAGCCCTATATGGTGTAGCATGGAGTCTCTCAGGCCCCCTCAGTACCTTCTAGTCAAATCTCCTGGGTCACATGTTTTGCCACAAGCTGCAGAGTCTATGCTGGTAGCTGAAACTACCTTGACAGCAACATTTCATCTCCTAGGTGTAGGGAATGACCTGGCTCCAAGTGGGTTCCCTGCACTGACTACGGTCCCTGAGACAACTTGAAACCTCATTCCTCCAGAAGGACCCCTTCTAGTATTCTCTTCCTTGGCATTGGAGAACTGCTTGCTAAGGTTTAAGAGGCTTGATTTTAAAAGACATATATTGAAATCCTCTCAAGTGCCAGGCCCTGTGCACAGCATCCCCAAGGGCCCTGTGGCCACACGAAAAGGCCTGTGTGGGGTTTTAACCAGCAGATCTAACTCTTGTAATTGTGAGCTTTAAAATAGACTCTACTTAGAGATAAGGAAATCTATTCTGTTTACAAAGACTTAATAATTTGTACTTATAAGCTCCAATCAAGAAGTCTGGGTGGGTGCATTCTCCCTAAGAACTGAATCAGTCTCCTGTGTTAAATAATGCAGGGAACAAACATACTTTCCTATCCTTGTGCTGAACAGTTCTGGGAAGAATTGTTTACGTTTTTATGCCTGATTTTATACCAAACAATCTGGGGACCGGACAGAAATAACTTAGCTGCTTCCTTGAGGAAATACCTGTTCCTGGAAGATAAGACTGTGAACCGAGATTAACAGCTTTCTCATCAATGCGGCTTTGAGACCCTCACCGCACCATGCCCATCAATCTCCAGCTGCTGTGTCAAAACTTTGCTCCATCCCAGTTGGTTCTCCACCTTATAATTCTTGCCATAAAATCAAACAGCCTTGGGCCTGAAACCTTATAAATACTCTTCCCTGATTTCCCCTCTGAGACACCACTGAGAACATCAAGGTGGTGTCTCCTTGCTTTGTTAAGTTGTAGCCACGTAGTTCTGCCTGATGAGCTTTTCTGGTGGGCATTAGGGGATTGCCAGCTGACATCCCTGCTGTATCTGACTCTGTTAGTGAGCCCCTCTTGACCTCTCTAACCCAATGGCTGTTTTCTGGACAGTGTGAACAGCTTCACATGCACAAGTGCATGGGAATGCAATTAGGGGTCAGGGGAAATCCCCATCAGAGCAAAGGAGCCCACCTGAGCCTGGAACACTCTGCCAGACAGCCCATGGCTCACTCCTTCATCCCTTCCTCTGGACTCAAATGTGACCCTCTTAAGGAGGCCTATGCAGACCTCCCTTTTAAAAACTGAAAATCCAGGCTGGGCATGGTGGCTCATGCCTATAATCCCAGTACTTTGGGAGGCTGAGGCGGGAGGATCACTTGAGCCTGGGAGTTCATGCTAGACAATATGCTAATGCCCAAACTGTACAAAAAAAAAAAAAAATTAGCCGGGCATGGTGGCATGTGCCTGTGGTCCCGGCTATTTGGGAGGCTAAGGTGGGAGGATTGCTTGAGGCTAGGAAGTTGAGGCTGTACACTCTAGCATGGGTGAGAGAGTAAGACCCTGTCTCAAAAAACAGACAAACAAACAAAAAAAAACACAAAAACTAAAGCAAAACGAAACAAAAAACACGAAAACAAAAAAAGTGAAAAATCCCCACCCACTCAGATATCTTTAGTATGCCCGGTCTTCCTGAAATTGATCTACTTTCATTCCATTATATTTTAATTTTTTATTTATCTTTATTTATGGTTTAGAGACAGGGTCTCAATTTGTCTCCTAGGTTGCAGTGCAGAGGTGTGATCTTAGGTCACAGCAGCCTTGAATTCCTGGGCTCAAGGAATCCTCCTGCCTCAGCCTCCCAAGTAGCTGGGACTATAGTCATGTGCCATCATGCTGGGCTGATTTAAAAAAAATTATTAGTAGAGATGATGTCTCACCATCTTGCTCAGGTTGGTTCCAGCTCCTGGGCTTAAGTAATCCTCTGTCTGTGGCCTCCCAAAGTGCTGGGATTACAGGCATGAGTCACTGCTCCCAGTCATATATATATATATATATATATATATATATATATATATATATATTTGTATTTCTAAATACAAAAGAAATATATTTATATTTCTTTTGAGAGGGAGTCTCCTTTGTTACCCAGGCTGGAGTGCAATGGCACAATCTAGGCTCGCTGCAACCTCTGCCTCCTGGGTTCAAATGATTCTCCCACCTCAGCCTCCCTAGTAACTGGGATTACAGGCACCTGCCACCCTGCCCGGCTAATTTTTGTATTTTTGTTTCACTATGTGACTAGGGTGGTCTTGAACTCCTGACCTCCCAAAGTGCTGGGATTATAGGTGTGAGCCACCATGCCTGGCCACCCATTATATTTTTATTGAAAATAAAAATAGTATTTGGTGGTGGTGCTCCCTCCCAAAGACATAGCCACTCAGTTTCTCAGTTAGTGTCTTGAAATACCAGATACACATTAAAATTAACCAGGCAGCTCCAAAAATACAGATGCCTGGGACTGACTGACAGAGATTCTGGTTTGGTGCACTAGGGTGGGATGGAGAATGATTATGTGTGTATATATATATAAAGCTATGTAGGCGATGCAGCTGTGCAGCCGACTGACCTACCTGCAGATAGCCAACAGCAAAGACAAGTGCAGTCCACATGGTCCAGGGCCATCATAAAAATGCACAGTCCTTGATCCAGTTAGTTCATTTCTAGGAATTTATTCAAAGGAGAAAAATCCCACAGGTACATGAAATTCTATTCAACTAGAGTGTTCATTAAGTTTTGCTTATAAAGGGAAATCTAAGACTGAAAAACAATATATTGATATGTATCAGAGACCTACGCATTTACATTTGCTTTGATTGAATCAGATTTACCAACAAACATACGTCTATCCCAATGACGGCTAGCTGATGACAAAAACTGGAAACACTTCAGTGTTCACAATTAGGTTGGTTCAGTAGGAAGGCACTGCCTCCATGAATGATACGCCACACTATCGTCTAAATGATGATAGAGATGAATATTTAATGGAGAGGGAACAATATTCATGCTATATATTTTTTCTTTTTTTTGAGACAGAGTCTCATTCTGTCATCCAGGCTGGAGTGCAGTGGTGTGATCTCGGCTCACTGCAACCTCTACCTCCGAGGTTCAAGCGATTCTCCTGCCTCAGCCTCCTGAGTAGCTGGGATTATAGGCACCCATCCAGCTAATTTTTGTATTTTCAGTAGAGATGGGTTTTCACCATGTTGGCCAGGCTGGTCTTGAACTCCTGACCTCAGGTGATCTGCCTGCCTCGGTCTCCCAAAGTGCTGGGTTTATAGGCGTGATTCACGGTGCCTGGCCCTTCAAGCTGTATTAAGTGAATAAAAATATAATTCAGTTCACCAAATATTTATTGAGTATTTCTTGTATGTAGCCCAGGTTCTGTTCTAGGCCCTGGGAACACATGAGTGAACACAGAAGACAAAAGCCTTGATGCATTGTGGAGCTTACATTCCAGTGTGGAGACAGAGCTGCCCTTATGGTGTGTTCGAAGGTTAAAAATATAATGGAAAAAAATTAGATAAGCCTAAGGAAGAGAGGACATAATTAAGGATGTGTGTATGGATGGACGGGGATTTTCAGTATCAGAAAGGGAGGTTTGGATGGGCCTCACTGAGAAGGTCGTGTGTGAATCAAGGGGTGATGGAGTGAGCCATGGGCTGTCAGCATATTGCAGGCAGAGGGAACAGCAGTGCAGAGGTGCAGAGGTGCTGAGGTGCAGAGTCCCTGGCACACACAAGGGCTAGCAAGGAGCCCTGGCAGGGCTGCAGTGGGGTGAAGGGAGGAGTGAGGTCAAAGAGGTAAGGGGTGTACAGCTCACAGGAGTTCCTGTTGGCTACTGCAGGGGATTCGGCTTTTACTCTGCGAGACATGGGGAGCCACTGCAGGGTTTTAAGTAGAGGAATGACATAGTTATTTATATTTTGAATCAAGAAATGATTTTTTTTTTGGACAGATTGAATGGGAGTGTGAAAGATAAAGATGAAACAAGGATGATTCCAAGGTTTTGGACTGAGAGCCTGGAAGGATTGGGTTGGGAAAGAGCGGGATGTTACATTTGAGAAGTGCACCGCTAAGCCAAGTAAAAGTGTTTTGCAGAGAGTCTGGAGTTCAGGGGAGAGGTCAGGGCTAGAGACATTACTTGGGGAGAGAACATAGAGACATATTTCAAGCCAGGGATGAGGAGCCTGAGAGAAGAGAAGAGGACCAAGGCCTGAAACCTGGGTTCGTCCCTCCCATTTCGGGAGGCTGGGAGAAGAGCAGAAACCACAGAGGAAGTGGAGAGAGGACCCGTGAGGTAGGAGGAAACTGGAGTGGCTGATGTCCTGGAAGTGGGGTGAAGAAAGTGCTTCCAGGAGGCAGGAGAGGGAAACTGAGGCAAATGGCATCAAGAGGGTAGTTAAGAAGAAGGCTAAGATTCGGTCCTCAGACTGAGCAACATGGAGGCCACGGGTGATCTCGACAAGAGCATTTTGGAGGAAGGTAGAGATAAAAGCCGGACTGGAGGAGTGGCTTGAGAAAGAACAGCCTCTGAGAAATCGGAGACAGTGAGTATTGCATTTTTCCCAAGGCGTATGAGTATAATGGGAAGCAGTTAGGAATGTCAAGATAGAATTAGAAGCAGATCATACACCAAAACCTTAGCAATTAACCAGGCACGGTGGCTCATGCCTGTAATCCCAGCACTTTGGGAGGCTGAGCCTGGTGGATCACCTGAGGCCAGGAGTTTCAGACCAGCCTGGCCAACATGGCGAAACCCTGTCTCTACTAAACATACAAAAATTAGACAGGCATGGTGGCGGGTGCCTGTAATCCCAGCTACTCAGGAGGCTGAGGCAGGAGAATCACTTGAACCTGGGAGACGGTGAGCTGAGATTGCACCACTGTATTCCAGCCTGAGCTCCAGCCTGGGCAACAAAGTGAGACTCCATCTCAAACAAAACAAAACAAAAAGTCAGCAGTCGTACCCCTGGGATTATAAATGTTATTTTTTGAAAAAAATTGATGTATTTTGGTATAATGTTTTAAAATCACTATAATATTTCAAAGAACGAGTTTGAACACAATTTAAACAAAAAGTTATAAAGCCAGCAGTGGAGTTAGTACAACTTCTTGAAAGCCAAACCCTCCAACTAGCTTAGCTGTTGAACAGAGTATAAGCTGGGTTGGAAGGCTCCTCAGGGCTGTTTTCAAATTTTCCTTAAAATGTGCTGGTCATGTCTCTTTACCTACGGTGAGATGCAGTATTTATTTCTCCTTAAGTTACTAGGATCCATTTCCTACCGGCCTGTCTCTGGAATAGACCTGAGCAAACTGATCCACCACCTGTCAGTGAAGGGCTTTTAAAAGGATCTTCTTACGCTTGAGTCTCTTAGAATGAAAGTCTAGAAGTTGACTATATCAGGATTTTTCCACATGACTTGTATTTAGGAAAGCGTTTGGGGCAGCAAGTGTTTTTACTTGAGGAGTTATTATTATTAACAGCAAAATAGTGGTAAGCGATTATTCACTGAAATGTTCTCCAGGTGCCAGATTCCATGCAAAGGGCTTTGCATACCTTTGTTTACATAATCAGCACCACAACCCTATGGGTTAGATATTATTACTTGCATTTTTTTTTTTTTTGAGATGGAGTCTTGCTTTGTTGCCCAGGCTGGAGTGCAGTGGTGTGATCTTGGCTCACTGCAATCTCCGCCTCTCGGGTTTAAGCAATTCTCCTGCCTCAGCCTCCCGAGTAGCTGGGATTATAGGTGTGCGCCACCATGCCCAGCTAATTTTTTTGTATTTTTAGTAGAGACGAAGTTTCTCCATGTTGGTCAGCCTGGTCTCGAGCTCCTGACCTCTGGTGATCCGCCTGCCTCGGCCTCCCAAAGTGCTGGGATTACACCCGTGAGCCACCACGCCCAGCCTATTACTTGCATTTTAATAGGCAAGGCAGCTAAAGCTCAGAGATCACACAAGTAGTGTGTGACGAATCACGGACTCCAGCCAGGTTTGTCTGATCAAAACTCAAGTCCCGTCTACTCTCAGGAGTGTGCGATATCAGGCAAAAGCTCCCTCCGGCTCCAGGCCCTGCAGATCGCTTTCTAAGGCAGGGAGCAAGGCAGTGCAGGGGCAGGGCCCTATGGAAGGTTTCCACCAAGACTTCCAAATTAACAAAGCTGGGTTTTCTCACTGAAAGAGGAGCTTTTCCTACATTCTGAGCTTAAAAACTAGTCAAGAAGTCTAAGCAGTAACATCTATAACCGTGGCCTATGACAGGGTTTTGGCAAAACCAGATTCTCGTGTTCCTGTGGGTGGGTCAGAGCCCACTTATCTCTGTAGCAGAGGTAGTTACATTCCAGTGATGGGAGAAGTGGTCTGAAACTCATCCTGATCATTTATCCACAGATTGCTCCGGTGGTCATTTTATTCCCCAAATAAAGGACCCTTGTACACTTGAATTCCGTTATATGTCCTTTGTTATTACGTGAACTTGACTGTTTTGTCAGCCAGTAGCATCTCCATAGACTACAAACGTTTTGTACAGTGAGCTCAATAAATGTAACGGACACTTCCTCGAGCCTTGATTTTTCATTATGAAGGGGGATAATAATAGCAACCCTCATAGGGTTGGAGCTATTGTCACTGCTTAGCACAGTGACTAGCCCATAATAAAGGCTCAGTAAATGTTAGCTGACATTAATAATAAATTCATATTAGATGACTACATAATTAGCATACCAAACACTATCCTGAACATTGTACCCTGCTTCTTTAGCTGAAATCACATTCTTTGTAGGCAAATTGTGCTTCTAGGATGTTTAATAGTTTTATTCTCTTAAGTAGGTAAATATTCTTTCTCTAATTTCATTTACTCTGTAAGATGAGCCAGTAAGTTGTTTTGTCCCTAGATAGGGGCATTGATTTTGCATGCTTGAGTTCATGTGGACTCAAAATTACTGAAGAAAATCTGAATTGACAAAAAACTACTATATGTTGCAGATTGCAAATTTACTCATCCAGAGGTGTATAGTTTTTTTATGTTGTCAATAAATAATCTAGTTTTTCTCTAACTTATAAGTCCTTCAAAGTTTAAAACAGCTTGACTTGATTAAATTGCTAGGTAATACATTAAAATCTTTTAGCACAAAAGCGCAGTGCTTTTTTTTTTTTTTGAGAAGGAGTCTCACTGTCTCGCCCAGGCTGGAGTGCAGGGGCTCGATCTTGGCTCACTGCAACCTCTGCCTCCCAGGTTCAAGCAATTCTCCTGTCTCAGCCTCCCGAGTAGCTGGGACTACAGGTGCATGCCACCATGCCTGGCTAAGTTGTGTTTTTTTAGTAGAGATGGGGGTTTCATCATATTGGTCAGGCTGGTCTTGAGCTCCTGACAGGTCATCCACCTGCCTTGGCCTCCCAAAGTGCTGGGATTAAAGGTGAGAGCCACCGTGCCTGGCCCAAGAGCAGTCCTTTTATCTCCACTCTCTTCCCCTTCTCTCTGTTCTCCAAGGTGGCATCTGTATCTGGGGTGAAGGAAGGAGAGGGACTCTTGGATGGGCATTCGAGGTGGCACCTGCCAAGAGTCCCTCGTGGTGTGCAGGAGTAACCCTCTGGCCCTGGGGGTCTCTGCCCTTCATCTGACACAGTCTCTCCACATCACCATCCTCATCAGCACCTCTCTGCTTCCTCTTTCCATAATTCCCTGGCTGGGAGAGGTGGGCTTGCCCTTCGTTTTCCAGGTGCACCTCTCTCCCTTGTAGAAAAGGACTTAGACTCTGGTCTCCTAGCCCTGGTCCTTGATGTATCACATAGATTCTAAAGACGCTTAGCAAATCCTTTCTAATTTTTTCAATATGTCTTAAAGAGGTCATGGTCTAGCTGTCTTCTGCCCTGGAGCAATATGCCACATTCCAGATAAAAGAGGAGGTGGGGTTAAAATGCCTTGATTTAATATTGGCAAAATATTATTCCTGTAACTGTGTTTTGGAAGTGAGCGCAAACCTGGCCGACTTAAATGGCCACATTAACTTGGGTAACTGCCGTATGTAAATAACATGCAGAAGTGGAAGGAGGGACCAGATGGTTAATAACGGATATGGTGATGGAGTGCTGGAGGAATTAATGGTGAATAATGACTAGAATGCTAACCGATGGTATTTCTAACACCAGGATCGACAGTGAACAAACTCGGTAATAATCAGAGAAGAAAGAACAACAAGAGGGTATGTCAAAGTTTGTGTTAACCGAAGTTCCCATATGGATCCGAGATTGCTGCAGTGATTATTTCTGCGACACGAGCACCATCTGGTTCCTCACAGCAGCATCATTTAACAGTGAAAGGACAGGGCCTCGGCCTTAAATTCTGGGAAAATGAGTAGCTAGAACTAATGAGAAGGGAAATGTTGATATTAATATATTAGTTTCTTTTCTCTCTGTTATTCTGAGACCCATGAACTCCAACTTCTCTACTGTCTTTGCTCATACGACTCTGGTACCTTCTTCCCTTTTTCCTTTCCCTCCCTTCCTTTTTCCCTTTCTCCCTCTTTCCCTTCTTCTTCTTCTTTTTTATTTTTTTTTTGAGATGGAGTCTCGCTCTGTTGCCCAGGTTGGAGTGCAGTGGTGTGATCTCGGCTCACCTGCAACCTTTGCCTCCTGGGTTCAAGTGATTCTCATGCCTCAGCCTCCTGAGTAGCAGGGATTACAGGCATGCCACCATGCCCAGCTAATTTTTGTATTTTTAGTAGAGACAGAGTTTTGCCATGTGGGCCAGGCTGGTTTCGAACTCCTGACCTCAGGTGATCTGCCCACCTCAGTCTCCCAAAGTTCTGGGATTACAGGTGTGAGCCACTCTGGCCTTTCATGCCCCTCCTCCTCCTCCCTCTTCCTCCTCCTCCCTCCTTCTCCTCCTCCTCCCTCCTCCCTCCTCCTCCTCCCTCCTCCTCCCTCCTCCTCCCTCCTCCTCCCTCCTCCTCCCTCCTCCCTCCTCCTCCCTCCTCCCTCCTCCTCCCTCCTCCCTCCTCCTCCCTCCTCCTCCTCCCTCCTCCTCCCTCCTCCTCCCCCTCTTCCTCCCCCTCCTCCTCCCCCTCCTCCTCCCCCTCCTCCTCCCCCCTCCTCCTCCCTCCTCCTCCCTCCTCTCTCCTCCTCCTCTTCCTTCTTCCTCTTCCTCTTCTGTCTGACATTCAGTTACAAACCCAGTGACTGCTCCAGCCCCACCAATCACTTTTCTTTTGGAATTCTTATTCCAGGTAGTCAGGAGAATACAAGTTAGCATTTGACTTAATAGTGCTATATTCTATCTTATGTAATTAACAAAATTATTTCTTGTGTGTTAGATCCATCTTCTCAATAGGATTATATATGCGCCCATGGAAGAGAATCTAGACTTTTCCTGCTCTGTACCTACTCTCCTTCATTAGTGAATGTTAGCTATATGACGGACTAATAATTATGAGAAAAACAGTAATAGTTAATTTCTCAGTATTGTGGTCTGAATAGTCGAGTGTAGAGGTTTGCTTTTGGTTTTGTTTAATGGCCATTTGAAGAGCTTCATGATGAAATGGGATGTGCTTGGCATTGTGCTTGGAGTTGTCATCCTCATTCCCATCATCTTCATCCTCATCATTATCACCACATCACAATCAACACTGCTTCCAGTTAATTTTGACCCCTTATTTTGTGCCAATTATGTTATTTAATTCTCAAAATAGTCTTAATGACATAGTTCGAAGGTAAAACCAAACTGTGTTTTTTCCTACCCTCACACAACAGTACTCAGCTCTGGTCACCAAAATGTGTGTGGGAATTTCTCCCTACCAATAACCAATTCTTTAATTTAATTCTGACACCATCTACCTGGAGAGAGCGTCATACCCCACAGGTTATGGGCTCATTCCCACAAGACTGACCCCACTTCACATGCCAATCACAAGCCTCAAGTTGTAACCTATGCTTCTGACTCACTGACTGTAAATGGAGGGTTCCCAACACCCCCTTCTTGGGTTCGGTTGTTAGAGTGGCTCACAGAACTCAGGGAAACACTTACTTACATTTCCCATTTATCCTAAAGTATACTACAAAGGATATAGATGAACAGCTGGATGGAAGAGATGTGTAGGGCAAGTAAGAAGAGGGAAGGGGCACAGAGCTTCCATTCCCTCTCCAGGTGTGCCATCCTCTAGGAACCTCTGTGAGGTCAGCAACCAGAAAGCTCTCTGACCCTGTCCTTCCCAGGTTTTATGCAGGCATGATTGATGACATCACTGGCTGTTGGTGATCAATCTCTAGACCCTGTCTCCTCCCAAGAGGTTGGAGAGTGGGGTGAATGCCCCAGCCCTCCACTCATGCTTTGGTCTTTTTGGTGATCAGTCTGCATCCTGAAGCTTTCTAGGGGCCCCCAGATGTCATTTATCTTATTAGCATACAAAAGACGTTCTTATTACTGTGGAAATTTCAGGGGTTTTAGGAACTGTGTGCCAGGATCAAGGAGCAGAGATCAGATTTTTTATTATTATATTACAATATCACATAGATATCACTTCTCTCATTTTGTAAATGAGAAAACATGTGTCTAGAGAGCTTACTAACTCCATTTACTGTAATTGACTTATCCATAATAGAGCACCAATTATGTCTCAAAAATATTTTGAAGTTCTACAAATATTATTTCATTCTCAAGACAATCTTAAATGAGGTAAGGTTTCATTGTCCTCATTGCACGGATTAGAAAACTAAGAATCCTGGAGAACTTAACTAACTTAACTACTGTTTCATGCAGGTCTACACACTGAAAGAATGGTGGAATTCAGTGGGTGAACTCAGTTCTGATTGACTTTGTATCTTGATGCTGCCCTGAGATGCTGGCAAGAGTAACCCTGCCCCTTGCTCCATGCTTACCACATACAAGAGGGCCTTGCAAATCAGAAACGCACAACACAGATTTGGGAACACATGGACACGTCTGCCTCTTGGAACTTAGCAGGGGCACAGAGGGACTTGTATCCTTAAACATCCACTGTGTGGCTAATATTGTTCAAGCTCCAGGGAGCCGTGTCTTCACATCTCTTCCTATTTCCGCAGAATAAAAGGCAACTGTGTTGGAAGATTGCCAAGGTTTGTAGCTGTGCCACTGCAGACTTCAGAGATGAACGCTGCCTTGGAGGCAGGGAGGATTCAAGTTGCAGAAGCACTTAGGTAAAGGAAAAGATAAGCTAATTAACTTGTCAAAATTTTCCTTGAAGAAAGACTAATTAAGTTGCCAGATTCTCTCTCTCAGAATATGTGAAGACTGTAGAGTCTTGCAAAACAAAGTATCATTATCCACTAGTGCTAACGTTCATTTTCCTACTTCATTTCATGTTCCAGTTGGAAGTACCCACCAGTTATGTCCATATTCACAAACATTGCATCGATGGCTGGGGAACATTTTGCAAAATTGTATGTCTATAAGTCTAGACATAACACCATAAAGCATGGTACCTACTCATCACACTGACATTTAGATGGACAGTGAATGCCAGAATCATGAATAGTTGTGTTTTTGGATAACCAATTTAAAAGATTTAAATTTTCAAAAACTTAAAAAGGAGCTTTTACAAAAGACATTTGATTTTTAAAGTTGATAGTAATTATAACTTTATATTGTCTTTAACTTTGATAGATAATTTAGACTATTTTTGAAAAAATAAGATTTTGTAAAATTTAAGAAAAATAATTTTAATTTTTCATTGACACCATTGGAGGAATATTTACATTTTGTATACAATGAGTGCAATTCCATTTTGTTTTTTAATCTCTAATATCATTACTGACAATAGAACACAAATTATGGTTAAACTTTTAACAGAATTTATGATTTTCATAAAATGAAGTAAGGGGTAAAATCTTTCAAGAAATAAACATACAATAATACATTAATTAACTATTTTTTATTTTCACTTATCCAAACATTACCTGCTCATCAGTACAATACCCAGGAAGGCACAATCACTGCGCTCAGTCTTCTTCGGCATCTTGCTAGTTTTAGTGACATAAAAGCTGCAAGATTACACATTTTGGAAAGTTTGTTGCAGAGAGAGGTGTATTTGCTAAGATAGGAGGATAGAATGTATTTGATCGAGCAGTTTGTTAGCTTGATTTATCTTTTAGATATTTGGAGACATGGCATTGTGGACCAAATTGTGTGCCCCTGATTCATATGTTGAATCCCAAATATGGCATGAGGGCTCCCATTCGTTCTCTTGCCCTGAGCCCAGTAAATGAACCTATTAAGGCCAGTCATGCTAAAAGCCAAGCTCTTGTCTAGTACAATAAAGTAAATATTTTTTCTTTACCTTCACCATGGAAAAATTTTACTTATTTATTTAAGAAAAATTTTTACTTTGTTTTAAATCAACACATAATAATTTGTACATATTTATAGGGTACAGTGTAATGGTCTGATGCATGCATACGTTGTGTAGGGATCAAACCAGGGTATTTAGTATATCCATCACCTCAAAAGACTTGTCATTTCTTTGTGGTGAGATCATTAAAAATGCTCTCTAGCAATATGGATATGCACAATACGTTATTGTTAACTACAGCCACCTTACTGTGTGGTAGAACACCAGAACTCCTTTCTCCTCTTTAACTTTGTACTGGTTGACCAACCTCTCCCTTCCCTCCATCCTCCCCTCCCCAGCCTCTTGTAACCACTATTCTACTCTCTATTTCTACGAGATCAACTTTTACAGATTCCATATATGGTGAGATCATGGTGTAATTGTCCTTCTGTGCCTGGATTATTTCATTTAACATCATGCCCTCTAGATTCATCCATGTTGTCTCAAATAACAAGATTTCATTCTTTTTTATGGCTGAATAGTATTCCATTGTATATATGTACCACATTCTTCCATACATAGGCACTCAGGTCATTTCTAAAACTTGGCTACTGTGAATAGTGCTACAATAAACATGGGAGTGCTGGTGTCTCTATCATATGGTAGTTCTATTTTCATTTTTTTTTTTTTTTTGAGATGAAGTCTCACTCTTGTCTCCCAGGCTGGAGTGCGATGGTGGGACCTTGGCTCACTGTAGCCTCTACCTCCTTGGTTCAAGCGAATCTCTTGCCTCAGCCTCCCAAGTAGCTGGGATTACAGGCGTCCACCACCATGCCCAACTAATTTTTGTATTTTTAGTAGAGATGGAGTTTCACCATGTTGGCCAAGCTGGTCTTGCACTCCTGACCTCAGGTGATCTGCCTGGCTCGACCTCCCAAGGAGCTGGGATTACAGGTGTGAGCCATTGTGCCCAGTTCTATTTTCAATATTTGAGGCACCTCCATAGTGTTTTCCATAATGGCTGTACTAATTTACATTCCCACCAACAGTGTATAAGAGTTATCTTTTCTCTTCTAACAGGGGTGAGGTGATATCTCATTGTGGCTTTGATTTTTACTTCCCCACCATAGAAGAATTTTGGAAACACAGAGATAACTTCCAAATTCGCACGTTACTAGTTAGAAATCCAGGGTTTGAACAGGACTCTGACTTCTGAGCTTCTGCCTCAAATGTTGCCATCTCTTTGCTAGGCTGTCAGCCTGGTTAAAGTGCATGTCCGGGAGGTCCCCAACCTCTGCACTCTCTGTGTTAGGAAAGATGAGGGTTAGAAAGGGGCATGGGGCAGGATTGGGGGCTTTGCCTGCTCTACCAGTCAGGGCTGTTTGGAAAAGAGATGGGAAGCACAAACTTATTTGCTAAGATCCTAATAAGACCCAGGATCCCTTCAGTGGCCTGTTTACAGCAGGGATGTCCAGTAGAGATAGAATGTAAACTGCCTATATAATTTTGAATTTTCTGGCTAGGCATAATGGTCATGCCTGTAGTCCTAGCACTTTGGCAGGCTGAGGCAGGCTGATTGCTTGAGCCCAGGAGGTCATGACTGGCTTGGGCAAGATGGTGAGACCCCGTCTCTACAGAAAATACAAAAATCAGCTGGGCATAGTGGCACATGCTTGTAGTAACAGCTACTCAGGAGGCTGAGGTGGGAGGATCCCTTGAGCCTGGAAGGTGGAGGTTGCAGTGAACTGAGATTGCACTCCTGTACTCTAGCCTGGGTGACATTCTGTTTCAATTTTTTTTTTTCTTTAGTAGCAACATTAAGAAAGTAAAAAGAAACAGATAAAGTTAGTGCTAATAATATATTTAACCCATCAAGTAATGATTAGAAGATTATTAATGAGGTATTTCATGTTTCGTATTTAGCCTTAGAAATCTGGGGTGTATTTCCCACTTAGAGTACACCTTGATGCCAGCCAGCTGCCTGTGAGCACTCAATGGACACATGTGGCACACAGTTATCACGTCAGACGGTGCCAGTCTAGGTGTGCGTTTGGACATCCGTGTCTGACCGGCCTTGAGGATTTATGACTATTTGGGGACCAGGATTCTGTCACTAGTTCTTGCTGGCTCCACACCTAACTGCGTGGTCCATTAGTTCTCTTTTTCTGCTGGCATGAGGTCAAGCTCACAAGATGTGTGTGGCCACCCTCGTTTATTTATTTCTCAGAGGATTTGCAGATCCTATGAGGTGACATATCTGGAGTGCAGTGCTCCAGCCCAGCCAAGAGGGCGGTGAAAGTGTATCAAGAAATCCTTGGCCCACAGATTTTTACCAACAAACCTTTCTCTATTTCTCAATGATGGCTATGAAATGGTAAAAGTTTGAAAAATACCTAAATTTTCACAGTTAGCTGGGTTATCTCAGAGAGATAGTCTCCCTAGTGAGTGTTCTTAACACCTTCTTGAGTGGAAGGAAACAATGCTTTTGAAGTGACATTCCAGGATGAATTCCTTCTGTTTCTAGAGAGTGTGGACATTTTCAAGTCAAAGAAAGTGCCAGCAATTTGGATTTTGCACTTGGCTGCTTGGGAGAAGGGTTCAGTTTTTCAATTAGCAACACACCAAATCCACCTGTGTCTCTCAGGGTAGCTCACAGCCACTTTCTTGTATGCATTTAAATCCTCTCTCCCCACC
The DNA here is from genome assembly GCF_030222135.1 of Aotus nancymaae. Classification (NCBI taxonomy): domain Eukaryota; kingdom Metazoa; phylum Chordata; class Mammalia; order Primates; family Aotidae; genus Aotus; species Aotus nancymaae. Next base: position 87,362,614 of record NW_026988442.1, read on the forward strand.
ATTAAGCATTTCCTGTGGAATAACATTCCCTGAATACTAACTTAAAAATAAATATAATGGTCAACAGCTGGCCTTTGCAGTCAGACAGAATGGAGGTTTTGTTCTGACTGTCACTTAATGCCTGGGTGATCATGGTAAGACATTTCCTCATGGCAAAGAATAGGTGAAAAGATATTTTCCCACATGCAAAATAAGCATAATTCCTTTATCCTAGGTTTTTGTGAGGATCAAAAGAAATAGTGCCCATAATGCACTCGGTGCAGTGACTGCCTGCATATAGGTAAGCAAATGTCCACTGCTACTGAAGTCTCTCGAGCCCTGACATCTGCCTGCTTGACCAACTGTAGGCTAGTACCTAAATCTGATGCTTTGTATAGGGAATGGGTTGATTCCTAAGTAGAGGCCTTGCCATGCAGAAGTTTGAGTCTCTTCTCTGTGGAGACTAGATTTTCTATAAAATGAGCTGGTGCTGGCCTCACCACTCCTTGCTGAGTTTATTTATTTATTTATTTATTTATTTTTGAGATGGAGTCTCACTATGTTGCCCAGGCTGGGGTGCAGTTGTGTGATCTTGGCTCACTGCAACCTCTGCCTCCCTGGTTCAAAAGATTCTCCTGCCTCAGCCTCTTGAGTAGCTGGGATTACAGGTATGTGCCACCACGCCCAGCTAACTTTTGTGTTTTAAGTAGAGATGGGTTTTGCCATGTTGGTCAGACTGGTCTGGAACCCCTAACTTAGGTGATCTATCTACCTTGGCCTCCTAAAGTGCTGGGATTACAGACGTGAGCCACCACGCCCGGCCCTTGCTGAGTACTTATTTTTTCACTCTCAATTCTCTTTCTTCTTTTACTTCTCTTCTCTTCACTACTTTCCCTTCACTTTTCTTTCTGGGTACTTTCTAGCTTGTGACCTGGGGATGCTGGTGCCCTGTGTATGTGTGGCTTGTCTCAGGCAAGGTCTGAGAAGCAGCTCTCTTAAGCAGCTTCCTCGGCACACCTGTTTCCTTTCTTGTGGATGACGGCTATGCAGTAATCCTGAGGCGGGAGCTGGGAACCTCCAGTCATTGCCCTCGGCTCATTGTGGGTTTTCCATTAATGGTCTCTGATGATGTGCTGGAGGAAGATAATTAATGGCTGGGTTGCTCTATTTATACATTTGGTACAGAGCTCACCCACCCACCCCCATCCTGGGAACCAGCCTGGCCTCCAGCCTCTCAGAGAGGCTGTGTAGCCACCACTCCACAGGGATATCTGTGGCCTATGTATGGCAGGGTGAGGGAGTGGCTCTACATGGGAGACACGATGGGAAGGGCCACCAGATAGTCACCGTGGGGAGACCACAGGTAACCGGGTGGCTGGGCAGATGGTGTGGGCAGCAGGGCTGGGGAGCCGAGGCCCAACGGGAAAGAAAAGATCAGAGCCAGACACGGGGGTGGGACGCAAAGGCCAAGAACCAGGATCCAAATTCCCTGGCCACCTTCTGCTCCTGCTCCTGTGCATGGCGATGCTTCACTGCTGGTTCACCATGTGCTTGTGGTGCGTACCACCGTCCCATGCTATATGCTATGTGGCTAGTTATCCCAGCACCATTTATTGAATAGGGAATAATTTCCACATTGCTTGTTTCCATCAGCTTTGTCAACGATCAGATAGTTGTAGGTGTGTGACCTTACTTTTGGGTTCTCTGTTCCGTTTCCATTGTCTGTCTCTTTTTGTATCAGTACCATGCTGTTTTGGTTACTTTAGCCTTGTAGTATAGTTTGAAGTTGGATAGCATGATGCCTCCAGCTTTGTACTTTTTGCTGAGGATTATCTTGGCTATTTGGTTTCCTTTTTAGTTATCCATATGAATTTTAAGATAGTTTTCTCTAGTTCTGTGAAGAATGTCTATGGTAGTTTAATGGGAATAGCATTGAATCTATAAATCGTTTTGGGCAGTATGGCCATTTTCACAATATTGATTCTTCCTATCCATGAATGTGGAATGTTTATTCATTTGTTTGTGTCATCTTTGATTTCTTTGAGCAGTGGTTTGTAGTTCTCCTGGTAGAGATCTTTAACTCCCTTGTTAACTGTATTCCTAGGTATTTTTTTTTTTTTGTGGCAATTGTGAATGTGAGTGTGTTTGTGATTTGGCTCTCAGCTTGACTGTTGTTGATATACAGGAATGCTGGCAGTTTTTGCACATTGATTTTGTATCTTCAGATTCTGCTGGGGTTGCTTAGCATATGCTGCTGTTGTGAGGTTGAATTCCTTCTTTGGGAAGCTTCATTTGGTTTTCTGTTCCTGTGTTAGTTTTTGCTCTTCAGGCCTTCAACTGATTGGATGAGTCTCACCCACACGAAGGGGGCCCATTTGCTTTACTTAGTATTCTGATTTAAATGTTAATGACATCTACACAATAACTCCACAGCAACATTCAGGCTCATGCTTGACCAAAGAACAGGGCACCATAGCCTAGTCAAGTTCACAGTCCAATGTAAAGTCCATCCTTGATACCTCTGGTAGCCCCGGTCAAGCATTTCCCTCTTTGGTCTCAGTCTGCCCATGTGTAAGAGAGGCGGCTATGCTAGGAAGGTTTCTAGGGCCTTCCAGGTAAAACATTCCCACCTCATAGAGGAGACCTGATGATCCCAGGTACAGGCAGTAGAAAGTACTTTGTGGGCTCCTCTACAGACCTCTCCTCCAGAGGTTGAGCACCCCATCTCTGCTTCTGTCAGTCTCCCTGATTCTTTTGCTCCTCTTTGCATTATGCCATGCACATAGTCCAAGGGGCCACTGGCCCAGCTCCAACTTGGCATGTTATGATAATTCCATCGCCCATTACGGATTAGTGTACCTGTGTCCCTTAATTCAGATTCCAGGGAGAGACAGTGCTTGGTTGCTGTCCTGCCAGCTGGATGGCTGGAGCTGTGTCAGGTACCAACTACAGGTTTAACCAGCTCTGGCTGGCAGCAGAATCCTTTGGCCAGCTGCCAGCTCAGCAGGTGCTATAGGAACAGATTCCTGGAGAAAAGCCCTGTGGGGAGGGAGGAGGCCAGGAGGTAGGGGCTGCCTGGGCAGTTCAAATTGACTGCCACGTCCATTATATAGTTCCTTTATGCTCAGTGATCTGTGCCTTGCTGTTGTCACTGTTTATTTGTTTGGTCTGTAGAGACTGTGCAGACCACATGGCTTTAAACCCCATGTCAAGGGCACTCATGCTGATCACCACAGCCATGCAAAGAACTAGAGAGGAAAATATTTTGAGGACAAACAGATCAAGAATGAGAAAGCTGCTTTTGCCCTTACTAATGACCCTAAAATTTACTCAATGATCCAGAAACCCTAAAAGTAAAGCCATTAGTCACAATGTTGTCAGGGTAAAAAGGAAAGAAAGAAGAAGCCGTGTGCTATCATTTTAGAACCAATTCCACACAGTGCCCATTTCAAACGCCTGAATGCCTGGACCACGCGGGTTGATTTAATTATTGTTTGCCCTGCATGCTATGGAGTCAACCACATGCCCTGCACACCCCAGCCTTAGGGGAGGGCCTGTGTCAAGCTGAGGGCTCGTGCACATCCTTTGTGCACCGGGGCTGGGGCTTCCTTGTCTGCCCAGCTGAGCTGCCTTCCTGTCAGCTTTGAGGGCATCAGAGTCCGGTCTCCAACTGTGATGTAGAAAAGTACCCTACATCACTTCTAGGACATCTCTAGGTGGAGAGTGAGAGAGAGGGAAAATGCTCAAACAGGCTGGTGGGCTCAAGAACACAACCCGTGAGTAGGGGGCAGCCCACTTGGGGTGGGAACACTCCCTAATTTCCTGGTAAATTGCCGGATGATATTTCATCATTAGATTATTTGTTTACTTGTTTCTCTCCCCTAATAGACTAAATTCACAGAGGGCAAGGCTCTTGTCTTGACTTTGCAATAATGATAGTTTTCATTGGTTGATTGCCTGCTGTTGGCCATGTTCTATGTTGAATTCTTTATATATATTAGCCCTAATCTGCATGGTGGATTATCGCTCTTTGACAGATAGGGAAATGGAGGCTCCAAGAGGTGAGGTACATTGTCCAAAGTTAGACAGCTGTATGTGGCAGAGTTGGCATTTAAACTCAAGTACTTTTCATTTTTCCAAGAGCCTCTGACATACCTGATGTCTGCACCATGTTGAGTATTAAATACATACCTATGGAATGAATGAAGATATTCACAGCTGCTTCTCTTCTTCTTTTCTATGGCTCCTCTATGGCCTGTTTAACTTTGGGAGACAGGTTGGCTGTTGGCAAAATTTGAAAATATACCCTCGCTTTCTTTGTGTCTTTTCTGTTTTATGAGCTACCATTCTGGGCTTAGAAGCAACAAAGCAACACAATGTAGCAGAAAGACCACTCAATTTGGATCTCAACAGAGCAGAACCGGAACCCCAGCTCCACAAAGCTCTGTGGAGTTATTTGAACCTCAGGTTCCCTGTCTATATAATGAGAATAACAGCACTCATGGCAGAAACATGGTGAGGATTTGGTGGCACATGGATGTAAGTGGCACCTGGGCAGTGGCTCAGAGTTGATATTCAGGAAGTGGAAGTTCCCCCATTTCCCCCCAGACACCTCCATGTCTGATCTCTGCCCCACTCTTGGGCTCTAGAGACACAGGCTGGGGTCCTGGTTCCTGAAAAGAGCAAATGCTACAAAAAGTAAATTCTACAAAATCCTACAGAAAACTATAAAACTTGCTTCTCTGACCTTTGGTCATTAAAAATGTCACATGCAAGGGGTGAAAGATTTTAATTTGATTCAACTCAGTTCAGTTTTGTAAACACTGGCCCCACAGCCCCTGCACTAGGCTGGAGCTGGCCTGAGGACACAGAACTCCTGTCTCAAGGTGCTCATACCCGGTCCTGGGGGAAAGACAGCTATGAAGCAAATAGTTTGAAATGTAGTACCCTTGGGTACAACAGAGAGCTGTTGAGTAGGTCCCAAAGTGGCACAATGGGAGGGCGTCACAGAAGGGCAGAGAGCCAGGGGAGACCTCTTAGAGGATGAAATGAATAAGCTGAATGTTAAGGGATGAATAGGTGTTTGCCTGCTAGGGGAGGAGGTAGGAAAGGCTTTTCCAGCACAGAAACCAGCCTGTAAAAGAGATGGAGAGGCCACACTGTTTGATGGAAGGGCTGGAGAACAATTTTGTAGCATTCTATGCACAGTCACTGGGGAGCTCTCCAAAACTCATTCATCTTCAGCACAGTTTGAGAACGCTGTGGGCCAGTGTGTTCAGGGAAGGAAGCCTTCCTGGATAATGCTGTCTCTGCTAATTTAGAAGGCATCATTTCTCCCATCCAGTAGATAATGCTGGGATAAGGCTTACATATTTTACAAGTTTTTCCTCCTCCCACTTTTTTTCACACATAGCATTATAGAGTGATTCATTCCTTTATTCAAAAACCATATTTTGATAGCTCCTGGGATATGCCAGGCCCTGTGTATGTGTTGGTTCTGCAGAGCTAAAACCCATAAAAATTATTCTCGGTCCAGTGGGAGAGCTGATGTCTCAGCAGATAATTAAAATGCCAGTGGCACAGGCTAGCGTGGAGGGTCCCAGAAGGTCTGCCATGGGCCTATTGCTAGTGGTACTCACAAGACTCAGCAGAATCTTCAAAGTTTTTGGTGGAAGAGTGCTTTAGCTTAAATTTAAGTTACGTGTTAATTGCCTTATCTACTCACAAAATCAGTTTTTGGAAAGAGGTGGTGAGGAGGTTTCAGTGAGTACCAGGTAATGTTTATTAGGTACCCACAGCCGGGTGCTCTACAGCTAGGATTTCATTTAACAGCTTTAAGAGGTAGGTATCATTAGCCCCATTTTCCAGAAGAGAAACAGGAAACACAGAGGTTAAGTGACTAGCCCAAACTCACACAGGTAGTCAATGTGCCAGCCAGAATTTCAGTGTAGGGTGGACTGACTTGAGAGCCCACCTCTAACAGCACACTGTAAAGGTGGCCCTCGTCCCAACCTGCTCTGCCTGAGGCTGTAACCTGTAGCTCCGCGTGACCATTGGGTCCTTGAAATGTGGCCAGGGTGACCAAACTAAATTTTTTCTTTTTTGGAATTTTAATTAATTAAAAATTTAAATTAAAACAGAATATTTAAATGTTGGAGAACTTTTATGTCTATTTGAACAACTTGGGCATGTGAATCTACTCTTTCAACTATAAATTTGATGAACTCTAAGTATGTCTGATGCAAATTTAGTGTTTGTGCCCTGATACATTGTAAGTGTAAAATATACTTCAGATTTGGAAGACACGTTCATTACCTATTGGAAGGCAGCTGTGCTCACCGCTATACCACCAATGGCATGTTAATTATAAACTGAAGGGAGAATATGTTGGCTATACTGGGTTAAATAAAAAGTATTTAAAAGATCTTTTTTCACCTGTTTCTTTTCACTTTTTAACATGTGGCTACTAGAATATTGAAAATGAAGTATGTGGCTTGCATTCTGCTTCTGTTGGATGGTGCTGTTTTATGCTAGAGTTTCAAATAATTGAATAAACTTTGTTAATTTGTCAGGGTTACTGTATGCAGAACAAGATGGTAATCAAATACATTCCAAAGATATTTTTCTTTTTTTTTTTTTTGACATAGGCTCTTGCTTTGTTGCCCAGGCTGTAGTGCGGTGTTGCAATCATAGCTAATGCAGCCTTGATCTTCCAGGCTCAAGTGATCCTCCTGCTTCAGCCTCCTGAGTAGCTGGGACTACAGGTATGTGCAAACATGTCTAGCTAATTTTAAAAGAAAATTTTGTAGAGATGGGGTCTCACTATGTTGCCCAAGCTGGTCTTGAACTCCTGAGCTCAACCTATTCTCCCAGCTTGATCTCCCAAAGTGCTGGAATTACAGGTGTGAGCTATCACATCCAGCCAAAAACATATTTATTTTTCTCCTTTTCAGCTGACCTCCCTAGCCTTCGAGTCATTGGAATTGGGAGGCCCACATTGTTTCACATGCATGTTTCAGAGCCAGTGAGTGCAAGGCCAGAGGTCTATGGTACCAGACACAGAACAAATAGGGGGTGATGAGACTGGTGATGCCTGGGAGGTGGACAGCAGAAGAAGGTAAATTGATGATGACTCTAGCTGTGGTCCTGGAGACAGTTTCTGACAGCAGCTTTAAAAAACCAGGTGATCCACACATATACACACAGAGAAGCCCAAAGCAAAAGCCGCCAAGCCCTGAAGCTCTAAGAGCATAACCGATTCCATAAACTAGATGTGGCTATTCCAGCCGATGCTGGGGATTTATTTTTGTCTGAGTCTATTATTACAAAGGTTTTCTGTATAACTTCTTCATTACTACTCTGTGAAGCTAAGTTTTAATATTTGAAGTCTGAATTTCCCTTTCAGACCAAACTTCACTGGCAGAGTAATGCCGACACATCTGAGGCGAGGGAGGGAGATGAGATAAGGTACATGGTAAATTTAATGAAGAAAACACACATGATATTAAGGGAGAGTTGAGTTATTTTGATAATTTTGGGGAAAATAGAATTGTGGCTGGTATTCTGATTCCTTTTTGATGCTGTTTTAATATTTTCCTGAGGTATCTGCCTCTCTAGCATTATTAAAGCTATTGCTCAGGATTTTAATGTCTGTACTTTAATAGTTTTTCTTCTGAGACTGGAGAGAGAAGAGAGAGAGAGTGCAAATTAATTTTGGAGTAAGAGTGTCTTTAGACTCTTAGCATTAGAGGATTTCATATATTTGTGGTTTCAACTATTTATTTGCAAAGCACCCTGAAAGCCCTTAACACATGATGAATGGTCATTTTTAGAGACAAAATTTGAATACTGATTGGCGTGAGGCCAGCACAGAGAAGCTAGTGAGTGAACCTAGCCACGTCCGGAACAGCCACTGCTCTCTTAGGTCTTGGTGGTTTTTGCTCATTTTGGAGTATGTGATAATCTTCACTAAGGGTTTAAGAAGGTATTTAAGTATCTCAGACATACTTTGTGCATTTAATGGGGACATTGTATGCTGCGGGTGTTCAGAGATTTGGCAATTATCAAATGTTTCAGGAGACCCTCGTGAACATCAGTATCAGTTGGAATTGGAAGATTTCAGGAAACTCTGGACTGATGATGTGGCTGCAACAGTTTCATATTGCTTTTCTGGAAGATTCCAGAGAAAGTTGGCCAAATCCAGAGAAAGCAATTACACAGTGAAAACTGAACTGGGCAAGGAGTGGGGAACAATAAAGTGTCGAAACTGGACTTGGGTGGTGGAGGCTCCAGGAAGGCTTTTGCTGGTTTGGTTCTGCCACCATCCTTACTGTGCGCAGGGATGTTGTGCTGGGTATTATTAGCTTTGCTGGGCTGGCCGTAACTGAAGGTGCAGGCAGCTTTCTCCTCTCTACCGTCCATTTATCCCAAGGGCTTACCTTAACACGGTGATGACTGCATCTCTTCCTGCTCTGTAAGCTTTCTGGCTCAGCATCTTTAGACCTTCATCACCCTGCTTGCTCATTTGTTCAATTTGTTTACTCATTTATTTAAGTATTGAACAAACGTGCTGATTTCCTATCATATGCCAGATCAATCTGACCACTCGGGGACATTTCTTGCCATGCCTAGTTCTGAGGTTCTTCTATTTATTTAATAAATATTAAAGCAATTTCAGTAGCCATACAGCAAGAACTACCATGGTGCTAGGTTCCAGGGAAGCCTCGGGTTCTCCATGAGATGTTGATTAGATTTTGTTCTTTTCCTACCTCCTCATCTACTGTGTCCTTTTCATAGTTTTCTGGAAATCAGTTAGTCAAGTAGTCTTTCAATAGCATTGTTTTTACTTTACATTCTTTTAAAAAGGTTAGGAAGATACATTGCAGTTGAAACATGGTAAAAAACAAATGGAAGGAAAACAGTGGAAAGGAATGGAACCAGAGAAATCATTCTCACTAAAAATACATCCAGGAGGTTCAGATAATTTTCTAGAGGTGGACTAAACTGTAGCTCTATGTTTTTCTAAACACTCACTGAAGAGGAAGACACAATCACTAGCACTGTACATTTACAGGATTTATGGAATTTCATGAGATTCTTCATCCATCAGTGGTTCAGGAGAGGCATGAAGACCCTTGGTACCAATGTCTCCAGTGGGTACTTCTAAAGGCTCCTCACTTCCAGGACCACATCATCAAACCATTCTTATAAGAACATGAGGAGGACTATTCTGTCTTGCATCCTTGGCACTGGCTGTGGGCACATCATCTAAGCTCAGTTCAGTAAAGGGAGTTGACATTGTATCCAGCAATGCGGCCCACATATGCAGGAGTCTGGTCTTAGACTTACCCTGAAAGTAACACCTTAGCACATCTGAAGCAGGACGGATAAACCTGAATGCCTCCAGGGTGTGGCAGGCAGTTGCTGCGCGTGACAGCAGGGAGGCAGGCCAGTGGGGAGCTGGTGAGTCCCAGCTCTGGTAAAGGCATTCCACTCCCACTTACAAAGACTATGAAGACCCAACTAAATACTCCTGAGGACCAAGGACCAAGTTCAGCCTTGGGCTGCCAGTTCATGAGTTCCGATCTACAAAACTAAATAGACGGACAAGTTTTCATAAATATTGTTTTCTATAGCAGAGCTATTGGTAAATATTGGACAGAAATAGTTCAAGTTCTTCCTGTTGGATAAGTACTAAGAAATCAGTTCACATAAGCAGCCTTATAACTAATAAATCCTTAAAATGAATTTTGCACATTGGGACTGCCTATGCTCTGACACACTGTTGTGCTCTGGATTTATACCTTGAAATAAAATAGAGTCCCTGCCTTCATGGAGAGTCAAGTCATGCATGTGCTAAATGCATAAGATGGGGTGTGATCAGCAGTAAGTATGTACCAGGGAGGCAGACAGGAGGGGTGGGAATAGCGCCAGACTATTGGGTCTAGAGGTCAGGAAGTCAGAGGGTCAGGGGTCAGGGATCAGAGAAGGCTTTGTGGAGGAAGCAGGGGGAAGGCAGCTGGATCATGCTAAAATAAACACCCCCCACTCCAATGTCTGCTTTTACTTGCCGCCCTGGTGCCAAGAAGACTGGGAGGTGTAACTGAGGGAAGGCCATCCTCTTGTGGCAGCCAGGATCCCCTCCAGGCACCATGTGGCTGAAGCAGAAGAGGGACTCAGGAACTGTCCTGGACGAGCCTTCAGGGTGAGCTAGTGGCTCGGGAACCCTGGGCTCCACCCTGCCGGACAGCAGAGGAGCGGCTACCTTTTCTCATCTCCATTTTCATCCTTCTTTTTCTTCCGCCCACTCTCTTCCCCCACAGCACTGATCTGGCAGATGTGGCCCAGTAATGACACAAGAATAGCCCGAGGGGTCCGTACCCCTCCCCGATACGTTCTGGGAGAGCAGCGGGTCGGCAGGTTTTCAGCGTCAGGAGGAACGCAGTGCAATCTCAGAAATACTCCGAGGTTGTTGTTAGAAACCTTAGACCGTGTTCTGAAACTGGATGCAGAACTGTCTGGAAAAGGCAGATACCTCTCTGCTCCCCAACCCTCCAGCAAACCCACGTGGTCTCCATGGAAAGGTGGCACAAAGGACTGGCAGGGGCAGTTCAGTTCCACTCCCGAGTGGCTTTCACCTGTCTGTCTGTGGACACTGCTGTTCTGAGCTGCCCAGCATCTGACTTGCCCCTGCCATGTGTGGGGAATTCCCTACTCTGTGGGTCCAGGCCCACTTCCCATGATTGAAGCTGGAAATGCTGCTTCTCCAATTCCCACCGCCCTCAGTACCAGGGCAGGGCATGGAACTTAGGTTTTGCCAATCCTGAGGTTGCCCAGAGTTTGAGTGGGGGGCAGGGACTGCATCTGGGGTGATGAAGAAAGTGGGGCTATAGGCGGTGTATGCCAGGTCGGGGCAATGCCCTGCATCAGTGGCTGGCGGGTGGCCCCAGACTTGGTCTGCAGGATGCACAACTTGAGATTCGCTTCTGGTTGCAAAGCTTCAGAGTGCTTCTCTATCCCCTCCTGTCAGTCAGCCTATATACTTATTTCTCCTTAAATCAGATGCAAAATTCATTCAAAAAGCTGAAAAAAGTATGGAAGTTGTTTTAGCACATTTAAATAAACCAAGTGAGAAACCACAAACTCCTAAGCTGGGACATATATGCAGTGCATTATATTTCATCAACTTTGAACTTATTTATTAAAGAAAGAAGAGAAAATTCAGATAAAACAATAGTGAATATAAAATATAATAAAGATGAGCTATGAAACCAATAAGCTTTTTTTTTCTGATAGCTGGAAGCCATTTGCATCCAAACCCAATATATTTTTTAATAAATGAGCTCTTTGCTTAAAGCAGCGAGGTTCAGTTTCTGTCACTTATAACCAAGAACCATGGGCAATAGAGGTTGTTTCTCATCCGGAGGTTGTGGTTGAGTGAAAAGAAACTCAATTTTCTCATTGCAAAGTGGGAATGATAATAATAGTAGCCACTTCATAGCATGGTTGGGAAGATTAAATCAGATCAAATAAGACAGGCTTAGAACATGATTGTCACATAGTAAATAATACATATTAACTGTCCCAAGTAGTACCTTCTGGGTTTTCACAATGAGGTACCATCTCACACCAGTCAGAGTGGCTACATTAAAAAGTTAAAAAATAACAGATGCTGGTGAGGTTGCAGAGAAAAAGGAACACTTACACACTGTTGGTGGGAGTGTAAATTACCTCAACCATTGAGGAAAGCAGTATGGTAATCCTCAAAGAGCTAAAAGCAGAACTACAATTTGACCCAGAAATCCCATTAGTGGGTATATACTCAGAGAAATATAAATCATCCTACCATAAAGATGCATGAACTTGAATGGTTATTGCAGCACTATTTACAATAGCAAAGACATGGACGCAATCTAACTGCCCATCAATGACAGACTGAATTTAAAAAAATGTGGTACATATATACCATGGAATACTACACAGCCATAAAAAGAACAAGATCATGTCTTTTATGGGAATATGGATGGAGCTGGAGGCTATTATCCTTAGGAAACTAACGCAGAAAAAGAACACCAAATACTGCAGGTTCTCACTTATAAGTGGGAGCTAAATGATGAGAACTCATGAACACAAGGGAACAACAGAAGCTAAGATCTACTTGAGGGTGGAGGGTGGGAGGAGGCAGAGGAGCAGAAAAGTTAACCATTGGGTCCTGGGCTTAATAGCTGGGTGATAAAATAATCTGTGGCAAAATTCCCCATGACACGAGTTTACCTATATAACAAACCTTCACATGTATCCCTGAGCCTAACATAACAGTTAACTAAAAAAAATTTCTGGGTTTCAAATTCAATCAACAAATATTTAAACAAACATTTAGCCTCTCTGGTCTCACAGTTCTCTACAAGGTGGGAGTAATATCTGCTCCATGTGTCTTATAATTAATGTGAATGGCAAACAAATTACGGTATGGGAAATAGTTTGCAACAGCATGAAGTTCCATTCAAATACAATCGATTTCTATGATCACGTAATTAAGCTCACTCTTTCATTCTCATTAGCCCACCCTGAGCTCTAGGTACCCTCAGCTTGGGGCTGAGGCTCATATTCATTTTATGTGATGGGTTAGTTGTGTTGAGAGAAGGGAAGACAGCATTTTTGGGAAAAAATAACAGAAAAGTCTTATATATTATGAACTTAAAAGTTTTTACAGCTCTTTATTGTTCTTGTGAGGCCAAAGGAAAATCTAATATCCCATTCTGAAATCTGGACATGTCTTGTTTTATGTGTCAAAAATGTTTAGAACAGTTAAATCCATCAAGATCCCAATGGTGCCATGGGCAAAGTTTTGAAGTTTTGAAGTTTGCCTCCCCTCATTCTCTCTTCTTACCAGTCACATGGCCTGCTTGAGAAATAGCTGTTAATGTTTTTCTGTTCAGTTTCTTGCAAGGTGTGGCAGTGTAAGAAAATTGCCTCCAAGGAGCTCAGAGAGCACAGTGGAAAGGCAGCTCAGGCGTTGGCTGGCTGATGGGTGTCTGATCAGGCGGCTGGCCAGGCCGAGTGGTGAGAGAGTTCCATGGCGAGGGGAGGCTTGGGCTAAGTATGGAGATGTGAAGCCCTGCAGCACATCCCGGAGACAGCAGGGCTCCATTCCCATCCTTATCTCCCTCATCCCCAGCTTAATTCCCTTTACGGCTGTCCCTAGGATGTGCCAGGGATTCACAAGTGGAAAGGGATTCAGCTTTCAGGGTGATGGGGACTTGGAGAGGCGCTGTGGCCATTTTAGTGTTCTAGAAAAAGTGACCTGCAGAGTGGAGGATGTACAGGATGTGTTTGAAGAAAAAACATAGTAGTCCGGAGGTCCATGAGGAGCCTGAGGCTCTCATCCTGATGCAGAAGGTGGAGACTGGGCCCTGGCAGGCTGGGGAATGCAGAGGTGAAAGGCATGTAATCATGGAGATGGCCAGTACAGGGACTGTCAGATGAACAGATCACACAGGGTGGTTGACGTGGAGGTTGGAAGTCCAACCTCTGACATGGGGCATCTAGAAGAAGAAGTGGTGTTGGGGGTGGGTGAATGGGAATGATGAAGACTTGGAGGGAAAAATATCTAATGTTGAGATTGTCATGAGCATGGCATTTGCTGAGTTCTTCTCCCTGTCCCTCAAAACATGGTGACAATGAGGTTTTGCTCATGGGAATTGGTCCTGGGCTTCACCCAGACTTCCCCACTTGCCTGGCTTGTGTAGATCAGACTCTCAAGTGCAATAGCTGCTTGTTGAGTTTCAGAGAAACATCAAGTGTCAGAGCTCAATTCAGTATCTCCCAGAGTGTTTCTGAGGATCCCTGGGCCTGTGAGGTGAGAGGCTGAAAGGAATTCTTTGCTTAGCTAAGTTTTGGAAATGCTGATACCCAAGTTAATGAAGTTTCTTTTTTGGAGGATTTCTCAGAGCCTTTAATATGTTCATATGTGTGTGAATCCCAAAGAAGGATGAATTAGAAAGTACCATTTCTGTATTAGTTTGTTCTCGTATAGCTATGAAGGAATATCTGAGACTAGGTAAGAAGAGAGGTTTAATTGGCTCATGGTTCTGCAGGCTGTACAGGAAGCATGGTGATGGTGTCTGCTTGGCTTCTGGGGAGGCCTCAGGAAACTTGCAATTATGATGGAAGGCAAACAGGGAGCAGACACATCTTACATGGCTGGAGAGGAGCAAGAGAGAGAGGAGGCAGGTGCTATGCACTTTTAAACAACTGGATCTCATGACACCTTTATCGTAAGAACAGCATCAAGAGCATGGTGCTAAATGATTCATGAGAAACTGCCCCCTTGATCCAATCACCTCCCACCAGGTCCCACCTCAACACTGGAGGTTACAATTTGACATGAGTGTTAGGTGATGACACAGATCCAAACCATATCAATTTCCTAAAAGCATCGGATAATGGAATCCTTTTGGCGGAATACTCATAATAATAATTTTTTACTGGAAGTACTTTAGGGAAAGCACTTTGATTACAAGACTAACTCCCTCACAGTGGTCTTGAAATTATCTAAGGGAGCAGATGTTAAGTGTCCTTACTTTCTCCCTGCCTTCCCACATGAATGGTAACTGCCTGTGGTGAAGGATGTGTTAATTAATTTGACTGTAGTAATCATGACACAATGTATATGTGTATAAAATCATGCAGAACACCTTGAATATATACCATTTTCTTTTTTTGGAGATGAAGTCTTGCTCTGTCACCCAGGCTGGAAAGCAAGGACGCAATCTTGGCTCACCGCAACCTCTGCTTCCCGGGTTCAAGCTATTCTCCTGCCTCAGCCTCCTGAGTAGCTGGGATTACAGGCCTGCGCCACCTTGCCCAGCTAGTTATTGTATTTTTAGTAGAGACAGAGTTTCACCATGTTGGCCAGGCTGGTCTGGAACTCCTGACCTCAGGTGATCCACCTGCCTCAGCCTCCTAAAGTGTTGGGATTATAGGCGTGAGCCATTGTGCCCGGCTTGATTCAGCTCTTGAAAGAAATATGACAGATACAGCTAATGCTCCTCCATCTAACCTGGCATAGTCTCATCCCTTTATATCTCACCTTAGATATAAGCTGCATCCTGAACTTGGTGTTTACCTGCCATATGTGTTTTCCAAGTGCACTAGTATCTATGTGTAACAGACAACACATACTATTGCTTTGCATCTTACAATGCTGACCAAATGGTATCACGTATCATGCTAGCCATATCCTCCTGCACCTTGTTTTCCCCCTTCAGCCCTGTTGTTGGGATTTCCCTATGAGAATAGCTTTCCATATATGAATTAAATACAGATGAGGTATAACTCAAGCCATTTATCCATTCTCCTGGTGTTGGACCTTTGGGATGTTTGCAGTGTCTTTGTTATTATAAGCCAAGCTTCTGGGAACATTATTGTCCATACATCTTGTGTGTATTAGGGAGAGCTTCTCTACTGAACATTTATATAAAGGGAATTGCTTTCTGATATCGGCTTCTCAGGGTACTACAGCTAATTTTTAGGTGAGTTTCTGCTGCTCCACATTCTCGCCAACACTCAGGATCATCAGGGATTTTCCCGCTCCCTTTGCTGTAAAATGGTGTCTCATTGTCGTTTAGAATGTAAGTTTTCACGATTCCTTGTGAGGCTGTTATCTTTCTATATTTCCTGGCCATTTGCTTTCCTCCTCTGGGACTTATCTGTATTTCTCCACTTTGCCTAGTTTTTATTTTAATTGTGTCTTTTCTTTTTCTAAAAAATGTCTTCTTCCTTCAGTTAGTGCCTTCATTTCTTGATGCTGTTTATGATGTTTTTTGTTGCAAGAAAGTTTAAAAAGTTTAATGTGTCAAGTTTACTAAAATTCTCCTATGTGGGTTATGCTTTTTGTGACTTCTTTAAAAAGGCTTCTCTACGTGGGAGTTAAAAAGATAGCCTATTTTTCCCCTAAGAGTTTAAAATTTGCCTTTCTTCATTTAGTCTTGTAAAATAAAACAAAAATAAGACCCGAAGCTCTCTGTGATTAATGGAGACAGACTCCCTGTGACTAATAGAGATGCTTCAAATTCAAAAGCAGAGCCAGGTGGTCACGTGGGCTGATAAAGAATGGTCACATGTCCAGGGTTCTCAGAAAAAGCAGCTCCTGACAAACATTTCTTTATATCCCTGAGCCAGAACAGTTCCTATAACCAGAGCCAAGATAAACTGCATCCAGAACATTCTCTCCCCACCTCCAATCCAGTGTTTGAAAGAAACTTCTGGTTTTAAGGTTGGAAACCACCCAATCGGAACTTGAATATTTTGATCCATCTGAACTGAACAAGTCTGAATCCTTTTTAGAATAAACGGACCTGATGGAGAACCTGGGCAAGAACCTTCACTCCCTTTGCTCTTCAGCGAGCACACTTCCACTCGTACTGAAGGCTGAGCCTCCCTAATCTGCAGATTGCTCTCAAGAAGGCAAGCCTCTCTTCTCCCTCTGCAGATCTCAGGGTCTTTTGTTAACGGTCTTTAATTCTTCTGGGGTTATTTTTGTGAGCTGTTAGAAATAAGAATCTGATTTTATTCTCTTCCATTTAAGTTATCAAATGTCCTAGCCCCATTTATTGAACAATCTGTCAATTTCCTTATTGCTCTGCAAAGCTGCCTCTGTCATTGGTCAAGACTACGCACATGCTGGCCTGTTCTGTCCACCGGGTTGCAGCTGAAGAAACTGAGTCCTGGAAGGGGAGAGTAGGTTGCTCAACGCCCTGCAGCTGTGGCAGCCTTTCCAAACCACACCACGGAGAAGAGCAAGTGCTCTTTGCTGGTATTTTCTTCTCATCTTTCTCTCCTTTCCTCCCTTCCTTCCTATTATCTCTTTGTCTTTCTTCCTGCTCCCTTTTCCCCATGTCTTTCTTCTTTATCCCAGATAGGCTTATGTTTCAGCTTCAAGACCTGAAGCTTTTGTGCATGACACAGCTGTCAGAACACAGCTATTCTTCAAGCAAACAGTTTTGTCAAAAATATGGCCAGGTATATCACATTTCCTTTTCCTGAGCAGGGGCTGGCTGGGCTGACCTCTTTTCCATTTAGAAGAGACAGATATTTGGGGCTATTAAAATCTACAGCACTTTGCTTTGGCTCCCGGTGATTCATGGCCATGAATCCCTGTGGATATGTTTTTATTTTCTTGGATATATTGGATGTGCAGGTGGTATATATTGAAAAAGCCTGTTGTTTATTGACATGAGCCCAGTAAAGACTCTGATTAATCTAAAAAATAAATAGAGAAAAGTGGAAGGTCACACTCTGGATCAAGAGCTCCGATTATATCCTTGATCCCTGAGTTATTTATTTCCAGTTGAGAGAAATCCTCCCCGCGGAGGCGTCAGGAGATGGATGAAGATTAACACACGAATGTGTGCCGGATTCCTTTTCCAACCCTTTCCTATCCTTGCTGGCCAAATGTGCCTTCTATAACTCACCATTTTGGGGACAAATCTAGCATTTTATTTTATAATTCTCTGGTCTTCAATTGTTTTCAATTGCTTGGAAATATTCTGCCCCTCCCCTACAGCCCTGAGGCCCCTGGAGGTGTGGATTTTTAGGTCTGCCTGTGACTCTGAAGGGTTGTATGTGCTTGGTGAGGTTCTCCCAGGGAATTCAAGACAGTTTCTGGGCTGGCCACATCCATGGAGTCCTTTCCTGGGGGATGTTCAGGATGGTGGCACATGGATCTTGGGGTGTGTGGCATTAGCAAGAGAGCCGTCCTGACTGTGGGTGGGTGGGTCTCACATGGGGCTGCACCTGTGCATTTGAGGATGGACTGCTGGGGTGAACATGAGATAGGAAGTTGTATTTTGAGACTGAGTTTGGATGACTGAGTCAGACTCATGCCCTTCCTCAGCCTCGTACTCAGGCTCTGTCACAGGGGTCCTACTGCTCCCTGCCTTCCTTCACTGGCAGAGTTCAGGACAAGCATCCGCTTTTGTCTGGACAATGGAAGGAACCTTCTTGTAAATTTTCCTGGCTCTTCTCTCCCCTCCTGACTATTCACTCTCAGCTCTGGCTGTCCCAGGGAACTTCCAAAAACACCAAATGCATCATGCTGCTTCGTTGGTTAAAACCCTTCCTGAAAGGGCTCGCCTCTCAAATTGGAGCTAACCTGGACATTGCACACATCAGTTCTGTTTACATCCCATGACCTGAACTTCTATCACAGGGAGCCTGGGAAGTGTGACACTCACCTGTGCTGACTTATGCCCAGTGACAAGGCTGTAACTGGAAGACACAGGATAGATTTCGTGGTTCACTATCTGCCTCCACCATTGCAGAGGACTCTTTGACACTCGGTGGTGCCCTCATGGAAAGCCTTCCTCTCTTTCCCATCTCAATGTCACTTCCTCCATGAAGCCTTCCCTGGTTTCTCCCAGTTAGTTGCCTTTGCCACCTTCTCCTCAGTACCCTTGTGTTAGCAACCGGGTTCATTTCTGCCCACATGAAAAAAGCCAATCACTGTGGCCATTTTTTTTTTTTTTTTTGGAAAGAGAAAAGATTTTATTTTCAAGGTTGCCATGCGAGGAGACTGTAGAACAAATCTCAAATCCACCTCCCTGAAAATAGGGTGTGGGGGTAATTAGGGAGAGAAATTGTGGTTGTCTGGAGTGTGGGGAAAGATGATTGGTGGGAAGGAGGGGTGAGGTAAGAGGGGTTTTTGCACAAGCATAGTGGAGCTACATGGCTCTTCACAGAACACATGTGCAGAAAATAAGCGTGTTAGCATGATTGGGGGGTGGAACTTTTGGCGCTCTGACACAGACACCTCTTCGGTTCCTATGCAGGCCCAGTTGAAGAGTTGGTGTTTCCAACTGGCTTAAACTAAACAAGAGCTGACCCCTAGTTCCCGAAAAACAACCTGAAGCAACTGTTACTATCATGATGCATAGCCAGCGATGTCATCTATAAGGAAGCAGTGGGAGTTTTAAGATGGACTAGAAGTAAGCCATCAAAAGCAGGCAGGCAACTTCATCAGATTAACCTTCAATTTCATGGCACCCCTCCTTTGAGCACAAATCGTTTGTGCCCGAGTCCTTTGTTTTTTGTCCCAAGTGCACAGCGGCTTACCTTTTTCATTTTTGCATGTCCTGTGCAGAGCACAGGGCAAGACACAAAATAGGGCACGTGTCCTATGAAGAGCCATGTAGTTCCACTGTGCATGTGCAAAATCCCCTATTAGCTCACTTTTCCTTCCCACCAATCATCTTTCCCCACACTTCAGAATCAATGACAGGTAACTGCAATCTTGGGGGCCCCTTAGTGGTCTTTATGCCAAAATGTTTAAAACTCTTTTAAAAACATCAAAGACACTCGTGAAAGGCAGCCTTTACTACTACTGTTTGCCTTTCTCTAGTGCAGAGCTTCTGAAATCTCACCCAGGGAGTATGTGAGAAATAGCTATGGGGCTATACCCTAAATATCCCCCTGAGTAGGTGTAAGGTGAGGGCCCGGGGTCTCTGGTGCAGCCAGTCCTCAAAGAGAGACAAGAATGAATTAATAATATTCAGTCTTCACTGCATATACAAAAATCAACTCAAGATGTATTAAAGACTTAAATGTAAAATCCAAAACTATAAAAGGTTGCAGGAGCCCACGGGAAAATGAACTCTAGAGGGATCTTTGTGCTCCTTCCATTTAGAGATCAGGATGGGTCCAAACTGGTGTCTGCCTTCTTTCCCCTTCGTCTTTCCTTTTCTCCCCCTCTCCCAGTGATGACTCTCATTATCCTCAGTAGCTCAGGCCTGAGAAATTCTACTCAGAAATGTATCCACTTTATCCCGCAGCTTCCTAATTCCATTCAGCCTCCGTGGATACAGTCTGTGGTGATTACCTTTGATGAATTGCTGATACCTTTGTGATCCTGGATGTGGCATCCCCTGTGGGATTTGAGCCTAACCTGGGCTGCCCTGACTCTCAGCCCCCAGGTGTTGGGCTCTGGGAAAGTTGTGGCTCCCTGCCAGGAGCTGCGTCTCACCTGGGACCTCTGGAGGAACTGCTCAGAGCTTCAAGGACCCTGTGGTCAGGATCCTCTTTTTACTACTACTTCAAAGTGACAGAACACTGGCCACTGTGGCTTTCTGCAAAGGGGCGTAAAAAGAGGATAAACTCCTCAGGTTTTCCTGTGACCTTCCTCAAACCCTGGTGTTAAACTAGCTCTTAGCACCAGGGTCTGCTTTTAGCACTGTATGAATATTAATTAATAATATGCAGTCTTCACTACATATATAAAAATCAACTCAAGATGTACTAAAGACTTAAATGTAAAACCCAAAACTATAAAAACCCTGGAAGACAACCTAGGCAATACCATTCAGGACATAGGCATGGACAAAGATTTCATAACGAAGTCACCAAGAGTTGTTGCAACGAAAGCAAAAATTGACAAATGGGATCTAATTAAACTAAACAGCTTCTTCATAGCAAAAGAAACTATCAACAGAGTAAAGAGACAGCCTACAGAATGAGAGAAGATGTTTGCAAACTATGCAACTGACAGAGGCCTAATATCCTGCATCTATAAAAAATTTAAACAAATTTGCAAGAAAACCAAACAACTCCATTTAAAAGTGGGCAAAGGACATGAACAGACACTTTTCAAAAGAAGACATACATGTGGCCAACAAGCATAAGAAAAAAACCTCAACATCACTGATCATTAGAGAAATGCAAATCAAAACCACAGTGAGATACCGTCTCACACTAGTCAGAATGGCTACTATTAAAAAGGAAAAAAATACAGATGCTAGTGAGGTGGTAGAGAAAAGGGAACATTTATACACTGTTGATGGGAATGTAAATTAGTTCAACCATTGTGGAAAGCAGTAAGACAATTCCTCAAAGAGCTAAAAGCAGAACCACCACTCAACCCTGCAATCCCATTACTGGGTATAAACCTAGAGGAATATAAATCATTCTACCATGAAGACACATGCACACGAATCTTCACTGCAGCATTACTCACAATAGGAAAGACACAGAATCAACCTAAATGCCCATCAATGACAGATTGGGTAAAGAAAATGTGGTACATATATACCATGAAATACTATACAGCCATAAAAAAGAACAAGATCGTGTCTTTTGTGGGAACAAAGATGAAAATGGAGGTTATTATCCTCAGCAACCTAACACAGGAACAGTAAACCAAATACCCCATGTTCTCACATGTAAGTGGGAGCTAAATAATGGCAATCAAGAACACACAGAGGGAATGAAAGACAGTGGAGCCTACTTGAGGGTGGAGGGTGGGAGGAGGCAGAGGAGCAGAAAAGATAGTTATTGGGTACTGGGCTTAATAACTGGGTGATGAAATAATCTGTAAAACCAACCCCTGTGACATGAATTTATCTATGTAACAAACCTTCACAAGTTTGTTACATAGGTAAATTACCTATGTAATTGTTACCTAAAAGTTTAAAAGTTGGTACAGCAAGGCCAACAGATTCGGAGACGATTGCCATCAAAAAGACTGTTATTCACAGTTCCCAAGAGGAGGGGACACCCCATGCCAGGGGCCCACACTGGTTTTAGAACTGGCTC
Source organism: Aotus nancymaae (assembly GCF_030222135.1). Classification (NCBI taxonomy): domain Eukaryota; kingdom Metazoa; phylum Chordata; class Mammalia; order Primates; family Aotidae; genus Aotus; species Aotus nancymaae. The sequence goes on from NW_026988442.1 coordinate 87,384,178, forward strand.
ACACTGGAAGGGGCAGTCCCTCCAGGGTCAGCAAGGGCCCCAATGTTGAAGCATCAAGAATACAGAAAACAAAACACAAGGTCAATACATCGACCTTGGCCTGACTTCTCTTCAGGGCACAGTATTACTGCCTACTTTGGGCCTTAACCTATTTGAAATTCATTTTTCTCTGGACATTTTGCTGCAAAGGCTGAGCATATCATGAGACTCCTCCCTCATATGATTCTTGGACTCAGCATGGACTGACTGCAGGGTGAAGCGGCATGTGGCTTTGCTGCGCCCATGCCCAGATGCACTACTGTGCACACGTGGGCCGTCCTGGTGTCTCGGTGCCCGGGGACTGGAGCCGGGCCAAGGGCAGGTAGTCAGTCTGGTGGGGAACAAGCACTGCCCATTGCATCCACACCAAGGCAGGCACCATTCACTCGGTGCGTTTGTGTATTTATTATAATAAGCTTCCAGCAGATGGCAGTAAAGCGTCGTGATCTAGCAAAGTCTATTAGGACGCTGTTTCCGACGAAGTGCCTGTAGGGAGCACACTGCTCCGAAGGGTCCACGCCCAGTGGCCCAGCAGTCCTGTCTCACAGGGCACCGGGCAGCATCCCACTCCGCAGGGTCTGCAGCTAGGCCTCTGTCACCCGGGAAGAGATGGCTTCTCTGCTTAGAACGTTCCCTGCCGTTCTACAGCAGCCTCCCTTTGGACTCTGCGACCTGAGCCCCGAGAGGGAGCTGTGAGGTCTTGGAAGGTCACGGGGGATGCCACATACTTCAAGGGAGCGGCGCTTGAAGTCTGAGGTCCTGACAGCCTGGTGGAGAGGGAGGGCTCTGGGACCCGATATGCATAGTAGGTGTCTAACGATGGCTTAATGAGCCCTGACCAGGGAGGGACCACGACCCTAATGGCTTAGATCCAACTACTTGGACACGTAATGAAAGGTGGAACAAGGAATGTGCGGCCTTGTCCTGTTCTCTTTTCTGCCAGGGGTGTCGCTGATGTGAAGGGGGTGGTGATGGAGCCCGGCCAGAGCGCCCTGGCTCTTGCTGTGCCCGCTCCTAGGGCAGGGCCACTGGTGTTGTACCATCCGGCTCTGGGTCCCTCCCGGGGAGAAGCTGTCTTTGGGAAAAGTCTTGAAAAGCCAGTGAGAAAGAAGACGAGACCCTGAGGGCATAGGTGCTGGAGGGGTCTCAGGCCACAAAAAGGATATTAAACTGCTTTCAATGAGACGATGAGGATGATTCGTTTTATGCCCTTTGAAAGAGGAGAGGCGAGGAGCGAGGCCGGAGGAAGAGGAGGGAGTAGCAGGAAAGATGGGGAAACCTGAAGTTCCAGCCCAGGGCGGGGGCTGTCTGGACAATGACCCCTGGGCGAGGGCATCCAGAGGGAACAGGATGATTCTGGGTTGACAGGGCTGCATGCTGCAGCCGGCCCCATGGATACCTCTCTCTCTCCTCCTCTTCAGTGAAGTTTGCTTACCAAAGTTTCATATGAAAGTTTTGTGTTATGTGGGGTGTGTGTGTGTGTGTGTGTGTGTGTGTGTGTGTGTCAGAGAAAGAGAGAGAGAGAACTGGGGAGAGCCTCAGTTCACATCTGGACAGGTCAACGTGACACAGAATAGAGGAGGCGTGAGTGGAAGGAAGCCCACAAGCTGCCTGGGCCATGCCTTAACCTATTTGAAATTCATTTTTTTCGGGACGTTTTGCTGCAAAGGCTGAGCATAACCTGAGACTCCTCCCTCATGTGATTCTTGGACCCAGCATGGGCAGCTGCATGGTGAAGGGACATGTGGCTGCAAAATCCTGGCAGAGGCTCCACACGCTGGAATTAGGGATTTTATTCACTTTTACCTAGATGTCTAGAGTTTGGGTAGCTCCAGTAGACATCAGATTCACACTGACAGCTATGTATGTGGAAGGGCTTTTGGAGGCCTTCCTGATCTGTCAAGGTGTCTGTACACATGGAATGTTCATGAGCCAAGCGAACATGAAGATGGTCCACCCCTGCCCCCCAAAAAGTGCCCTGTCTATCAGAAGAGTTTACTGCTCTTATTGTCTCTTCAGCCACGACGACACTGAGGAGAAGCATTCAACAAGCGTATTCGGTTCTTTCATAGATAGACTTTTTAAGAAATAAATTTTGAATGGCTTTATATTTGCTCATTCAGTCACTGACTGATTGCATATATTAGCAACCAATGTGTGCTGAGAACTGGCTTAGGCACTGGGGAGCCATGGAAAAGGTGGCTGCCCTTAAGCAGATTTCAGGATGCAGGGGTGGGGTTGATCAGAGTAACAAGAATAGAGCAGCTCAGGGTGGCATTTTTAGCAGCTACTTAAACTAATTTGCTTGACAAACTGTGTCAGGAAGGTCCCTGGGTAGATATTACTCCATGCTAGAGAAAATACAGGCCTGCTTTCCAGCACTGGTCTGGTGTGCTCATCGAGTTTCTGTTGAGAGCAGGAAAGGAGGCAATAGGATTAGGGTGGGCCTGACCCAAAGTGATCGTTGGAGGAGCGTCTCAGGGTGGTGTGGCCTCATCCACTCTGCGTTTCCATTACTGAGATTGTGTGCGTTCTTAGTTTCATGCTGGCTCTATAAAGGCATTGCAAAATTGTTCTTAAAACTGGAGGATAAAATTGCTTTGGAGAGCTCTCATTTTGGTCTCCTGGTGGGTTGTAAGTAAACACATTCTTGAAAGCTGAGCCATGAAACCCTGTTGTATCAGGCCAAGAGGACGAGGCAGCTGCAAAAATTCTGCTGCTTTGGGAGACCCAGCCGTCTGCGGTCTACAGGGAGGTGCCATCTTGGGTGCCAAGAACTGGGGAATTCACACATCTGGTGCAGAGTAAGGGCTCAGCACATGCCTTGTAAAGGAACAGAAAAGGGATTGATACACAATGCTGCACACCACCATTTTCCATTTAAAAACTTAAGTGCAATACACCCTTTTTAGTATATAGTTCTGACAATTTTGTGAAAAAACAAAAACGAAAAATCACTGCATAGTTGCGCAACCACAATCACGATAAGGAATAATTCTGTAGCCCCTAAAGTCCTTCCAGCTCCCAATAAACGCTGATCTACTTGATGCCCCTATATTTTTGACCTTGCAAAAATATCATACAAATGGAATTACACGGTATGTGACCTTCTGAGTCTGATTTCATTCACTTGGCGTAATGCAGCTGGCATTCACCCATGTTGTGCGTGTCAGTAGTTTGCTCCTTTTTCATTGCTGTGTAGTGTTCCATAGTATGGTTGTAGCATGGTTTGTTTAATAACCAGTTGAAGAAACTTTGGGTTGTTTTTAGTTTTGGGTGGTTATGGAAAAGTTACCATAAATGTTCGTGTACAGGTGTTTGTGCAGACATAGACTTTCGTTTCCCTTGGTAAATAGCTAGAAGTGGGATTTCTGGTTTGTATGATATGTTTAACATTGTAAGAAACTGCCGTATCATATATTCTAAAGAATATAATTTTGCATTTGCGTCAGCTATGTGTAGCAGTTCCTTTTGCTCTGCATCCTTGTCAGCACTTGGGATTTTCCATTGAGCAACAACAATTAGCTCTTTTTTAAAAAATTGTACTTTAAATTCTGGGACACATGTGCAGAACGTGCAGGTTTGTTACATAGGTATACACTTGCCATGGTGGTTTGCTGTATCCATCCCCCTGTCATCTACATTAGGTATTTCTCCTAATGTTAGCCCTCCCCAATCCCCCTACCCCCTGCTATCCTTCCCCTAGCCCCCCACCTCCGACAGGCCCTGTGTGTGATATTCCCCTTTCTGTGCCTGTGTATTCTCATTGTTCAACTCCCACTTATGAGTGAGGACATGTGGTGTTTGGTTTTCTGTTCTTGCATTAGTTTGCTGAGAATGATGGTTTCCAGCCCCATCCACGTCCCTGCAAAGGACAGGAACTCATCCTTTTTCATGGCTGCATAGTATTCCATGGTGTATATGTGCCACATTTTCTTTATCCAGTCTATCACTGATGGGCATTTGGGTTAGTTCCAAGTCTTTGCTATTGTGAACAGTGCTGCAATAAACATACATGTGCATGTGTCTTTATAATAGAACGATTTATAATTCTTTGAGTATATACCCAGTAACGGGATTGCTGGGTCAACTGGTATTTCTATTTCTAGATCCTTGAGGAATCACCACATTGTCTTCCACGATGGTTGAACTAATTTATACTCCCAACGGTGTAAAAGCATTCCTATTTCTCCACATCCTCTCCAGCATCTGTTGTCTCCAGATTTTTTAATGATGGCCATTCTAACTGGCGTGAGATGGTATCTCAATGTGGTTCTGATTTGCATTTCTCTAATGACCAGTGATGATGAGATTTTTTTCATATGTTTGTTGGCTGCATAAATGTCTTCAAAACAATGAGCTATTCTAACAGGTGTGTAGTGGTATCTCATTATTTTAATGTACATTTCCCTAAGGATAAACGATAATGGGAATCTTTTTGTGTACTTATTTTCTACTGGTACGTCTTGGCTAAAGTGACTGTCTAAATCTTTTGCCCATTGTGGCTGGTTTGTTTTCTTATTTGGATTTGAGACGTCTTTATGCATTCTGGATACAAGTCCTTTATCAGCTACTTGCTTTGCAAATATTTTCTCTCAGTTTTTGGCTTCTTTTTGTTCTTTTAACAATGTTTTTCAAAGAATAGAAGTTCTTAGTTTTGATGAAGTTCAATTTATCAAGCACTTCTTTTATGACCTGTACTTTTGGTGTTATGTCTCAGAATTCTTTGCCTAATCCCAAGTGTATTTGTTCATATTCACACTCCTGTGAAGACATATCCGAGACTGGATAATTTATAAAGAAAGAAGATTTAATTCATTCACAGTTCTGCATGACTGGGGAGGCCTCAGGAAACTTATAGTCATTGCTGAAGGCAAAGGAGAGCAAACATTTTCTTCACAAGGTGCTGAGAAGAGGGGTGGGGGGAGAGAGAGAGAGAAATAGAGAGAGAGAGAGGGAAGAGAAAGAGAGAGAGAGAGAGAGAAAGCGCAAAGGAGGAACTGCTAAACACTTATAAAACCATCCAGATCTCGTGAGAACTCACTCCCTATCATGAGAACAGTATGGGGGAACTGCTCCCATGATGTAATCGCCTCCTATCAGATCCCTTCCTCAATATGTAGGGATTAAAATTTGAGATGAGATTTGGGTGGGGACCCAAAACCAAGCCGTATCACCAGGTCATGAGGATTTTCTCCTGTGTGTGTGTGCTTTCATTTAAAGTTGCATAGTTTGTATTTAAAATCTATTTTCAGTTAATTTTTATGTAGGGTGTGGGGTTCAAGTTAAAGTTCATTTGCATATGAATGTCCAATGATTCCAATATTATTTGTTAAAAAAAATTATCCTTTCTTTCTCCAATGAATTGTCTTTGCACCATTGTCAATGGACCATATTTGTGTGGGTCTATTTCTGAACTTTTCATTATGTTCCATTGACCCATGTGTCCATTTAATCACCAATACCATGCTATCCTGATTATTGTAGTTTTATAATAAGTCTTGAAATTGGGAGTGTGAGTCTTGAAAGTTTATTTTTTTTTCAGAATTGTTTTGGCTATTCTAGCTTCTTTGGCTATTCATATGAATTTTAGAATCAGCTTTTCTAAATTATAAAATATCAGGCTCAGAGTTTTACAGAAATTGCATTAAATCAATAGATAATTTGGGAAGAATTGACATCTTTACTACACTGAGTCTTCCAATCCATGAACACTGTATGCTTTTCCATTTATGTAGGTTCTCTTTATTTCATCACTGTTTTGTAGTTGTCAATTTATAAATCCTGTAAAATTTTGTTAGATATATTCCCAAATATTTTATTTTCTTGGAGTTACTGTAAATGGTATTATTTTTGTTTTTTGTTCTCAGACATATAATTAATTTTTAAATGTGACCTCGCTAAACTCACTTATTATCCTTAGTCCTAAACTCACTATTAGCCTCATTTATAACCCTTAGCCCCTACCCCTACTTTTCTGGATTCCTTGGAATTTTCTGTGTGAACACTCATGTTGTATGTGAATATGGATAGTTTTGTTTCTTCTTTTTTTAATCTGTATACCTTTTGCCTCAATCATCCTAATATTCTGGCTTTAACTTCTAGTACAATTTTGAATAAGAGTGAAGAGAGTGGACATTTTTACCTTGTTCCCAATTTTAGAATGAAAGCATTCTGTCTTTTACCATTATGTGTGACATTTACTACAGGTTTGCTGTGGATGCTTTTTATTAAGTTGAGGGGGAGTTCTCTTTAATTCCTAGTGAATTGACAGTTTTTGTGATAAGTGCACATTAAATTTTGGCAAATGCCTTTTCTGTACCAATTTATATGATTATGAAGTTTTTCTTTTTTAGATTGTGAATGTGGTGTATTAATTGATTTTTGAATATTGAATCAGACTTGTGCTCCTGGAATAAACCCCACTTGGTCATAATTATTATTCTTTTTATATATTGTTAGATTCAACTTGCTAAAATTTTGCTGTAGATTTTTGCATCTGTGTTTATGAGGGATTCTGGTCTGTTATTTTCTTCTCTTGTGCTGCTTTTGGCTTTGTAACTAGGCTAATGCTGGACTCTTAACGTGAGTCAAACTCTACTCTAGAAGAGATTAGTGTTATTTCTTTTTTAAATGTTTGGTAGAATTTTCAGTGAAGCCATCTGGCCTAGAGGTTTCTTTTCCAGAAGGTTTTAAAGTATGAATCTAGTTTATTTAATAGTTGTAGGACTACACAGGTTATCTGTTTCATTTTAAATGAATTTATTTATTTTGTTTTTCAAAGAGTTGGTTTATTTCCATTGTCAAATTTACTTGCATAGAACTGTTTATGGTATTGCATATATATACATTATATATATTTATATATGTATATATATATTAAGTGTATATGTATATACATATGTGTGTTTATATGTGTGTGTGTGTGTGTGTGTGTGTGTATATATATATATATATATATATATAGAGAGAGAGAGAGAGAGAGAGAGAAACAGACAGACAGACAGACAGAGTCTCACTCTATCCCATAGGCTGGAGTGCAGTGGTGTGATATCGGCTTACTGCAACCTCTGCCTCTTGGGTTCAGGTGATTCTCATGCCTCAGCCTCCTGAGTAGCTGGGATTACAGGTGCCTGCCACCATGCCTAGCTAATTTTTAAATTTTTAGTAGAGATGGGGGTTTTGCCATGTTGGCCAGGCTGGTATCGAACTCCTGACCTCAGGTGATCCACCCGCCTTGGCTTCCCAAAGTGCTGGGATTACAGGCGTGAGCCACTGTGCCTGGCCACTTTATTGCATTTTTAATTTCTGTGGCATTTGTAGTGATATTCCCTTTTCTTATACTAGTAATTTGTATCTTTTTCTCTTTCTCTTTTTCTTACTAGAGGTTTTTCCATTTTTTATCTTTTCAAAACATTAGCTCTTATTTTTATAGCCTTTTCTCTATCATTTTTTCTGTTTTAATTTCATTGTTTTCTGCTCTTACCTTTATTATTTCTTTCCTTCACATGCTCAGGCTCTATTTTGTTTCTCTTTTTCTAGTTTTTTAAAGTGGTGACTTAGAGATTAATTTGAGACATTTCTTCCCTTTTAATGTAAGCATACAATACTCTGAATTACCTTTAAGTATTGCTTCAGCGGCATCTGACAAAATTTGAGAATTCAAATCTGCATTTTCATTCAGTTCAAAATATTTTCTGATTTACCTGATGACTTTCTCTTTAACCCATTGACAATTCAGATGTATGTTGTTCAATTTCCAAATGTTTGAAGATTTTTCCAGTTATCTATTATTGTTTCTGATTTAATTCCATTATGGTCAGACAGCAGTCTATGGATTTTTCTTCTTTTTTTTTTTTGAGACTGAGTCTTGCTCTGTCACCAGGCTGAAGTACAGTGGGGCAATCTTTGCTCACTGCACCCTCTGCTTCCTGGGTTCAAGTGATTCTCCTGCCTCAGCCTCCTAATTAGCTGGGACTACAGATGCGAGCCACAACGCCTGGTTAATTTTTGTAGTTTTAGTAGAGACGGGTTTTCACCATGTTGGCCAGGATGGTCTCCATCTCTTGACCTCTGATCCACTGACCTCTGAGGCTGACCTCTAATTGGCCTCCCAAAGTGCTGGGATTACAGATGTGAGCCACCACGCCCAGCATGTATGATTTTAATTTTTTAAAATTTGTTAAAATTTGTTTTATGACTAATACATATGATATGTATTAGTGTATTTGAGGAGAACATATATTCTGTTACTATTGGATGAAATGTTCTGCTTATATCAATTAGATCCAATTGGTTAAAGCTATTGTATTGTTCTTCTATATATTTGATGATTATGTGCTAGTTGCATTGATTATTGAGAAAAAAAGACTACTGAGGATTCTGTAAAAGACGGACTCTAGGATGGTACTCACTGATCCCTGCGTACTGTTCACACTGTTGTATAACCGCCTCCCCTTGAGTATGAGTGGGGCTTATGGTTGACTTCTAACCAGCAGGATATGGCAAAGGTGATAGAGGTAACTTCCAGGATTATGTTACCTTATGAGTCCATCTTCCAAGAAGATGCATTCCAGGACTTTCTTTTGCTGATCTTGAAGGGGTAAATAGCTGTGTTGGGAGGCCCATGTGGCCAGAAACAGGATGGTTTCCAGGAGTAGTTTACAGTTGACAATTAGCAAGAATCCAGGGCTTCCAGTCCTACAGCCATAAGGAAATGAATTCTGCCAACAACCTGAGGGAGCTTAATAGCAGAAGCTTTCATAGTCGGATTTCCCGACGAGACCCTAGCCCTGGCCAACACCTTGATTGCAGCCTTGTAAGACCCTAAGCAGAAGATCCAGTTAAGTCATACCCAGGCTCAACCCACAGAAGCTGTGCCATGACTAATGTGCTGTGCTTCAAGCCTGTAAATTTGTGATACTTTGTTACACAGTAGTAGAAACCAATATGACTTCAACTTTAATTGTGGATTCGTTTGTTTCTTTTTTTAGTTCTGTCAGTTTTTGCTTAATGTATTTTGAAGCTCTGTTGTTAGGAGCTTATTCATTTAGAATATTTATGTCTTCTTAATTAATTGGACCTTTTATCATTATATAATGTGTCTATTTAGCTATGATAATTTTCTGTGCTCTGAGTATGTTTTGATGTTATTGGCACTCCAACTTTCTTATTTATTTATTGAGACAGAATCTCACTCTGTTGCCCAGGCTGGAGTGCAGTGGTTTGATCTTGGCTCACTGCAACCTCTGCCTCTCAGATTCAAGCAATTCTCCTGCCTCAGCCTACTGAATGACTGGGCTTACAGGCACGCATCATTACACCTGGCTAATTTTTGTATTTTTAGTAGAGTCAAGTTTTCACCATGTTGGTCAGGGCTAGTCTTGAACTCCTGACCTCAAGTTATCTACCCACCTAGGCCTCCCAAAGTGCTGGGATTACATGTGTGAGTCACTGTGCCCAGCCCCAATTTTCTTTTTATTAGTTTTTCATGAAATAGCTTTTTCTATTGTTTTACTTTTACCTATATCATTATATTTGAACTCAGTTTGCTAATTCCTACCTAAGATCATTTACATTTAATGTAATTATTGATATGTTTGGATTTAGCTCTTCCATTTTTTTTTGTTTTCTGTTTGTTTCCTCTATTTTCTGTTCCCCTGTATGCCCTTTCCTGCCTTCATTGGTTTATTGGAATACTTTTTAATATTCCAAAATATAAATAAATAAATGTTTGTTTTAGTGCTTGCTCTAGGGATTACAATATACATCCTTAGCTTTTTACGTTTAAGATTTACTCTGAAAAGTAATTCTGATTACTTTACATTGCTTACTGATTACATTGATTACTTAGAATTAATGTTTACAATGTTTTACAATAAAGTAAAATCGTTAATCTTACCACCATATAACTCCATTTATACTTCCTTTGTGTTGTGATAGTGTTATGTATTGCATCTATTTACATTGAAAACCCACCAGATAATACTATAATTTTTTTTCAACCTTCAAACATGTTTTTAAAACTCAATAGGGAAAAATAGTCTACTATACTGATATGGTTTGCTGTGTCCCCACCAAAATCTTATCTTGAATTCTCAAGTGTTGTGGGAGGGACCCAGTGGGAGGTAATTGAATCATGGGGGCAGGTCTTTCCTGTGCTGTTCCCGTGATAGTGAATAAGTCTCATGAGATCTGATGGTTTTGAAGAATGAGAGTCTCCCTGCACAAGCTCTCTCTTTGCCTGCTGCCATCCATGTAAGACTTGACTTGCTCCTCCTTGTCTTCTGCCCTGATTATGAAGCTTTTCTAGTCATGTGGAACTCTGAGGCCAATTAAACCTCTTTCCTTTGTTAACTGCCCAGTCTTGCAGCAGTGTGAAAATGGACTAATACATATATTTATCCAAATACTATTTTTTCTTTATTCCTGGTTCTCCAAGTTTACTTAATTTTTTCCTTTTTTCTTTTTTGAGATAGGGTCAGGCTGGAGTGGGGCAATCACAACTCACTGCAGCCTGGAACTCCTGGGCTCAAGCAATCCTCCCACCTAAGCCTCCCAAATAGCTGTGACTACAGGTGTGAGCCACCATGCCCAATCAATTTTTTTTTGTAGCAATGGGTCTCACTATGTTGCCCAGTTGGTCTCAAACTCCTGAATTCAAGTGATGCTCCCACCTTGGTCTCCCAAAGTTCTAGAATTACAGGTGTAAGCCACTGTGCCTGGTCCCAAGTTTATTTCTGATAAAATTTTCCTTCTGTCTGAAGAATTTCCTTTAGTAATTCTTTTAGCAAAGGTCTATTGACAACTAATTCTCTTAGTCTCCCTTTGTCTTAATTTGTTTGGGCTGCTATAATAAAATAATTGAGACAGGGTAATTTATAAATAACAGAAATTTATTTCTTACAGTTTTAGAGGCTCGGAAGTCCAAGATCAAGGTGCTAGCAGGTTTGATATCTGATGAGGGCTGCTCTCTGCTTCCAAGATGGTGCTTTTTTCTTGCTGCATCCTCCAGAAGTGGAGGAACGCTGTGTCCTCATATGGTGGAAGGGACAGAAGTGGGAAGACAGCTCTCAGAAAGCCTCTTTTATAAGGACACTAATTCCATCCATGAGGCTGGAGACCTCATGGCCTTATCACCTCCCAAGGCCCTCACCTGTTAATACTATCATCACCTTGGGGATTAAGTTTCAATTTACGAGTTTTGAAGGGACACATACATTCAAACAATAACACCCTTTATCTGAGTATCTGAGGATATACCTGCTTCACCTTCCTCTTTAAAGTATTTTTTTTTTTTTTCTGTATAAAGAATTCTGACTTGACAATTCTTTTAGTTTAGGAGTTTAAAAACAGTTTGCCACTCTTGTGGTCTTCATGGGTTCTGTGAGAAACTTGCAGTCATTTGAATTGTTTTTCCCCTAAAACTAATGTATCATTTTTCTCTCAATGCTTTCACATTTTTTGTGTGTTTAGATTTTAGAAGTTTGCTGATGATGTATTTAGATATGAATTATTTGGCTTTGCTGACCCTCTTGGATCTGTAGGTTTATATTTTGCCTAATTTAGAAAGCTTTTAACCATTATTTCTTCAAAATATTTTTTCAGAACTACATATTTTTTCTTTCTGAGACTTTGATGACACTACTATTTGATCTTTTGATACAATTTACCTTCCTTCAATCTGCTGACTTTTTTTCTGCCACTTCTATTTTGTTTTTAGCCTATCCAGTGAGTTCTTTATTTTGGTTGTTACATTTTTCTGATATTAAAATTTCCGTTTGGTTGTTTTTTTTTTTTTTTCTATCTTGGATTTCTCTGCTGAGACTTTATACCTTTTCATTTCAGGAGTGTTAACCATTACCTCTTTGAACATTTTTCTAAAAGCTGTGTCAGATAATTCCAACATCTGCGTCATCTGGTGTTGGCATCTGCTGTTTGTCTTTTTCCATACTAATTGAGGTTTTCCTTGTTCTCTAAGTGCTGAGAAATTTTGGATTATGTCCTGAATGTTTTGAATATTATGAAACTCTGGGTCTTATTTAAATCCTATGGAGAAGTTGATAATTTTATTTTAATAGACCAACAACCTGATTGGGTTTAGGCTGCAAGTACTGACCAGGCCTCTGTGGAATGTGGTTTCAATTTCAGGTTGATTTTAAAAGCATTTGTAGCACTATTCATATCTGTTGCACACATGTGCTCCTCAGTGGCCAGTTGGGCGTGCAGGTGGCGGGCCTCTTTGGTTTGCTATTGAAGATCAGATCCACACACGTGCACCTCTAGTGTGGGCCACCTACAGCATTTCTTCTCTGATCTTTCTAGTGCATTCTGGTTCCTGGGGCTTCTCCTTTTTCATCCTCTGGCCAGAAAGCAGTGGCTTTAGTTACCCTGCTCTGCTGTGGTTGCCCCTGCTCCTGGGGACATGCAGTGGAAAAATACTGAGATTATAAAAACAAGGGGCATTTGTCTCACCCTCTTGGGTCCATGCTCCTCTGAACAGAGAGACTTTCCCCTATTTGAGAGTTTGGGTGGTTGTGGGATCCTGGTGTCACATCTTTCACTGCCTCTGCTGCCATGAGATTCCTTTGAAGCTAGGACATAAGAGAATGCAGAATGAAAAAAGAAAAAAAAAGGGAATGAAAAATGTAGAATTTCCCCCACTCTCTCTGAGAATTAGGGGACCCTTTTCCAGGGTTTTAAACCAGAATTCGAGGGCTTTACCTGGTGGTGTTTCTGTCTATGCCCTGACACCCACTTCTGGATTTTGGGCTTCCTTGGGTACAGGCCAGGGGAAACTGGAGGAAAAGTAGGAAACTTACCACCAATCTGACAGCGTAATACTTTGAATTATGGTGTTTCTTGATTTGCCTGCTGTGATTTACTTTTTATAGCCCTCAAATAACTGCTTTAGGCATTATTTCTACGTTTTATGATTTCATTCAATGGAAGAGACTTGACATGGTGTGTTCATGTACTTTACTCTGAACTAGAATGGGAGTCCTTGGTTCTTAGCACCCTTATTGCACCTTTTCAAATACGTATGACTTAAATGTATGCATGTATATGATGAAGAAAGCTTTCTTTATGATATGGAGAGACCCTTGTGACATGTTGGGAAATGAGACAAAGTAGGTTGCAAGCCACCTTGTATGGTATTTTCTCATTTATGTATAATTGTATATATTCATATATAGAAAACTTGGATATTTGGTTTATGTTTGCTGCTGCAAGTCACAAAATACCTAATCGAAAGTGCCTTGAACATTAAGAAAGGCTTATCGATCCAAGATGGCTGATCACTAGCAGCTTGGGCACGTAGCTCCCAGTGAAAGCGCAGAGAACGAGAGGACGCCACACTTTCAGACGAATTTTTGTTGCTCACGGACCAAGAGATTCCCAGCAGAGGAGCCCCGCGGGTCGCCAGGGCGACTCTTGTGGCCGGCATGGTGGTTTTGCTGGCACCTTAGCACAGCAGTTCTAGGTGCAGAGTCCGGAGATTCCCAGGCAGAAAAGCACCATCAATCTTAACACCGCTGTTTTGGCCGGCGCAGTGGATTGCTCAGATTTCAGCGCTGGGAATCAAAAGTTGGACGTCCGCTCAGAGACCTAGTTAGAAAGTCAGTAATTACAAAGACGACAGAGGGATAAATATATAATGAAGAGAAGAAACCAGCCTAAAAAGGCAGAGAATACTCAAAATCAGAATGCCTCTCCCTCTACAGGGGATCGCAATTCCTCATCAGTAACGGAACAAGGCTTAATGGAGAATGAGTGTGTTCCAATAACAGAAGCAGGCTTCAAAATGTGGGTGATAAGAAACTTCCGTGAATTAAAAGAACTTGTTCTAACCCAATGCAAAGAAACTAAGAACCTTGAAAAAAGGTTTGACGAAATGCTAATGAGAATGGACAATTTAGAGAGGAACATAAGTGAATTGATGGAGCTGAAAAACACAACACGAGAACTTCACGAAGTATGCACAAGTTTAAACAGTCGAATTGATCAAGCAGAAGAAAGGATATCAGAAGTCGAGGACCAGCTCAGTGAAATGAAATGAGAAGACAAGATTGGAGAAAAAAGGATAAAAAGGAATGAGCAAAGTCTCCAGGAAATATGGGATTATGTGAAAAGACCTAATTTACGTTTGATAGGTGTACCTGAATGTGGCGAAGAGAATGAATCCAAGTTGGAAAATACTCTTCAGGATATCATTCAGGAAAACTTTCCCAACCTAGCAAGGCAGGGTAATATTCAACTCCAGGTAATACAGAGAACACCACAAAGATATTCTTCAAGAAGACCAACCCCAAGGCACATAATTGCCAGATTTATTAGGGTTGAAATGAAGGAGAAAATACTAAGGGCAGCCAGAGAGAAAGGTCAGGTTACCCATAAAGGGAAACCTATCAGACTTACAGCAGATCTCTCAGCAGAAACCCTGCAAGCCAGAAAAGAGTGGGGACCAATATTTAACATCCTTAAAGAAAAGAACTTTCAACCCAGAATTTCATATCCAACCAAACTAAGCTTTATGAGCAAAGGAAAAATTAAATCTTTTGAGAACAAACAAGTACTTAGAGACTTCACCACCACCAGACCTGCTTTACAAGAGCTTCTGAAAGAAGCACTATACATATAAAGGAACAACCAATATCAGCCTTTCCAAAAATATATCAAAAAGCAAAGAGCATTAACACAATGAAAAACGTACACCAACTAATGGGCAAAACAGCCAGCTAGCATCAAATGGCAGTATTAAACTTATATATATTCTAATTGGATAAAAAGCCGAAACCCATCGGTATGCTGCATCCAGACCCATCTCACATGCAACAATACACAAAGACTCAAAACAAAGAGGAGGAAGATTTGCCATCCAAACAGAGAGTAAAAATAAACAAATAAACAAAAAGCAGAAGATGCAATTCTCGCCTCTGATAAAGTAGACTTTAAAGCAACAAAGATCAAAAGAGGCAAAGAAGGACATTACATAATGGCAAAAGGATCAATGTAACAAGAAGAGCTAACAATTCTATAGATCAACCAGACAGAAAATTAACAAGGACATCCAGGACTTGAACTCAGACCCGGAACAAGTAAACTTAATAAACATTTATAGAACTCTCCACTTCAAATACACAAAACATACATTACCACCTCACACCTATTCTAAAAGTGACTACATAATTGGAAGTAAACCACTCCTCAGTAATTGCACAGCATTTCATAGGTTTAAATGAAATATTGGTTAGCTGCTTGTTTGTTATTTTCTTCCCTTATTCCTTCCTGTCTACATCATTAAGTATAATTATTGGTATAAAAGTGGTTTTCAATACCCATTACTAAATTGCATTCTAGCCTGGGCAAGAAAGCAATACTCCCATTCTCTCTCTCTCTTTCTCTTCCTTTTTCTTCCTCTTCTTCATTCTTTTTTTTCTTTCTTTCTTAAAAAATAAATAAATAAATAAATAAATAAAAATTAAAAAAAAAGAAAGGCTTATCATGTTGCATGGCAGGAAGTCAGAGCATGGTTGGTTTGAGAGTTGGCTAATTTTCCAGCTTAAGAATGTCAGGGCTATTAGTTTCCCACTGAGACATTCTTTTGACTTTCTTTGAAGGGTATAAGTTGGCTGCAACTCCTTCAGGCTTTCTTTCATTACATGGCAATGTCCAAAGTCAGGAAGAACCATCTCTTCTTGTGTTTCTCTTTTATCAAGAAAGGAAACTTCCTCTTAAAGCCCCTAGCAGAATTCTGTTATGTTAATTAACCACGGTTGAATCTTATGCCTGAGCCTTACCAGTCTTTAGACCAGGGTGAATAATACTAGATCGTATTTATCCTGTGAGCCTGGAAAGGGAACTCTGAAATCCTTTGGGCTCCTGATGCTCGAACAAAATCAAATTCATCCTCACAAGAAAGAAGAGAAGGAAATTAAGAAAGACATAAATAAATGGAAATATAGCTTGTGTTCGTGAATTAGAAGACTTAACCATATTAAAATGTCCACATGAGCCAAAACAATCTAGAGAGTCACTGCAACCCCTATTAAAATCCCAAAGGCATTTTTTATAAAAATAGAAAAAAAATCTCCATATTTATATGAAACAACAAAGGACATTGAATAGCCAAAACAATTTTGAGAAAAAAAGGACAAAGCTAGAGGCCTCATACCTCCTGACTATGAAACATACTATAAAGTTACAGTAATCAAAACAATATGATATTGGCATAAAGCCAGACAGGTAAACCAGTGGAGCAGCATAGAGAACCCAGAAATAAACCTATGCCTATATAATTGATTGATCTTTGACAAGGGTACCAAGAAGACACAATGGAGAAAAGGTAGTCTCTTCAACAAACGATGTCAAGAAAACTGTATATCCACATAGCAAAGAATGAAATTGCACCTTTGTCTTACGCTATACACAAAAATCAACTCAATGTAGATTAAAGACTTAAAATGTAAGACTGGAAACTGTGAAACTCCTAGAAGGAAACATAGGGAAAAATCTTGACATTGGTCTTGGCAATAATTTCTTAGCTATGACACCAAAATCAACAAAAGCAAAAATAGACAAGTGAGACTAGATTGAACTAAAACGCTTTTGTACAGCAAAGAGAACAGAGTGAAAAGGCTGCCTATGGAATGGGAGAAAACATTTGTAAATTATATATCTGATAAGGTGTTAATATCCCAAATATACAAGAAACTCCAACAATCCAAGCCAAAAAAAGAAAAAATGGGCAAAAGACCCAAATAGATGTTTAACCAAAAAAGACATACACATGACCAAAAAACATATGAAAAAGATGTTGAAGATCACTAATCATCAGGGAAATGCAAATAAAAACCACAATGAGATACCACCTCATGCCCATTAAGAAGGCTATTACCAAAAAAAAAAAAAAAAAAAAAAAAAATCACAAAATATAACAAGTGTTGGTGAGGATGTGAAGAAATTGGATCCCATTGTCCTGTATTGATGTAAAATGGTGCAGCCACTATGGAAAACAGTATGGAAGCTACTCAAAAAACTAAAAATAGAATTATAACATGATCTAACAATTCTATTTCTCAGTATTTATCCAAAATAATTGACATCTGAATCTTGAAGAGTTATCTGTACCCCCATGTTCATTGTAGCCTTGTTCACAGTAGCCAAGCTACAGAAACAACTTAAATGTTCATTGAAGAGCAAATGGGTAAAGAAAATGTGGTGTATAATGGAATGTTATTCAGCCACAAAAAAGAAAGGAATCTTGTTGTATGCTACATGGATGGACCTTGACAACATTGTGGCTAAGTGAAAGAAGCCAGTCGTAGAAGGACAAATACCGCATGATTCCCCTAATATGAATTATCTAGAGTAGTCGAAGTCATTGCAGCAGAATGTACAATGGCGGTTGCCAGGGGTTGGGGGAACTGGGAAAAGGAAAGTTGCTGTTCAATGGGCATAAAGATTTAGTTATGTAAGAGAAATAATTTCTAGAGATCTCCTTTATAACGTTGTGTTTGTAGTTAGCAATGCTGTAATGAACACTTAAACATTGTTAAGAAGGTAGATCTCATGTTTTGTATTTTTTTACTGCAACAAAAACAAAGTTAGAAGAGAGGGGTAAATAGGTTGGTAGGCAGGCAACAGACTCTCCCAGGGAGGTGTGTACCGATTCTGATCTACTGATAGTGTTTCCTCCTGTGCAGGGTTTTGAGAAAACTTTCACTTTCTTAGTATTGGTCCTTTCCACCTGATCACGTGTGATGACAGTAAAATAGGTGTTTCCTATTTGAGAAAAGATAAGACAGGGTCCTGGCATTTATTTACTTCTCCATGGAGCCTGCCTTGGCTTCCAGGCCCTCTCTGATCCTTTCCTTCTCTGAAGACTGGATGCTTCAAGGGCAGTGTCATGCAATTTACGATTTCAGTCCAGTGCTTCGTGTTTTGTTGCCTGCTATGTCTTGTGTATTTATTTATCTTCTACCTGCAGCTGGGTTGTAAACTCTTGGATGTCAGATACATTTCTTCTTGATCTCCAGGGGATCCAGGGCTGAGAACCTGGGTGGAACACAATAAATACTCATTAAATGATTTATGGTGTGGCCTATTTCTGGGCCAGCCCTGGGAATAGGGGGTAACGCATGGTCATTTGCTGTCAATCCATTTCTGAAAATATACTATCACTTTTTTGCTTGGATCCCTGATGATAAGACACAGCTCAAAGAACTGAGATTTTACCAGGAAGACCTAAGTGATAGGCAACAAATAATTATGTAATCATGACGAGTCATATTTCTGCTATTCTACAGTGTTCCCATTGAGCAAACCTGTATCTTAAGAGACTTTTGCATGTTTGCATGGACCATGGACTGCAAAAATTTCTTTCTGGTGGTCTACAGGCTGTGGATTCAAATCCTTAATGTTTTAGGTTACCTGAAGAATTCTCTCTAAGTTTTCCAATAACACACTTTAAAGAAAAATAATGCCTCAAATGAGTGTTGTGTAGTTGAGCATATTTACTTACATGATGCTCTCAAAGTCTTTTCACCTACATGACAGAACGTTTCAAGTGAAAAGGACTTTTGACACCATGACTCCAATCCCTTTAGATACTAGGGAAACTGAGGCCCAGAGAAGGGAAGTGCGTTTCCAGGATACACATGTTAATTATTGGCAGTCCTGGACTAGAATCAGAAGGTAATGACCTTTACCACTTTGCCAGGCGGCTTTGAACATTTTGTTTTCTGGAAGGGTTATTGCTATTTTGACTATTTAGTAGAGTTGTTAGGACAAGCCAACGAATTAAGCAAGACCTGAGATGTTAGGATTAACCTGTATGTGTTTCGCTGAGAATGAGTGTACTAGACGCTTTCCAGAGGAGACACTAGACAAAGAGTTTGAGGTGGTGGCGACTTGAGTTCAGGACACCAGAGGGACACATGTAGAGAGTAAAGGCCCTGGTAAGGAGGATGGATGGACAAAACCTGGAGGAAAAATGGCACCACTGCCGCCATTGTGCCACATGAACCAGATGCTGCAGGTGGGTATCTTGCCCTGTATTACCCATATAAGATTGGCTCCATCTTCCATCTTATGTCATGTGGGAAGTCCAATGCCTTCACCAAGCTTTTTTGTAAATTCTTGTTTATACTCATTTCTAGTTACTTCTGGATAGGTTCTATCTTTGCCAAATTATCACTTTATTCTGTGCTTTTTGCAACTGCTTCATTAGTCTGGCATTGACCCAAATGTGAGAAACAGACCTGCCTGATTTATTCCCTTCCAGGAAAGGAAGTCCTCCAAGATTATTGAGTCATGTCAAAATGGCTTCCACTGGTCAAACATAAGACAATTTGACTATCAATAAGAATAACTGCACGATATCAAATGCGTTAAATATGTTTAAATAAGGAGTTCATAATGATAATAACAAGATGCTTTACTGGTAACCCTTGGGTTCTAGGGAACCCATGCATTAATTTGAAAGGTGGCAAATAAAAGGAAAGCAATAATTTTTTAGCTCTGTGGTTATCATACTAACTGTATTTCAGAATAACCAAAGAACCAAATCATTGACCGGGCAGTTTCTCTTCACAGAGGGTAATAGATACAGAAGGAATGATACAATCAGAATGCTATCATTTTGCAAGCCCTAGTGAAGTAATGGCTATGGGGAGTGATCATCAGTGGTATCGATGTCACGAAATGAGAAGGTTGGATATTACGTATCTCCCAGTGGAAGTTTCCAACACCACTTAGGAGGTAGTCTTGCGAAAAGAAATCAAACCAGAATCCAATCAACCCTTTCCATGGTTTGTGGATCTCTTTTGGCAAGACTACTTCATAAGTGGTGTTGAGTTCTCCCATCAAGAAGGATTTGCTTTAGAATTGTCTACAGAGGAAAAAGATGGGTGGGTGGAGAGGTGGAGCAAGATTGGCCATGGGTTGCTAAGTGCTGAAGCTGGGTGATGGGCACCCGGGGCTTCACTATGCCACTTTCTCTCATATACATTTGAAAAATGCATAATTAGTAAATTTGAAATTATTATCCTAATGTAGCGTAAACAAAACAATCGAGCACATGAAGCAATTCAGTGACGTGGGCTTTTGTTAAAAACTCTGAGGTAATAGTGAGAGAAGTTATAGCAAACTGCATATAGTGGCTAATACTGAATATTAGCATTCTTTCTCTTTAGAGAAAAGCTCCTCAGCCTTCTCAACTACTCAAAATCCAGGTGCTTACTGTGTTTGGTTTCTCCTTGCCTACCACCACTTTCCATCTCCAATGATGCTAGAAAAAAACTCCTATTTTATTACGAAGAACAATTCAGTGGCCTCTAGCCAGGAACTCAACTCTGGACTTTTCCTTTGCAAATCCAGTGGTTCAGTGATGCACTGTGCAACAGACAGTTACTCCAGATTTTGCAGCTTTCCCATGTATTTGGTAAGGTAAGGATGAAACTACTATATATAGCAAATAACACACCAGACAATGCCTCAAAACATAGACCATATTATTTTCCCCTTCTGTAATGGGTCTGGCAATGGTTGGGGAGTCCAGCTCCACTTTATGAGATCATTCAGATAAGCAGGTTCCCTCCATTTGGTGCTCCCCCATCCCCTGGCTGGAGAATTGCCAGTGAGAATGAAAGGATGTATGGGAGAGTCCACACTGGTGTCCACAGGACCAGTGTAGGAAGCTGCACGTGTGGCCTCTACTCATGTCCCATGCAAGAACCTAGTCACCTGGCTCCACCAGCTATGCAGAGCCTGGCGTGTGGCCTGACCAGCGACTTTGTGCCCAGCTACAATTCTCCTCCATTCCAGGGAGAGTGGATTCTGGAATACATCTCTCTGCCCTCAGTCTATGCAAGGAGAACAGAGATTTCATTCCCACTGAATTTATAAATAAGGTGTGGGATGCAGAACTGGTGGGCTGGGATCAAATGCAGCTTAGTTTGTCCCCTATTCCCCTTTCAAGTTTACTCAGTGCTGGTGACTTTGCTCTGCCCCTGGGTGAAACTGTCAGATCCATAGTAATAGACACATTGAAGGGATTTTAAGTCCCAGTTTAGTACTTTGAATGTCCAGTCCCAGATCTTACCTCAATTTGGTGACAGGTATTTGCCTCTCTCCCAGCTTGGCCCAGCTTTAGGGACATCAGTGGCTTTCTCTGTTTCTCCACCTTGCAGGATGGTGCTGGAGGTGCTGGAGGAGGGAGGGTCCATCTCACTCCCGCTGGCTCTGTGGGGAGCTGGCTTTCTGCTCTCTGGGCCTGACAGATGCGGAGAGCTGACTGTGTCCCTCATGCTGGAATTTGGAAAGCTCTTCAGAGCTTCCCAGGTGGGTTGCTTGACTGGAACCATTTGAGCAGCCCTGTGCTCCTCTGTTCTGGGTAGTGGCTAGAGACACCTCTGGCAGCCTGAGGAATGCGGTCTTATCCTGACTTCTCGTGGCTGAGATCAAGATCTCTCTGGCCCCCTAGGTGGCCCTGTTGACCCTAAGATATCCCAGGGCTGTCTTTCTCTCCCGGGGGCACACATTGGATCCTTGGGAAACACATTCTTTGCTCAGCACTCTTCTTGCTCAGAACTTTTCTTGCTAACCTTTGACCTCTTGATTTTTCAGGTGGGAGTCGGGACCCAGCCCTCCCATCCTCCAGCTATAGGGGCCACAGAGCCTGTAGCAGGAGGTGAGAGTCACAGCACAGTCTGTGGTATGTAATCTGTAGTCATATCTGGATCACAGTGCTCCAAATATACAATTGCTTTTTGTATTCACAGAGAGGGCGAGAGAGTTTGGAAGCCGTGGACGAGGTTCTGCATCTGACCTTGACAAATTCCGCCTTTGGAGATTCTTTGGTATTGGATATCCGTTGTCTTGGTGCCCAGTTAAAATGGAAGCAGGAGGAGTTCCGCCCTACCAGCCTGTAATATAAAAGAATCATGCTGCCTGCAAAAGCAGCCACAGTCAATTTGGGTTTTAAATAACAGTTTTTATCTCCCTGCTACAGTTGGAAGCCCCCTGCATAAAACCCTGGCTTCAGAAGGCAGACCAAACAGGGAAGTCAGCGTGGATGTCCTGCCCGTCTGTCCCCTGCCTCCCCAAAGCCTGTGCCTGAGAAAGCAGAAAGCATTGGTGAGACCATCTCTTTGAATAGGATTTTTGTCCCCAGCTTTCTGTGATGTGGCTCACCAGGGGAAATAACATTTTCATATTGTTATGACCTGTGAGTGTTTTCTTTAAACTCAGCAAAACAAATCCTTCAGATTCTGTGCACTTTTGCTGCCCCATAAATTGTAATTATTAGGTCAGTGGGGTGGTAGCAGTTAGAGGGAGCCCAAGGCTAGGTTTGTTAGACCCAATTAGTGTAGACCTTGGATTAATATGTTTCCACCTTCACATGCCAAGTCCTGTACAAGGCTGTGCGTTAACATGAGGATTTATGTCACAGAGGGCAGGGGCTGAGTCATACTCCAGCCACGTGGAGACCCAGTGAGCCATCTTTGTGCCAATATGTCTTTGAGCCTTAGAGCCTAAAGCTAAAGGAATGGGTTCAGCATACGCTGACCAAGCACCTGCTCTGTGCTTGCTACAAAGAGTGATATATTTAGTGATAAAGAAGACAGCTCTGGCTGGGCGTGGTGGCTCACACCTGTAATCCTAGCACTTTGGGAGGCCGAGGTGGGTGGATCACAAGGTTAGGAGATTGAGACCAGTGTGGCCAACACAATGAAACCCCATCTCTACTAAAAATACAAAAAATTAGCTGGGTGTGGTGTTTTGCACCTGTAATCCCAGCTACTCGGGAGGCTGAGGCAGGAGAATTGTGTGAACCCTGGAGGCAGAGATGGCAGTGAGCCGAGATCGTGCCATTGCACTCCAGCCAGGGTGACAGTGTGAGACTCTGTCTCAACAAAAAACAAAAAGCAAAAAAACAAAAAGAAGACAGCTTCTCACCCAAGGAGCTCAGAGGCAGAGCTTAGAGAGGAAGGGGATGGATATACACCTACCACCGGCCCGCTCCTCAGACTGCTGAGGACTCCCTGGCATGTCTGCAAGGCTAGGTAGGTTCATCCACCTCATCTCGCCTGGGTGTTCCTCCTCATCTGGCTTCCAGAATTCCTCTGCCCACCGTTCATTGGCCCTCTCACTTTCCTTCCATCTTAGGGTCCAGAACTCCCCTCCTTTGAGTCCAATCTTCAGTCCTTGTCATTTGTGAAGGTCCCTTCACTGACCATACAGGTGGCTGCTGAGAGTGCACCTGTGGGGCAGTGAAGAAAAGGAGATTTGCCAGCAGCTCAGAGCTTGGTGAGCAGATGCCCTGTGAATCACTCTTCAGAGGGAGGTGTCCGGGAAAAGTCCGCCCAGGATGTCACTGGGTTGGGCTCCTGTGCACTAAACCAAGCAGAGAAATGTGGTTGTCTCAGGAGTAAAGCTGTTTTCTCCTGTAATTCCATCACTGTAGAAAGACATCTAAAACTGAATTCAATTTACCTCCTCTAGGTGCAGAGTGCCTCTTTCCCTAGCTTACTCTGTATCAGCAAGTTGCCCACAGGAAAGCATTCAATGAACCCAGTGCCGTGGGACACAGCAATGGGAATTTCCAACTCAGCAGCTAGTCACCGGGGGTAGGGTGGGGGAGCAGTCAGGACTGACTTCTGGCTCTGCTAACTGCAAAGTCCACGTTTCTTCCTCTTTATCGTATTGCTTGCCTGCTATTGATACCTTCTGGTTGTTTTTTACCTACATATTTTTCAGTTTATCATTATTCGTTGTGATAAAAAACAGCATTTACCAACTTAACTATTTTTAAGTATACAATAATGTTACCTATATGCATATCATTGTTTAACAGATCTTTAGAGCTTTTTATCTTGCAAAACTGAAACTCTACACCCATTGAAAAACTCACCTTTTCCCCCTGCCTCCTAGCCCCCGGCAACCACTATTCTACTTTCTGTTTCCAAGAGTTTGACTACTTTAGATACCTCTATGAGTGAAATCATGCAGTATCTGGCCTTTTGTGAATGGCTTATTTCACTTAGCATAACGTCCTCCAAGTTCATCTTAGCTGTAGCACATGATAGAATTTCCTTCTTCTTTAAGATGGGGGTTTTGCTATGTTGCTCAGGCTAGCCTCAAACTCCTGGGGTTAAGAGATCCTCTCACCTCAGCCTCTCGAGTAGCTGGAACTGCAGGTGTGAATCTCTGAACCTGGTAGATTTCCTTCTCATGTTAAGGCTGAACAATATTCCATTGTATATCACAAGAGTTCCAATTTCTCTGCATCTTCACCAACTCTTGTTATTTTCTGTTTTTTGTTTGTTTGTTTTTTGATAGTGGCTATCCTGATATTGTAAGTGTTCTTTATATATTTTGGATATTAGCCCCTTATCAGATACGGGCTTTGCAATATGTCCTCCCATTCCATAAGTTGCCTTTTCACTCCGTTGATTGTTTCCTTTGTTGTGCAGAAGTTTTCAAGTTTGGCAGCCTCATTGGTCTCTTTTTGCTTTGTTGCCTCTATGTTCGATGTTCTTAGAAATAAGGATTCAGGGATAAGTTGTTCACTCAGGAGGGCAGGGAAGACTTGCAGGAAAATGATGCAAAAGAGAAATTGATCCTTCCCAATGAGTGGAGGAGTTGGGTATTTGTGCACCATTTCCTGTCAGTCATTGGTTGAGGGCTGCTTCTGGGGGATATTAATTCCCTGGCACTTCTGATTTGCCAGGCAGGGAAGCAGAGCAGCCTTCTGTGGTTCCAGAGAAACCTCCAGGTACAGAGATGCCGTTGCTGGCAGTTCTGTAGCTATTTGGAGCACTTAAAGTGGTGGGGTTTGAACAAAGCCAGTAGAGCATTGGCAGCATCTGCCACGTCCCAAATAACCACAGGTCCTGGGTTCTAAGTCCTGATTCTGTTTGAATTGCCATAAAGGAATACCTGAGACTGAGTAATTTATAAAGAAAAGAGGTTTATTTGGCTCATGGTTCTGCAGGCTGTACAGGAAGCATGGCACCAGCATCCACTTCTGGAGAGGCCTCAGGAAGCTGATTGGAAGATCACGGCAGAAAAGGAAGGGGCACCAGCATGTGCGGGTCACATGGCAAGAGAGAAGAAACAAGAGTTGATGGGAGGTGCCTGGCTCTTTTTAACAATCAGCTCTCAGGAACAAACGCAGGAATTAATAGAGCAAGAACTCACTTATTACTGTGAGGACGGCACCAAGCCATTCATGAACGATCTACCTCCATGACCCAAACACCTCCCACTTGGCTGCACCTTTAACATTGGGGATCAAATTTCAGCATGAGATTTGTAGGGGACAAATATCCAAACTGTATCAGTCACTAACAAGCTATTTGACTTTGGATGTCATGTGACCCTGTGCCTCAGATTCCTCAAGAGCAAAATGGGGGATGTATAATTTCCTCTCTCGAAGTAGAATACAAACTCCTTAAGGCCAGGCACTCTGCTTTGGACACCCTTTTCCCGGGGTGTGGGACTAGATCATTTGCATACCTCATCTTCCTGTCTCTTTTGGAAATAACTTTAATCAAGACCTTTAAGAGACTTGGAACATGCAGAATACTTGCCTTTGCAAAAGACGTGACAATGTCACCATCCATGTGGCTACTTCTAAGATATCTCTTAATGTTCTCAACACAGCTCTGGAAGCAGATCCAGCAGATGCTACTTGAGTCATCAGATAGAGAGGGAAATAGGTACACAGAGCTCTGTATGCACTAGGTGCTTACCAATGCTTGGCACAGCCACCGACTGAAATAGTCCCTGTATTTCTATACCTGCCACCAGTATGGCAGGTGCCTGATCACAGATTCCCTATGTACATGTCACTTTGAATAGATACATATCCTAAAATGTCACCCACCAGCCACTAGGTATGCAGAGATTCTCCTTGGAATGGGCCATTAACTACCATTTATGAACTGGTCTAAATTCTATGAATGGTGCACCCAAGGACGACCGTGGCTCAGGTGTCAGTAAGTGATGCTGCACAGCATTTTGCTCATGCTGCAGTCCCTGGTCTGCAGGCGGGATAATTATCACACAGTCAGTAGGCATGTCCTTCCCACATTCGTGGGTTTCCACTTCTTGGTTGTTTGCTCGCTTCCAGGTATTTTCTGAATTGGCCTCTCAATTTTTTCTGAATTCTATAAAATATATGGATTAACATCCATCAGGAATCACCTATGTTTATAAATAATCTCCAAAAGTGACCTTTTGGCTGTTCAGCCTATATGAAGTTATTTTTGAGACGTGGCAGGTCCGGTTATTACTTGGGACTTCTGAACAGGGAGCCTGATGAAATGATTCCAAAATTAGAGGTGCGACTTCATGGTTCCCATTTTGTCCTAAGACTGTATCATAAGAACACATGGTTTTAAAGTTTTTCTTTTTTTGATCTGTTTTCTCTTTCTCTTCACACCTCCAGCCTCCTTCTAAGGAGACCGTGAGTTTGTATCTCTCTCTTTGTAATCAATATTTGTCAACATGTATGTATACTCAACTTGATAAAAAAAAAAACCCAGAAGAATTGAGGTCACAGCAAAATGAAGGTGTACGCATAGGATCTCCAGGGCAGGAAAGGCTGGTACACAAATGCTGGTCGTAGGGTCTTAGGCAGATATGAGAGATTGCTACAGATTTGACTCTTAACCTCTTAGCAGCCAAAGCAAAGAAACACTATTCACAGAAGCTCAGAGTTTTCTATTAGTAGGCATATGGGTTTTTACAAAGGGCAGCATATCTCACTGTCCTGGATGTCATTATGATCAAATGCAGGTCGGTTTGTGCTGTGGGCTGTGCTCTGGAGCATGGTCACCATGTCTTTGTGTGTTGCAGGGGAAGGTTCAGGGTCTCTGGGGAGCTGAGGCCCATGGGAATGGGAGTGGGCACCCACACTGAGTGTGGTGGTCCTGTGTGGCCCAGACTGGAAGAGGACTTGGAGATCCGTGCAGGCCAGCTGGGACCTCTGAGACACTCGTAAGAGGGCCCCTGAGGAAGCACGTGAGACATTTGACCTCTGAGACACTTGGTCCTGTGCAGGCCAGCTGGGACCTCTGAGACACTCGTAAGAGGGCCCCTGAGGAAGCACGTGCCTGGGCCATGCCTGAGACTTCTCCTGGCTTCCGTAGTTGCCCCTGGTCTTCTCCTTTTGCTCTGTGCGGCCTGAAGCATTTCCAGAACTTCCCCAGCACTTGAGGGGTCTAGAACACATAAGTGGGAGGTCAGAGCCCATGCCCTGCTGCCATCCTGTGTCTGACTCTCCACAGAAAGGAGGAAAGCAGGTACCAGATGTGTCCAGGAGGTGTAGGCTGACATAGGACAGCCGCTTTCTAAGCATGAGCATCAACGTGTTGATGACATTTGTTCAGAGATGCATCCGAGCGCATGAAATGATGTGGCTGAGCTCATCCTCTCAGCCAGAGACGGATCCCAGGCCTCTTGGCAATCCCTTGTGAAGTGAAGAGACTTGAAAGATCTTTGGCTCTTGAGTGTGTGCATCTAATCTGTCCCCTGAAGGCGGACATGCCTCGGTTTCTCTCTAATCGACAACCTCCACCAACGGTTTCTCCTTTGCCCTGATCGTTTACCTGGGATTCTTTTCAGTTTCTAGAAATAATGTTTTGAGATTGCAGTTCAGTTTCTGGCAATGCAGATAAGCAGCTTTTTTCAGGCTGGGCCTTGGGAACCTTGGCAGCAGCATGAACTGAGGGATGCCTGTGGCTGTGACTTTTGTGATGAGCATGGCTTATAGTAGCTTCATCAGATGCTGCTACAGAACGGTCCTTGTTGACTATGATTTTCGTGATTATTGTGGTCCTGGTGGCTTTCGACAGCAGCTGTTCTGGATGGATCAAGGCTGTTAGGGAACTTCTGATTCAAAGACAAACCTCAGACTCAGAGATAATTTCTCTGCAGGAGTGATCAGGCCTTAAAATATGAAACATGTTTATTGGACAGCTGCCGAGTGCTTCCTGCTGTATAGCACCGCCTGGGGTGTAGAGAGCTTTTTGTAAACTTCAGAGAGCTTTTCCTGACTTAATTTCCACCATGCCTCTGTGAGGGAGTACATCAGCTAGAGCAGGTTTGTTTGCAAGTGACATGAAAGACTCCAGGGGAATTGATCTATGAAGGGGAGTTACTGGCTGGTTCATGTCACTGATATACTCAGAGGTAGTTCTGATTCAGGTGAAGTTTGATCTAGGGCTCAAAAAGTATCCCTAAGGGACAAGTGCCCTTCCTGTTCCTCCTCTGCCTTCCTGGCATGAGCTTCATTCCCAAGGTTTATACCAAAGGCTGCTGGCAACCCAGGAAAGCTTGCAGTTTCAAAATAGTTGCTGGAGTTCTAATCCTTACAACCTCTGATTACGTCATCCAGTGGAAGAGAGAAGGTCTCCTATAGTAGCTTTTACAGAGCAGAGAAACAGTCTCCACTCCCACAAATCCCTGGAAAGTCTCCTTGAGTCTGATTAGTTTGTGTGTCATTCTTGGATCAGAGGCGTGGGGTTCTCTGATTGACTTAGGACCCTCTCCGGGGGCTCGGGTGGGTTTAACTTTACCAAGTCACAAGGCTAAGAATGGGAAGGAAAACAAAAGATTTGGTTCATGAAAGGAGGGAAGGAGGGGAGTTTGTCTGCATGCCTGAGAAGAACGTCTGTTGGCTGTAGGCCAGTAAGAAGAGGCTTACACCCAGTGAGCAGAGGAGAGCCTGGACTTGTCCAGGATCCTGTAACACGGGAATGATGCTCCTGGGGGTGATTTTTTTCTCTCCACGGTTACACTGTCAGTTCAGTGATGCGCCAGGCCACGGATTTTTTTTTTTTCCTACTGTTTCTCCAAGACCTAGTATAATGCAATGCCTTTAGATGGTGCTTACCAAGTATTTGTTGAGTGACTGGAAGAGGGTAATTAAGGAAGGGTGAGGGGCATTGTTGCTGGAACTGGTGAGGCTCAAGTGGTGATTATAATGGAGACCCAGGAAGGGCATTGGAAGGAATCTTGAAAATCTGTAAAGCAGCTGGGAACCTGGGCTTGCTCAGTACACAGTGAGACATGCTGTTGCAGAAGGTGGGTGCCAGTGAAAAGAGGGGAGCAAGATGTGAGCTGAGCTGGTGAGTTGCATGCTGGGAAAGCCCTGGGGGAGGTGGCAACTGTGGCTCCGTCCCCCTCGGGTGAGAGCCTGGGCCGGACCCTGCATGGCACCGCCTCCCCCAGACCTCTGTCCCTAACACTGTGAAGAAAGTTGGGACAGTCTTGCAAGTTAAGGCACAAGAGACAGAAGAAATTCACAGCTGAGCAACATTTTTTAGGACCTATAGTGTTTAATGTCTTTGGTGCTAAATAGTGAAACATGGGTGGAGCTTTGGGTCCCATGCTTTGAACAGAGCAGGGCACAGAGACTGTTGACGACATTGACTTCTTGCCTACCATGACGGCGGGGCTCGGGGAGGGTGAACTGCAGCAGCAGTCATGCAGACCCCGCAGATTTCCCAAGGCACGACATAGGTGGTGTAGTGGACGCCCCTTCAAGGCGTCTGCCACTGTAGATGTTCTAGAAACGGGATGGCCTCAGGGAGTGCTGTGCCCTGGCCTGCGAGGGCCCCTGCAGCCTTCTTGCTTGCTCTGGGTGTGGTTCATGTCCCAGTTTTAGCAATGGAACGTGGGCTCCTGGATCCCCGCATCACCGCGGAGCCACTCCCCCTGCACGACTGCTTATCGGGGCTCCATGCTGGCATTTGTCCTTCCCTGATTTGAGTTTCCCTGACAGGAAACCAAAGGAGAAACCCTGCACTGGTGTTCTCTGCTCATTAGGCCTGTCTGCACCTCAGGTGAAGTGAGAAATCTCCCAGCATCTCAGCCCCCAGCCCTGTGGCTCCCTGTCTTCCAGCCCCCTGGTGGGATGCCCCCTCAGGGCACATTGGCCATGTGGCAGGGGACGCCTCTAGGCTCCTGTCTTGCTGATGTGCTACACTGACCTTGGGTAACCTCTATTGAGCTGAGCTCCACTGAGAGCCACAGGGAGAGAGTAAGCCAGGCATGACATCCCAGCTCTGTGGCAGATGTCTGCTCCCTAGGGAGCAAAGGATGCTTGGGATAACTTTTCAGCTCCAGCCTTGGGCTGACAAGGCCCTGGAGTTCCCCCCTGCCCCGCCCCAGTTACCCTTGTAGAATTTTAACAATCTTGCAGGTGACACCTTCCATGTATTAGGAGAATAAAAGTTGGTTTAAACCTAGAATTTTTTCAGCACTAAAAGAATATTAGTCATCTTTGAGTTTGCACTGGTCACGTCTCAGCTGAGCCTGCGGTGGTAAGCTGCAACCCAGAAGGCAGGTGGGCTCCTTATATATTTATTCATTTCACAAAGTCCTGGAGGCAATTGAAAACAGGAACACGTAACATAAAACAACGTAAATATCAGAACAAAGATTTAGGTCCGAGGAAATAAGAATAAGTGACATATGTTGAGCCTGGAGAGGAGAGAAGGGTACCCATCACAGGTCCTGCCTTGTTGCTTTAACTGAGCCTGACATTTGATGCTGAGCTCCCTGGTGGCCAATGTGAAGAAGAATTGGTTTCACTTTTCTCTTCAGAAAGTAAATCTAGGTGTTGTGTTATGTACCTTAAACATGATATCTTGTTTTATTTTCATCACAGTCCAATGAGGTAGGCTTCCTTAGATCAAGTTTATAGATAAAGAGATGGAAGCTCAGAGGTTGTAGAGGACCCTGGGCTACTCAGCTGTTAGGTCATAGGGATAAGACTGGAACCCGGTTCTGCCTGGTTCTGTAGGCCATGCTCTTGACTAGGAGGCTGCATGTTTCTGAGGTGAAGGAGCAAGCAGATGACACCACTGCTGTTATTTTATGCTCTTAGAGAATCCAAACCGACGCGCTGGCCTGGATGAATGCTTCTCTTGCCTGGATTTTCAGAGGGTGCCTCCAGAACAAACCCAGGCCTCTGCACAGGGCCAGCACCACTTAGCTCTTAATATATCTGCAGTCACAGATAAATTGGCTGTGCTGTGGTCACAGAGAAAGGCTAAGAGAGAGGCTGGGCGTGGTGGCTCATGCCTGTAATCCAAGCACTTTGGAGGCCAAGGCGGGCAGATCACCTGAGGTCGGGAGTTCAGGACCAGCCTGACCAACATGGTGAAACCCTATCTTTAAAAAAAAAAAAGAAAGGCTAAGAGAGACCCTCTTCCCCTTACTTCCTCCTGGGCTCCCCAGTTCTTATCTACATTTTCCTAGGGTCCTTCTAAGGTGAACACCCCTGCTTTTCATAATCCTGATTTCTCCAAGGGGGATTGTAATTTTGGTGGAGGGGGGTGGAGAGCGTCATGATGGAGTGCCATTTGTGTGAGGGACACATACATTTGGATGAAAACTGGCTTGCTCAGTGAATGAACTAGCAAAAGTAAGCCTGCAGTGAAGTCTAGATCAGGCTCCTATCATCCTTTTGTTGTGCAGTGCAAACAGCTCACCTTTTCTGTGAGCCAAAGAGAGCAGAGATGAGCTTCTGGGACAGGGCATCCCAGAGGGAGCACCCATGACTTTGGGGGAGAAGACGGACTACTGGGACAAAGTGGGGCACAGAAGACAGTGGCCCAGTGGGCAGCAGGCCCATACTCTGCAGGCACTGGGTGGGAAGGGTCTCCTCCACTCAGCCCATGGAGTCCCAGGCCCTCCTCTGCCACCTGCCAGAGGCAACAAGCAACCATGAGTACCTGGAGAAAGGGGCTGCCGGCTGACCTGTCCTTTGCTCTCCTGCCTCTGATGGGGCCTCAAATCCTGTGTCTGGAGCCTCTCCACCCACCTGCACTCTCTGGGTCCTCCTCTTTTGCATCAAGATGCAGTCATCATGCCATCAGGTCAGGCCCCGCCCACCCCTCAGAAATAAACCAACACCATCTGCTGCCGGGGCGTGGAGGGTAAGCAAGGGCAACGAGGCAGAGACGAGAGGGGAGAAATGGACGGACACTCTCCCGGAGTTATTTTAATCAGGATTAGCCACGCCGCTACCTCGACAGTGTACACAATTTGAGGAGCACACAGGGAAAGATATAATGTGAAGGAGGCTTTTAGCCGTGTTAATGCTCCCTTCAGCGCGTTAGCAGCACAACAGATGGTAGACGGCCAAAGGAACTGGAGGAAATCAAGTATCCTTCGTAGCTCACTTCAGGCAGCGTCTGGGGTGATTTTATTATTTATGGCGTCATGGAAACAAGCTCTACTACACCGCAGTGTGCTGTTACTTAATTCTTTTCTCCTGCTGAAAGCAGTGTTGGTATACTCCGTATGGTTATTACAGGTAGATCTGTTTCTCTTCCTGTATATATTTATTTCTGGAGTAACTAGCTTTTGGCAGCTCAACCCGAAAATTAATTTGAAGCACTAAAGAGGGGTGTTGGGAAGAAGCAACTCCGTTCAGATCTAGAATAGACTCTTCTTACATGGGCCATTTAAAGGATGCGGAACCACGGGAGAACCTCCCTGGACTACCTTGGTTTAGGTGAGCCTCGGTACGCGGAAACCCAGACGAACAAGTCGATTCCGTCGGCAGAGTTGGAGCGCTTGCTTGCATTTTGGAGGGATTTGCTTTATGGAATCGTTATTTTAAACGAAGCTCCCTTAGTGCTGTGAAGTCACCGATGATGCTGAGAATGGCCAAAGACAGCAGAGAAGATAGGGGCCCAAGGTTAAGAACTGCTGAACTTTAAGAGAGCAAAGAAAGAAAGATAATTGAAAATAATGAGGCTCTGTACTATGGTGCTAATGAACTCCTTATGGATTCCTTATTAAACAATTAATTTTGAAAATAACTAGTTTGCAATATTAAAAATGTAATATGTATTTATGACTCCATTCAAATTGTCCAGAAGGGCTTAAGGTGAAAAGTGTACATCTCCCCCTCTGGCCCCTCTTCCTCAAGTTACCGTGATTCATCACTTGTTGCTCATCTGTCCAGAAATTTCCTATGCAAAGGAAACAATGTATCACTTCCTTTGATAAATCACAAACGGAATCATGCTGTGTGGAATGCTCCACAGCTTGCTTTTTCAATTCATAGGGGCGATCTTGGAGATCTTCCCACATGTAAAGATTGGCGTCATTCTCTGAAATGGCTACACACCATTTCATTGCATGGATGTATCATAATTGTTCTAACTTATTCTCTCTTAAAAAACAAGTATGCTGTTTCTTGGTTTTTGCTATCACAAAGAATGTAGCAAGCAACATCTTCATTCACCTCTCTTTGTGCACATCTACAAGTCTAGCTAATAGATAAATTCATTCTATTTGGCACAATTTAACTTGATCTCTAACAATTTTTCTTGCTAATTAGAAATGCCCGATTCTCTCTGCACCTTTCTAATATTTGCAACATCACAGGAGAAAATAATTCTTTCATTTAGTCAGTCACTCAAAGATATTAATTGAGCACCTACTATATGGCAAGCATTGTGTGTTAACTTCCAAGAACACTATGAAGATAAAAAAGTCATTTTTCTTTCTTTTTTCTTTTTTCTTTTTGAGACAGAGTTTCATTCTTGTGGCCCAGGCTGGAGTAAAACGGTGTGGTCTTGGCTTATTCAAACTCCGCCTCCCAGGTTCAAGCGATTCTCCTGCCTCAGCCTCCCAAGTAGTTGGGATTATGGACATGTACCACCACACCTGGCTAATTTTTTTTTTTTTTTTTGTATTTAGTAGAGATGGGGTTTCACTATGTTGGTCACAGGCTGGTCTTGAACTCCTGACCTCTGGTGGTCCACCCACCTCGGACTCCCAAAGTTCTGGGATTACAGGTGTAAGCCACCATGCCTGGCAAAAAACGAAAATTTTTCATTGGGAAAACAATGTTTCCCAATGGAGCTTATGGTCCAGATGCGAAGACAAACATTAATTTAATAATCACATTTTATAAGTGCTAAAATACATGATAGGAGAACATATAAAAGAGAGAGCTAATGTAGTGAGGGAATGGGCTGGGGGGTCAGGACAATTGCCCCAGAAAGGGGCAATTGAGCTGCAATCTGAAAAATGAGTAGAAGCTCATTAGGGGAGGGAGGGAAGGAGGAGGAGAGGGAAAAGCATCTCAGGGAGAGGGAATATACCAGATTCAAAGGGCCTGAGAGAAGACCCAGGTGAGAGGCGTTAAGAAAGAGTGATGGGTTCAGGGCCCACACAGGACCCACTGAGGATTTAAAACCTTTCCCATGAGTGGTGGAAAACCTTTAAAGGAATTTAAATGGTGGAGAGATATAATTAAATTTGGGGTTTGAAAAGATCTCTGTGTTTACTTTGGGCAGGAGACAAGTAGAAGATAAGTCATGTTGGCTGTAATTCAAATCTATTTAATTTTGCATGAGGATGATCATTTGTTCTTAAGTGATGGTCAATTGAATTTTATTTTCTTTGAATTGCCTGTTAATAGCATGATACTTTTCTTCTCCTGGGTTTATCATCTGCTTATTGATTTATAAGAGCTCTTTGCATATTAAATAAATTAGTCTTTCATCTGCCAAAAGATACAATATTTTCCCTCTTGTGTCTTTTGGCTATCTTTAGCCACTTTTAAAAATTTATATGGTCAGATTTATCAATATTTTCTTTATGGCTTTTTAATTTTATGTCAAGCTTATAAAGGCCCTCTCTCCGCTGAGATTATATCATGTTTGTCCTCATTTTTCTAGTGCTCTTGTTTTGATTTCTTACATTTTAATTGATTTATCTGGAACTTATTTTTGATAGGAATTGAGTTAGAGATCAGGTTTATTTATTTTTTGCTAATTGCTGGCTAGTTGTACCATTACCAGTTTACAGATCCACTCATTTTTTCTCATCAATTTGAAATGCTGTCTTTATTGCCTACTAAATTTTTATTTGTAAAATATGCATTTAGATGTTACTTTATTCTTTATTTTGTTTATTGTATTTATTTTTGTCTATTCTTGAACAAGTACTGAATTAAAAGGATTACAGTAGCTTTGGAATAGATTTTAAAATCTGGTAGAGTTCATCCTCATTTTTTTTTTCGTTTTTTCCCATGGCAATGCTGGCGTTTCTTTCTTTGCGGGGCTCCCTGGGGGGATGAGGCAGCCAGCGTGTCCTCTGTCACCAGTGTGAGGGTGCTTGTCACTGGGATCCCCTCCCATGTGTCCATTCAGCACCGTTCTGGAGCACTGGCCTATCTGCAGTTTGACCTGTGCTTCTCCGCTTCTTGGCATCAAGGTGCTGCTGGGGTTACCGTGTCTCCGCCTTGTTGTTTAGCAGCCATGGAATCGACAGTTTCAGAAGCATCTTGGAGGGTCCTTCAGTTCCCTCCACTTTCTTTCTTTCTTTGAAACATACAGTGCTTTGAACACTCTGTAACCCAGCCAGCTGCATGTTTTCCCTTGCAGGCTTGCACCCAAGCTGGGCTTTGAACATTCCCACGCACTGATAAAGTTATTCAGGTAGTTGCCTCAAACACCGAAATATCAAAGATGTTGCTAAACATGGAGAAAGTGGCCTCAGCCCTGAGCTAAATGCCTGAAACCTTCATAGAAACTCCATGACCTGACCCCCTCACTGAGGACATACCTGGGTAGAATATCTCCTGTCTTGCTGATGGTTACAAGGATGATGAAGCACTGTGTCTGTAAATTCTTCTAAGAAATGCTTTAGATGGATCCCCTGGGGGGTTTAGTGTTTCTTTCTTTGGAATCCCAACCAGCCCTCTCTTGGGATGGTTTGGGGTACTTCCTTCTGCAAACTCTCACTCTATCCCTCCTGGGGTGACTCAGACTTTGCCTAGGCCATGGGGAGTGAGGGATGTAGGGAGTCCTCAGCCTCTGTTACCTAAAGATAGGAAAACCAAATTGTATGGGCAGTGACAGAGCTTCAGCTGTAGAATAATGGGGGAAAACATCCAGGTGCAGTGGCTCACACCTGTAATCCCAGCACTTTGGGAGGCCGAGGTAGGCGGATCATGAGGTCAGGAGATGGAGACCATCCTGGCCAACATGGCGAAGCCCCATCTCTACTAAAAGTACAGAAATTAGCCGAACATGATACTGCACGCCTGTCATCCCAGCTACTCCGAAGCCTGAGGCAGGAAAATTGCTTGAACCTGGGAGGTGGAGGTTGCCGTGAGCCAAGATAGCGCCACTGCACTCTAGCCTCAGCAGCAGAGCAAGACTCCATCTCAAACAAACAAACAAACAAAAAACCTGAAAAACGGGGGAAAATGATGTCATCTGATCAGGCTAGACTGCAGATCTCTCCCTGACCTCTTATGCCAGTCTGGTTTAGCTCAACCAGGGGCTGACCCCTCTTTTTCAAATCTCCCTCAACAGAAGGAGCATGAACTTGAGAGTCAGGGACACCCAGGCTCAAGTCTGCTGCCCACTTGCTCTGTGACCTCGTGCCTCTTAACTTCTCAGAGCTGCAGTTCCTTCTCTGGACCACAATGGAGATAAAGAAGCCTGCTTCAAAGTGCTGTTCTGAGAAGAAATAATATCTGTGTAACACCTGGCACAATGTAGCTGCCGAACAGTAACTGTGGCTATTAAGCACCCCACACATTTGTTTCATAAAAAATTTACTGTTTTTATGATGTCCAATTCCTTTTGTAACTTTTTTTTTTTTTTTTTTTGAGATAGAGTCTTGCTCTTTCACTCAGGCTGGAGTGCAATGGCCCATCTGGGCTCACTGCAGCTTCCACCTCCTGGATTCAAGTGATTCTTGTGCCTCAACCTCCCGAGTAACTGGGACTACAGGCACATGCCACCACGCCTGGCTAATTTTTGCATTTTTAGTAGAGACGGGGTTTCGCTATGTTGGCCAGGCTGGTCTTGAACTCCTGACCTCAAGTGATCCACTTGCCTCAGCCTCCCAAAGTGTTTGGATTACAGGCATGAGCCACTGCACCTGGCCCCCTTCTGTAACTTCTGATGGAGATTTAAATGCAGACTCCAGATGGGAGTTCTCAGGCCCGCTGTGGTCACTGTAGGTCCTTTGTTGGCAGTATTAAATAAAAAAGATGGGGGAAATATTCTGAAATAGGAAAGAAGGTGGTGATTTGTCATGTTCCAAATATCAGATTTTTACTGCATGGATTTCGCACCCCAGGCTCCCTCCCCACCCTGTAGAGGTGGAGGTTGCCGTGAGCCAAGGAGGCATTGCGGGGAAAGCACCAAAGCCCACCTGCCCTGTGTCCTTTTGCGGGGGCATAGGCTCAATTAGCATGCAGAATCGCGTCAGCCTGCATTTCTGGAATGAACTTTTATCCACTTCCTCGTTTCACAAGTTTAATTAGCTAAAACAGAGCCAGTGGTCTGGCGTAGATGGAAATGCTTTCAGAATAAAAATAGCAGTTACTCTGGAAGCTTTTATGAAAAGTCAGGAAATGAAGTGAACTAAAAAAAAAATCCAAAATCCTGAAGCCTACCTTTCTCCCCACCTCTCCTTATCAGAAAAAAAAAAGAGAGAAGGAGAACAAAAAGGGGCAAACAAAAGAAAAAAAAATCAGACCTGGGTCAAAAGCAATTCTCTCAAGTGATGGGGTTTTCCAGGCTGTTTGTGATGTGTGTTCTCTAAAAAGCCACTGATACTTTCAAATACCAAGCCTAAAAGAGGTTTTAATCACCGTGCTATATTTCATTAACAGAGAGGGTCACAAAGCATTGTGGTCCAAAGTAGATAATGTCATCCCGACAGAAATATGGAAATACAGAGAGCTGGCTTTAGTCACATTGCTGCGCTGGGATTTGGAGGTTGCAGCCCTTCCTTAAGTGACAAATACCAAGTGACGAGGGTGCATGATGGATGGGCTTAGAAAGAGCAGAGTGTGAGTGATGTGTCCTGGGGACCCAGAGAGCTGGCATGGAGGGTGATCATGCTTTGAGACATTAGGTGGAGATCAGCTGGGCCAGGCCCCACCCCCAGCCATGGGGGATACAGAGGCTCCCGAGAGGGCAGACCAGGCACAAGGAAATGCAGCCTGGGGTTTTTCTGACCTTATCATGGATGCAGGGTCTGGGGCCTGGGATGCCTTCTAACATTCAGCATTTAGCTGCCCCTCCCTGTCTGGTGGCACCTCCTCCCTGTTCCTTTTTTTTTTTAATTGCATTTTAGGTTTTGGGGTACATGTGAAGAACATGCAAGATTGTTGCATAGGTGCATATGTGGCAGTGTGATTTGCTGCCTTCCTCCCCTTCACCTATATGTGGCGTTTCTCCCCATGCTATCTCTTCCCACCTCCCCACCCACCACTGTCCCTCCCCAATTTCCCCCCAACAGACCCCAGTGTATAGTGCTCCCCTCCCTGTGTCCATGTGTTCTCATTGATCAACACCCACCTAGAAGTGAGAACATGTGGTGTTTGATTTTGTGTTCTGGTGTCAGTTTGCTGAGAATGATGGTTTCCAGGTTCATCCATGTCCCTACAAAGGATGCGAACTCATCATTTTTGATGGCTGCATAATATTCCATGGTGTATATGTGCCACATTTTCCCTGTCCAGTTTATCATCGATGGGCATTTGGGTTGGTTCCAGGTCTTTGCTATTGTAAACTGTGCTGCAGTGAACATTCTTGTGCATGTGTCCTTATAGTAGAACAATTTATAATCCTTTGGCTATATACCCAGTAATGGGATTGCTGGGTCAAATGGAATTTCTATTTCTAGGTCCTTGAGGAATCGCCACACTGTCTTCCACAATGGTTGAACTAATTTATACTCCCATCAACAGTGTAAAAGTGTTCCTATTTCTCCATATCCTCTCCAGCATCTGTTGTCTCCTGATTTTTTAATGATCGCCATTCCAACTGGCATGAGATGGTATCTCAATGTGGTTTTGATTTGCATTTCTCTAATGACCAGTGATGATGAGCATTTTTTCATATGTTTGTTGGCCTCATGTATGTCTTCTTTTGTAAAGTATCTTTTCATATCCTTCGCCCACTTTTGAATGGGCTTGTTTGTTTTTTTCTTGTAAATCTGTTTTAGTTTGTTGTAAATTCTGGATATCAGCACTTTGCCAGATGGGTAAGCTGCAAAAATTTTTTCCCATTCTGTTGGTTGCCAATTCACTCTAATGACTGTTTCTTTTGCCGTGCAGAAGCTGTGGAGTTTGATTGGGTCCCATTTGTCTATTTTGGCTTTTGTTGCCAATGCTTTTGGTGTTTTGGTCATGAAGTCCTTGCCTACGCCTATGTCCTGAATGGTTTTGCCTAGATTTTCTTCTAGGGTTTTTATGGTGTTAGGTCTTATGTTTAAGTCTTTAATCCATCTGGAGTTAATTTTAGTGTAAGGTGTCAGGAAGGGGTCCAGTTTCTGCTTTCTGCATATGGCTAGCCAGTTTTCCCAACACCACTTATTAAACAGGGAATCCTTTCCCCATTGCTTGTTTTTGTCAGGTTTGTCAAAGATGGTTGTAGATATGTTGTGTTGCCTCCGAGGCCTCTGTTCTGTTCCATTGGTCTATATCTCTGTTTTGGTACCAGTACCATGCTGTTTTGATTACTTGTAGTCTTGTAGTATAGTTTGATGTCTGGTAGTGTGATGCCTCCCGCTTTGTTCTTTTTGCTTAGAGTTGACTTGGCTATGTGGGCTCTCTTTTGGTTCCATATGAAGTTTAAAGTGGTTTTTTCCAGTTCTGTTAAGAAGTTCATTGGTAGCTTGATGGGGATAGCGTTGAATCTGTAAATTACTTTGGGCAGTATGGCCATTTTCACGATATTGATTCTTCCTAACCATGAACATGGAATGTTTCTCCATCTGTGTATGTCCTCTCTTATTTCGTTGAGCAGTGATTTGTAGTTCTCCTTGAAGAGATCCTTTACGTTCCTTGTTAGTTGTATTCCTAGGTATTATATTCTCTTTGTAGCAATTGTGAATGGCAGTTCATTCTTGATTTGGCTCTCTTTAAGTCTGTTATTGGTGTATAGGAATGCTTGTGATTTTTGCACATTGATTTTGTATCCTGAGACTTTACTGAAGTTGCTTATCAGTTTCAGGAGATTTTGGGCTGAGACAATGGGGTCTTCTAGATATACAATCATGTCGTCTGCAAATAGAGATAATTTGACTTCCTCCTTTCGTATTTGAATGCCCTTTATTTCTTTTTCTTGCCTGATTGCTCTGGATAGAACTTCCAGTACTATATTGAATAGGAGTGGTGAGAGACGGCATCCTTGTCTAGGGCCAGATTTCAAAGGGAATCCTTCCAGTTTTTGCCCATTCAGTATGATATTGGCTGTTGGTTTGTCGTAAATAGCTTTTATTATTTTGAGATACGTTCCGTCGATACCTAGTTTATTGAGGGTTTTTAGCATAAAGGGCTGTTGAATTTTGTTGAAGGCCTTCTCTGCTTCTATTGAGATAATCATGTGGTTTTTGTCTTTGGTTCTGTTTATGTGGTGAATTACATTTATAGACTTGCGTATATTGAACCAGCCTTGCATCCCCGGGATGAATCCTACTTGATCACGGTGGATAAGCTTTTTGATGTGCTGTCGCAATCGGCTTGCCAGTATTTTATTGAAGATTTTTGCATCTATGTTCATCATGGATATTGGCCTGTAGTTTTCTTTTCTTGTTGAGTCTCTGCTGGGTTTTGGTGTCAGGATGATGTTGGTCTCATAAAAAGATTTGGGAAGGATTCCCTCTTTTTGGATTATTTGGTATAGTTTCAGAAGGAATGGTATCAGCTCCTCTTTGTATGTCTGGTGAATTTGGCTGTGAACTCATCTGGGCCTGGGCTTTTTTTGGGTGGTAGGCTCTTAATTGCTGCCTCAACTTCAGACCTTGTTATTGGTCTATTCAGGGTTTCGACTTCTTCCTGGTTTAGGCTTGGGAGGAGGCAAGTGTCCAGAAATTTATCCATTTCTTCCAGATTTTCTAGTTTATGTGCATAGAGTTGTTTGTAATAATCTCTGATGATGGTTTGAATTTCTGTGGAATCTGTGGTGATATCCCCTTTATCATTTTTTATTGCATCTATTTGGTTATTCTCTCTTTTCTTTTTTATTAATCTGGCTAGTGGTCTATTTTGTTGATCTTTTCAAAAAACCAGCTCCTGGATTTATTGATTTTTTGAAGGGTTTTTTGTGTCTCTATCTCCTTCAGTTCTGCTCTGATCTTAGTTATTTCTTGTCTTCTGCTAGGTTTTGAGCTCCCTGTTCCTTTACTTGACGCTGGAGCAGCTCCTGCTCTCTGGGGATGAAGCCTGTACTCCTGAATACAAGGACACAAGGCTCTCTTGGGCCTCCCTCACCTGGTCCCTGCTGGTGTTTCACCTCCCTGCATCTGCATCCTGCTCCTGGCTGATGGGCTTGCTCCTCAGAATTGAGCTTAAGCATCATGTTTTACAGGAAGTTTCTGTGGTGCTTCTGCCTGGCTGGGGAGCTCAAGGCTGGGGCAGAGACCCCCTCGGTGCCCTGGGTGGCTGCGTGCCTTCCTCTATCGCGACACTATCATAACACTCCCCTCCCCATGGCTGTCAGCTGGTTTGTCTGTCTCTCCTACTAGGTGTGAGTGCCTAGTTCTTGCCATCTCTGCATTGCTGCCCCTGACATGGTACTTAGCAATGGGAGAAGCTTGTTTCAGGCTGGGCTTCCCAGGAAGCCAGCTCTGAGATGTTCAGAGGGCAGGAGGTTTGGTAGGAGAGCCCATGGAAGCCACATCTTTGGAAGGGAGGGGAAGGCATCAGAAGAGGGCAGAGGAGAGGGAGCGGCTATGAGGCAGGCCTGCCACAGTGAGCACAGCCCCGTGGGGAGTGCTGGAGCTGGAGTGGCCCTTTGAAGTTTTCCTGGCTTGGCGGAGGAGGTCCTGCCTGGATCAGTCACTGGATGTGGGCCACGCTGAGAAGAGCGTAGCCTTAGGCAAGGGCTCTCAGCAGCGGAGGCAAACCCTGGAGGGGCTGAGAACTCTTCACCCTGCCCACAGTACCCTCACATCCCACTAAAGTGAGATCTGTGCAGCGCATCCCCGTCCCCACAGAACCCAAGATCATCAGGATGAATTGATGCGTCCTCGAGTCCAGCAGCCCAGGCTTATTTTGTGATTCTCAGCCACACCTGTTCTCCTCAGACACCTTCCGTGCTCATTCATTTTAATTCAGCAAACACCTGAGCGCCAGGTGCTGCAGTCAGGAGCTGTTCTGGACGTTGGGACAGAGAGGGGAACTGGACAGACATGGTCTCAGCTGTTCCAGAGCCCGTGTTCTAATGAGGAGACAGACAATAACTGCATCAACAGATGAGCAATGCAGTTCTCCCACCCTGGGACCCTGCAGAAAATGAAGAGCATGACGGGAGAACATCAGGGAACAGGAGCAGAGAGGGGATGATTTAGGAAGGGATGAGGTCAGAGTGCAAGGCAGGACCAGGTCTTTGGTTTGAAACGCAAAATAAGGCTTTGATTTTATTGCAGGTACAGTGGGAAGTTTTTAGAGTGTTTAAAGCAAGGAGAGAGCAATTATCTGATTTGTATTTTAAAGAGATCTTCTCTTAATTGTTAGAATATGGGGCACAGGGGAGAGATTGGAAGCCAAGGGGTTAGTTAAGAGGCAGCAGCAACATTAGGAAGAGAGGGCTAGGGTTGGGGCGGGGGAGAAGCAGCAAGGGGTCAGAGAGGCCATCGCGGGGGACGTTGATCGGGCCGGAGGATGGACCGAATGTGTCTCCTGAGGGAAAGGAGGGCAGGAAGCTCCTGGTGGTTTGGTTTGAGTTACCAAGCATTCCGTGGTCCTGCTTCCTGAAATGATGTGGATCTGTTTCCTCCTCCTTTTCTCTATCATACATTTCCCATCGGAGGTCCCATTTCCTTGCAGTTAGAGTTTGCTACTTAGAGGACGGATGAACACTAATGTTACAAATAACTGTAAGGTGACTTATCCGGAAAATACATCTACAATGGTGGAATCTTAGGCACACATTAGAGGTCCTCAGAGGACGAAATGTGAAAGGGTGGCAGCCAGCTGCACTCATACACACGACCAAGCATTTTTTAAAGAATAGTTTTTGGGGGCGTCTGAGTGGGAGGAGGATAGTGGTTGTCTGGTCCTTTGTTACTAAGACAAGTTTGTCTTTTCACTACATTTTATCTCTTGCCCTGTGTGGAAATACAAACAAATCAATTAAGTGCCAAAAGAAATTGGAAACTAAAGTCAATTTCATGGAAATTTCTTAATGAGTGAGCTGTAGAAACAAAGGACAAATATTTGAGACACAACTTGATTGGCATTTCACAGCCTCTGCAGTGACTGGGGTGATGGCAGACGCTGCTTTCAAACTCTTGGGTCTCAGGGCAGATCTCAAGAGAAGTGTGAGCCATGAAACTCATCTGGGAGGCCGTGCAGGAGATGTGGCCATTGGTGGAGCTGGGGGACATCATTGCTAAGGGACAGTGAATGTGTCTGCTCCCAACTCCCTTAGCTGCAGAATGAGCCACCTGCTAGCATGGGTGGTGCATAGAGTGGGGAGGTCTTGGGGCCACAGGTTCTTCAAAACCTCCCCAGCTTGGACTGGGGCCCAGAACCATTGCCTGGAGGAGCCAAGGTTATAAATTACAACAGTGATGCTGAGAATGGCATCTGAGGAGTGATAGCACGGGGTACAGGGGAACACCATCAACAGGCTCAGGAGCTGGGATGGTGCAGGACAGGTTGAACCAAGTCTGAGGCAGGCTGGGGAGTCTGGAGTGAGCTGCTGGGGGCAGCTCACTTTCTCATGGCTCTGGGAGTGGCTGGGGGAGGATAGGGTCTCAAGGAGACCATGGTCAACAACACGGAAGGCTGTATGTCTTTCAAGAGAGAGAAAGGAAACCAGATAGCCTGCCCACGCTGTGGGATGTTTAGGGCATGCTCTGCAGGATGGAGATGGGCTTTTAGGCCTGAGAGACCCCACCAGGAGCTCCCGATAGCACTGATGGGACTGAGCTTCAGAAACAGGGGATGATGACCAGCCACCATGCTCCCTGTGCTTGAGAGGTAGTGCTGAGCCCAGAGGT
The DNA here is from genome assembly GCF_030222135.1 of Aotus nancymaae. Classification (NCBI taxonomy): domain Eukaryota; kingdom Metazoa; phylum Chordata; class Mammalia; order Primates; family Aotidae; genus Aotus; species Aotus nancymaae. The sequence continues at coordinate 87,428,236 of NW_026988442.1, forward strand.
GGTGGCATGAGGTACGGGGTGCAGCCTTCATTCTGTTCCACGAGGTCCTGAGGCTGACCTTGCCTGTGACTGGCATAAGCCCGTGGCTTTCCTGTAATGGTACAATGACCAACTTTAACTTCTGTAAGGAGGCAATGATTGGGTAGTGGTTAGAGCTTGGAGTTCTGAACCCAGCTAACCTGCAAATGCTGCATGAATTGGGTAAGACACGGAACCTGGTGGAGCATCCCCATTTCCTCACTGGAAACATTGTAAGGGTGGAGGGTAATAACTGGACTTCCCTTGTAGATGGAGTTAATGTTTGCAAAGCACTTAGAACAATCGCTGGTACCCAGTAAAGACTCAATAAATGTATTGCCATTTCCTGAGTGTTGACTGTATGCCAAGAGCAATGCTGGGAGATTCCTATGTAGAGAATTATTGAAGTCTCACAACAGCCCCGAGGTTGGTACTATTCCCATTTTACAGATGAGGAAACTGAGTTTCAGATTACGTAACATCTTGAGGTCAGGCACAGTTACCCAGTATATCTGCTGGACGAGTGTGCAGGAAACTTGGCTGGTGTTATTTGAAATCCTTAAGGATCATACTTCCAAGACATACTATTAGGCTCAGAAAGTGTCTTTGGGTTCTCTTACTGGAGCAGGTGCCAACTTCATTGTTGACCTGCCAGTGTCTTCAGGCACGGACAGGTGGGCCACCTGCTGCTGCAGGGAGGGAATCAAAGGGGCTGCAGGGAGCAGCATGGGATTGGAGCCAAAGGCAGATCCTGACATCAATGGGGGAAACATAGGCTCAAGCCAACTCAGAAAAAAGAGATCGTTGTTTTTCCATCAAAGGATGCTTTGATTTAAAGCACCACAGCAGCATGGAGGATTGGGGAGGTGCTAAGTTTGTTCTGCGAAGGATAAACGGCAGTGCTTGGCAGGCTGCCAGGACATGCCATGTGCTTCTTCCCAGGTCTGGTAGCCTTGGCAGGAGCACACAGGCTTGGCGTGGCTTGGCTCTCTCACTGCTAGCCAGGCTGTGCAGCTGCAACACGTGAGGCTTTAGTTAAAGAGTAACTGGTGAGAAAGAGGAGGACTCAGCTCATAAACTTTTATTTGAGGGAGATTGAAGACTGCTCAGATGACTGTTTTGTAGGCCAGAAATCTGCACATATCTGTCAAAATGGTGCTGGAAACCATGTTTCCGCCAACCAGAGTGTCCACAGCGTCCTGTGTTATGAGAGGTGCTTGGTAGGCACTGCCTTTAGTCCTTACCCTGATGGGCAAGGTAGACTGCATATATGAGAGCACTGAGGCACAGAGGGGTGATGGGACTCTGCCAAGGCCCTGCAGTGATGAGCTGGTGAGATGCAGTGTCACCATCAGAACTCATTTGCAAAGACCCTAACAGTTTCCAAAACTGCCTCAGCACACATCTAATTTTGATCAAACTTGGTTCAAATGGGACTGAAATGTCCCTTTAAAGAAATTTCTGAGCATGAATTGAGCTGGTCCTAACCAAATGAGTGCTTCTTTTAGAAATGACACTGATGTGTAAAGTGTAACTGACATTCATAAGCTGGGAGATGGACAGCCTGCTTTGCAAAAGCTTCCGTAGCCTTTCCCTTTTAATAGCATGCTTCTATCATACAGGAAGACATGGATTTGATGAATAAGGCTCCTTGTCTGAGGTAGACTCAGACAATTCAGTCAGCATTCCACGTTGTCATCTGCTCCGTTCTGCCTTCCCAGCTTTGAGGTGGTCTAGCTGAGCCCATCTGCAGCCCACCCTAAACTTCTCTCACACTGACTTTCCCCATGAATATCAGCAACGTCCTTTCCCTAGAACATTCTGCGTGCTTGACATCCACCTCCTCTGAGAAGCCTGGCTTCATCTTCTCAGCCCTCCACGCTGAGGTTGCCAGATAAAATACAGGACACCTGGGTATATTTCAGTTTTAGATTAACAATAAATTTAAAAAATGTCTTATAAGTACATCCCAAATAACATAATATGACCCATGCAATATTTCGGACACACTGACAATAAAAATTATGCTTTGTTCGTCTGAAATTCAAATTTAACTGGATGTCCTGTCCTTTTATTTGCTAAATCCAGCAACCCCACTATGTGCTTTTTTTTTTCCTTTAATTTTTACAGCATTTAATTGTCTGACTCATTCAGTTTTACATTGGGTTATGGCGTCTGTCTCCTCTCCTTGCTAGGCTGTCAGCATCCGGAGACCAGGGCTCTGGCTCTGCATGGGACCCTATGCCATGCCTTCTACATAGCACATGCTCAAAAATATGTTTTAGGAGTAAACCAGTTATATATATATATATATATATATATATATATATATATATATATGGAGGATATAGATATATTATTAGGTTGGTGCAAAAGTAATTGTGGGTTTTACCACTACTTTCAATAGCATTATTGCCTCTGCTAGGCTGGCAGCTTTTTGAGAGTACCTCCATATCCCAACACTATTGAGGTTTGGGCTGGGCACAGAGCAGAGCTTAGAAGATGCCTGTTTACTTATCTTTTCTGAAACACACAGCATCTCCAACATACATCTTAACATGTTGACCTTTCTGAGTGTTTTTGGACTACTCACTTTTTGCCCAAACCCCCAAAACAAAACAATGAAAAACTAAGCAAAACTAAATTAAACTGATCTGAACGGAACGAAACCAAACCAAATTAAACTAAACAGTTGGGGTAGATAGCCTTAGTGAAAAGAATGTTCTGGTGGGTCTTGGCATGCACATGGCATGGGCTGAGGGCAATGTGGCCCAGAGAGCCTGGGTTTAGCTAAGACTAGCATTGCATCGAATGGGTGAAATCAACTAAGTTTATTTCTCTAATAAACTTAACACAACCACACCATGACATTTTTTCAGAGTTAAAGAAAGCCTATTTGTTTTCTAATTCAGAACTGATCATGATCCCCCAGAAAGGCAGGACCAGGATTTCCCTTTTCATTCCTTTGAACGAAATATTGGCCAAACAAAATAAGAATATACCCAACACTGTAGAGGTGGGCTTAACCTATTTAAAAGAACAAATTGCTTACAACCAAATGAATGTTGCAAATGTGAGATGTTTTATTCATTAAAGCTGGACCAGCAAGTGTCTGGTTAGACAGAGCAAGCAGCCAGGGCAGGAAGTAACCTGAGCTTGTGGGAACAATTAGGTATACTTTCCCACCGCCAGCACTCAGGTGTTCTCTCCCCTCTGAAGACTGAGTTGTAAGGATGTAGAGTCCATAGGCCATCTGAGGGAGAAGCTGAAGGTTCATCCAATTCAACTTTTCCCTGAGATAGGGCCATGATATGCGGTCATGGGAACCCCCTTCCAATACCTTGCAGTGGTGTGGGGTGCAGCCCCCTGTGGATGCCTGGTCTGTCCTCTATCTTCTCTGGCTCAAGACAGCCTCTCATAGATCTGCAGGCAGCTCTTAGGGGCCATCTGAGCCTCTGATTAGTTACCAAAGCAGAAATGTCTGCAGGAAGCAAGGTCTAAAGAAGCGAGGGCTGTTCCATTCTCATGCCTCCTCTCCCATCTCCTTGGATTTCTGAAGGGAAGATGGAGTAAGGTGGGCATGATTCCTTTCACCTGAATTTGTGTTTGCAAGAGATGCCTTGAGAGCTGTTTGGGAATCGGGGGTGAGGCATGGTTAGCGACAGAGGGGGTTGGTAAACTGTATTCCATTGGGTGGGTCTTGCTTGAGCAAGTGAGGGAGTAGGAGGTAACTGGGGAAGGTAGGAGTTCTTTGAACAATACAGGGAACAGGAGTTTGAAATCAGAGGTGGAGACATCAGAGAGGGAAAAGACAGGAAACCTGGGGTTCACACGGGAGCAGACAAACAGCTCTTTGCAGGAAGGGGTGGCCCAAGATGGACTTTGAGAACAGAAAACATCTGTTGTTAAACTGGGGGCAAAGGGATTGGTTCAAAAACACACAGACGGCCAGGAGTGGTGGCTCATGCCTGTAACTTCAGCACTTTGGAGGCCAAGGCAGGAAGATCACGTGAAGCCAGGAGTTTGAGACCAGCCCGGGCAATATAGGGAGACTCTGTCCAAAAAAGGCCCCAAACAAACACAAAACCACACACACACAAAGTCAGAAACAGCCATTATGAGCTTCATGTCTGTTCACAGTTTCTCTCCCTTCCCTGATTCAAGAAGGAAAGACCCAAGAGCCAGCAGATGCGTTGTAAAGGGTTGAGTGGTGCGCTATGGTAATTGGCTCTTTTTCCTGGAGGGTGGCAGACTCTACCCCCTCAAAGGACCCTGCTGGAGGCCGAGTCTTGGCAGAGGTGGCTGTTCCAAAACCCTTTTCTCCCTTGTCCTCCAGAAGGGGAACAGTTCTTGCTAAAGGTGTTACTGCCTTGCTTGGCACTCACCGCCCCCCTCAGTTATGTTCAAGTCAAGCAGTTTTTCAACCGTGAGCAAGTATGCAGATCGTTAGAAACAGAAGCCTTTCATATGCTTTATATTCATGAAAACTACAGAGCAAACATTTGAAAGCCAAGCCATCTTGGAGTAATTTGCATTTTAATTAATACTTCAAATGAATTGCTGTTTTGAAAAAATTTCTGTTTCTGGCTTTTGGATCTTGAAGAGCAAAGAGCAGGTATCAAAGTCCCTGCTCCAGCAGGCTGTGGTTCCCTTTGGCCTCTGTCTTGGCTGGCTCGGCCGTTCTGATGCTGGGAGAGAGGCCTGGGATTTGGTTGCCTGCCAGTTCTTCCCTAGGGAGGGGGCTGAACACATTTACTTAATTTCTTTCTTAGAAAAATTATGCGCTAGTGTTGCTATCTAAATGAGGGTTGAATGGGAATAGAGGTCATGCATAAAAAAGACAGTTGTCAAAATTCCTCATACTATTTAAAGGTGGCCTGATCATTTAATTATTGTTTTTTGTAATCCTTCCAGAGTTTACAAAAGCATGTATATATATAATAATGAAGAGATACAGATTCATGTTACCTTGTTTTTGCATAGATGGGGGGTAACTTTGTTCTTCAACTTGTACAAACTGATCTGAAATCTGCTTTTATTTGTTTGTGTTTTTAGAACTCAGGTGTTGGCAAACTGGTCTGTGGGCCAAATCCAGCCCAAAGCCTGTTTTTTTTTTTTTTTTTTTTTTTTTAATATACTTTTATTTTAGTTTCAGGGGTACATATGCAGGTTCATTAAGTGGATAAATTACATGTTGCAGGGGTTTGATGTACAGATTATTTAGTCACTCAGGTAACAAGCATGGTACCCGATAGGTTGGTTTTTCCACCCTCACCCTCCTTCTACCCTCCATCCTCAAGTACGCCCTGGTGTCTATGGTTCCCTTCTTTGTATCCATCTGTAATCGGTGTTTACCTCCCACTCATAAGTGAGAACACGTGGTGTTTGGTTTCTGTTCCTATGTTAGTTCATGTAGGACAATGATCTCTAGATCCATCCATGTTGCTGCAAAGGATGTGATCTTGTTCTCTTTTATGGCTGTGTAGTATTCCACATTTTCTTTATCCAATCTACTACTGATGGACATCTAGGTTAATTCCATGTCTTTGTTGTTGTGAATAGTGCTGCGGTGAGCATATATGTACATGTGTTTTTGTGGTAGAATAATACATACTCCTTTGGGTATATACCTAGTAATGGGATTTCTGGGTTATTTCAGAGAAAAGAGAGAAAGGAGAGTTGGTGTAGGCTGGAGTGCACATAAAGTCTTCATGGAAGTGAAGGACCTGGTCTGGGCAGGAAGAAGTGGCAAGATTAACAGAAGAGAGGCCATCCCATGCGAGTGAAGTAGGACCTGGCTTCTGTCTTCCCTGAAGCCCAGCTATAGCCCACATGCCCACGATACAGGGACAGCAAGTTCAGTTTTTGTAAGTAGTTTAGATGCCAAAGTTTTTCTTTCAGCAAGTGCAGACTAGGCTGGTGGGGGCTGAGGACATGCAGATGGATATGGAGGCTAAACTGCTGTGGTGGGATGGGGTAAGGGTTGGTGGATGCTTAATAGTGGTAGAGAGGAAGTGCCACATCAGCCACACTTCTGTGCAATGGAGGAAAATCTGTTCTTGGCTAAGGCTGTGATCAAGAAGGCGCTCTTCCCGTCATACAACCAGGGCGTCCCCTTTTTATTGTTCTTGGGTGGGAAAAATGTAGCCCAAAGGAGAAGAAGGTGGAAGTCGGTGTTAAGGAAAAATTTATTCAACCACACTTGTTAAAGCACAGTGAAGAAGACTTTGTTCAAGATATCACAATAGGTAAATGCAAGGGGGTTTTGCCACAGGGAAGAGAGACTGGGCTCAACTCCAAATACAGCACACACAGATGAGGTTTATAGCCAAGGAGCAAGTTGGGAGAAAGTGGATGGAAAATTGCTAAGAGGAAACATGAAAGGTAAGGGGGATTCTGGCTAAACGGACCTAACAGGATTCTTGCTGAAGACAGGCCAGGGGGATCAGACATTACCTGGAGGATGGTGGAGGACGAAGGACCTGGTCAGATGTGGAGGGTGATCTGGTGTCAAGGGTGGGGGCATTCTTATCAAACTGACTTGGCACTGTTCTTGCTAAAGCTGGATTTTTACAAGGAGGCGCGCATATGGACCTAGGAGAAGGTTTAGAGCTTGATTAAAGTTTGGTTAAGCAAAGACTCTTTGTCAATGGTCACTGACCAGGGAGCCTCAGAGATCTTAGGCTGGAAATTGTACAGGGTTCCAGAGCACACGTGGAGAGGGATACTGCTTCTTGTTGGGGTAGGTTATTTGCATAGACACAGAGCATCAGAGGGAAGGAACCTTCTTAGTAACTATACGAAATCAAAACTAACAGCATTTATTGAGTGCTTCTGAGGACTGGTAATGTTCAGAGCATTTTACAAATTAACTCATTGTATTAGTCAGGGTTTCCGGAGAAACAGCATAAATATAGATACAGATATAAAAGGAGATTTGTTATGGGAATTGGCTTATGCAATTATAAAGGCTGAGAAATTTCAAAGTATGCTATCTGCAAGCTGCAGTCCCAGGAAAGCTCCTGGTATAATTCAGTCTCAGGCCAAAGGCCTGACTGAGAACCAGGAACTCCATTGTCCCAGGACGGGAGAAGCTGGATGGCCCAGCTCAAGCAGAGGGAGCACCGTTGCCCTTCCTCCACCTTCTTGCTCTATCTGGGCCCTCCGAGGACTGGATAATGCCTGCCCATGCTGGGGAGGGTGCCTGTACTTTGTTCAGTCCCCTGATGCAAATGCCCAACTCTTCCAGAAACAGCCTCACAGACACACTGGGAAATGTTTTACCAGCTATTCCAGTATCCCTTTACTTAGTCAAGTTGACACCTAAAATTAACCATCACACTCATCTGGCTCCATGACAATTCTATTAGTATCATTTCCCTTTCTTAGGTGAGGAAGGTAAGGCTTAGAGCACTTATGTAAATTATCCAACATCCTTGGACCTTGACGACCAACCCATGCTCTAAGTGAGGGAGTGTTCGAACTTTCGGTTTCCCTGGGCCTCACTGGAAGAAGAAGAATTGTCTTGGGCCACACACAAAATACACTAACACTAATGACAGCTGATCAGCTGAAAAAAAACAGCAAAAATGTCTTCCAATGTTTCATGAAAGTTTATGAATTTGTGTTGGACGGCATTCAGAGCTGTCCTCGGCTGCATGGGGCCTGCAGGCCGCAGGTTGAACAAGCTTGCTCTGAGTAAACTATTTTGTTATATTAGCATTGTCCAGCTGTGTGTCCCTGGGGAAGTTTCTTAACCTTTCTGTGCCTCCATTTGTTCATTACAAAGTAGTTGCTGTACCAGTTCTTTATAGGGGAAGTGTGCAGATTAAGCAAATCTGCATGCGAATCTCAATAAAAGTCAATGGTTATTATTATTTCTCCTATGCCATCTACTTAAGTGAAGTCTGAGAATTATAGATGAAGAGGCTGGGGATTTTTCATGCTTAGGTTCTGACTGTGCAGACTGGCATGGGAGGAGGTGGGTGGGAAGCACTCCAGCAGAACCTGAGGGCTACTAGCAGCCTCAGTCTGGATGAGAACTGAGCCCATGATTAAGCAGAGAACCCTTCACTATTCTCTGAAGAGGAAGAACCAGCAGGCAACTCAGGGACCCTGAGGATGGTCATTTCCAGAGTGTCCTATCACAATGGTGAATTTAACTCTCCAAGATTCTCCTCCTTCCAGGCGGTGTGTTCAGTCGTTTTCAACAAATCCTTTTATTGTCCTGATGACATTGTGGACTGAATACTACCTCCAGGCATGGTTGCAGAGAGCTAGGCTGGACAGTTGCAGAGAGCTAGCTGGACCGGAGGACCTGCCTCTCTGTTGCAGGTGTCCAGTGCGAGTTGCCAGGGAGGCAGCAGCCCTGATTGCATTGGCACCAGACCTGACTTTGCATCAGAATCAGCTGAGGGGTGGCTGGCATGCAGTCTGGGACCACCTGGGGATTCTGATTCTGCAAGCATGAGGGTCAGGCATGAGTGTGCAGGACTTACAAACATCACAGGTAATCTGGGCGTGTGGTCCTCACACCCGACCCTGAGAAACTGTGGCGGACCGGAGGCCTTCTCAGTAAGGCAAATTGTCCTCAGTGTGCTACAAGACACTCTACAGCTGAAGCGTACCTGTGAATATGTCTATTGAAATCCTTCCCAAGAGTTATACCAGCTCTATAAAGATACACACATCTTTAGGTGCAATCAGTGACATTTCCCTGCAGAAACAGGTGTATTACCAGGCTTCAGCTTCCTGCCGCTTTGATTCCTTGTCTTCAAAAGAAGTTCAATTTGAATTTTAAGACATAAATATTTGCCATATATTCTTCTCCATCAATTGAATTCTCCCTGCAAATGGTTCTCCCTTAGTCAAAGCCTTCAAAAGTCCTTCAAAAGAAGTACTGTAGTCAGGGTTAGCTTGCTCGTTCTTTAGAATTCTCCAGGGGTGAATACGTGGGCTGGATTCAGTTACGACACAGTACGGGCGAGTCATTTGAGGAATGTGGGAACACAGTTTTGACATTTTAAGCACTGATAACATTTGAAATCAAGGCAGGATAACGACTTTTATTAATTACCCCTGTCTCCTCCTGTCCTTCTGTCCTCTGCTCCTCACCAGCTGTTAAACATTTGAGAAAATGGTAAATGAACATGGTTATAAGCAATTATGAGTTTTTCTTTTTTAAGGGACAGATGGAATCAAGGTTTCTATTTTAAGAGGTTTTCAAATTTGGGTTATGTCTACACAATGCCACGTTATTACAAGAGAACCATATGTTTTCTTTCAGTGTCATTGAAACTTCATTCTAGAATGGGCCTGGATCAATGGTCAGCGCTGTGTATTGGAGCACGTTCATAGATGCTTCACTTATACAGACTACTTCGCAATAATTCCACCTTTCCCCATTTTTAATAGTGAGGCAAGGAGGAAAGATAAAGGAGCTGCTGCTTGGGGAAAGAGCAGGGCCTTGCGAGGTGCATCTTACCTCTGCGCGCACTAACAGTCATGGTGTGTGCAAACTGGCAGTCTCATCACAAATCATCACAGGAATCCAGAGTCCCATCTAACCTCCATTCAATTAAGCCTCCTTGCAAATAGATCCTCAAGAGGATTGGGTTTATGGTGGAACAATACAGATGACATACTCATTGCTCAACTTGGAACCAGAGCAGCAGCCAAAAATGGGTGGCTCTTGCGACGGAAGTCCCCCAGACTGAGCTGAACCTCCATGGCTGGTGTGTGGCTATTGCCGTCTTTTACAAAGGCAGCTCTGTCTTCCAACCTGGCAGATGTCTAATGTCTTCAAATAAGCCTTAATGAAGTGCCCAGCAGCTGCCACTAATGGTTTTGACCCCAAGAGAAAGAAATGCGAGTTGGGTGGTTAGGGATTTAAAGCTAATAATCGTAAAACAAGTATTTCTGGGCTATTCTTTGCAAGCCAGTTTGACTGTGGCCCAGGGTTCTCGTGGGCTGGTGACAGGAGTTGGCTGGCACAGGAGTGGTGAAAACAGGGCAGGTTGGGGTTGCCTTTCTGAGGGGCCCCTGCTCCACCAACTGCTGTTTTGTGCCCATCCCCATCTGCTTGGCGCCTGGAAAGGCAATGACATTATCGTACTGAGCTTTGGCATTCCCAGCCGTAATGTTGTGTTTGTGTTTTGTATGCATGCAGGAAGCTGCCTGGATGTTGTTTTAATTTTCTTAAGGCACTTGGATGTTTTAAAAACTCCTTTTTGTAGCAGAGGTAGCATGGCATTTTTAGTTAATGAGCTTGTACCCTTTATCTTGTCGTGCTCTAAGTTAAATTGGATCTTGTAAAATATAGGCTCTTAATTGCTATTCTTAAAAGGCAGCTAGGAAGGGTCTGGTTAAGTAATGGCTTTCTTAATTAATAGTAAGCAAGGCAGCTACTCGACTCCTTCCACTGAGGCAAAGAGACCGTGACCTCTTCAGGGACCCAAGGAGACTCTCAAGGCTTTAAGAGTAAAGACAAGCACAGGGTTTGTAGTCAGATTGCACTGGCAAAGCATCTTGCTTCCACCATTACAGTGTAGTAATGAGTAAGACGCTCACCTGCAAGTCATAACTTCCTCATGTTTAAGATGGGAGTGATGATACCCACCTTGCTGGGTTGCTACGGTGATTGGAGATAGTTTGCAAAGCATCTGGCATGATTCATAGCATGTGGTAGTTAGGTGGCAGCCATTACTAATTCACTGTGATTCCACAGAGCCTGCCCTTGGGGAGAGTGACATGGGTCCTAGAACAAGGAGCTACAAACCAAGGAACCATCATGGACCATCTGGAGACACGCAGGGGGAACACATCATGGCTCAGTATTTGTGTTTGTACATTTCTCAGACTGTCCGAGCATTTTGAATAATAAACAGCCATAGAAACCAGAGATAATAAAGCTCAGCAATGCTTCCTTCTCTGGAGACCTTCCAGGATAGGTAAGTCCAACTCCTCTCCATGGAAGGATTTGCTTCCATTCCAATTTTAAAAACACATCTCTCTCTCTTTCTCTCTCTGTAATTGAGAATGGAAGTTACCAATAGCCCTATCTAAGATCAAGGTTTTGCCATTTTGGGGTTCCTGTCCTGTGATGTGCAGGTGCCATCGGACCTCAGCATGTCACCCTGTGGAAGTTGGGGTTTGAAAAACTGATGCTAGCAACTGCTCCAGCTGCTGCTTTTGCTGTAATACATGGTCTTTATCTCTGATCCAGGTGTCTTGTGTCTTCTGTCATTATCTGTATATAAAATGGTGGCAGGTTAACTTATTAGCCTACAAAGCAGGATACCATCTCAGGCACTTCTAAGTTTCTGATTAAACACTTTAACACTTGATTCTGGTTCTGGAAAGCAAATAATTCTTCCTACCCTGAAGGGTTGTTGTTAGGACTAGAAGGACAAGGACATATGTAATAGATGTAGGCATAGAGGTAGATGGATAATACATAGATAGGTAGATAAAAAGAGTGATGCCTGGTATATACCTGGCTCTCAAAAGATGATGGTTTGGTAGCCAGTTATTATTGCATCTACTGAGACTGCTGTGTGGCACTTGCATATGCAAATGAGGATGAGATGACACAGAGAGGTGGAAGATGCATGGGAAGCAACATGGGCTGGGAGACCCGGTCTACCCCCAGGGAGCTGCACCCAGTAGGCAGAGGGAGCAATGGAGAAGTGCAGCAGCAGCACAGCCTTGCTCAGCTTCCAGCTGCGTGGTCCCGACAGTGTGTGGATGGAGGCTGTTAGGGATGACTTCCTGGGGGAAGGTGAGAGTGGTTTCAGGCCAGGGTGGACAAGGAAAGGGTCGGGGGCGTTTGAGGCTGGAGTACTGCCTGGGCAAAGGAGCAGAGAAGGAATGAGCTCACGTGTGCTTGCCTTCCTTGACACCTGAGCTTCAGTTGGTCACCAAGTGCTACACATTTCTTTCCTAGATACTGCTCAGATACAGCCTCCTCTTTCTGATGCTGGGCTGGGGGTTTCACTGGCTTCAGAATGAAGATGAACTTCCTCGGTGTGGCTCACCAGATTCTTCGTGGGCTGGCTCTGGCATGACAGTGTCACTTCATCTTTTTTTAGCCCTCCTGCTCCTGCTACACTGCATGGTCTGTGGCTTTGTGAATGAGCCATGATGTGTTTTGGTGTGACTTTTCTTTCTCTCTTTTTTTTTTTTTGAGATGGAGTCTCACTCTGTCACCCAGGCTGGAGTGCAGTGGTGCAATCTAGGCTCACTGCAACCTCTGCCTCCCAGGTTCAAGCAATTCTTCTGCCTCGGTCTCCCAAGTAGCTGGGACTACAGGTGCATGCCACCACGCCCGGCTAATTTTTGTATTTTTAGTACAGATGGGGTTTCACCATATTGGTCAGGCTGGTCTTGGACACCTGACCTCATGATCCGCTTGTCTCAGCCTCCTCCCAAAGTGCTGGGATTACAGGTGTGAGCCACCACGCCAGGCCTGGCATGACTTTTCATAGACCACTCCTTTTACTTGGACACTACTCATCTCCTTTTTGACAACACAATCCCTACTCACCTGACAGGGTAACTGAGCCTGTGTGTCTCACACTTCCGATGTTTGTGGTCATCCTGACTTGCCTGCATGGCTCCCTCGCTGCTGGTAAGCTCCCTGAAGGCAGCAGTCCATTCTCACTTGACTTGGTTTCCTCCATGTTGAGCACTGCACCTGACTCTTTACAGGTGCTGATGAATAATCGTTCCTGAGATCAGCCTGGCTGAAGATGGAAAAAGCATTTGGGAGTGGCTAGATGTGGTGGATGGACAGAAGAGGAAGCTGTTGGAGGTTCAGAAAGCCAGAAAGAAGACTCTGAATTGGATTGGAAGGTGAGGAGCTAAGATATGCTACTTTTTCACATTTAAAGAAGAAAAAACGGCAGCACATCCTTCTTTGAATTAGTAGCACTGAAAGACTGTCTCCTGCTTCCAGCACAGATGTTGAAGGAAACTGAACATCTTTGCCTGCACCTGCTCACCTCCAGCTCTGCACGTCTACAGCTCCATGTGCCGAGGCTGGCTATTGTGTTGTGTGCAGGTTGCTGCAAACTGTGAACCTGTGGGCATATAGGAATTCTTCCGAGGGGTTGCTCATTTTGAGGTCCTCCAAGGTGGTTTCTTGGCAAAGAAATCAGAACCAAATTTATGGGCAGGAAATTCCCCTCTCTAAAAGCATCTCCTCTTGTATTCAGATTTGAAGGAGAGGAGTGTCCTGGCATAGGCTCACAGCATCTTGGGTGATGCTGACATGGTGCCCACTACAAAGATATAAGGCAGGTCCAGAAAACGAGAGCCCCTATAGGGAAAGGAAGGCTACAAGTGAAAGATGAGGTTATTATGCTTCATAATTTGGGCTATCAATTTTCACATTCTTTTTTAACCTTTGACACTTGATTTGATCTTGTCTGAATAGTCTAGCCTTGCCTCAGCTGTGCAATGGCACCTGAGAGAAAGATTTCACATTACCCTTGGATCTGAATAGTAAAAGCCTTCAGAACCCCATCCCCAAGTCCAAGGAGAAGATAACCATGGAAGGGTAAATCTGGGTGCTGGGGCCCAAAGCCTCTTCCCCTGAGATGAGCCTCCTTCCATGGCACTTTTGGGATGACTGGGTTCCTTTATTCAGAAGGGCTGCTATTGTATTTCAGATCTGCTTCAAGTAGAAGCAAGTCTTGCCTCTTTTTCTGGTCTTTGGTGGCGCTTCTTTTTTTCTTTTTTGAGACAGAGTCTCACTCTGTCACCCAGGCTGCAGTGCAGTGGCACGATCTCGGCTCACTGCAACCTCTCCCTCCCAGGTTCGAGTGATTCTCCTGCCTCAGCCTCCTGAGTAGCTGAAATTACAGGTGCCTGCCACTATGCCCAGCTAATTTTTTGTATTTTTAGTGGAGACAGGGTTTCACCATTTGGCCAGGCTGGTCTCAAACTCCTGACCTCGTGATTCACCCACCTTGGCTTCCCAAAGGCGTGAGCCACTGCGCCCAGCCTTCAGGGGCACTTCTTATAGGAATTGCTTCATTTCCCCCTCTGCTATGAAGATCTGTATACAAACCTACCTCTTTGGCCAGATTGTAAACTGCTTGAAGACAGGGACTACATCTTTCTCTCTCTTTCTAGTCTGGCAGAAGTTTACTAAATATTAGGATGAATGCTGGGTGATCTGGGGCAGCCTGTCTTGGAGTGCCTCCTTCTCCCTTTCTCTATCATGCCACGTGTCAAACATTTCACCTGTGTCTTGGTTGCAGCCAAGTGGAACATTCTGTTGACAGAATGGGATTGCCCGTGGCAATTTCCTCAATGCAACATCCAGGACGGCTTTAATTTTTCACATTTTATGAGGCTTCCCCTCCTGAAATTGCTTTCTTGTGGCTTTTGCTAATAGTTTCATACTGATGCCAGAGAGAGAGAGCGTGCCTTAATAGATGAAAACACAGGTGTAGTGGAAATTGCCTCTAAGTAAACTCCAAGATTGGGTGTAGGGGGATGGTGTGGTAGAAATAGCTTCACTTAGTTTGTATGGGTGTTGAAATGTTAAGTTTCTCGCCTCTCAATTGAAACATATTAACTGGGTCCCTAACATGAAATAAAATCTTTTTAAGGCCTCTGCCAAACAAGAAATCTATAACTCTATTGTCTGTTAATTCATTCAGCAAGCCTAATTGTCTGTCTCCTCCAGTGGCCTAAGAGCAAATTAAAGGTGGTTTTGAGGTCTCATTCATCTCTGCCTTCCCAAGGTTCCTCATTGTTTCCACTTGGTGCCTGCTCAATAAACGTTGAACTGCTGTTGAACGATGAGTCTTTTCCACCAGGGATTTCTTATGTCCTGTGGCAGTAGGACCATAGCAACAACCACATCTCCCTAGCAACAACTCTGGGTGATAGAGATGGATCATATCATAATTGCAAATCCCAGACCTCTGAAAAAGAATGTGATTATTTTGCAGTAGAGCAATGAAAACAGCAGATAAAAGAAGTGTTACGGAAGGACAAATTAGCAGGATGCCTCAGGCCTGTTTAATCCTCACCAACCCACTTCCCATTGCCTTTGTCTATCAAAAACACTAAATGTCAAGGGTTTTACCCCCTCCCAGAGGTCCACACCAGCGTTCTGGACTCAGTACAGTTACTAAAATATCGGGAGATATTTTTAGAGTCATTCAAACCTTTTAGCTGTCATTTCGTATTGCAATTCATAGGACCTGTGTTGTTTGATCCCCAAACTGTCTTTTACTCCTCAGTCTGAAGTTGGGATTTAAATATAAGGCGTGGGAGGAGGTGGTGGGCATGGGGAGGAGACACACAAAACGGATGGCAGCTTTGCTGCAACCTGCAGAGATGACATTCCTCTGACAACTTCCTTTTTCCCCAGAGTTCCCTTTTGGGTAATGCAGAGCAGAGAATTCTCTTATTGATCTTGAAACTGAAAGAGTTAGTTCCCAGTCACTGCAATTGACAAAGGCTTTTGCAGCTCATTAACTGCCAGATTATGTGGCACAATTCATTAAAATTCTGTTTCATTGACTGCATTTGTAAATAGGCTTGGGGAAGTTTATCACTTTTGCCTCTTGCAGAGCTCTCCTTCAATGAGTGCATTTTTCTTCCCCTTTCTCCTGGTAGAGAAAGTCTGAAATAATTTGCCACAAGATGTGTTATCATTTAAATTTAAACGAAAATGAAATACTGACTAGGAATTACAGGTTTGTATATTTTTTTCTTTCTATTTGCTACTATCTGATTATTTGGGTTACTTTAATAAATACATTTGCTTCTAGCTCTTGCCATGTTAATTTTGCATAAATCATCCTACTTCTTAGCAGGCCTCTGCCCTGTAATTGCTTTCATTTGAATATAAGCAGAAAGGGAAAGATTAAAGGCAACTTAAAAATATATCTTTTCTTTTTATTAATACCTAAGCATTAAAGAAGTTATTCTCTGTAAAGCACTCATTTTAAGATGAACCCAGAACACAGGACACAGAGTAGGAAACCAGGCTCTGGGCATTACCTTCCCTTTCAGGTGTTACATGGAGCCATTTGCTTTCCCTAGAGGAGGCATTTTCTGTAAAGGACCACGTAGTATATATTTTCAGGATCTATGGTTTCTGTTGCAAGTACTCAGCTCTGCCATTGTAGCACAAAATAGCCATAGACCAGGGGTCTCCAACCCCCGGGCCGCGGACCAGTACCAATTCGTGTCCTGCTAGGAACAGGGCTGCACAGCATGAGGTAAGCAGTGGATGAGTGAGCTTTACCACCTGAGCTCCGCCTCCTGTCAGATCAGCTGCGGCATTAGATTCTCATGGGAGCACGAGCCCTGTTGTGAACTGTGTGTGCGAGGGATCTAGGTGGTTGTGCATTCCTCATGAGAATCTGACTAATGCCTGATGATCTGAGGTTGAACAGTTTCATCCCCAAACCAACCTCACGCCCAACACCAGTCCATGGAAAAATTGTCTTCCACGGAACTGGTCCCTGGTGCCAAAAAGGTTGGGGACTGCTTCCACAGACAACACTTTCATCAGTGAACCTGGCTGCATTTCAATGTGCTTTTATCTATGGACACTGAAATGTGAATTTTCCATAATTTTCAGGTATCATGAAATGCTTTCCCTGCTCCTTACCCTTTCCCTCTAACTATTCAAATACATAAAAGCCATCTGTAGTTTGAGGGCTGTCTAAACATAGGTGGCAGGTGGGATTTGGCTCACTGGAGGGCTCTGGTTTGCTGACTGCTGCCCTGGAGCACTGGTTCCCAGCTGTGGCCCCTGGTTTGGTGCATCAGAGTGACCAGCAGCTTGTGAGACCTGAAGGTCAGTCTTGATTCGAGAATGTGGGAGTGTCCTAAACACCATGGTCTGTAGTTGGACTAAGAATTTCTTCAGAGGCCTGCTTTCATTCCTCTGATACTTATAAGAAAGTCATGTTGTCTGCCCTGGGTCATCCTGGCCACACCATGAGGGGTAGTGGGTGGGAACATGGGGATCTCTTGCCATGGGCATTGCTGTGGTAAACGATAGCCCTTATGTGTCTGCTACTGGCCCATTTTCATCAGAGGCAGAGCAGGTAAAGTCCTCACATTTTGGCATTTCCTGAGTGTTAGAAATGAGACTGAAGTGCCTTTAAAGCAGAGCAAGCATCCTTGACCTCCCCCTCCCTGCACTCTGGACAGATTGTCATTTGAGAGCCATGCTGTCTTGCAACTCAACAGTGACATTTCAGCTCTCTCTCAAAACCCAGTGGATCTTGGTTAGGAAGAGTAGCTTGGATTGTTTAATCAAACATTGATTTTTAACGATGACACGATCCTGATCCAACATGGCACCATGACAACACCAATAGCTACCGATTGCACTGAGCATGTGCTAATGTTCTGGAATTCACATGTATGAACTCAGAGCCTTGAAGTAGGACTCTGGTAATGGAAGATATATGTTGATGTCCTAATTCCAGAATGAAGACACCAAGTTTAAGTTGTCTTGCTAAGAAGTTCTCGTAGTTGGGAAGTGGCTGAGTCACTTTGCATATTCAGATTGATCAGAATCAAACATTTCTGTTCTTTTTTTTTTCCTTCTAGGTCACTCTAGGTTCAGAAATTACTAATTTTTTACTTTTTCTAAGAAGCAGGAATCAGGAAATAATAAACGGCTTGAAGTACCAGTCTGCATTATGAAATCTTCACATCCCCCAGGAGTGCTCCAGTTAGGGTGCCGTTAGCCAGGAGAGTTCCAGCCCAGGTAAATCCTTCCCAATTGGTTAGTGACCCTTTAGGTTAGTTATGCAGAGCTGTGACTGAGAGCACTGGCTGCTTGTGACGGACCCATCCACTGTATTCCTTAAGCATGGTCAAAACTGGAAAATTGCTCCTACAGATCACTGGCTCCATTTCTGTGACTTTTTTTTTTGCATGCTGGAGGGGTTATAATTGCATGACATTATGGAATGTAATTTTTCCTTTCTTGTAAAAGAAAATGAACACATCTGCTTGTTTTAGGCTTTGCAACTGGAGTTATATTTACAGGGCTTGGGACTAAATACTGGCTTGCAACATTCCTTCTTTCCCGCTTGTAGGAGCGTAAGGAAAGCTTGGGGTCAAACACTTCTAGACAGCATGGGAGGTGCACATGAGGAGACAACAGCCGCTCCTGTATCTCTGCATTCAAATGCGGTGCCATAATGATCTTCTCCCTAAATTCACGTCCTCTCCCTCAGCTTTCCTGCCAGTAAATTCAGTCCTGGAGGCTGAGATTGCCCAGGGAAGGGGGAAAGGACCATTGCCTACAACAAAAATGCCAGTTTTAGCTTGAGTTTCAAACTAAAGGTTTTAAAGACTTGAAAATCGAGCTCACAAGAGAGAAAGAGGGGTTTTAGGGGCTTTCCCCAGATTTTCTTTTGCATGTTGTCCCCAACTACCCATTCTCCATCTTTTTCTTAGTGATAGAATTTGTACCCAGCCAGGTTGACCCCCGGAATGGAACCGCCTTGCCCAGCTTCCCTTGCAACCAGGTGAAGATGTCACAAAGTAGAACCAATGGGGTGAAGGCAGAGATGTTGTGTAGCAGCTGCTGGGAACCTTCCTTAAAACCCTAGGGTATAGAATGAACCCTATACCCATCTGCCTTGGCATACAGATGCTGAATCCTGGACTGTGGGGACAGGGGTCCCTTCCAGGGGTGATGGAGTGGTGAGTAGAAGGGAGGCTGGGGTCCTGTGGACTTAAGGCAGAGTTACCTTACCAGCTGTGGAAGGCAGAGGTTGGGCCTCATCGCTTTTGTCCTTTGTGTTATTCATGGATATGCTACATGACATGGCAAAATGTAACTAAGGTACCAATTGGTTGACCTTAAAATAAGAAGATTGTCCTGGATTCACCAGGTGGACCTAGTTCAAATTGTATGAGCCCTTGGAAGGGAAGATCTTTCTCCAGCCCGTCGCAGAAGGGGAAGGCAGAGATCTGAAGCATGAGAAGGATTCGCCTTGCAATTATTGGCTCGAAGACGAGGGGGTCTGCATGTCAAGGAGACGGGGATCTCAGTTCCGCAACTGCAATGAACTGAATTCTGCTAATAACCTAGATGCATTCGGAAGTGGATTCTTCCCCAGAGTCTGCAGACAGCCCAGCCCAGCCAACACTGGAAAGCCAAAGTGGATTTCAGCTTTGAGAGTCCCTGAGCACAGAACGCAGCTGTGCCACACTGTGCCGGGACTTCTGGTCCAGGGATGCTGTGAGTTAATACATTTGTGTCTTTTAAAGCTGCTGCATGTGTGGTGATTTGCTATGCAGCAATAGACAATGGATAGGCTATCCTGTATATAAGTGAAAAACATCTTTCTTTTTCTCAACCACAGCCCAACCTGATCACAACGAATGCACAAAGAATCCAAGGCTGAGCTGCTGACTGTAGAGACAGGGGATGCAGTGAATGATGTTTCTATTTGAGTGACTGAGTGGAGGGAGAGAGTGGAGGCAAGAATGTAGATTTAAACATCCTTGACTTCCCCCATCCTTTACTGGGGAGGAGGCAGATGAACAGAGGCTTCCAGAAGTGTCTGGGTGAGTCCTAGAGCAGAAGGTTTCTCCATGCATCTTCAGACATGGCCTGGAAAGACTAGGCACCGCTCAGAAAAATCTGGGCAGGGGGCGAGGGGGCTGCTGCTGCTTCTTATATTGAGGTAGAAGGCAGAGGTTGGACACCAGACCAAATTGAGGACTAGCTAAAATAGGGATGGGGCAAAAACAACTTTCTGTAAAACATGCCCACCAGAGTGCCATGTCAGTTTACCATTGCCATGGTGACACTCGAGAGGTATCATCTTTGTCCATGGCAATGACCTAACCACCTAGAAGTTACCACTCTTTTTCAGGAAATTTCTGCATAATCTGTTCCTTAATTTTCAAAGTAAATACAAATGTGAGTGAAAAACTGCCTCTGAGCTGCTGCTCTGGGCACACTGCCTCTAGGGTAGCCCTGCTCCACAAGGCGCAACACCTCTGCTGCTGCTTCAGTGAAAGCTGTTTTCTAACACCAACAGCTGACCCTTAAATCTTCCCTGGGCAAAGCCAATAACCCGCCCAGGCAAAGCTTCGGTTTTGGATTCACCTGCCCTGCATCAGTATGACATGCAAAAGCAAAGAGAAAACGTTTAGGGGTGGGTGTGAGACGTGATTAGCAGGTTTCCAGGGTCTTGTGCAAGCTGCTCCTTGAAGCTGGGCATCCGATGGGTGTGGTGTCAGCCTTGGGCACTCCAAAGAATGGCAGCCCCAGCAGGACAGTGGAATCAGTGGGGAAGAACCATAGCCTTGCAGGCCACGGGTCCCTCCAGCCACAGACACCTGCCTTTGCAGTGGGTCCAGCAGGGAGCACCAGGACCATAACCTTTCCTGGTGTCCACCTGCTACTGGGAGTAGGAAGAAGCAGGATATTCTTGAGGACAGGAGACATTTAGGAAGACTAACTGCCCAACTGCCTTCGACTGACAAGATTGAGCATTTACAGGTATCTTGCAATCAATAAGAGTTCAAGGGCAAGATAAGCTGAGATACCAAAAAATAATAATGGTCGTGTTTTGTTCCATTTTGTTTTCTCATTTGGCTCATATTGTAGAGTTTTCTAGCTTGTAGACACTTATCCTTTCCACATTTTTGTTTTTCCCCATCATTTTCACTTTTTATTTTCAAAGACTTTCTTCTTATTGGGAGAAAAAAAACCAAAGCATAATTCTATGTCCAACATTGTACTGCATGCTGTTGAGGTTTTTATAAACTAAATACATTTAAATAGAAAACGAAATGCAAAATAACTCTTTTCAGAAAACAAATATTTAATTCTTTTCCCACAAATTAGAACTTGCTTTATCCTCAGAGCACCATTGAATTATTTAGTTTATATTTTCTTCCTTTTTTGAACTGTGACCTACATCAGTTATGCAAAATAGCATATGTGTTAGATATTCACAGTTCGAAGCATAGGAATGTTAATGGAATGCGCATCCATGTAAGAAATAGGACAGTACTGACTCCTTAGAGGACCTGCCTGTCCCTCCTGCTTGCCTCTGCCCATCTCCAGTGGGAGGCACTATCCTAAATTTTGTGTTAATCACTCCCTTGTTTTTCTTTACAATTTTATCACATTTGCATCTATCCCTTAACAATACAGTAGTGAGGTTTGCCTGATTTTGTTTTTGTGTTCATTACCTTTCCAGCTTCATGTGGGCTTCTTTCATTCAACATTGTGCTTTGATCCACACTGGTGTTGGTGTGTGTGGCTGTATTGATTTGCTATATCACAGCAAATCGATGTTTATACTATGTTGCGATATTGTTTTCAGTTGAATGACTATGCCAGCATTTGTTTATCCATCCTACTGGGGAGGGCCCACTGCGTTGTTCCTAGTGTTTTAGCTGTTGGAAATAGTGTCGTGAACGCTCACACATCAGCAAATGTTTCTCTGGGGGTAAAATGATGCCTGGAGTTGATGGGTCAGGTTTTGACCCACAGGAATTGTGCGTCCATCTTAACCAGGCTGTGCCAGAGTGTTTTTTCAACCATGGGGTAATTTAACCTAATGTGGCATACTTTTCTTCTTTATGGGCCTTACAACACAGCTGTTGAGACAACAACAGTCCTCAGGAATAAGTTGGTGTCTATACTGGGGAATTGGGAGCTATAGGGAGAATTTGAGGCATTAAGAAGTGAGTCCATGTGAAGGTCTTGTGATGTTTCTGCAGAGAGATCAGCCCATGAATTAACTGGGCAAGGAAGGCCTGCACTGGGGGCTGGAAGTGACTGCTTTCTGCTGTGGAAGAAACCTGGAAATAACACAGGGAAGCTGGGGAGAAAAAGATGCCCACTCTAAGTACAGGGCCACAAGTATTGTTCCAGTCAGCAGGCATGAGAAGGGTGAAACTTGGTGCGCCATTCCATTTTGGACTCTGGCAATGTACTGGGTGTGCCCCAGAGAGTCCAGACCCTATTCAGACTGCAGTTCCCTCTATTTGGGGATCTGTCTGGGCTTGCCATCCTCTCACAGCACTGCCTGGGCATATCTGCTCCAGGCTTCTCTGCTTGACTGTGCTCAGGCGCCTGATTCTCGTAGGGCTGGTCACGCAGTTTGGATTTGCTTACATTTCACCTACCTTCTGTTCCTTTCAATTGCTAGGATTTCTGGTCCACTTCACTGAATCCAGTACGAGGTGCTTACTCTCAATGCTTAGCTTGATTTCAGCCCTTTACAATGTGCCCTGGCCAGGAAAACCCTTCCCTGGCCTCTCCTGATAGGCGAGGGGACCAGGCAGCAAGACTCACCGTATCCAAAGTCCCATTTTAAGGGAGGGAACTAAGGAAGCTAAGGAACTGGCTGGAGGTTGCATAGATCATGGCAGGACTGGAACCCTTGTCTATGTGACTGCAAATTCCATGTTCTTTTCTCTACAATGTGGTGGTGGTCGGGGCTAGCAAACCCCAATGCCCTCGTGGGCCAGAAGGATGGTGCAAAGCCTCCATGGTGAAAAGAGAGAAAGTAGAAACTGTGGTCTCCGACTGGAGAGTGCAAGTCCTGCTATAAGTCCTGCCTAAACTCATCCAAATTAAAAACAACAAACACAAAGCACTGAACTGGCCAAACAATACAACTCCTGTCCAGGCTGAGGTATGGGACAAGCATTGTGTGATTCCTGCTCTAGTGTACCTACCTGCTGGAGAGCCTTCTAGTCCACTCGACCCCGAGTGGCTTGATCTTACAATTCAGCTTTGCATCCCCAGAGCCAAGCACAGTGCCTGGGATGTACAAGATGCTGCATAAGTGATTGTTGACATTGTGTGTATATTTGTAAGGAACCTTAAATTTGTCCTGGAATAAGAGGGATTAAAAGTTTTAAAGAAGTTTGAACAAACAGCCCTATGCAAAGGCTGAAACCTTCACCCCTTTTAACATTTAGTTGGCCTTTTGTGGCTATTCTAAACTGGACTGGTGTAGGGGGACACCTACTCTCCCATCTGACTGGTTTCCACTTTGCCTTCACAACAAAACCTTCTTCTGAGTCACCTTCTACGACTTTGTTCATCTGTTTTTCTACCGAGATGCCCTACCCAGTTCTTTAGAAAAATTATTTTTAAAAAATCTCATTTCAAAAGCTTATTAACAAGTCAGAAAATACAGACAAGTGCAAAGGACTTTAAAATATTCACAATCATATCCACCTAACTTCTGTTAATATAATGATGCATAGCCTTCCAGATCGCCTGTGCACATGTGTGCACACACAGACACAAACAAAATGTGCTCTCTGAATAAAGAGACCCCCCCAAACAGGCTTTGTGTGAGCAACAAGGCTGTTTATTCACCCAAGTGTGAGTGGGCTGAGTCCAAAAAGAGAAGCAGCAGAGGCTGGTGGGATAGGAGATGATTTTATAGGTGTGGGTAGGCAGTGGAAGTTACAGTTTAGAGTGGTTTTTTGCAAGCTAGGAAGGGGTCGTAGGGTCTGGAGTCACAAGGTTGACCAAGGTCGGTTACAAAGTCCAATTGCCTTATCAATTGAGGTGGGAATAAGGAGCAATAGAAGAATGTGTCAGGTTAATTAGGCACTGCAGGAATTGATCGTTGATCATTCTTCCTCTTTTCATGGTCTTACAGTTACTTCAGATTTTCTAATTCTGGAGGCCATCCAGAGGTGTACATGTGGATCATGGGTGTTGCCATAGCATCCATGGCGCCGTTGGTCAGCCTAAAAGACCTCACAATCAGACCATAATATACATATTGTTTTGTAATCTGTTTTCTGGTACTTAAGATGGTATGATAATACCATCTTCTCATATTGATGAATATTTCTAGAAGGTGTTTTTAGTGTTTGCCCACATCCGTTGTGCACATCATTTATTTAACTAACACTCCTCTGTTTGGCAATGTAGATTATTTTCAACTTTTATTTGTAATGAAAAACTGTACTGCAGTGAGCATCCTTATGATTACGTTTTTGTACTCATCCTTAATTATCTTTTTAGGATGAATTTCCAGAGGGTGAATTACAGTTCACATCTAACTTTTTCGATGCATAGTGTCAAGCTGCCCTGTGGAGAGGTTGCGTGGATGTGTGCAAGCTCAGCAGTGTATACCTGTGCCCATTTCCTTGCACACTTGGTGGCACCAGAGATTGCTCTTTTAAATTAAATATCTTTTAAAAAATCTTTTCTATTTAAAAATTTTTTAAAATTTTACGTTAACTTCTGGATATATATGCAGAATGTGCAGGTTTGTTACATAGGTATACATGTGCCATGGTGGTTTGCCTCACCCATCAACTCGTCATCTAGGTTTTAAGCCCTGCATGCATTAGGCATTTGTCTTAATGCTCTCTCTCGTCTTGCCTGCATCCCTTGATAGGCCTTGGTATGTAATGTTCCCCTTCCTGTGTCCGTGTGTTCTCATTGTTCAGCTCCCACTTGTGAGTGAGAACATGTGGTGTTTGGTTTTCTGTTCCTGTGTTAAGTTGCTGAGAATAATGGCTTCCAGCTTCATCCATGTCCCTGCAAAGGACATGAACTCACCTTTTTTGTATGACTGCATAGTATTCCATGGTGTATATGTGCCACATTTTCTTTATTCAGTCTGTCATTAATGGGCATTTGGGTTGGTTCCAAGTCTTTGCTTTAAATTAAATGCCTTTTTACTTTTAAGTTGAAACACTCTGCCATTGCTTCAATTTGCCTTTCTTTGGTAACTACTAGTTGATTATATTTCATATGTTCTTGTGCATTTGTGTTTCTTATTTTAAAAATTTCTTGTTCATTTCTATGCCCTTTCTATAGGAGGTTTTGTCTTTTTTACATGAGGAAGGTGAATCACTATCTTTTTTTTTTTTTAATGTCCCCTCCTCCATGACATTGCTGAATACCCAGCAATGGGCAGCCTTATACTTCCTTTACTTTTAGGACTTCAGACTTGCTGTTGCACTGTCTATTATTGTCTATTATTATCTTCCTGTTTGATACCTTAGAGTCTTTCTCTCTCAACTTGATTGAAAGCTCCGTGAAGGCAGGATCATGTGTTGAGTAGTTAAACTGCGTGATTCATCAACAACATAGAAACGTGCCATTCAGAGTAGCAGCATGAGGTCTCCTGAGCTACTGAGAAACATCTCATGTTTCTTATGAGAAGTTTTCCTCATTCCCTCTCAACCACATGACATAGGACAGCATTAGAGCTGAAGAGGCTTTCAAGATCCTCTGAGGTTCAGCTGATGATTTGCCCTGAAGCTGTTCTTTCTTTAGGCACTTGTTCACTCCCTGTCTTTTCTGATGCTAGAACATTTCTATTCCATGCATTCATTTATCAGACTTTAGCTCACAGCCTACTTGTCGACAGCATCGTGTTGTGTGCTGGGGGCGCCACTGTCTTCATGGAATATATTCTTTGCCTTCTGAAAATTATGGTTTAGTGAAGACAGACACCTGGGGCAGGGAGCAGGGAAAGGGCAGAGGGTAGAGGGGACACTGGGAGGGTGAAGGAAGGCATCCCACATGGCTTCCGAAGTCAACTGGTGTTTTCTTGTAGTATTTGACACATCTTACCACTCCCTCCTCTTGACGTCCTCCCTTCCCTTGCCTCCTGAGATGTCACACTCTTCAGGTCCCCTTTCTTAGTCTCCATGCAGGCCCTCTTTGTCTCTTTGCAGAATCATCCTTCTATATGAGGTCAGTAAGTTCGGGAGCTGCCCTTCTCATCCTTTTCCCTCTTCTGCTCTCCTGTCCCCTCCCTTCTCTCTTTTCTACCTTCTCTTTTCTCCTCCTCTAGTTTCTTTTCTCTCTAGACCTCTTCCCTTCCTCTCCCTCCTTCTCCTCTTCTTTTTTTCTCTTTCCTGGCAAATGCCGTCCACGTCTGTGGCTTAAATTACCAAGTGTATATCCAGTCCATACCTTGCCCTTAAGCTCCAAGCTCATAAGTCAGACTGGTTACTCTGACTGTCTGTCATACCTCAAACTCAACACAGCCAAGGCTGAGCTCCAGAGCTTCCTTCTCAACCTGGCCTCCTCCAGTGTTCACTAATATCCGTCTAATTATGCAGATCAACGATCTAGGTGCTATGCCTGCTACCTCCCTTTTCTTCCACCTTGAAATCCTTTCTATCTCCACATCCTGGTCAGTACTTCTGGAATGCATCATTCTCTCCCACCCCACCTGATATCACCACCCTAGTCCAGGCTGCCAACCCTTCTCCCTGACATCTGTAAGGCCTGCTACTTAGTCACAACCCCCACCCTGGCACCTCTCCCACTGTCCTCCACTCTGCACCTTCAATACTATTCTTAATGCAAATCACACCATGGCACACACCTTGCTTTCCACCCCGCTTGGTGACCCCTCACTCTCAGCCTGTGCCTGGTCTGCAAGGCCTGGTCTGGCCCCCACCTGCCTTCAGACCTTGTGCTTTTCATTCTCCATGCTTGTTAGTGGTCACTGTGCCGCCACGCTCTGCCTTGACACAGGGCCTCTTCCCTGGTGTCCGCTGGTTGCCCACATACCTGTGACCATGAGCTCCTACACAGCCTCCAGCTCACAGAGCAGAAGACATTCCTTCCCAGAAGCATTTCGGACCCAGCCCAGGATAGTTTCATTTAAAAAATATATTCTCATGGTGCCGTATTCCTTCTGCCTAGGGCACTCAATTGACTTGTAAATATGCACTCAATCATGTGGCCTCTACTTTAAAGCCTCCCTCCTCCTGGATGGTGAGCAGATTCCATCTAGTTGCTGCCCAGTGTGCTGGCCCCATCTCTTAGCACAGGGCTGTAGGATACAGGAGATGCTGGTCAAATGGATGGGTGTCTGGTCCACGCCACCCGCTTCATCCCATCCTACCCTATCCATGTGCTCCAGCTAGGAAACAGGGTACACAGGGCTGAGGGGCTGAACCATCCTGAGGAAGTCATCAGTGTGCTGTTTGCAGGCTTGAGACAAAAGCCGATATTCACATCTGGTTTCTAAAGAGTTGGGTTGTTTGTTCTCTTTGGAAATTAATTTATCTGCAAGAGTTGCAGAGTCCTATAAACCCTAAGGGACCGTGATTATCTGCTAATTAACTTCGCTGATTAATGGTTAACTGGCATTCGACTGCGTTGTGAAACTCCTGAGCCCACCCACGCTTGCCTTTGGGTCGTCATATCTGCTTTTAGGAGGATTTCCCTGACTTATTCCCTCCTTTGATCATACATTCTTTCCTGCAGAGCCAAATCTGGAGAAGAAATTCTTCTTCCGGGTGGTCTTGCTCACACGTTTCATGCATCAGGAAGTGACAGCCACGAAAGCTGCTCCCTGCTCCCTCCTTTCCCCTGCACCAGCCCGGGCTTCCTCCACCAGCTTTCCTGCTCCTGACTAGGGTGAATGATCTGTTTATTTGTGTGAAAGTTGGAAGTGTTAAGGAAAATTATCTAACACTTGCAAATAAGGCAAAAAGATGACAATATATTTTCAGTGTCATGCTAATGTAATGCCTCTCCAAGCATGGGCTGAAACGCTAGGGAGCCCCAAAACCCTTTCAGGAGATTGGTAAGGTCAGAACTACTTTCTTAATAGCAGGAAGATGTTACTTGCCTTTTTCACTATGTCGACATTTGCACACTGGTATAAAACCAACAGTGGGTAAAACTACTTGTCCCATAGAACAAATCAAGGTAGGGCAGGAAACTTTGCTATTAGTCATTACATACTTCACCAGCAACTCTCATTAAAGAAAAAAAAGAAAGCCAGTTTCATTGACAAAACCAGTGATGGTATTAATGATTTTTTGGAAATAGCATAATGAAGTATTTCAACATTTGGAAGATCTGCACAATTCAGTGGACAGATATTTTCTAAATACTCATTGTGAGACAATCACACATAGGTAAGAGGTCCATTTAAAGTGTAAGACAGACCTGCAGATTTTATTCTAACAGGGTACAAAAGTCCACTGATACGGTTTTAAGTTGCATGTTGCAACTCATCTGTAGAAACTACCACTTGTCCAGTGGTACTTTAGAGAAGTATCAAATAAAACAATCCACAATTATCCAAAAAGGCTGTTAAAATATCCCTCCCTCCTTCTTTAATAACATGTCGGTGACAGGCTGGATTTCCTTTACAGACTTCAACGAAAACAACATATTGTAACAGATTGAATGCAGGAGCAGCTATGAGAATCCAGCTGTCTCCTATTAAACTAGACATTAAAGAGATTTACAAAGATGTAGAATATCCCTACTCTTCTCACTAGAACTTTTTTTTTTTTTTGGAAAATGAAGTTAGCTTTCATAAAAGCATTTTGTTTATGGTAAATTATAGTAGGTTTATTATTGCTATTTTAAAATGAATAAAAAGCAATTTAAAATGTTTCTAAGTTTTAATTTTTACTATAGCAAATATTGGCGGATGTGACTCACATCAGCAAAGCTCTTTGGGGCTTTAATTTATTTAAAAAGTTATTTAAAAGGGTAAAGAGATACTGAGACCAAAAAGCATGAGAACCACTGTGCTGGAGCATTTTGTTTTAAACAAGTCAGCTTAAGGATTATCTTCTCTAGAGATGAAACTTAGTTTGCACAGTGATTCGGGCTCAGACAGTACCCAGTTCTGTAACACTGGTAAGATGTGACAATTTTGCTGTGAGTTTGAAAAGATAACCCTGAAAGTTATAGTTTTATTATTCTATGAGTATTGTAACCGAGCAAGTTAGAAGGAATGTGTCACACTCTGAGTTCCAAATTAAGAGTCCTTTATTAATTAACCTGCCACTGAGAGACGGCTAACACTCAAAATTCACTCTGCCTGGAGGAAGGGGCCTGATTATCTTTTATACTTTGGTTTTGGTAGGAGAGGGGAGTACCTAGTGGAAACGGAATTTTACAGAAGCAGAAAAGCAGGTTAGAGGAAGGGGCTGCGGGCACAGGTGGTTTCCATACGATTACTAAGAAGAGGGGCGATCAGGCTCCTTCTACACAACGGTCAAAGGGAAACTTTTATCTTATAATAGCAGGGGGGAGGTATGCCAAGCAGGATGAGGTTACAATGGTTACAAGTGTTAAGAACAGTACCTTCAATGCCTCTTAAGTGCAGCATGACCCAGTTATACACCCAAAGGGGCTGTGGTAAGGAGGGGAAAGGAAGGTTAGAGTTTACAGCTAAAATGGAGTCAGTTATGCTAGCCCAGGGTAGGTTATTACATGAAGAATTAATCAGTTTTTTTGTCTAACTTAGCAATCTTGTCTCAACATTTCTTTTTTTTTTCCCATTGAGTGTGAAAGACCACTTTTACATATTCTCTCTGGAACCACATGTGCCTTTCTGCTGGATCCTTCATTAATCAGTTAAATAGGACGTCGACATGTGCTTACTGCTGGTGTGAAAATTGTGTTTGTTAAACACATTATGAGAATTTCATTTGGACAAGGGACAAGGGTGGAAATGCTGGTGGAACTTCCTCTCCTGCCTCACTTTCTCAGTATGCACATTGGAAAGAACATCAGCCTTGGAGACCCCGTGAGAGCCCAGGTCTGGCCCCTTCCAGCCGTGTGGCCCTCAGCTGTTGTCTGATCTCTGAGATTCAGCTGTCTCCCCAGGCTCTGGGGATTACCGGGTCAATTGCCTAGAGTTGTGATAAGGACTCAGTGAATCACATACGTAAAGTGCTCAGCAGAAAACCGCATCTTGTCAAAGCCTCAGAAACCCAGGGGATATTAGTTTGCTACAGCTGCCATAACAAAGTACCACGGACTGGGTGGCTTAAACCATGAATGTATTTTCTCGCTGTTCAGGAGGCTGGAGACCCACTCTCAGGGTGTCAGCAGTGCTGATTTTCTCCGAGAGCCACAATGGAAAGACCCATTCTGGGCCTCTCTCCCCGGCTTGCAGATGCCACTTTGTTGCTGTGTCTGCGTGGCCTTTTCCCTGTGCACACGTGCCCCTGGTGTCTCTCCAGGTGTCCAAATGTCCTTTTCTTATAAGGACCCCAGTCAGATTGGATCAGGGCTCATCCTAACAGCCTCGTTTTATCTAGTTACCTCTCTAAAGTTCCTATCTTCAAATGCAGTTGCATTTTGAGGCACTGGTGATTAGGGCTTCAACATGTGAATTTTGGAGGAACATGATTCAGCCCATGACACCTGGTCACTTACCTATTATAATATGTGTACGTAGCAACCAACCTGAGCACCTCACCCGCGTTCGACTCTAAACAGCATTTCACTCATGGGTTGGGCTTGCTCTTGTGTTGGGGCTCAGCCGCAGCTGAACAGGCTATCACAACTCAGGTTTCCCCTCTTTCTAGGGGTTGGCTGGCTGTTGTCTCATCTAGAATGACCTATGCTGGGATGACTGAAGTGACTGGGCTCTCCTCCCCTGTGTCTTCTCTTCCAGCAAACTGGCCGGGACAGATCCTTTACTGGTCCTACAATTAATTTGTCCACTGGGTTTCCTTTAAGGGCTTTGGGAATAGCCTACCAAGGAGAGGACAGCATTGATTCTGGGCCTTTGAGGTCTGCTGCTTAAATGTTCCTTTTAACAACCTCACACCTTTAAATACCCTGTGATGACACAGGGCACACCAGATCAAGTTCAGAGTGCACATATATTTAAAGCCTCTGCTTGCATGATGCCCCCACTACCTCAGATTGGCTCAAGCCAGTCATAAGGTCAAGGCTTGAGTCAGAGGAGGGCCCTGCAACGGCAGCCAGCAGAGGGTGGGGCTGTGTGGGGCAGGTTGGGGAAGAATTGGATCCATTAATGCCATTAGCTACCATAGGTCCATAGCTCATAGATCTTCTAAGTCCTTCCTAAATCGTTTTGAATTCTATTTGCTTCTATCTTATAAAAACGGGGAATGAAATAAGTGTTTATCAAGTTTTAACTCTACACTACACATTTTATTCTACAACACCACGTAATTCAAAGTTGTCGAACCCGTGGCCCCTGGGCTGCATTCGGCCTAGGATGGCTTTGAACATTATGAGTCTTTTGCATTTTTTTTTTTTAACAGCTCATCGGCTATTGTTGGTGTTAGTGTATTTTATGTGTGGCCCAAGACAATTCTTCTTTTTCCAGTGTGGCCCAGGGAAGCCAAAAGATTGGACACCATTGATTTAATTCTCTCCTCAGTCCCAGGAAGTAGGCATTATTATCCACCTTTAACAGATGAAAAACTGAGGCTCAGATAAGTTAAATAAGTCATCTCAAGTGACTCTGTGTATTAGTTATGGTTCTTTTAGAGGGACAGAACTAATAGGATATATATATGTATATATATGAGTTTATATATAAATATAAAGGGAAAAGGGAAGTTTATAAATATAAAGAGAGACATATACAAAGGGGAGTATATATATGTAAAGGGAGCATATATATAAATATATATATATAAAGGGGAGTTTATATATAAAGAAGGACATATATATAAAGGGGCATAGATATAAAGGGGAGTATATATATATAATGTGTATATATAGGTGAATATATATATATAAAGGGAAGTATATATATAAAATGGGAAGTATATATATATAAGTAATATATATATAAAGGGAGGGACATATATATAAAGGGACATATATATAAAGAGGGATATATATATATATAAAGGGGAGTTTATATATAAAGAGGGACATATATATAAAGGGGCATATATATAAAGAGGAATATATATATATAATGTCTATATATAGGGGAATATATATATAATGTATATATATAGGGGAATATATATATATATAAAGGGGAGTATATATATATAATGGGGAGTATATATATAAGTAATATATATATAAAGAGAGGGACATATATATAAAGGGACATATATATAAAGAGGGATATATATATATAAAAAGGGGAGTTTATATAAATATATATATATATATATAGGGGACATATATATAAAGGGGAGTTTATTAAGTATTAACTTACATGATCACAAGGTCCCACAATGGGCTGTCTGCAAGCTGAGGAGCAAGGAGAGCCAGTCTGAGTCCCAAAACTGAAGAACTTGGAGTCCAATGTTTGAGGCAGGAAGCATCCAGCACTGGAGAAAGATGTAGGCTGGGAGGCTAAGCCCATCTTCCTTCACGTTTTTCTGCCTGCTTTATATTCGCTGGCAGCTGATTAGATTGTATCCACCGAATTAAGGGTGGATCTGCCTTCCCCAGCCCACTGACTCAAATGTTAATCTCCTTTGGCAACACCCTCACAGACACACCCAAGATCAATACTTTGTATCCTTCAATCCAATCAAGTTGACACTCAATATTAACCATCGCACTCTGCTCAGATGAATTTCTAAAACCCAGATCTGTATGACTACAAAGAGCTTTTTCCCTCATCAGAGCTTCCTAAACCTTTCCATCAAAATTACTCTACAGGCACCACAGGCAGAGGAGAGTGAATTCATAACCCTAAGGGGCCTGACGGCTACTGCCCAAATTGCCCATCACAGTATGAAAATTCTTCAGAGTTTTAAGCTTTATCTTTAAAATTAATATAAATTTGGCATTTGACTCCATAAGATAGCTTTCAAATAGAAAAATCCCTGATACTTTTAAGCACGATAGATGCTCCTGGCATACATGCATGTGTATGGGGCGTTTCTCAGTACCTCTGGCACACAGCTGCATCCCTTAGGAACTTGCCCAGCTCAGTCTGGGAAGCATGGCATGGCACTAAGCAGCCTGTCTGGAACAATGAAATTGAATGGCAGGGTTGGCTTGGTTGTTAGTATGCTCCATTGCAAATGGATGTGACAGATTTTTGGCACCACCTGTCACTTTTTTGACATTCCCAGATACTTCACTGGTCCTACAGTTAATTTGTCCACTGGGTTTCCTTTAAGGACTTCGGGAACAGCCTAGCAAGGAGAGGACAGAATTGATTCTGGGCTTTTGAGCTCTACTGCCTAAATGTTCCTTTAAAATTGACCCATTTTCTTTTAGACTTTTATTACTTATTAACATCAAAGCTGGCTTATGAGTGCTTTAGATGTGAAAGATTTCTATCTCAACATACCGTTAGGATATGATATTGTCTGTGCTGTCAAGGAGCTCAGTTTCCTGTTAAAATTAATATTCAAGATTACCTTGTGACCCCAAGGTAGAGCTGGAATTTTACATGGAAAAATTTTATATTTTTGGCCTTCAAGGCAATAGGTAAATGAGTCTCTGGTTAGAACCTCAAGCCTCTGATTAGATGGTGGTGAGAGAAGCATGGTCTCCTTAAGTCTTTCAGAAATGGGTTATTGTTATATCCTGAGACCACGGAATATGTATTAGCAATAGGGGATCCAGCTCCAAATCTGTGGTTTGTAGTAGACACTCTGGTGCCCAACTTGCATGCTTGTATCTCCCTTCTGAGTTCAGCCATTGCCAGATGGACAGTGCAATGCTGGCTTTGGTTCTCTTTGCGCTGATGGTGCCTGGCCTCAAGCATGCATACCTTGATTTGGCTTTGTGCCT
Organism: Aotus nancymaae; assembly: GCF_030222135.1. Classification (NCBI taxonomy): domain Eukaryota; kingdom Metazoa; phylum Chordata; class Mammalia; order Primates; family Aotidae; genus Aotus; species Aotus nancymaae. The sequence continues at coordinate 87,461,735 of NW_026988442.1, forward strand.
TAGGGCTCTTTCAATAGTGGAGTAGTAGGAGAATGCACAGCCAATGTGTGCAGAAGTGCAGGGCAGTTAAAACCTCCCGGGTCAGTCCTTTACTACCGGGGACAGCACCTCATGGACAAACGCTCCTGTTTCTCCTCCTTTGGCAGATAACGCTGGGGGTCATCCTGTGCACTGCTCAGGAGGCCTTTTGGAATATGAGCTTGGATTGCCTGTAGCAGTGACCTTGGCGATGTCCCCTACTGCTCTGGCTTTTCTTTCCTGCTTTACTTTCCCTAGCCTCTGCTTCCTGGGATCACCCCATGCATCACCACCTACCCCCAGGCCTTTGTCTCAAGTTCTCTTCTCTAGGGAGCACAGCCTAAGAGCCTGTCCTCTCTGGCTGGGTTTCTTTGGGAAAGTTGCTTCACTTCTCTGGTCTCGCTCAGTTGCTTCACCTATTTGAGGGCTGTTGATTGCTGAAGTCCCTCCCAGCTCTGGAACTCTATGGTTCTATTTGACTGTTTCTTCTTTCCCGGGGATATCTTTCTTCCCTTTATTGATTCATAAGCCAACCCTTTGACATTCCAGTTGGCTGGTTTTAAAATTTCGGATGAGTTACTTTAATGCCTAGGTGCCAGAGAATGTGGGGAAGCATCGTCCCTCCCTTGGCGACCTCTTGTCTGTGTAGGACACTGTTGCATCCCATTTTTGAAACAAAAGGCAGGCAACCTTTTTAATCTGGGCTTTAGAGCCAAGACACTGATGCTCACTGTGGGGCTCATAGCTATTTCCTACTGACAGTTTCTCTCTCTCCCTCTTTTTTTTTCTAAAAAACTTCTACCTCTTTTCCATTTGGTTTTGACTAATTGAAGGCTGCCCATGTAGAAAAGGCTAATGGCTGCATGACATGGAGACTCTGCTCTCACTGATAGCACTGGGTGGTTTAGGATGGGAAATGGCTTTGAGTAATGGGCAGCTTTGCATTTCTGCCTCTGTTCCCCCAGCTCCCATTATGTGGAGCAGATCACACAATCATTTGAAGATCCTCAGCTGTAGCTTTCTGACCTGTGTAAATGATGATGTCGAGAAGGAGTGGTGGTAGGGAGAGACTCACTTCATTTTCATCTTTTACTGAACATTTTCTGAGTTATAGGAATCCACCCTAATTCTAGATGCTACAAATTGTTGTATTGGACCACAAATGATGTGTCCAACTTGCAGGAAATGGTGCCATTTATCAAGTATGTGTGCTAGACCATAGGCTAGGCATTTTATCTAAATCCTCACAACAGTCCTGCAAGGAAACTACTGTTGTCCTTACTTTGACTAGCAGGGAAACTGAGGCACATTTCATCGACTCTAGTACTGTAGTGCTTACTTATACTCAGGAGTTGCTTAATAAATACTTACTGAAGAAATGAATGAACAAATGAGGCTTAGAAGTGAAGAACTTTGCTAGGTGGCCTAGCTGGCTGAGATTTAAATCCATGTCTGGCTGTGTCCTAACCCTGCCTTCTTGTCAGGGCACCTGTTTTGCTTCATAGAGTATCTACACTGTCCAGTCATTCTCACCACTGCCCTTGTGAGCCAGGAGCCTTTCTGCATTGATACATTGGTTCACATGTCTCAATCAGCTCCCAATGTCTCCTTTCTGTTTATCCAATTGCTTGGATAAAGTCAGGTGTTGGTCACACACACACACACACACACACACAGAGAGAGAGAGAGAGAGAGAGAGAGAGAGAGAGAGAGAATAGTGGAGATTAAACTGCATCTATAATCTGGTAACATTTTCACTTGGCACAGATTAATGTAAACTCTCTGTAAATACCACCCTTTAGGGTGATGTGTGTGGGATGGCACGGTGGATCAGGATTTTGGGTTGACTCACAAGTCATTCTACTGAAATGTTGGTAAACAGCTAAAGGGGTCAGGGTTCAGAGAGTTGGCTCTAGTCCAATTTCTGACTTGTCATTAGAAAGTTAACCTCCTCAAATCTTAATATTTTCACTTGCCAACTGAGGGGATTGGCCCCCTCAATTTCAATTCTCTTACATGCTAAGTTATTTGATTCTGTGAAATCGACAGCAGCAAAATGAATAATGATCATAACGTCCATTTGTAGAACAAGCTTTGCCCTCAACGGGTGCTCACTGCCGTGCCATGTTGATCACGGCTTCTGTCAGAGGCAGGCAGGGCCATGCTGACCTCCAGAGCTGTACCTGACTCCCTTCCTCTTCCTGGCATGGTTATTCCTTCTCTGTGCCATCAGACCCTCTATGATGTTCACCAAGGGGTGTGGAAGTAGCAGTTCAGCCCTGTTCTCCACTGGGCATGAGCTGCTCCAGGGCAGGTGCCATTTCTCTTTCAGCTCTGTCCTCAGTGCCTGCCCAGCAGAGAGCCCGTTCCCACCCGAGGGAGGTCCCGACCTCAGAGCCCAGTGCTGGGTACTTCTGTTTCCCAGTCTCATCTTCTTTCCATCACAGAAATATGTTACCAACTTCCCTATAAAACGGGGATTCTGCACTGCCATCCGCTGCCACTTCTAGTCCGCAGGTGCTTCAGCTAATGGTACAAGGAGGTCTAGTACATGTTTTCAAGCGCAAGAATTACAGCTTCCAACAGTGACATCATTCCAATATCCAACAGTGATTGCCAGGTCTGTCTCTCTTGGGACATTCTAATAAACTGTAGTTAGCTGTCCCTAATGAAACATTCCCATACCACAATTGCCTTTTAATTAAACTGTCATTGTCTCTAGAGTTTAATGATCCTTATCTCCCTGATAAAAAGGAGAAAGACAACCATTGTCACCAGGTGGTGTTCTTGGGTTTACGTAGACCTATTAATTTGAATGAACTTCATTGCTTTGAATAAGAAATGGTGTCCATTAATGTGAATCATCTGGCTAGCTATTCCGTAGGTATCTCAGGCTTGTTTTCTCATTTTGTGAGCAGTTTAAAGTGGTGGTTATGTGCACAGTCTCCGGAAGCAGACTGCCTGGGTCCAAATCTTGCTTTTGTCACTTACATATTCATGATATGGGCAAGGTAGTTAACCTCTCTGTGTCTCAGCTTCCTCAACGATCATATTTCTCTATTTTGCCTCTCTCTGTTTAGAACTTTCTGGTGGCTCCCTGTTGCTTCAAGGTTAATTTAAAATGCTTACCATGGTACACAAGGCATTTCTAATTTTGCTTCATTTCTAATCACCCCATGAACAGCATGATATTCTCAGTCTGATGGGAGTGCACGTTTTCAATGATGACTATGGTTTACTGATAAAGTTGATAAAGTTTTTTTTTTTTTTTTTTCTGAGACAGAGTCTCACTCTGTCACCCAGGCTGGAGTGCAGTGGCATCATCTCAGCTCATTGCAACTCCTGCCTTCTGGGTTTAAGTGATTCTCTTGCCTCAGTTTCTCGAGTAACTGGGATTACAGGTATGCGCTACCAGGCCTGGTTAATTTTTTTGTTTTGCATTTTTAATAGAGATGGGGTTTCACCATGTTGGCCAAGCTGGTCTTGAACTCCTGGCCTCAAGTGATCTGCCCGCCTCAGCCTCCCAAAGTACTGGGTTACAGGCGTGAGCCATCGTGCCTGGCCTCATTGATAAAGATCTTGGTGGATGAAGTCCACACCTTATTCTGGGAGCAAAAATAGTATAATTATGCACAACTTTATACCAAAAGATATGACTTTTAGGAAAGTGGGATCATTGTGAAAAGTGGGGTCCTCAAATCTCTACTCTCAGACATTTGTATAACTTCCTGAATTCTACACTGATGCACCCCTCATCAACATTAGCCATGTCTTGGGTATTTATCACTAGCACATAAAGTGAAATATCTTTCCACCTCTTTCTCTCTCTGTTGCAAAGTAGGCCCCAGGATGAATGACAATTGTGATTCCTGATATCACAGAATATTTTTCTAGGTGGGAAGACAGACAAAAGCATGTTAGTAAAGAGTAAATTTGTCAGTAGGCAGTTAAATAAAAATTTTCATATTGTTTAAATATTATAAAGAAAATTTAAAAAGGACTGAGAATTATAAAGACAGTAGCCACTAAGTATGTGTGGTTACTGAGCACTTAAAATGTGGCTAGTGTGACCACGTTTCGTGGGAACTGAATTTTAAATTTTATTTCATTTTAATTAAATTAAATATTAAATAGCATGGGTGTCTAGTGGCCCCCATATTGCCCACTGCAGCTCTGCATAATTTCTATCTTTTGGAATTTGTTAAGACTTGCTTTCCAGCTTACAATATGGCCAATTAAAAAAAAATATGTATCCTCAGTTGTTGGGTGCTGTGCTTTGTATATTTGTTTCCATAAGGTCAAGTTTGTTGTTCTGTTCTTCTGTAATGTTATGGTTTTTTTTTTTTGGAGATGGAGTCTTGCTCTGTCACCCAGGTTGGAGTGCAGTGCAACCTCCGCCTCCCAGGTTCAAGCGGTACTTCTGCCTCAGGCTCCCGAATACAGGCATGTGCCACCAGGCCTGGCTAATTTTTGTATTTTTAGTAGAGATGGGGGTTTCACCATATTGGTCAGGCTTGTCTTGAACTCTTGACCTCATGATCTTCCCACCTCAGTCTCCCAAAGTGCTGAGATCACAGGTGTGAGCCACCGAACCCAGCCAGCGTTACTTTTTGAAACAAAATATTGCCTTCTTACTTTGTCAGTTACTGAGAGAGTATGTTAACATCTGTCATTTTAATTTAAGTGTGTCTATTTCTCCTTTTTGTTGTGTAAATATTTGCTTCACATATTTTTGTTACAGGAAAGGGGTCTCTATTCATACTTCAAGAGAGGGTTCTTGGATCTCGTGCAATAAAGGATTCAGGGCTAGTCCACAAAGTGAAAGCAAGTTTATCAAGAAAGCAAAGGAAGAAAAGAATGGCTACTCCATAGGCAGAGCAACCCTGAGGGCTGCTGGTTGGCGATTTTTGTGATTATTTCTTGATTATATGCTAAACAAGGGGCAAGATTATTCATGAGTTTTCCGGGAAAGGGGTGGGCAATTCTCCAGAAGTGAGGGTTTCTCCCCTTTTTAGACCATATAGGGTAACTTTCTGACATTGTAAACTGTCACGGCTCTGGTGGGAGTGTCTTTTAGAATGCTAATACATCACAATTAGTGTATAATGAGCAATGCGGACAATCAGAGGTCACTTTCATTGCCATCTTGGTTTTGGTGGGTTTTGGCTGTCTTCTTTACTGCAAGCTGTGTTATCAGCAAGGTCTTTGCTTGTATCTTGTGTCAGCCTCCTATCTCATCCTGTGACTTAGAATGCCTAACCTTCCGGGAGTGCAGTCCAGTAGGTCTCAGCCTCATTTTACTCAGCCCCTATTCCGGATGGAGTCATTCTTGTTCAAATGCCTCTGACATTTTGAGGCCATGTTATTAGGCATATCCAAATTTAGAATTGTTATTATTTCTGGCAATTTGATCCTTTTTTCACTAAGAAGTTACTCTCTTTACTTCTAGTAATGCTTTTTGCCATTAATTCTATTTTACCATTATTAATGTAGATGTACTGGCTACTTTTAGTTAGTGCTTGCATAGATATCCTTTTCCATTCTTTTATTTTCAACATTTCTATAGCTTTTTTTCTTGATACAGGTGCAGAACCTCTGCATTTGTTACACAGGTATACATGTGTCATGGTGGTTTGCTGCACCCATCAACCTGTCATCTACATTAGGTATAAATGTGGTTTTATTTTTTTATTTTTTCTTCTTTTTGAGATGGAGTCTTGCTCTGTTGCCTAGTCTGGATTGCAGTTGTGTGATCTCAGCTGACTGCAACCTCCACCTCCTGGATTCAAGAGATTCTCCTGCCTCAGCCTCTTGCGTAGCAGGGATTATAGGTGCGCACCATCATGTCGGGCTAATTTTTGTAGTTTTAGTAGAGGCGGGGGTTCACCATGTTGGTCAGGCTGGTCTCGAACTCCTGACTTCATGATCTGCCCACCTCAGCCTCCCAAAGTGCTGAGATTACAGGTGTGAGCCACCGCACCTGGCCTTAGTTGCATTTCCGGGTCATCAGTGATGTGAAGTCAGACTGCTATCCATGAAAAGGTTGATTATGTCTAAAACACTCAATCCTAAGGTGCAACCCTTTGTCCTACTTCCTATCCCAAACTGAAAAGTGGTTTACTTGTATTTTCTCCCTTTGAAGACACTGGGTTATAATTTTGTACCCCTAGTTCCACAGCACCTTGAAAAGCACAGCTCAGTCTTTTAGCTACCTCGTCTTAAAAGTGCTCCACAGGCAAAGCAACCCTGAGTGCCGGTCTCAGTTCTTAGGGTTCCAACGCTTTACTGGATCTCAACCAAATAATCCTATCTTGTTAGTGGATTTATGCTTTCAAGAAGATTGTTTTTTTTCCTTTATCTTTTGACTAGCTTTTTAAATGGTCTTTAATGGGAAGATTAGTCTCACCTGGTTCACCCTTGCTGAAAATAGAAACTTACCGTGTGTCTTTAAGCAAATTACTAAATCTTTCTGAGCCTAGTTTTCTCCAAGCCTTAGTTTTCCATTAGTATTATTACTTTTTAAAACTATTGTTTTGGGTGACAGTTCTCACTGATACAGCTCTTTAGCATCTGCTGTTAGATCTCTATTGCAACATGTTCCCAGAAAGAAATGAACGTTTTCTTTTTGAATGGCAGCTTCGGCACTAGCAACAAGTCACGGGCCAAGACTATTGAGATGCTCCACTGAGGATTTTATTCTTGTCTTATTTTTGTGTTTGTTTTATCCTTGTGATTTTACGGAATTAATAATGTGGATGAACATGCTTTTATTTTTTTTCTTCTCCATTATGCTGCCAAAGACTTGAACATGGAATTTTGTACAACGAATGTGTGTGGGAGATGACATCATTGCTCAGCCATTGAGGTAAGAATTGTTAGTAAATTACATTTGGCTGCTCCACAGACGAGATGGAAGCAACAATATGAGTAGATACCTATTTATATAATATAATGCACATTTAGATTAAAGCATGATACATTTGCACAAGTTGAAAGGTTAAATATGATATATAGTTTTGATACGATAAGGCAGGTCAAGCTTGTAAATAATTTTCTTTAAACTTGATGATAAAAAAAATCACAATTGTCTTTTTACTTTCCATGTATAAAAAAACTAGAATAAGATATGGCAATATATAGTATTTGTTGAGCACTGACCAAGTGAGAGAAACTTTTCAAAAAGCTTCAGAAGTGTCAGCTCACATTATGCCGTATTAAGTCCACCTTTCAGAGGAGGAAATTGAGGCACAGGGAGGCTGCCCGCATTTGTGCAGTTAGCGCGTATCTGAGTCAGGAGCCAAAGGTGGGCAGCCCTGGCTCTTGTTCAGTCTCTCACAGTGTTCATTTCTTTCTGACCTGCACTGTAATTCTGTGAGCCCAGGGACTAACTCTCCATGACTTTGTGCCTACCATGGGGTTACTGGAGTAACATAAATATAAGATATCTAAAGTCATGTCCGTTCAGCTTCATGTACAGCTTGGTCCAGCGGGGGGGTGAGTCTGGGTCCCTGAGGCTATGTGTGTACCCACAAGCCATCCCATGTTTCCGAGGGCACAGGGGCTGTACATGCCCCCCAGCTCCCTTTCTTAATGTCTGACTCTTGACTGTAAACCCCAACACTAGGTTTGGGAAAGAGGCAGCCCGTCGAGTCCCTGGCTGGACTAGAGGGTCTGTGATGGGAAGTGGTGAGAAGTACCTTAGGGCAGCAGGAAGCTTGGGGAAGGGTTGATCTAGTAGCTGGCCTGGGCTCTGGCAAACTGAATGGCTTTGGAATCCAGGAAGCTGGATTTCAGATCTGCGTAGACCACTCAGTCACCGGTGATGGGGCTCTGTAAGCATTATTCTTTTCTCTCGGTCTCAGGGTCAGCGTTTCTCAGATGGAGATGAAACATCCTTAATCTGGTTGTTGTGAGATTGAATGATAGGAAGAGCTCTTAGATTGTTCCTGGCCCATTTTAGAGGCTTGGTACACACTAACTGTAATAGATCCAGATTTGGATTTCCCTGCTCGGGGTGGTTCTCTTCTGTAGCTTTGCTCTATTCCAGTGTGGGTCAGGGACCAGGACCACATATGCTACGCCAGGTGCAAGTAAGCTACGGTTTTATGGGAGGTTCCCAGGCTGCCCTTCCTGATATGGCCAGCAGTTTGTTGGTGTATTTGGCAGCTGTAGCACATTGGGCTCACATTTTCTGGGCACAGTCTATAAAGACCTGCTCATTCTCAATCTGAGTGGAAATTGACAGCAAAGAGCTCACTGCTTCCAAAGCACTGTTTGAATTACTGCTCCCCAAGTGCAGCTTCCCTCACTAATTACTGAAGCTCTCCTGGAGCCCTTTCACTTTCTCCCTCAGCATGGAGGGTGTCTGCCATCGGACACCATTGGATTTCACTACCTGGAAGTGCTTGGTGGCAGCTGTCGACTTGGTTTCATTGGGCTTTCCCAGTTCTAGAGGTTTGTCGGCAGTGGTAAATACTCTTGCCTCCAGAATGAGTTTCAAAAAATTTCCCATTTATTATTTCAGCTCAAGTCTCCAATCTGGTTGTTTAGCATGGAAAGAGAATTTTCCCCAATCCTAGTGTGGTTTTTCTTTTAAGTACTATTGGGAAGACGGATGGTGCAGGGCAGAAAGACCATGGTCTTTAGAGTAGAAATGGGATCTGAATCCTCAGTGTGGGACTCTGAGCATGTTATTTGGCCTTGCTAAGCCTCAGCTTCTTCATCTGTAAAATGGGCTAATAATATCTGCATCATAGGGATGTTAGATGAATAAATGAGATATCCTAAGCTTAATTAATTCTAATATACTTATTTATCTGTTGAAGGGTTAGTCAAACTTTTTTTTTTTTTTTTTAGAGATAGGGTCTTGCTCTGTCACTCAGGTTGAAGTGCAGTGGTGCTATCATAGCTCACTGAAGCCTTCAACTCCTGGCTTCAAGCAATCCTCCCATCTCAGCCTCCCAAGTAGCTGGGAATTCAGGCATGTGCCAGCACACTTGGCTATTTTTTTTTTTTTTAATTTCTTTGTGGGCTGGGCACAGTGACTCACGCCTGTAATCTCAGCACTTTGGGAGGCCAAGGAGGGTGGATCACGAGGTCAGGAGATCGAGACCATCCTGGACAACATGGTGAAAGCCCGTCTCTACTAAAAAATACAAAAATTAGCTGGGCGTGGTGGTGCATGCCTGTAGTCCCAGCTACTTGGGAGGCTGAGGCAGGAGAATGGCTTGAACCTGGGAGGCGGAGGTTGCAGTGAGCTGAGATCGTGCCACTGCACTCCAACATGGCTCCTGGCAACAGAGCGAGACTGTGTCTCAAAAAAAAAAAAAAAATTTCTTTGTAGAGACATGGTCTTACAGGCTGGTCTCAAACTCCTGGGCTCAAGTTATCTTCCTTCCTTGGCTTCCCAAACTGCTGGGATTACAGGTGTGAGCCACTGCTTTTGGCCTGCAATGCATTTGAAAAAGCTAAATAAATAAATTTAAAAGACTTCTTTTTTTCTTTCAGACAGGGTCTTGCTTTCTCAAAGACTTATAGAAGATCAGGTTATCATTTCCTCGTGTCCGGAAGACAGCTCCCTGCCTCCTGCTCCCCAGTGAGTTATACTGGGTGGGTTTATACCATAGAACTTTCAGCCACATGCACCCTAGAGCCAGGGTGCCCACTTTAAATCCTGCCTCCACTGTTTGCTGATTGTGGAATTCCGAGCAAGTTGCTCAACCTCTCTGTGGCTAAGTTTCCTCATTTACATAATAATGGTAGCAATAGTAGCCACTTAGTGTTGTTGTTGTGAGGATTAAATATATTAATACATTCAAATTCTGCTAACAGTTTTTGGCAATAGGTTGTTAATTGGCTTTCTTCTTTCACACCAGTTTCTCCTCAAAATAGCAGACAGCAGGGTGGAGTGGAATAAACCTGTAATCCTGGCACTTTGAGAGGCTATGGTGGGAGGACCACTTGAAGCCAGGAGTTTAAGACCAGCCTACGTAAACTAGTGAGACTCTGTTTCTACAGAAAAAAAAAAAAGAAATTAGCCAGGCATAGCGGTGTGTGCCTGTAGTCCCAGCTATTCAGGAGGCTAAGGAGAGAGGATTGCTTGAGCTCAGGAGTTTGAGGCTGCAGTGAGTTGTGATTGCATTACTGCATTCCAGCCTGGGCAACAAAGCAAGACCCTGTCTAAAAGAAAGAAAGAACTAGAAGACAGAGGGGTCTGCCCAAAACTCCCAGTCAGTTCAGTCCAGCCCAGCCCCACGCTCCTTCCCTCCCAATTCCACTTGCCTCTGCTCTCTGCAGGACAATCCAAGCACCCCATTTTCCAGGTCATCTCTGGAGACATTCCCCCACCATGTGTCCACCTGGCTCCCCCACTGTGTTGAAATCTGCTGCAACTGCTTTATCAGACAGGCCCTCCTCAGTCACTGTGTGGAAATCAGCTCTGCCACTTTGTCAACCTCAACTTTCTAACCCGAGTTCTTTGAAAACAGCGCTTACCAGTGCCCAGCACGTTTTAGATTTACGTGTTACTTGCTTATGACCTGCCTTCTCCTATTACAATGTAAACCATACGAAGGCAGGCATTTATCTGCTTTGTAACTGCTATATCTTCATCACAGAGAATAGTGACTGGCATATGGTGTAAATCCAAAAAGTATTTGTGATTATAAATACATGAACAAATTATCTGAAGCCCACTGATTGGTGGTCTGCTGGTGTCTGAGTGTCGACCATGAGTGAGGCATGTAGCGGGCCCTCAGTCAGCAACCTGGCTTGTGCTGAAGAATGCAGACTTATGCAGTGGGTGATGGGGATGCTGGGAGCACTGTCATCCTGCCAAGCTCCATGCTCGATGGGGCACATAAGATCAGGGCAAAAGGTGGGAGATGCTAAGAGCACCACTGAGCTTTGGTTTCTTCATCCAATGAATCGATAAATAATATCTACCATGTGGACTACTGGGTGCTCTAGAGCTCTGTGCCTCACAGGCAGTCATTGCTAAGTAAGTGACAGCTACAGCTATTCTGAAATTCTAGATTTTGACCTCTGTTTACGAACTGCGTTAAGATGCTTGCTCCTCCCTAAAAGAGCTGCCTCCCTATGAACTTTGTTTTTAAGGAATTCACCTATATATCCATTTAGTTATTTCACAAACATTTCATGAGAAGACACTAGGCACAGAGCATCTCAGGGTGAGGATAATGGCTACCGTTTATCAAGCATCCGCTAAGTAACTTTGCCACCCTCCCTCAATTATTACGGTACTGCTGAGAGGTAGGTGTTCTAATGCCCCTTGCATGAAGGGAAGAACAGCAATGCAGAGCGGGTGATTTGCCCAGGGTCGTGACTAGTAGACAGTGGTACACATCCTATCTTGCACTGTGCCCAGACAGAGCCATGCCCTGGGGTGTGTTCCTCCTGACCACCCCTGTCTGCACCTGGCAATGGCCAGGCTCCAAGTACTGACATTGTGAATGCAGTGGCTTTTCATCACTGAAGGCGACGGAGATGGCCCCAGGAAAGCAGATCCCGTTCATCACAGCTTGATCTTCATTCATAAACTTTCCATGCTTCTCCAAAAGAGGCCTGGAAGACAGAGAACTTGACTTTGCAAAGGGTTTGGGAAAACTGAGCATGATGCTTAACACAAGGCTCCCAGCCCAGCCGGGCCATTAGCCATCTGCACCACGTTCAACCTCCTCTGCAAAGGTGGGTGGATCCAGGACTTTCTGGCTGCCTCCTGGCAGGTGGTGGGCCGGGCATTTGGCACCAAGCTGTTCCTGTGAAGTGTGCTGGGCAGATGCAGGCCATGACACAGGTCAGCTTGAGTTTCAGGAATGGCTCCACGTTCAGTCCCATGGTATCTTGGTGTTTCCGAAGCAGAGCTGGCCCAGGACCTCCAGGTACCTGAGGAGGCTGTCTGGAGGTGGGATGTCTAGAGAAGCCACAGGGCCTGGTGTTCTCCAGCCCTCCTGGGAGCTTACTTGGCTTATGGCACCCTTCCTATTAGGCTGGTGATGGAATGTTGGCCGCAGATGGCGGTGTTTAAGAATAATTAACTGCGTCAGCTCTGGGCGAGGTGCTGGCGGCACGGAGACAGAAGATGTGCTTCCTGCCCTCCAGGCCTCACAGGTTGGAGTCACCAGATTTCTTTTCAGAGACACAGACAGCAGCATGTGCTGCTAAGCACCAGATTTACTAAACAGCTTTGGTTCAATCACCACTAACGACTCTTCCTGGTGAGCAAGCGACACTGCTCCTTTATCTGAGATGGGAAGACGCAGAGGAAAGAGTGCAGGCCACAGTTTCCAGGGAGTCTCAGTCCTGACTGTGAAGATGTCATGCTCATGCTCCTTCCTCGAGGCACTCTTTGGATTGGGCATGGCAGGGCCCAGGCACTGGCATTTGTAAAGCTCCCCAGGAGCTAACATGCCCACCTTTGTGAGCATGTTATGATTGGAACCATGCGGGGGAAATTTTTAAACATCAGAGATATCCCAAGTCACGGCCTTCAGTGGGATGGAGCTTGAGCACCTGTGGTTATTTAAAAACCTCGACTATTGTTCTTTCTTACAGCTACAATGGGCAATCATGAATTAGATTTATTTTTTCACCTTAGTTGGGCAGGTTGCCTTTTTGAGGGTCAGTCATCTTCTGTGAAATGGGCTGATCTGGAGCGGGCTACAGCCATTCTGCCAGATCAGTTGCAACCTATACTTAGCACATGTTCATGAACCTGGGCCTTCAACAAACTGTCATCCTCACTGGTATTTTTAGCTTTTGAGTGGCCAACGGGTTCTGGCTGGTTTACACAATGGATGTGATTCACCTGAACATTTTCTTGTTCTATATGTGGAATCTAAATGGGCTGTGACTCTTGTCCTGCTGCTCATCTAGCCATCCAGAATTGCAGATTTTCTATTTTGGATAAAAATAAATTTTGTAAAGGAAACTCACTTTTCCATCAATGTGTTTGGGGTTGCTGATCTCATCTGTTCAATCGAGAAACCCAGGAGAATGATGTTTATTATGTGTTAGGCATGGCTCCAAGCTGGAGACCCATCCAACTCTTCAAGGTACCCACAGTCTTTCAGAGAGGAGGCAGATGTATCAGCAATGAGGCTGACTATCTTGTGAGATTTATAGGATGCCTAGATGAAGAACATACAAGCAGCGCCCACCCTCTCTCCTTTTCTTTCTTTCTTTTTTTACAGCAACATTGCAATGCATTTTGAAACAACAAATAAAGTGACTCTTGAGTGCCTCAAAATTGGTTGTTATCTCCTCCCCCACAGTTCTAAAATCAAGACATTTTAATTTATATTCAAGAGAAACCTTAATTGATAGATGTGAACTGCTTTCTTTTCTGAATGGGGCATTCTAGTGTGAGGTGAAGACATGCAATGTTGTGGGTGGGGTCTTGGTGCTGGTGGTAGGAGTCTCTGCTGAGTCTTATGTGGATTGAGAAGACAAAAATGGATTTAAGAGATAACTGTGTGTCTGGAAGGGTATTCTGAAGAGAAGTCTTTTGACTAGGCAAGCCAGAGGGGCAGAGATGCTTGCTTTTTAGCTGAGTAAATAAATCATTCTACAACGATTAACTGAGAGCATTGTTTCAGGCTTGGTCAATGATGTAAAAATGTCTACTTTGTTTGCACCTGGCCCCAAGAACTCCATTCCAGAGTCTTCTTTCCCTTCACTCAGTGTTTTGAATTCAAATATTCGAATAAGAATTATACCCACACCAAGGAATGTTCATTGAAAATGCGCTTTTCAGAATAAACTCTGATATCCAATTTAATTTCTTGGGCCATTTTCTATGAAGTGGAGTTAAATTGTTTCCAATTGTTTCCACTTTTATTTCCCTGAAGTTATTTTTTTGTCTAAATCAATTCTTTTCATATATTTTTTGCTTTGGATGTTTAATTTGTTGGCCAGTTTTATTATGAATAAGAAGTTTTACTGATGATGGCTTCCATCATTGTGAGTTTTCTTTTGTGGTCATTAATTCCACAAAGTCCTATTTTCTGAGTCAAATTTTGCACGTATAATTTTACTGTGTGCAATGGTAGCCATTGCTGATTTCATTTTGAGTTGACTATTTCCACCAGTATTACTTACTACGGGTTGGATAAAGACTGATTATATTTATTTCTTCACCAATCTGTCAAAAAATAAGGACAATTCCCTGCACACAATTCCAATTGTGTCCTGCTGTCTAGTCCAGTCTATTGTTTGGCGAATCCACATTTTCCCACCTATTTCGATCACTTTGCAACTTAGGAATGAACGTGCTCCCACTGCTCTTAGATCAACAAGCAGATCTGCTGCTGAGTTCAAGACAGCAGATTTCTAAGTGATCTTTGCACATTGCTGAGCTCGCTCTCACTCAGTGACGACTTATTCAGATCTGTAGCCCAGGTGAGGACTCCAGGGGAGCCCTTTTACCTGTTGAGACTCTTGCCCAACAAAGTAACAGGATTTATCTGATGAGATGTCAGGAGGCATAGACAAGTGTACTTACAAACTCCCTTTATGGAGAACACTGGATTCCTTTGGAAGAATTACTTTGAAAAGTCTCTTAGAATAGACAATGAGAACTCACGCTCAACTTCCAAACATAGTGGTGGAACCAGCAAGCAAAAATAAAGAAGAAAAGCTGGCAGGAGATCTAGGGGAGGAGCAAGATGGAAGGAGCAATGAAGCCTGGGAGAGGTGGGCCATCACCAGCTCCATCACCACGTCCCAGATCAAGCTGGTTACACTTGTCCAAGCTGGGGTGGGTTACATTTCCTGCAGAAATCAGTGAAGGGGCTCCAAGGAGGTTTTCTCAAGAATTTGTGGAAATTGTAGGCAGGGCTTTGTTCTATAAGTCACAGAATCAGAGACTCAGGCCAAGTTTAATTATTTTTCAGAGGACTGTAATATCAACATTGACATTATAAAAATACATATGTACATGTATTGGGTATATTTACTATTTATTTCTACTTGTAGATATCTTGAGGAGGTTTATAGAAAAATGTGAATATTATTAGATGAAGAAATGAGGCAAGAGAAAAATTAAAGAAGGAAGGAAATATTGATGAGCTTAGCATATAGAAATGCAAAGGAACATAGAGATTTCAAATGGTGTAGACTGCATATTGGTGTAAAGCTTCCTGTAGTCAAGGCAAACAGCAGACAATAATCAGCGAAAACCATTTACGATGTCTCTAAGATACACATTATACCTAAAGGACCGGTGGCCTCAACACTTTTCTGTTTCCCCAGAGTATTTAATGAGGTTAGTTAATTTTGGCAGCAAAGGCGACCATTTAAAACTGAGATATGTATGCTAAACTTTTTTTTTAAATATACATTTTTTTGTATTTTAGGTTTTGAGGTACACTTCTAAACTTTAAATAAAATTCCCAGATGTAGAACTTAAGTTTCTTAAATTCCCAGAAGAAACTTAAGAAATGAACATGTCAGAGAGGAGCCTTCCCTCTCGGATTAATCCACTAAGTGTTTATTCACACCTGCTGGGTGCCAGGCCTTGTGCATGTGATAGTGTAGCCTGTGTCGCTGTTTTTCCTGACACAAATACAGGCCGTTAATGATGGACTAGAGATGTCTCAGTTTGTTTTTTGCCCTATTTATTTATTCCGTAGACATCTGCCATGTCTGCTATGTGCCCGGTGTTGCTCTGGTTGCTGGAGGTACAGAGGATAAGGGCGCTACTTTCCCGAGCTCAGAGTAGGGGGCAGGTGAGTGCACTGAGACGGTGGCAGTGAGGAGCGGCCGTGTGGGGCTAGAGCGTCTGGGAACTGTGAGCATGCGCCATCCGGATGGGTGGCTGTTGGCCATGGGGAGGGCTCCCTGTTGGGAAGACATTGGCTTCCCCTGCTCAGAGCTTGCTGTTTGGTCCGTCCAGGCTGCTGTGACAAACCCCTATTAACCCATATAGGGAAGGCACCAGGTTCAACTGGTGAAACTCCAAAGAAAAGATTTAGAGTCAGCACATGAGACATAAGGTTTTACTGGGGGCTTCTATACGGGGGAGAGAGTCCAGTGGCGGCCAGCTGGGCAGAAGAACTGTCTTACCCACAGTCTGGTGGTGGCAGCCTCATGGCCTAGCAGCAGCAGGCTAAGCAGGAAAGCTGCAACCACCTGCAGATGGCATGCACTTTATATTGTATTTTCACTTAACACTCTTTCCCCAACAACCTCCACCTAGTAACGTTCATTTAACCCAAAACTCAGGGCCTCGATCCCCTGTATGCCCCATGTTCCACGGGACAGGCTGGGGAGCTCAGATGTTTATCATAGGCAAAGAATGAATCTGCAGGTTGGCTACTCCTGGATTTCCTAGCTCAGAACACACATTCAAGTGTATCTGCCACATAGGGTCATTCTAAGTGTATGCTTAAGTTATGCCTATCAGGTGCATTTATTCTACACAGATGCAGCTGTGAGGAGTAGTCCCTGACCCTGTGTCACGTCTATGCTTTAAGCCATGCTGGAGGGCTATCCATGCAGTCTAGATGATTCTGGGCTTTTTCACTCAAACTTGTTTGGCAGATGTGGGCTCAGAGACTCCTACCCGGTGTGATTATAGAAGGAATAAGACTCAACCCAAGAGCTGGACGCAGTGGCTCACGCCTGTAATCCCAGCGCTTTGGCAGACTGAGGCAGGTGGATCGTCTGAAGTCAGGAGTTTGAGATCAGCCTGGCCAACATAGTGAAACCCTGTCTCTACTGAAAATACAAAAAAATGGTTAGGCATGCTAGCAGACACCTGTAATCCCAGCTACTAGGGAGGCTGAGGCAGGAGAATTGTTTGAACCCAGGAGGCAAAGGTTGCAGTGAGCCAAGATCAAGCCATTGCACTCCAGCCCGGGCAATAAGAGCGAAACTCCGTCTTAACAAAAAAAAAAGAAAAAAAAGACTCAGCCCTAGGTAGGTTCGGTGGCTCACGCTTGTAATCCCAGGACTTTGGGAGGCTGAAGTGGAAAGAACACTTGAGCTCAGGAGTTCCAGACCAACCTTGGCAACATAATGAGGCCTTGTCTCTATAAAAAGCAAACAAAATTAGCTAGGCATGGTGGCATGTGCCTGTGGTCCCAGCTACTTGGGGAGATTGCTGAGCTGGGAAGATTGCTTGAGCCTGGGAGATTGAGGCTGCAGTGAACTGAGATCACATCACTGCACTCCAGCTTGGGCAACAAAGTGAGACCCTGTCTCAAAAAAAAAGACCCAGCCCTGGTGTTTGGCTTCTGAGACAAAGATATTACCAACAGACACTAACTCTCTAAAATGTGTTCACAGAGGTCCAGTTCAGGTGTGGTCATGCAGGGCGAGGTCCCCTCTCTGTTGTCACTTTGCCTCACACTCCACCCACCCCAACATTTTGCAAGCCTTGGACACCCATAGCCAAATAACAGCCCAAGTTTTCTTCTCTGAAAAAGATTAAATTGAAAGATAAGGACACAACATACAAAGACAATCATCCTTCCTGCTCAAATATACATATCTCTTCTGCTCTCCTTAGGCCTGAGTGATAACTGAGTCCCCCCGTCCATCCCTGGAACCATGATGATGGCAGCACTCATGTCACATTCATTACTTACTCTAGCTATGCCACATTTACAAGTACCTTACCTTACATACTTCGTGGGATCTCATGATGTTCCAATGAGATAGGTATTATTATTATCTCCATTACAAAGAGGTGAAACTGAGGCACAGGTAGGGGGTAGGCTGGGGTTTGTAGTTTGGCTCCAGAATCAGGACTCTTCACCACAGCATGGTGCTGCCTCTCAAACAGCCAGGGATTGGGAGGTCCCTAGCTGTCAGCTGGTAGAAGAATGAAGCCCTCTGGCTGCATTTGTTTTCGGGGGACCTTGGGTGGCCTGGTTCTGCCAGTGTCTGTCAGGTACGGTAGTGTTGAAACGGCCTGTTCACCAAAACCACCTAAGGTGTGCCTGGGGCCAACATGCAAGTGGTGACATTCCTGTTGGTCGGGCTGGAGATTTTGCAGGAGGGTCTGACAGAAGCACTCGAACCCCTAAGTACACAGTTATGTCTATTTGTCAAAACTCATTAAACTGACTGGGCGTGGTGACTCACGTTTGTAATCTCAGCATTTTGAGAAGCTGAGGTAAGCAGATCACTTGGGATCAGGAGATTGAGACCAGCCTGACCAACATGGTGAAATCCTGTCTCTACTAAAAGTACAAAAATTAGCTGGACATGGTGGCCCATGCCTGTAATCCCAGCTACTCAGGAGGCTGAGGCAGGAGAATCACTTGAACCTGGGAGGGGGAGGTTGCAGTGAGCCGAAATCGTGTCACTGCACTCCAGCCTGGGCTACAGAGAGAGACTCAGTCACAAAACAACAACAACCAAACGACTCATTGAGCTATATGCTTTAAACAGGTGCATCTTATAATATGTAAATTATAGCTCAATGAAGTTGATTTTAAAAGAGGAAAAAGCATGCCCCGAACATTAAACATCTGAAGTCCCACACCCCTTATTGCTCAGGTGCTTTCGGCGCCCCATTAGCCAAAGCTCTCTCTGGCCCACGACCTCCCCTCCTCCCCTGATAATTCACAGTTGGTGTGTGACAGCTGAGGGAGGCTTATGTAGGTGTTTGGTGATGGCTGTGGAGCTGGGAGCTGGGAGTCCTTGACCAGCTCTATTCTGATCGATTTTATTCCCTAAAGCTGCCTCTGCTGCTGCCACAGAGCTATCACTGGAGCTGTGGGAGGGAGGGAGCCAGCCAAGCAGACCCAAGGTGGTGGGGCTTTCAGGACTGGAGCTGCAGCTTTATGGGGAGACCCCACTTTTCTGGGAGACCTCCTCTTACATCACCGACCATGTGATACGTGGAAAGATAACACTTGGGACCTTCTCCTCAAGTATTTAGACATTCAGTGCTTATCTGAGGCCCCGTAATACCAGATTTTCATGCAGCCAAGCATGAGCAAGGGCCTGGCACTGCTGTTTACCAGCAGCAAAATTGCAGACATCTGTGTCTCAGTTTTCTAGTCTACAAAATGGGTATAGTGAGGCCTAGCTCACGGAAGGTGCTTGGGGTTGATGACTCTCCAAGATGCTCATATTTCTCCTCTGTTTCCAGGTGCTCTCCTCTGAGATGTGTCTTCAGTGATGCCAACTTCTCTACCTCCTGTCCCCTGAAGACTTGTAGCTCTGATGGTCTCAATCACACTATGTGATAATGTTGCTTTCGTCTGTCACCATGGTTGAGTCAAGTGCTTTTGTCAACTGGAGAATAAACTCCCTGTGGGCAACGATGGACTTTTATTTCACCTTCTCTGTCACACTTCCCCTAGTCCTCATCTCACTGCCTGGCCATATTTTTTCCATAGCTCTTAACCACCATTTAGAATTGTTGTTTTCTCACTTATCACCTGTCTCTCCCATTAGATTGTAACCTTTTGGTTCTGTTTACTGTCTTACCTCTGGAATCTGGAGTGGTTGGTGGCAGAGACATCATGGGCTCTGTATAAGTGTTTGGGAATGAATGCACACCTTTCTTATTCCTTATGATAGAAGGAATAAGACTCAGCCCTAGGCAGGTGTGGTGGCTCATGCTTGTAATCCCAGCACTTTGGGAAGCTGAGGTTCAGCCTCTCCCCACTCACAGAGCAGATCTGAGTGGACGGCGGCCTCAGCACATACTTTCTGGTCTGTTAGCTGGCTGATTGAATTACACACAGGGCTGCCCCTGTCAACAGATGGTTACAGATGAGATTATGAAGGTCCCCAGGTGTCTGGCATGAATGGGACACGGGGGACATGGCTGACTTTATGGGCTCACTTGTGGTCGCTGATAGAAGTGGTATCAACGTGAATGGTTTCAGCTGCAAAGGACAGCACCATCTATCACTAGTGTCTGAAAGCCGATTTTTATGAAAGAGAATTTTAATGGAAATGCCAGGTTTGTGAAATGGAAGGCAAAGATAAAGTTGAGGGGATGCTTTGAGGCCTACAATTACTTTTTATTTGTAAATTTGTTTTTGTTTTTGTTTTGTTTTTTTTAGATTTAGGTGGTGAATTCTAAAGGGAGAATTGACAGGTTTTATCCCTCTTTAATTTTCAATGGGCTACATCTTGCTTCCTCAATAGGATTCTAGGTTAGGCCATCAATTTCCTTTCAAAAAAAACTCACTGTGTGGGAGTAACCTGTGTCCTGATCTACACGACAAGAACAGGATATTGCTGCAAGTTGTTAGGGATCAACATGACCAGTGTCTGATTCTTCCCGTGCCGTTCCTGCTCCCTCTGCCAAGAGTGGAATGTCCTAGAGTCAATGAGCCTGACTCTGAGGAATCCCCCTCTTAGGACGTGCAGGACTTCCACCATCTGCTCCTCAATTATGTCAGCTCACAGGCCTCGAACTCCATTGAAACTTGCCTAAACTCACAGAGCCTGTTAGTGGTAAGGCTGCAGTCTGCTGCCTGCTGGACTCTGGATCTTAGCAGGTAACCAGTATCTTACACAGTCCTGCCTCTCAGAAGGAAGGAACCAGCCAGAGGTGAGAGCCCTTTCTTGGACCTGGGCCAGACCCTCTATGGTGGGTCCCTTCCACAGCAGCCACCATTTATTTGGACTTTGTCTCTAATAGAAACTATATGAAATCTGGCCAGGTACAGTGGCTCACGCCTGTAATCCCAGCACTTTGGGAGGCTGAGGCGGGTGGATCACCTGAGGCCAGGAGTTCCAGACCAGCCTGGCCAAAATGGTGGAGCCTGGTCTCTACTAAAAATGCAAAAATTTGCCAGGCATGGTGGGAGTGGCTGTAGTAGCAGGTACTTGGGAGGCTGAGGCAGGAGAATGGCTTGAACCCGGGAGGCAGAGGTTGTGGTGAGCCTTGAACGTGCCACTGCATTCCAGCCTGGGTGACAGAGCGAGACTCTGTCTAAATTTAAAAAGAAAAGAAAAGAAAACTATATGAAATCTAGCAGATCCCAGAAAATCCTAGAAAGTGGTTTCTGATCCCACTTGATCCTTGGAGGCAGGGCAGCCAAAGAGACAAGAATCTGCTGAACAGAACCTGGCACCTAAGGCAGAAGCTCTAGATGTCAGCAGAGGGCAGAGCTCTGTAAGTTGCAGTGGTGATAGAGGGCTTCCCAGAGGAGGCGGACTTAATAGATTTCAAAGGATGGGTGGTAGTTTGGGAAACTGAAAATTGGCAACCTAAGGTAACTAGCTGGCCATGGTAGAGCCAGGGGGAATTTAGCATAACCACCATATGTACTAATAAACGGGCAAAGGTATGACAGAGAAGGACTGTGAATTCACATTTCGGCCCTGATCCAGCTTCCTGGGTGACTCAGTCTCTCACCTCCATCTGGCTGCTGGGAGCTTCTTGGCATCCCAGGACATCCACTTTCAAACTGCCTGGTCAGTGGGGTCTGGGTGAGAACCACACATCCAATTATAGGAGCCATGTCTGCAGCTGGAGAGCCCCCGGCACAGACCGAGGAGTGAGGCTTGAATTTTTATCTGTTTGAGTTTACTGAGCATTTATCTGCTCCTGTCTGGATCCTATTTCTTTGACAGGAAGAAGCTCTCACCTTTGCAATGTGGTAACCATCCCAGGACAAAACCAGATGCAGCTGGGGAACAATGCCATCTGATTGTGATGGGGCTTTCTCCAGCCCTCTCCAGCTGAACTTGCCATCGCTGCCAAGAGGCAGTTGTATGGGGGATCATATTCAGTTGTCTAAGATTCAAAGAAAAATCCAGCTTTGTATCAGAGGGTTAGAGAACTTCTCATAAAACTTGGAGAAAGAAAAAAAATGAGAGACACGTCCTCTTTCACTCTCAGTACAGGGCCATGCACCTGGCAGGTCATGGAATTTGAAAGCGGAGGATGTGAGGGATGGGCTCCATTGCCTTCATTTCTGATCTTTCCTCTCCTTTCAGCAATAGGGACCTGTTTTCAAATGGTTTTGCTCTTGGATGATTTTCTCTCTATCACTAAAAATGGCTTATGCTGAAAAGAAGACAAAAAAATATATATTCATACACCATATGCTGAAAATTGCTGTTGCAAAAACCTGTGTTTAGCTATTCACAGGAACTCCTGTGGTCCTGGCACATAGTCATCGCTGTAATTTCCCTCAGAAGAAACATGCTAGGAGCCATATTTAAGAGAAATTTAAGTATTCTCTCTTTCTCTGGTGTCACTGATAATGAAATATAAAAATACTAACATGCTAGGCATTGTGAAAACCTGTTTAATCCCTGCAAAAACGTATGAGTGGTTATTATCCTCATTTTACAAAAAAGATTGGGTAAAGTACCCAAGGTCAGCCAGGTGGGGAATATCAGCTGACATTTAAACCTAGGTTCTCCTGGCTCCAAAGGCCCTGAGTTTCTGCTGTGATGTTGCCTCTCATCTTCAAGAGGAATGAACAATGCTTTTAGCAAAGGATTCCCAATTTCTCTCCAACCTGATGACTCCTAATAACATGATATCAATAGCATTAATTAATAAGTCACCAATCTCCTCCAGAAAATCCACTGATGGAAAATTATAACCTTGTAAGTGACACATTTTTATTTAATTACACAGACTGGAGAGATGGAATGTAATTTCATGCTACGTCTCCTTGGCTCACTTACTGCTTTACAGCGACTGTATCATTGAAAGTATTTAAAAGAGAAATTGCTCCAGGGGACATAAAAATCCTTAGATGTCTGCATCGAAATAAACTGGCAGTGCCATTAAAGGATAGATGAAGGAATATTATTAAGCAGTTTGTAATTAAAATATCGATTCTTTCTGCATGAATAAAAAGCAAAAGGTGTTAATTAGAGATTAATATAATCTGAGATGAGTCTAGGAAGATGCTACAGGAAAACACTCAATCCAATATTGAGCCATATATTGTTTTCCAATTAGAAGGTTTATATTTGAGGAAGAATTATAAAAAGGTAAGTTCATGTTTCTATTCAACTTAAAGCTGGAGTGTTTTTTTTTTTTTTCACAAACAGTTTGGGGCTTTTTCTTTCTTCCTTTCTTTTTGCATATCCATGAGTTTTGGGGGCTTCCAGTAGGAACAGAAAAACATGGCTATTTTGTGTTGGAGCTGCCTGGGGTTCAGGAGGCAGAGGATGAAAGCTTCACAGTCTGAGTAGTTGTCATCACAGCCTGCGGCCAGGTCTTTTTTTTTTTTTCCCAGGGGGACAGTGGGTTCAGGGAGGACAGGATTTGAATACTTGACCTGCCACTCCACTGCTGGGTACCCTGGAGAAGGCTTGCACAGCTTCAGTTTCCTCTTTGAAAAATCAGGACAGGCGTTCCTCCCTCCCTACTGTCATATGGAGCAACATTTAAATAGCACCTCAAGAGCACTTCAAATCCTATTGCTCATCAACTGCCAGTTTCCTTCCCTCTCCTGCAGACAGGCCAGCGTTTTTGCCTGCAGCCTGAGCAGTGGCTCAGAGCCTCGTGCTGGTGTGATGCTCTGCCATTGTGTCTTGACAATTTGAATGAGGGTCTCTGCATTTTCACTTTGCACTATCCCTGCAGATGGTGTAGTGAATTCCACCTGCAGACATCCTTCTCCCTCCTCACAATTCTGCCAGAGGCTGGTCTGTCCTTACCATGACTCTGTCCACTGAGATTTCTTTCCTTCTTTGGGGGCATCTGGCTGACCTCCTTTGCTGGCTATTCTTTGAAATAGTCATGTTGACACTCATATAAATAAACTCACCAACATAAACAGTCAAATAGCCATAGAATGGGTATTAATTTAAGTTTGTTAGACAAGCAGTTTTATTTTCCTGTTTTAGCGGTTGTCCAAGGGGCTTGACTGGGTTTCTCCCATCCCCATTGGTTGTGTTGAAAAACAAATGTAGTGCTCAAGTGGTATTTACATGAAACAAACATTGACTTGATAGTTTGTGAAAAAAATTAACAGATTATGGAGTACATTTGCAAACTCTTACTGTTATAGAAAGATGTTTACATAATCAGAAAGAAAAAAAAAACATTCTGAAAGTAGAGCAAAGTGGGGTTGCTGTACTTGGGGCATCCTGTACTTGGAGTGTGTTGGGACAATTGGGAATACTTGGTGTTTCCAGTGATCTAAAGTGTTGGCCAGAACCCTGAGCGAGCTGACGCAGGTTGTCTTAGAAGTTGTCCAAGAGGACCCCAGTGGAGAAGGCCCTTCTGCAGAAAGAAGCTGGAGGTGCCTTTGGGTGTTTAAGGGTCGAGGAGGGGCTTTTTTCCCCAATCGAGAGAATGTCAGGTATAAGATTCCTCCTAGGGACAGCCATCTTTGAAAAATTCATGCATGATTCCAATGAAAGAGTTGACTTTAAATCTCTGCTAAACCCAGAGAACTCTGACGCTAAGCCATCCAGACAGGATGCATCAAATGTGAACTTTTCTGCCCTTCATATCTTCTTCCTTCCCTGAGCTCCAACACTGGAGCAGTCAGAAACTTAATTAGCAAGGCATGTGGAGTCACAAAAGGGGAAGATGGAGAATGAGTGAAGTCCATCCAAAACATTCTCTTATCTCACCTCTGCCACTGGCTTCTTTTGTGGCTTCGTTGGTAAAGTACGGGGAGGATGGCTGAGTTTCTCAGGATGGCCAGTTTCTTCTTTGCCATGAGGCTCAGCTGGGTTCTGGCCACTGGAGCAATCGGTTTTCATGGCGGGGGCTGTACTTTCTGCCTTTTTCTATTAAGTCCAGATTTAACTGGCAGGACCAAATGGATGGAGCTCCTCTGCCCATCACACCAGGCAGCGTGCCACCCCTGCAGGTGGGCACCATCAGGGTATGTGCCAGGGAAGCAGAGGTCTGAGGATTAGTTCCAGACACCTGTCAGCAAGCATCAGCACAGCCCCTAGGGCTGAGCCCCTCCCATGTGGTGGCAGGGAAGTCTGTTGGCCATGAGGCATTACCATTTCCCATCACATCCTCCTCAGGCAGCTGCTGCTTCTGGCTGTTGGTGATGTTTTTTGGTTGGATTTGTCTCTAGTCTCTTTGCTTATTGAGAAAAGGTTAGGCATGAGCCCTTCCTCTTGAAGTGGAGGCTGCCAGGGCCAAACACTAGCAAGTCACTTGCTATACTCTTTATGGCTGGAGAATCTGGGTCTATTTTTGCATTATCCATCTGTTTTCATCTACTCACCAGTAAGAAGTCTTGCCCTCCCCAAACTGTTGTCAGGCTGGTTCTCAAACATACATTCTGAAATGAATTCTATCAGGATTAATGAATAAGGTGAGCTCAGCTTGGGCCAAAGTAGGTATTTTCCTTAACAGCAGGACCCCTGTTTCTAGACATTTGCAAAGCACTGAATGCTTGTGTACCCCCTTCCCCTATTCATATAATAAAACCTAATCCCCAAGGCGATGGTGTTAGAAGGTGGGGGGCTTTGAAAGGTGATTAGGTCATGAGGGTGGAGGCCTTGTAAATGGGATTAGTGACTGAGTTTATTTTATGCTGCTACAATAGAATATTAGAGACTGGGTAATTTATAAAGAAAATCAATTTATTTGGCTCATGTCTCTGAAGGCTGGGAAGTCTAAGAGCGTGGCACTAGCATCTGGCAAGTACCTTCATGCTGTGTCATCCCATGATGAAAGACAGAAGGGCAAAGACCATGAGAGCAAAAGAGGGAGGGAGCCAAAATCGTTCTTCTATCAATAACCCACTCTTGTGATATAACTAATTCACTCCAGGGATAAACCACTTCTGTAATCATGACATTAATCATTGGTAAGGGCAGAACCCTGATGACCTAATCATCTCTTAAAGGTCCCACTTCTCAACATTGTTGTACTGGGGATTAAGTTTTCAACACATTAACTTTGGAGGACACATTCAGACAGTAGCAATGACCTTATAAAAGAGGCACCAGAAAGCCGTGTGCCATGTGAGGATACAGAGAGAAGATGGCCATCTATAAGTCAGGAAATAGGTCCTCACCAGATACCAAATCTGCGTGTGCTTTGATCTTGAGCATCTCAGCCTCCAGAACTGTGAGAAATACATTTTTTAAAAATTGTGTTATTAGTTTATAGGCCTTGTACAATTTGTGCTTTAAGGAAGTTCTACTTTGGTGTGTATCAAGTTTTTGTTTTGAGATTTAGAACTCTTTTAGCATTTTTTATAATGTCAATTTGGTAGTGGCAAATTCTTTCAGCATTTGTTTGTCTGAAAAAGACTTTATTGTTCCTTCATTTACGAAGCTTAGTTTTGCTGGATACAAAATTCTTGGTTGACAATTACTTTGTATAAGGAGGCTAAAGATAGAACCCCAATCTCTTCTGGATTGTAAGGTTTCTGCTGAGAAATATGCTGTTAACCTGATGGGGTTTCTTTTATAGGTTACCTGATGCTTTTGTCTCACAGCTCTTTTTTTTTTGAGACAGAGTCTTGCTCTGTCACCCAGGCTGGAGGGCAGCGGTGCAATCTTGGCTCACTGCAACCTCCACCCCTCAGGTTCAAGGAATTCTTCTGCCTTAGCCTCCCAAGTAGCTGGGACTACAGGCGTATGCCACCATGCCCGGCTAATTTTTGTATTTTTAGTAAAGACAGAGTTTCACCATATTGGCCAGGCTGATCTTGAACTCCTGACCTCATGATTTGCCTGCCTTAGCCTCCCAAAGTGCTGAGATTACAAGCATGAACCACTGTACCTGGCCTCAGAGTGCTTAAGATTTTTCTTTATTTTTACTTTAGATAACCTGATGACTATGTACCTTGGTGATAATCTTTTTGTGATAAATTTCCCAGGAGTTCTTTGAGCTTCTTGTATTTGGATGCATATAACTCCAGCAAGGCCAGGGACGTTTTCCTTGATTATTCCCTCAAATAAGTTTTCCAAACTTTTAGACTTCTCTTCTCCCTCAAGAACACCAATTATTCATAGATTTGGCCGTTTTACATAATACCATATTTCTTGGAGACTTTGTTCATTCTTTTTAAGTTCTTCTTTCTTTGTCTGATCAGGTTAATTCAAAAGCCTTGTCTCTGAGCTCTGAAATTCTTTCTTCTACTTGCTCTAGTTTATTGTTGAAACTTCTCACTGCATTTTGTATTTCCCTAAGTGTGTCTTTCATTTCCAGAATTTTTCTCTTTATGATATCTATGTCTCTGGAAAATTATTTATTCATATGCTGAATTGTTTTTCAAATTACTTTGAGTTGTTTTTCACTTTTCTCTGGTATCTCCGTGAGTAGCTTAATGATCAATCTTCTGAATTCTTTCTTCTTTTTGAGATAGAGTTTCACTCTTATTGCCCAGGCTAGAGTACAATGGTGTGATCTCGGCTTACCACAATCCTCCTGCCCCAGGCTCCCGAGTAGCTGGGATTACAGGCATGTGCCACCATGCCCAGCCAATTTTGTATTTTTAGTAGAGATGGAGTTTCTCCATGTTGGTCAGGCTGGTCTCGAACTACTGACCTCAGGTGATCTGCCCACCTTGACCTCCCAAAGTGCTGGGATTACAGGCATGAGCCACAGTGCCCAGCCTCTTCTGAGTTCTTTCTCTAGCATTTCAGAGATTTCTTCTTGTTTTGGATCCATTGCTGGGCAGCTAGTAGTCTTTTGGGGGTGTTATAGAACCTTGTTTTGTCATATAACCAGAATTGCTTTTCTGGTCCTTTCTCATTTGGATAGACTATTTCTTAAAATTGTTCTTAAAGTTATGTTTGATTGGACCATTTTTTAAAATTTCTTTTTTCTTTTAAGAATCAGATCTTAATGTTTATAATTTATTTTAGCCTAATTTGATTCTTGCTGTTTGTAGGGGTGAAGACTCTGAATGAGTTCTTTAGTTATAGAGAATCTTTGTGTGCTGGCTTTCCCAGATGCTGGTTGTAGTAGTTATGTAGTTGGTGTGTGGACAAGTTTACTATCTTCTACAGGGTTGGAATGTCAGGGATCTCTTGAAGCTTATCTTGTTCTCTTGTGGTATACACTTTATTTATTTATTTATTTAATTTTTACCCAGTATTTTATTTACTAAGTTGATAATTCAGGCTTCATGCCAATAGGGGAAGTATCCCTGGGTAGGCATCAGTTGTAGCTAAGACAGGTGTGTAGGTGTAATACCCAATGATGGGCAGAGGTCCCAGCCTTGATGAAGGTGGTTGGGGGATCTCTCAATTAAATATTTTAATTGAGGGGTTTTATCAGGGTGAAGAGTGGGAACTACCCCAGGTCCCCTGCCAGGCCAGCAGGAAATTTAACCAACTCACAGCCTTACTCTGTCCCAGTGTTCTGGCTCTTCAGATCAGACAGGCACCTCTTCGCATGTGTAGGATTGTTGATGTTCCACGTAGGGAGGAATTGTGACTTGCAGACTAATTTTAAACAACTTTCTTTGCTCATCCATAAGAAGCAACTCCTCATTCATTCAAGTTTTATCATGAGATTGTAGCAATTCAGTCACATTTTTAGGTTCGATTTCTAATTCTAGTTCTCTACTATTTCCACTACATCTGCAGTTACTTTCTCCACTGAAGTCTTGAACCCTCAAACTCGTCCATGAGAATTGGAATCAACTTCTTTCAAACTCTTGTTTTTTTTTTTTTTTTTTAAACTTTTAAGTTCAAGGGTACATGTGCATGATTTGCTTTTTTGTTATATAGGTAAAAGTGTGTCATGGGTGTTTCTTGTACAGATTATTTCATCACCCAGGTATTAAGCCTAATATCCATTAGTTATTTTTCCTGATCCTCTCCATTCTCCTATCCTATGCCCTCCAGTAGTCCTCAGTGTGCATTGTTCCCCTCCATGTGTTCATGCGTTCTCATCATTTGGCTCCAGCTTATAAGTGAGAACATGCAGTATTTATTTATTTATTTATTTTGTTCTTGTGTTAGTTTGTTAAGGATAATGGACTCCAGCTCCATCTACGTCTCTGTAAAGGACATGATCTCATTCTTTTTTATGGCTGCATAGTATTCCACAGTGTATATGTACCATATTTTCTTTATTCAGTTTATCACTGATGGACGTTTAGATTGATTCCATGTCTTTGCTATTCTGAATAGTGCTGCAACGAACATGTGCATGTGTGTGTCTTTATAGCAGAATGATTTACATTCCTTTGGGCATAAACCCAGTAATGGAACTGCTGGGTCAAATGGCATTTCTGTCTTTAGGTCCTTGAGAGGAATTGTCATCGTATCTTCCACAATGGTTGAACTAATTTACACTCCCATCAGCAGTGTAAGAGTGTTCCTTTTTCTCCACAACCTTAATAGCATCTTCTTTTTTTTTTCATTTTAATCATAGCCATTCTGACTTGTGTGAGATGGTATCTCATTGTGGTTTTTATTTGCATTTCTCTAATGGTCAGTGATGTTGAGCTTTTTTTCATATGATTGTTGGACACATGTATGTCTTCTTCTGAGAAGTGCCTGTTTTCCTTTACCAACTTTTTAATGGAGTTGTTTGCTTTTTTCTTGTAAATTTGTTTAAGTTCTTTATAGATACTGGATATTAGACCTCTGTCGGATGCATAGTTTTCAAAATATTCTCCCATTCTGTAAGTTGCCTGTTCACTCTGATAATAGTTTCTTTTGGTGTGCAGAAGTTCTTTAGCTTCATTAGACCCCATTTGTTACTTTTTGCCTTGGTTGCAGTTGCTTTAGGTGTCTTCATTATGAAATCTTTGCCCGTGCCTATGTGCTGAATGGTATTGCCTAGGTTTTTTTCTACGGTTTTTATCGTCAAACTCCTGTTAATGTTAATATTTTTTCCTCCTCCCATAATCATTAATATTATTAATGGTATCTAGCACAGTGAAATTTTTCCAGAGGTTTTTATTTTGCCGAGATCCATCAGAGGAATCACTTTCGATGGCAGCTAGAGCCTAACTAAATGTGTTCCTTAAATAGTAAGACTTGAAAGTTGAAATTACTCCTTGATACATGTATGTTGTGTTAGCAGGTATGAAAACAATACTAATTTTTTTTGTACATCTTCATCAGAGCTCTTGGGTGAACAGGTGCCTTGTCAATTAGCAGTAATATTTTAACAAACATTTTTTTCTGAGAAGTAGTTTCCTCCAATAGTGGGCTTAAAATATTCAGTATACCATGCTGTAAACAGAGGCACTGTAATCCAGGCTTTGTTGTTCCATTTATAGAACACAGGCAGAGTAGATTTAGCATAATTTTGAAGGGCCCTAAGATTTTCGAAGTGGCCAATGAGCACTGGCTTCAACTTGAAATCACCAGCTGCATTAGCTCCTAACAAGAGAGTCAGCCTGTTGTTGGAAGCATTGCAGCCAAGCATTGACTTCTCTTTAGCTATGAAAGTCTTAGATGGTACTTCCTTCAATATAAGGCTGCTTTGGCTGCAATGAAAATCTGCTGTTAGTTTAGACACCTTCATCAGTGATCTCAGCTACATCCTCTGGATAACTTGCTGCAGCTTCTCCATCAGCACTTGCTACTTCACCTTGCATGTTTATGTTATGGAGGTGGCTGCTTTCCTTAAACCTCATGAATCAACCTCTGCTAGCTTCCAACCTTTCTTCTGCAGCTTCCTTACCTCTCTCAGCTTTCAATGAATTGAAGAGAATTGGGGTCTTGCTGTGGATTAGACTTTGGCTTACAAGAATGTTGTGGCTGGTTTGATCTTCTATTCAGCCCATTAAAACTTTCTCCATATCAGCAAGAAGGCTGTTTCACTTTCTTATTATTTGTGTGTTTACTAGAGTATCACTTTTAATTTCCTTCGAGGTTTTCACAAACTTGATAGCTGTTTGGTGCAAGAGGCCTAACTTTTGGCTTATCTTGGCTTTCAACATGCCTTCCTCACTAAGCTTAATCATTTCTAGCTTTTGATTTAAAGTGAGAGACTTGTGATTCTTCCTTTCACTTGAACATTTAGATGCCATTGTAGGGTTATTAACTGGCCTAATTTGAATGTTGTTGTGTCTCACGAAAAGGGGGGGTCTGAGGAGAGAGAGAAAGAAGGAGGAATGACTGCTTTGTACAGTCAGAATACATATACAGCACCTATCAATTAAGTTCATCATTTATATGGGTGTGATTGGTAGTGCCCCCAAACAATTACAACAGCAACATCGAAGGCCATAATCGCAGATTACTGTGACAGATGTAATGGTAATGAAAAAGTCAAACATACTGTAGAAATCACCAAAAGGTGACACAGAGACACAAAGCAAGCACATGCTGTTGAAAAAATGGCACTGATAGACTTGCTTGATGCAGTTCCCACAGATTTTCAATTGGTTGAAAAATGCCGTATCTGTGAAGCACGATAAGCAAAGTGCAATAAAGTGAGGCGTGCTTGTATATTTGAGGGGCGTGGGGGATTCCTGGTGCTTTTCTAATTATATAATATAAGAAGATAATAAAGAGCTGTTTGAGGAGTGAAAATTGGAAGTATACTCAGTCATATTTTTTTCCCAGGAAAAATACATTCAAGCTTGTATATATCCTAATAGAATTGATAAGCAAAATACACTTTTTGCATGTGAAAACGACCAAAGAGAACTTTGTTTGCTAAGTTTTTCACATGTCATTGGAAGGAGACTTAAGTGTTTAGGAAATTTGACAATGGTGGTGCTTTCAGGGGCGATGTCTTAGTAAATTGGAGGATTGGGGGACGATCATCTAGGAAGTGCATAGGCGGACTTCGAATCGCTGTGAATTTGCTGAAGCAACACCAATGGATTAATTGAAGAATTTTCACGACCATGTCTGAAGCAGGAATCATATATCAATCTCATATTTAAAGAATGGACTGCTCTTCTATTTTACAAAATGATTTTCCATTTTGGGGTTGAAGTGTATATTGGTAAAAGCAAAATTTAGAGCTCCCTGAACTGCTAGAAAATGACCGGAGTTTCATAAAACTCATAAACGGCTTGGGATTGCTGCCGCACCTCCAGGAGGAGGAGAACACGTATTGATTGGCTCTCTTTCAGGCAGCTGCTGTAAATTTGAAATAAGCCAGCTCCTAACAGGGTTATTGATGCTGTGATTGTTTTTCTTTCCCCCCCCATTTTAGATGGTGCTTTCGGTTATAAAGAAAATGAGACAAGAGAGAGACAGAAAAAGGGAAATGGCAGTAGAAAATGCCCACCACATTTAAGATACACAGATCAGCACAGTGTGGTGGAGGAAGCACAGACCTGGGCAACAGGCAGGCTGGGGTTCAAATCTTCCTCTGTCCCAGCTTACCTGTGTAGCTACCTATCATTACTCCTGTGCTTCCTCAGCAAAGCGAAGGGACCAGACACCTCTGTCCAGACTTGGCCTCCCTGGATCCCAGCCCGACAGAGGGGCCTTTCTGCTACACCACAAATGACAGGAAACAGGGGATTCTTCTTGTGGACTTGGTAAGACTCAATGTAGTCACTTGGGAGACCAGAAGAGAGTGAATCATTGAATTACACACTGAGAAAACCTCTTCCTTCAAAAACCCAGTCAGCATCCACTCTGGCTGAATAAAGCCATTAGATGGGTCAGTTCATTGTTTTAGCCAAGTGGATAATTCTCTCATCTTGAAAGAACGATCACTTTGGGTTTATGTTCTAACTCCCAAAACATGCAGGGTTTATAAGTTAGAGCATTAATTAAAATTTTATTACTTGATATACATCAATGTTTCTAAGTGCCTTCTATAAATGTAAGGCAATCTTAAAAAAAAAGTCTCCATATCAGCCTAGAAGCTGCCCTAATGTGGCTTTCAGAGGCATTTTGACCACCAATAGGTTGAAATTGCCTTTTGAGGGAATTGGATGAGTCACATCCTGATATTTGACTGACAGGTTTCCTCCTGAGGAAAAGCTGCAGCAGTGAGAGTAAGGATGGATTAGTTGGGCTGAGTTTGTGAGTGCGCCTTTTCTTAGCTGAAATAGCTACATATTTCCAAGGGAATTAGCAATAAGAATGGTGCAGTGGCCTGACCAGCTCCAGTCTGGAGGCATACCTCTCAGGGGCTGTGCAGCTGTCTCTGCTCTCCCTTCAAGGGCAAGACTGCTGTCTCCATCCTCTGTGTTTCCTGGACTAGTTCCTACATTTGATGCATGTGGTTTCCTGAGTTGGGAATAGCCTGCAGGGTTTTCTTGATTGAAGTTTCCATATTCAGCTTCACTCGAGGCAGCTCGGAAGTAAAGGCTATGCTTATGTCAGCAAGGAGTATACTTTAACGTCTAGAATTAAGAAATAGGCACCGGAAGCCTCTATATTTATAAAAGTAAATGCTTCTGAGGCAGGGAAAGAATTGCAACGACATCATAAGAAACCAAATCTGTGATTCAGCAGCTCCATTCAGTTTCTCAGTATTTGTTGTAAGACCTATGATATTGATCGCCTCAGCAATCAATCTGTGTTGGTTCTTAATGTGTAGCCATCGTACTTTTTCCTAATGCCAAGACCTCATTGTCAGTCTCCCTTTGGAATCTTACAATAACTTAAAAAAAGACCAAGTCCCACTTGGCTCACAGGTCTTCAGGGATGTCACTGATCCTTGTCCAGCTCCCAGGTGGAATCCAGGATAGCTCCTGAGCCCAGTTTTCTCTCAATTTCAGGCCCTTTCTATCATCATCACAAATAGGGCATCTGCCAGTTGGAGTCAGCCTGTCTGTGACTGTCACTTGTCACATATATTTCCCTTTCCTATTATCTCCTAGTGAGCTCATGGCATCTTGGCACATTCACCCTGACTTCTTGGCATTGGAGCGTATCCATGCTATATCAGACAAGTAAATTGCATGATACAGATTACACATCAGTTAAGTGAAAATTCAAATATTCTAAGGCAGAAGGACTTGGCATCATATGTGACTCCACTGAATGCTAAGAATTTGTAGAGCAAATGTGCGTAAACTTGCTTAGTACTGGAGCAAACCTGACTCCACATTCTTGGTTCTGGTCTAGGTCTCCCAGGTCTGATGGAGGCCTGCTCAGCATTATTGTCATTCTGTGGTTCTGTTGTTGTTGGTTCTCACAAGACCACCTCCCTGGAGTGACTGTTTCACATCACTGCTGGACATCAGCGTCTGCTCTTCCTTCCTTTGTGGGCACGTGGACATCACACTGCCCCACCCTCTGCAGTTAAATTGTGCCTATGACATGAGGCTGGATGCGATGTGTGCTGATCTAGTCTGAGGCACTGACAAGCCTACATGTGATTCTCTTAGTTTCTCTCTTTCCTGCTGCAGTGAGCTTGGAAGACGCCTGAAGATGTGCAGCTCCATAAGACCAAAGCACCCTGGATCACCAAAGTCCCGAGAGCCATGCAGCTCCACACAGGAGCGAGCAAGAAATAGACTTGTGTTGTGTTAAACTATTGAGATTTGGGGGTTATTTGTTACTATAGTGTGTGCTTGTCCTATCCTGACAACTGTGATAAAAAGTGCGTTGGTATGATGTGATGCGTGTGTGTGGGTGTGTGCATGTAGCTGTGAGTGAGTCCTCAAAGGGACATGCAAGAATGAGTCCTCAAAGAACACTCCACGGTTAGATGAAGATGGTGACCTACAAGAGGAAGGGCTTGGTTTTCCATCAGGACTCGAGGAAACCCATGACTGAGAAGTGGATGCTGTAGGGTAGAAATCCCAAGGAGTAGGAGGGCTATAGAGGAACATTCAAAGCAGAAAAATGTATAACGTATATCGATTTATAGATTGGTCTATGATATTTGGCCTGCAATAAATGGAACAATTCATCATGTTTCAAAAGCACATCAAACCCAATTTAAGCAACCACTTGGCAAGGATGATTCTAAAGGTAGATGCTCACTCCCCCTTGGGCCTTATTATTTATTTTAGCACATGATTTTCAAATGCCAGGGCCATTGCCTGAGAGTTATCTTGGGTGACCAGAGCCAGCTCCACCCATTGGAAATGTCAGAACTAACACACCTTCCCAGGTTTTGGTGTCTCTCAGCCAGTGAGTGAAGGGAGGGAGTGAATGGACAGGCTTGGCTTCCTGTGCCACGTGCTGCGGGCTTACTTCGTCCCAGAGCTCCTCTGCAGGGCTAAGCTCCGGTCACCGCACTGGCTCCCCGTTTGATAACATACCCTTTATAGGGCTTCTTTTATGACTTTTCTGCTTCTCCACTCCCCTGCTGAGGTATCTTGGGGTCACTTTACAAAAAACTCTGCATGCTTAAATGCTTATCTCAGGCTTTGCTTCTTGGGAAACGCAAACTATGACATATGACAATTTTTTTTTTGAGAACGACCGTCCACATCAGCTGATCTAAAAGGAAACGAGGAAGAGAGATTTTGCACTCTTGCACTGAAAACGAGTGATGATCACGCACATATTGGCTCATATTGGCATCGTGCTCCGTAATTTGTAAAAGCCTTTCAAATGGAATCAAAATAACCATGTTGTGAGGCAGATTTTATCTCAGTTTTACAGAAGAACTATTGGAATTTCAGAGAAGTTTTGTGACTTTGCTAAAAGGTAGAGAGAGTTTGCAGCCCGTGGAGTTCTGGGTCTGGGTGAAATGGAGATCAGGAGGCATGGGAAACAAGAGGAATCCATTGGAAGCTGTGCTGCAGGCTGTGCCTCTGCCTGTGTCTTCCCATTCGTGGGCGTTCAGCTGGTCTTCTCCATTCAGCACCAGGGGCTGTGCTGCGGCGAGCATTGGTTTGGCATAAAAACGGCACACTTTGTGTCCTGTTCTATGCAACTCACGAAGTTCTAAGCGTCCTTCCCGTAAATGACCACTTCAAGCCTACCCAGTAGTTTTGTCCTGAATTTTACACAGATCTTATTACACTTGGGTCTTGGATTTTAATTTGAAATATATGGTTTCCATATTAGTTTGCTAGGGCTGCCGTAACCCAGGCCCGTCGATTGGGTGGTTTAAACAGCAGACATTTATTTTCTCACAATTCTGGATGCTAGAAGTCCAAGGTCAAGGTGTTGGCAGGGTTGGTTTCTTCTGAGGTCTCTTTCCTTGGCTTGTAGATGGCCATCTTTTCCCTGTGTCTTCACATGGTCTTCCGCACTTGTCTGTGTCCTAGTCTCTTCTCCTTAGAGAGAAACCAGTTTTATTGGATTAAAGCCCACACATTTTATCTTGATAATCTCTATAAAGGCTCTAGCTCCAAATATAGTCACATTCTGATGTTCTACAGGTTTACATTCCAAAAAACGAATTACAAAGGGATACATTTCAGGCCATAACAGTCTTTATAAATCAGGGTCCTGGAAATTTCATTACAAAAGGAAGTCTGACCTCACCTTTTCTACTAATACCGTTGGGTTGGAGGCTCTTTTTTTTTTTTTTTGAGACGGAATTTTGCTTTTGTTGCCCAGGCTGGAGTGCAGTGGCGCGATCTCGGCTCACTGCAACCTCTCCCTCCCAGGTTCAAGTGATTCTCCCAGCCTCTAGAGTAGCTGGGATTACAGGCATGCACCACTGTGCTTGGCTAATTTTTGTATTTTTAGTAGAGACGGGTCTTCTCCATGTTGATGAGGCTGGTTTCGAACTTCCAACCTCAGGTGATCTACCTGCCTTGGCCTCCCAAAGTGCTGGGATTACAGGTGTGAATCACTGCACCTGGCTGAGGCTCTTTCACAGTATATCTTCAGTAACTCTTTAATTTTCTTTTCATAGGCAATAGTGTTAATTATGCTCCTACTATGGGTTAGGCACTATGACTGGAAGATGAAACAGGCTTGAATAAGGGACCGGAGAGGGTGAGGCTCTATGTCCTGTGCTAAGAGGTATGCTAGAGCTTAAGCAAGCACAAAGGCATCCCTTTTCCCCTCCCTCCACCAGGTCTGTCTGATGTCCTACTCACGGCGTTCCTCTAGGTGTTTCTGGGTGCTAAACTGCCCATATCCCTGCCTGCCAAACGGGACGTCTCAGCCCCTCTCCACCAGTGAGCTGAGGTCAGCAGAACTGAGGATGCTGAGCTGACAAGAGAAGAAGTTAAAGTTGGAGAAACTGCTCCCAGGGAGCTCTAGGCAAGGCCTGAGGCTGGCAGCTTAATGGGGCTGAAATAAGGATTGGGTAGCAGGGCTGGCCGGCCTTAGTTTCCAGGGCCTCTGAAAGGTTCACTGATGGATAGAAAGAGAGCTACACTTTTGCTCTGAAATGGCACCTTGGGCATAAGCCCACATAGCAGAATTTCCTCCCAGGAGTCTGCAGCTTTGAATTCACTTTTGGGGTCAGCTTTGTTTCGATGATTACAGGAGTTGAGTCCTTTCTGAGTCAGGATCTGGTCAGGAACATGGGAACAATGCTATGTATTTCATAAAGGGAGTTAATATGGGAAGTTGGACGCACAGGTCTTTGGAGGCTGAATAAGAGCAAAAAGGAAACACTAGGTAAGAACGAAGATGTGTATGAAGAAATACTGCCCACCCCTAAGGCTGTGGGAACAAAGGGAGAGGTTAGGATTGACATAAACTAGTAGCTCCGAGAAGGGCCTCTGCAGAGGCTAGTGCTCCCCAGCTGGAGCTGCTGTCCCAGGTGCATGGACGGCCCTACAGAGCTGGGGCTGATGCCTTGGCACCTTAGAAGGTCACAGGAGAGTGTCAGGGAAGCTCAGACCTCTGACAAGAGAGCACTGCCTGACTGCTACTGGTACTTTGAGAGGCTCAAAATAAAGTTGGTTTGTAAGTGCGAAAGTGCGCTGAAGACTGGAATCAACCATTGTTGCTTGAAATAAGGCCATTCCTGGGGTCGAGGAAAGGGGATAGAGCGCTTCTCTGCTCCCCAATTTCTGTCTGCCAGTCTCCCCCTAGTGGCCGCTTCAGGAAGAGTCCAGCTGACAAAGGAGAAATTCCAAATAGCCTCTGCTTTGTGGCCCTCTAGGAAGTAAGAGACTATCTTAGTCAATTTGGGCTGCTATAATGAGATAACAAGACTCTGGGTCGCTTATAAACAACAGAAATGTATTTCTCACAGTTCTAGAGCGGGGATGTTCAAGGTCAAGGTACTGGCTGATTTGGCACCTGGTGAAGGCCCACTTCCTGGTTCACAGATGGCGCTATCTTGCCGCATCTTCACATGGTGGAAGGGGTGAAGCGGCTCTCTGGGCTCTTTTGTATAAGGGCACTAGTCCTATTCATAAGGGATGTACTTTTATGGCCTAACTAACTTCCAAAATCTCATCTCCTAACGCCATTGCCCTGGTGCTGCTATTCTCAGGTCTGGAGGGTGGTGGCCCCATTCCCATAGTTCCAGTGGGCAGTGCCCTTGTGGAGGACTCTGTGTGGGGCCTCTAACTCTATATTTCCCCTCAACATTGGCCTAGTAGAGGCTGTCTTCAGGGGCTCTTCTCCTGTGGCAGGCTTCTGCCTGGGCACCCAGGCTTTCCCATACATCCTCTGAAATCTATGTGGAACTGCCAAGCCTCCTTCACTCTTGAATTCCGTGTGCCTGCAAACTTAACACCATGTGGAAGCTGCCAAGGCTTACGACTTATGTTCTCTGAAGTGGTGGCCCAAGCTGTATCTGTGGCCTGTTGAGCCAAGGCTAGAGCCAGAGCCGCTCTGGGAGCAATGCCCCAAGGCTGAGCAGGGCAATGAGGCTTTGGGCCTGGCCCCTGACATTGTTCTTTCCTCCTAGGCCTTTGGGCCTGTGATGGGTGGAGCTGCCTTGAAGATCCTTGAAATATCTTCAAGACCTTTTCCCCATTGTTTTGGCCATTAGCACATGACTCCTTTTTAATCATGCTCATCTCTCTAGCAGGTTGTTGTTCAGCAGCCTGCTTATATTCTTTTTCTGAAAATGCTCTTTCTTTCTCTACCACATGGCTAGGATGCACATTTTCCAAACTTTTAAGCTCTACCTCCCTTTTAAATATAAGTTCCTTTGCTCCCATATCTGATCATAGGTTATTAAAAGTAGCCAGGCCAGGTTCTGAACATTTTGCTGCTTAGAGATTTCATCCACTAGATACCTTAAGTCATCACTCTTAAGTCCAAACTTCCGCAGATCCCTAGAGATGTGGACACAATGCAGCCAAGTTCTTTGCTACGGTGAAACACAGGTGACATTTACTTCAGTTCCCAATAACTTCCTTATTTTCATCTGTGATCTCAGCAACCTGGACTTCACTGTCCATATCTCTATCAGCACTTTGGTTACAGTCATTTGACCAGTCTCTAAGAAGTTCCAAACTTTCCTTCATCTTCCTGTCTTCTTTCTTGCCCTCCAAATTCTTTCGACCTCTGCCCATTGCCTAGTCCTAAAACCACCTTCTCATTTCCAGGTATCATTATAGCAACATCTTACTCCTTAGAACCAATTTTTTGTATTAGTCCAGTCTTGCATTGCTATGAAGAAATACCTGAGGCTGGGTCATTTATAAAGCAAAAAGGTTTATTTTGGCTCACAGTTTTGCAGGAGATACAGGAAGAATGGTGCTGGCTTCTGCTTGGCTTCTGGTGAGGCCTCAGGGAGCTTACAATCATGGTGGAAGGCAAAAGGGAGCTGGCATATCACACAGTGAGCAAGAGACAGGGGAGGAGAGACCACACACTTTAAACAACTAAATCTTGTGTGAACTAACTGAGAAAGAACTCACTTATCACCAAAGAGATGGTGCTAAACCATTAATGAAGGGATCCACCTTCCGTGCTACCACCATGATCTAATCACCTCCCACCAGGCTCCACCTCCAACACTGGGGATTACATTTCAACGTGAGATTTGGAGGGGACACACAGCCAAACCATATCACCTCTAGGCTTGCCTTCCTTTTCTTGTTCTCTTGTTTTCACCATCCTCTGTTGTTCCTTTTCTGTTCACTTGTTTTCACCCTTTCAATGCTTTACAATTCATAACATTTCCCATCTGAGGTCAGGATGGAGTTAGAAGCACAATCATGTCTTCTTGGTCTTGCTGACCAAAGCAGACTTGTGATGCTGCCTTCCTGGCCATCTTTGTCAGGCACATGCGTTTCTCTCAGGAGTGACATGGGAGGGACAGAGTGACCTGGGGCAGGGCTATTCACTTGGGTGGCACCAAATCCTCTCATCATGGTCATGTGGTGTGAACTCTCAAACAGAATAAGGCTAGCCTTGGAATCTCTGTGGAGTGAAAAGCATGATCCCTCTTCCTGAGTAATTTGGCATTTATTTGCTCCTAAGCTAATTCAGTGTAAGAGGGGAAAATACCCCTAAGGTATTGCATTTCAATTCTGATTTTTAATGCATGGATGAAAGCCCAGTTGGCCTGTTTTCAGTCCTGGTGTTGTGCTGGAGTAGCTGTGGAATCTTTGTGAGGGGATTTAGATGCAGTCTTGTTTTCCTTCATTGAGGAGAACCTTTGTTCCTGGGAATGCCCTCACACACACCAGTACACACATGCACCCTCTACACAGATGTTAGCACACACAAAATTAGCACAAAACCTTGCAGAAAATTTAAAAAGAGACCCACGAAGAGAAATGAGATTTGCTAGACGGGGCTGTGGTGAGGATCTAAACCGCCTGGGCTGCATTCTCTCTCTGTCTCTGTCTCTCTCTCTCTCTCTTTCTTTTCATTTTCTTTAAATGTTTCCTTTGTGAGAGATAATTCCTTGACAGGAACAGCCTTCATTTCCTTTTAACTTAGAATAGCATTTCCCCCAAACTGCTCAGGGGAACGTTAGTTCCACAGGAGTCTAAGTGAAGTAATGCAGAAAAGACCATTGTGCAGCCAAATAAATTTGAGTTGAATCCATTTAAACAGGTTTGTTTATCACAGGATTCCTCAGAGCCTCTGTAGGAGTAATGTACTCTGTGAACCACAGAGCGGACTCCCATCCCAGGATTCCTCTCCAGGTTTATTGGCCGCCTAACCTCGCCTTCCTTTCTTTTCTCTCGTGGCATCTTTCACTCTCGGTGTCCCAGGGCTGCCGCGTTGAGACCCATGTCTCTGAGTCCTGTTCCTCTCATTTGTGATGAGGTATGGTTGGCGAGAGTGGCACTGTTCAGGGTTGGGAAACTTGCTCTTTGTCTGGGGTAGGAATTTTGACTCTGATCATAAAAAAGTAGGAGAGGATGGGTCCTAATTCCAAGCACTGGTTTGCTAGTGTGTGTGGATGTCCCCAAGAAAAGATACTTCCCAACTAGGAGCGCATCTCATGTTTTAAGCTCTGGTAATGGGCCCTATTTATTATGGAGTGTAGGTAGCTCTGAGTGTAGACGTGGGGGTGGGTTTAGGAAGATAAAGTGGTGCGGAGAGAAGCTCAATGTCCAGATATTTTGTAAAAACTCACGTCGTTGAGTTGGGTTGAGCCAGTAATACCTCACTTTTCATTTGGCTGGGAGACTTGGGGTCGGCAGACATTTAATTTGTAGATTAAATGTCTTTGGTTCTCCACATTTTTGGAGACCTCAGGAGGCCAGGTCTACTGGGAGCAGGTGTAGAATAACCATAGGTTCTCAGGCACCTGTTCACACGTGTCCACAGAACACATCTCAACACGCACACACGTCAGCATGTGCACAGATGTGTTCAAACCTAAGCCCGTGTCAGGGCAATCATCTGAATTAGAAAATTGCAACATTTGCGCATTTGCTGTTTTATTTTAGCCTGTTAAGACTCAGGAAAATGAGTTGTGGCAGAAACT
This sequence comes from Aotus nancymaae, assembly GCF_030222135.1. NCBI lineage: Eukaryota > Metazoa > Chordata > Mammalia > Primates > Aotidae > Aotus > Aotus nancymaae. The sequence goes on from NW_026988442.1 coordinate 87,503,307, forward strand.
TTTGAAATGCTAATTTTGGGGATAATGAAGCATTTGGTTGATCAATCAGAACTATCCCCCTGCTATATTAAATTGGATATTTTCAAGTTCCATGCTTTTTTTTTTCATGAGCCCAGGGAAAGTTCATTACTCCAAGGACAATGACAGAGAATGCGCAGAGTGGGCAAGAGGGAGATTTACCTAATTTGTTTTTAAACGAGTGTTTGGAATTGCAAGCACCAAGGACAGGCTGGAGGTAATTAGCAAGGCACTGAAGGAATCATGTCTGAGAAAGAAAAAGAATGCAGTGGTATCACTTACGGTTTATGGAGGAAATTGTCAGCAGCAAGCCAAGGTGTAGTAAGCGTGATTTCTATGTGGTTATCAGAAAGTCCAGTGAGTCTGCTTCTTAACCAAGGAACCATCAAACCAGGCTTATGCACCACTCTCAGGAGAGCTGTGCCTGGTATAGCAGTGAACAAGGTTTGAGATGCATGAGGAGACTGCCGCTGATTAGAGCAAAAAAGATGGTCAAAAGGCAACACGGAAGCTGGGTTAACAAAGGTTTTGGAAAAGTCTGTTACATCCTGGGTTCAAATCATGGCTGAGTCACTTACCAGCTGGATAAAGCACATTATGTTTTTGAGCCTAGGTTTCTTCATCTACAAAATAGGAACAACGATACTTCCTTAGTGGAGCTGTTTTTGAAGCTTAGAAATAACATGTGTATAGTGCATGTCTCAGTGCTCAGCACATGGATGATTAAAAAATAGAAAGGGTTGTGAAGATGATGGCGCTGTGTCTGTAACTGTATTGCTTCTCAGCTGGGGATGAATGGTGCCCACTGTGAGTTGGAAGAGATGACTTCAGAAGGGAATTCATTTCTTTCTGGGGAGAAGGGAGAGTGAGATGAGGTCACATACATTTCCTGTGGAATAGCTTTATGTGAGAGACTATGACACAAAATCTTTCTTTTCATTGCAGAATATAAATACGCTTGCTGAAGGATAGAAAGTAGGTGGATGAAATCAAATAGCTTAAAGGTAGCATAAAAGAGAAATAAAGTACAAAACCAGATTAAAAAAAGGACACCATTTTATATCCAGTAAATCCATGCAGCAACTGATTTACCATTTTCCTGATTGCCTTTCAGACTTTATTGGAGCCTGTAGTATCTGCGAACCAGATGACCAGCTTTAAGGTGGGGAGGAAGGGGACTGTCTCCCTCTTCTTGTCTTGCTGTGATATCCAGAAGCACAAGCCAAATGAGTGAATAGAATGGCTGGGCTATGGGAGCTGGCCCCATTTCCTGCACCTTCCCTCTTGCTCTGGGCTTGCTTTGGGGTGACTGCCTGCTGCATTTGCCTCACAGGTTGTTGCCAGTTTAGCAGTTTCTTTGCACAGAACTCTGCCTTTCTCCCTGCTTTATAATCTGTGGCCTGCTCTCTGATGTGACACTTGGAAAGGCTGTGGCTCCATGGGTGACTGCCTCAGCTGGGCTGACCGTCCCACTCCAGGGGCAGCCTTCGCGGAGCTGCCTTCCATCTCCGAGCTCTGGTCCTGGGAGGTGGCTTCTAAGAGCGTTCTGCACTCTGGGTAGATGAGGTCTCAGTAATAATGGGATTAAAGGGAGAGGAAGGAGGAGAAATGAGGCTTACGTCACTACTTTCAGGCTAATAATATATAAGGCTGTGGTTTATGTAATTATTTTAATAAAATAAAGACATCTTCTGAGTTGATAGTCTCAAACTGTGGACAAGTCTCAAACTGTCCCCAAGACCTTTCAAGGGGACCTTTGAGGTCAGAACTCTTTCCATAGTAACACTAAGGTAGTAGTTGCCCCTTCACCCTTATTCTCTCTTAAGTGTGCAGTAGATTTCTCAGCAGCTCCATGATAGGTGACGGCAGCAGTTTTGTGTGGCATGTACTTTTGTATTTCAAAAATTTCTCAGTTTGAATTTCTCATTTGACAAACATTGTCAGATAAAAGCCACATAAACAAAAGATCTTTCACGGTTTTCAATAAATTTGGGGTCCTGAGACCAAAGTGTTTGAGACTTGCGGTTCTAGATTATGGCTGTGTTTTCTGTTGAGGGGTGTGGTTGGGAGAGAAATTCACAGGTGTGGGGTTGTGAAGACGGCCTAGGCTTTGTCAGTACAAGGATGGATGCAGAAGAGACACTTGGCCGTTGCGTTAGTTACACATGTCCATTCTTTTGCTTGTTGCACAAGGCATTTGAGTGTATCGTTTTAAGCATACAGACTGGTGTCAGGCTGCCTGCATATGAGTCCTGGTTCAGCCACTTTGTAACTCTGTGACTTTGGGAAAGTTAATGGATCTCCTTATGCCTTGGTTTCCTCATTTGTGAATGAGGAGCAAAATCTTTTTCTCCTGGGATTATTGTGAAGCCTAAGCTGCTCTGCCAGTGCCTGCCTGTGCCGGTGATTCTCCATTTGCCCCTCTCCTTTCTTTCCCTAATACGTTCTCCACCTTTCTTTACTTTGCTCTGCATCCTGGGAAGGTGAAGGGAGGGCTACTCCCTATGGACTCCATCATTTAGACTTCTTTGCCTTCTGGCTTCCTGTTGAGTTTGACCAATGAGAGGCACTGGCAAGAGATGAGAGGTAGAAGGAGAGAGAGATGGGGATGTTTGTTCCTCTGCTTCCTTCCTGCTTTGGTGCCAGTTGTTGCACTGACTGGGTCCCTCCAGTCCCAGATGCAGCCACAGTTTCTATGGCTGGACCCTTTTCATGGTTCAGGGACTCATGAGGTCCTGGCTAGAGCCTCCTCCCTTTCCCTTCAGTCTAGGCATGTTGCCGGTCCTTGGGCTATGCTTCCTGTTTCCCTTGCTTCTGCACGCCTGCTTAAGTACACCTGTACATGGTCTTTTATCAAGCTCTTTGCAAGATTCCTGTGAACACACCTTGTTTCTGCTGCATCCTAGCTGATGCCCTGGCAAGCAGCACGTTCTCGGGAGGCGTTAGTGGCCACCATGGGTCTGACTCTGCCACGTGCTGCTGCAGGTGCTACCTGGTGGGCTGCTACCAAGGCTTCCAAAATGTTCCTCTCTGCTTGCCCCCAATGCTAGGCACAGACAGGGCAGTGGTTACTCTCAGGAAGCTTGTGCAAAGGAACCAGACATTTAGGAGCCAAAGAGTTTGGCAGAAACCTGAAGCCATAAATGCCAGGTGGCAGTATGATCAATGCTGAAATGCGTTCTCCTGGAGTTCAGAGGAGGAAGAACGGGCTCTTAAGAAAGGGGTCACTTTTCACCAGGGTGAGAAAAGCGGATCTGCAGCAAAGCTCAGCAGCAGAGTAAGCATCGCTCAGATGCATAGAGGCAGAAAGGGGACATGTGATTAACGTGACAGGAGCTTGTGGACAAGGTGGAGTGACTCGGCTGCAGTCTTGTCCCAGGGATGAATGAAGGCATTGAGCTTTCTTCCCCTTGGAGTCACTGAAGGTCTGTATGCAGTGGCTGGAGTGAAGATAGCAGTGGAGGAGACGTGCAGGTGGTCCACGTACAGCTGGAGGAGGACGAGACGCAGGCCAGTGGAGGTGATGTGACCATTCAAGGGAAGAACTGGGGGGTCCTGGACTGGGAAACGGCAGGAAAAGGAAAGGAGAGCTGGGTAGGAGAGGGATTCTAAGGCTGAGGGCTCCTCTCCAAGCTTGTCTAAGCCCACCTCCTCCCTTCCCAAGGGTGCCCATCTCCCCAGCCCATGACAGAGTCAGCAGATGCTTCTCCGGACCCTGGGGCACAGTCTGTTCTTTCTGTCACTGACTCCCTGAGTAACTGTGTGCTAGTTGCTTTTCCTCTCTGGGCATCAGTCCCTTCATCTGGAAGATAAAAGTATAACATACATGATCTGTAGAACCTCCTGGTTTGACATCTCGTGTGTCCATGCTGCAAATATCACATTGACACTCACCCCCTCTGATAGTACGTCATCTCCAGGGAGATTCTTCCTTCAAAAGAGAGGCTGATAACAGGAAGGACTAACATAATGCTTCTGCTATTTTTTAGGCACTGTGCTATGCAATGTTTATATCGTATTTAATTGTCCTAACACCCTTCTTTCATTTAGCATTGAATTTGGCAGAATTAATAGAAAACCTGGCTCAATAGAGTGAATTTTTCTCATAGAACAAGAAATGTGGAGGCAATTACTTGCTGGCCTTAATTCTATGGCTCAGATATGTCAGGACAGGCACAGTATGCTTGTCTTGGCCTTTTCCTCATGGCCACAGAAGGGCTGCTGCAGCTCCAGCCACCATCTTTGTAAAGGAAGGGCGTGGGGAAAGGGACACGTCAGATCTGTCCACTGGTCCTTTTTTTTTAATCAGTAAAGAAAGGCATTATTAGTTTCCTTCATTGACAGAAGAAAAGAATAAGGCCTAGAGAGGTTGAGCCACTTCTAAAGACCAAGAGTCAGCCTCACTCTGCCCCAGAATCTCAGCTCCCTTTCCTTTCCAGTGCTGGGTTAGCAAAACTGGCTTGCAGATGCCTTACCACACCAGGAGGCCTCTGCATCCTAGTGCAACCAAATTTCAAGTCAGGTTAGTGACTAGAGGGGAATCCTCACTGGGGGATGTCCTGTCTCATTCCCGGAAGTGTTCTGAAGCTGGGTTTGTGTGCTGGGACCAGATCTCCCTTTCTTGATGAGAATAAATGATACTAACAAACAGTATTCAGGAAAGGAGCACAGCGTTTAATTATGATGGAGAGATGGGCAACCTTCTTCCCCAGTAGTCCTGCCTAAGCCTACTTGGTGGATCCTGTTCCTCCCTGTTACCTGCTACATCCGACCTCTTTCCTCCCTCCAGAGTCTCCTGCATGGCTCCCTGATGCCCAGGAGGAAGATTCCTGTCCATGCTGAAGTGCACCACTTTCTGAGTCAGCTGTGACCTGCCCTTGACCATGTGTGAACATAATTTGTTTTGTTTTTTTCCTCTACTGGAAAATTACTAAAGAATTATTTTTTTTCAGGGACTTAATTTAAATGAAAGCAGAGACCTTGAAACAAACGGCCAATTATAATAAGTGTGGAGAATTGGAAAAATGAAGACCAAACTTCTGTGTTTCTTTCTTTTTTTTTTGTATTTCTATTTCTGTTGAGAAACCGCAGGAAGGCCAAGGCCAAGTTGAGGGGATGTTGGCCCAGGGAAGTAGCCTCATCCCTCCCCCTCCCAGTGGTTTTGTTCCAATAATGTTTGGTTTCAAATGGGGCTTGTGGGAAGACCATTGTACTCATAACGAGGCCACCTGGGATGGTTGTGTTGGTGTTAGTGGGACCAGGGGTGGGACCCTGGATGCATTTTCTTGGTCACTAGTGTTCCAGCAGATGGATAGAGGGGCTATTTCCTGAGTTTGAAATGAAATCTGAGCATGAAACTGCCTGGCTTCAGTATTTTCCGGCCTCTGCCCACCTTCGGAGCCTGGCTCTGCCTCCCTCCCTGACGCCAGCACTTGAGAGGAACACTGTGAACTCTTCGAGCACAACACACTGTTCCTCAGGGCCCTTTGCCCACGTTCTCCGTGCAGCACCTTTCTTAACTACACCTGGCTGGTACTCAGTCACCCGTCAGGACTTAGGAAGCCATGCCTGAGTTCTTAGAGCTAGCAAGGGCTTTTGGGCTCCTGTCAAGCCCCTGTGATGCATTCCTTCATAGTATTGAAATTAGCTCTTTGCTTTTCTTTCTTTTTATGGATTTGTGAGATCCATGAGAACAGGATCTGTGCCTCATTCATTTTGGAATCCCCAGCCCTAGCATAGTGCTTGGCCCAGAATGGCCCTCAGTAATGCAGCATGGAATGACCGTAAACAAACAGCAAGGGTATATAATTTGTTTTGGGTGGAAGAGCAGCCCAGGTCCCTTTCTGCACAATGGATCCCCTGTAAGCCAAGCTCTGCTGCTGCGGATCTCCAGCCTTCTGCATGATCCTCTCTTAAAATAAAAACGGTGCTTGAGCCAGTGCGGCAAGCACGCCCTTCTGCATTCCTCTCTTGAGATTATTCCCATTTAATATTTGTGCCTAGACGCACCCGTTCCTGCTGGAGGGTTTTAATAGCCCACTTGACATTTTCTATATTTTGGATGGTTGTTTCTATTAAATTGCTGTAATGAAACAAATGAACATTACTTGTTTTTTTCTTTCCTTCTTCTTCAAAATCTCTTTCTAAATGGACTGTATACCAAGCTTGCAACAGCAGTAGATTTTCCCTGAATGGCTGAGCCAATCAGTGCCTTGAAAGAAACAGCATTCAAAGTGGGCATTAGAACCAGGCCCCCGAGAAGATGGACTCCAGCTGTTTCATTTCGGAGGCGAGGTAATGAGACTAGAGGCAGAAGTAACTGCTCCTCACGGTGTTAGTGACAGAGTTGGCCTTATAACCTAGGAATGCTTATCATTTAAAAGTATTTATTTTTCAATTATCAACAACATTGTCTCGTACTAAAGGCTCTTCTAAATGGCTGAAGTCTAGGAATAAGAATAGAAAAATTAGCCCATATTTTCAGTACCTGAAATAATATTTTAGTATTTTTATTAGTCAATTTTTAATGTGTACATATTTTACGCTTAATAAACACCTATACCTAAAAAAATGTAATGTAAGAAGAAGAAAATGAATCACCCAAACTCAGGTCCCTGGAGTTAAGTGTTGCAAGCGATTGGATATGTGGTTTTGCACAGTGCTGTTTTCTTTCTCTAAATAAATAAAAGTGAGATCACACTATACGTCTTATTTGGTAACTTGTATTTTGTATCTTGCTAATGTATAAACCAACAAGTTTTAAACCAATAAGTACTCACAGCCTCATTTTTGATGACTGGATAGCAGCCTATTGTAAACATGTGCCACAATTTATTTATCAAAATTGGTATTATTAGACATGTAAGTTGTTCCCTGTTTTTTTTGCTATTATCCATAGTACTTTGATGAATATCTTTGACTATGGAAGAATACAGTTTTTCACTCACTTGTTATTTTGTTAGAGTAATTTGCATGAGGGTAGTAATTTATAGGTCAATGTGCTTGCACATGTCAGAGGTATTTGACGTGGATCTTCAAATCGCATTCCAGAAGCACAATGTGAGGTTATTTCTTACAGAAGCCTATGGGAAAGCTCATTTTCCACATTCTTGCCTTGCTGCATTCAAATGTACTTCTCATTTAATCAGTTTTGGTGAATTCGTGTCTTCGAAAAATCAACCATTTCACTGAAATTTTAAAATTTATCATACAGTTGTACATAGTTTTCTCTTATAATGAACAAACAACCATTTCATGCTTGTGGTTGTAAGCCCCTTCTCATTTTTAATATGTTGTTAAGAAGAGCAGAATGCTCTAGGCATATCTCAAAGTCTTTACTTTTCTCTTTCCCTTGCTATAAGCAAAAGTGGATTTTTTTCTTCAGTATTCACTGTGAGAACTTGGGAGAGCTCCTGGAGGTTAGGCTTACAAAAGTGTGGGGATCCCCGTAAGACTAGGTCCCCCTGAAGTTTCAACTCTCAAACTTTGTCCCCACAGAACCTCCAGCACTTTGTCAATTATAGTTCAGGTTTTTCTACCTTGGTACTGCTTCTGGTGGAGGTTTCTGCTCCCGTGAGCTGTGATTCCTTGTATCCACCTGGCGTCTCATCAATTCTGGGGGCAGCACTTTGCCGTGTCACCGGAGTTCTCTGATGGATCTAAGAAGAACTGCTGACTTTCAGTTTTTTCAACTGTTCCTTTGTCGTGAGGGTGGAAGTGACAATGTTAAAGCTCCTTACATGTGGGACTGGAAACAGGAAGACCTCTATTCTCAATGTTTTCTGTTGTTGTTTGTCTTTCTTTATTCCTGCCTCCATCCCTCCCCTCCCCCTTCCCTCCCCTTCCTTTCCCTCCCTTTCTTTTCTCTTCTCTTCCTTTCCCTCCCCTCCCCTCCCCTTCTCTCCCCTTCTTTCCCCTTCCTTCCCCTTCCTCCCCTTCCCTTTCCCTCCCCTCCCCCTTCCCTCCCCCTCCCTTTCTTTTCTCTTCTCTTCCCTCCCCTCCCCTCCCTTCCCCTCCTCTCCCCTCCCCTCCCCTTCCCCTTCCCTCCCCTCCCCTTCCTTCCCCTCCCTTTCCTTCCCCTTCCCTTCCCTTTCCCCTTCCCCTTTCCTTCCCTTCCTTTCTCATTCCCTTCCTCAATTAGTTTTGTAAGATGTTAATCTATATTATTGGTCTTTTCACAAATTCCTTTTATTAATTCTGCTCTTTAGGATTTGAAAAATTACTTCCAGCTTTTATATTCAATAATTCCTCCCTCTTTCTTTAGGTTATATTTTGCTGTTATTCTAGCTGTTCGAGTTAGACAGGTTATTTTTACTATTATCTCTTGCATTTACTTCCATTCCTTCGTTCTGTCCGTCTCGTTAGGGAAATGGATTATCTGTATGCCTAAGTCATAAGCTTCTTTTGGGTGAAGATCTTGTTTTCTTCAGATCATAGCACAGTACAGTGCTCGGCTCAAGGTGAATGACTCACAATGGCTGAATGCATAAATGAAGGAGTACATGCATGTTTGATTTAGGGTGTCTCTCCTCTTATCCCATATATTTTCCCTTTTTAAATTTATTTTTGCCATTTCTTCAACATTTTACATATTTTTGCATTTAAAAGTGTTGCTCTTTTTGGCCCAAATATACTATATATGCAATTTTATATCTCACTTTGTAAAATTTAATCTGATTATCATATTTCTAAATAAAGATTTTATAATTTTATTATGGATTCATTTCCATTCATGGAGTGTGTTATATTTTACTTAACTGTAACCTATTGATGTAAATTTGAGATAGTGCCAATTATTTTTGCTATTTAAAGAAATTATATGAATATTTTATAAAGTATTATGGAAACTTTCTTCATGATAAAATTACTGTAGTGACATTCATGGATCAAAGATCTGAATATTTAATTGTTACATTTTGACAATTGGCTTTTCAAAAAGGTGACACAAAATTTGGCATCTACCAGCAACATGTGAATGTTAATTGCTTCCCCACAGACTTGCTAATTTGGGGTGCTATCTAGCCCTGCCTTCCAACTCTGGCCCAGTACTCCTGACACCACACTGTAACATCCTCTGTCTCTCTTTAGATCTTTGAAACCTTTTTCCAATTTCTTGAATGGAAAGAAGGTGAGAGTGAGATAGATGAAGAATTAAGATGATACACTTGGCCGGGCATGGTGGCTCACGCCTGTAATCCCAGCACATTGGGAGGCCGAGGCGGGCGGATCACCTGAGATCAGGAGTTCGAGACCAACCTGGTCAACATGGTGAAACTCCATCTCTACTAAAAGTACAAAAATGAGCTGGGCGTGGTGGCAAGTGCCTGAAATCCCAGCTACTCAGGAGGCTGAGGCAGGACAATCACTTGAACCTAGGAGGCAAATATTGCAGTGAGCTGAGATTGTGGCACTGCACTTCAGCCTAGGAGACAAGAGTAGGACTTCTTTTCAAAAAAAAAAAAAAAGATGATGCACTTAATTTTTTACTTCCCTTTTATTCTTCTATTTTTTTAAACTAAGATTGATTGAGCCTTTTTAAAGTTACAAAGTACAAAGAAGAAAATAAGCCCCAAATGACCCATTTATTCTCGAATTTATTTCACAAGTTGGAAAAGCCAAACAGGGTGGAGTGGAAAAAAATGGACAGCAAAAGCCTCATTTCCCATTTTCTGTTCCTCTTCCTGGAGGTAATTACTTCTGAATGCATCTTTCAATCTTTCCAGAATACACATGCTAGCAAACTCATTATATTTCAGGATTCCAGGATGCTTTAGTGTTGACCTTTTTTTGCAGCTGTCACCTGCTTGGGGTGGTTTTGGGAGATCCTGAATTATAAGAGGCATCGTTTTCTTAAACTAAACAATGTTTTTAGTACAAATTTGTGGGATGCATGTGACATTTTGTTACATGTATATAATGCATAGTAATCAAGCCAGGGTATTTAGGATGTCTGTCACTAAGTATAATACATTTTTGTCAGCTATAGTCACCCTAGTTTGGCACCAAACATTGAATTTATTCCTTTTATCTAACTGTGTGTTTGTGCCCTTTAATCCACTTCCCTTCATCCTCTCTCCTGTCTTGCTCACCCTTTCCAGTCTGTTATCTGTCTTCCACTCTCTGCCTCCATTTGATAAAATTTTAGCTCCCACATATAAGTGAGAACATTTAATATTTGTCTTTCTGTGCCTGGTTTATTTAACTTAACAACCTTCAGTACCATCCATGTGCTGAAAATGACATGATTTCATTCTTTTATATGTCCAAGTAGTATTCCAATGTGCATATACACCACATTTTCTTTATCCATTCACCCACTGATGAACACTTAGGTGGATTTGATATCTTTGCTATTGTGAATAGTGCTGCAATAAACACTCAAGCACAGATATCTCTTTGATATATTGATTTATTTTCCTTTGGTAGATACTCAGTAGTGGGGTTGATGGATGGAATGGTAATTCCATTTTTAGTTCTTTTAGAAATTTCCCTACTGTTTTAGATAGTGGCTGTACTAGTTTTCATTTCCACAAACATTTTTTAAGAGTTCTCCTTTTTCCATACCCTCACCAACATCTGTTATTTTTTGTCTTTTTAGTAATAGTCATTCTGACGGGATTAAGATATCTCATTGTAGTTTTGGTTTGTATTTCCCTACTGATTAGTGACATTGAGTGTTTTTTTCATACACCTGTTGGCTGTTTGTAGGTTTTCTTTTGAGAAATATCCATTCATGTCCTTTGGCAACTTTTTAATGGGATTATTTACTTCTTTTTCCTGTTGTGTTGTTTAATTTTCTTATATATTCTGGATATTAGTCCTCTTTCAGATGAATAGCTTGAAAATATGATTTAATAATGTATTAAATATTATCAAATGCAAATAATAATGTATTAAATATTATTAAATGCAAATATTATTTAATATTTTAAATAATACTTACTTTCTCCCATTTGACAGGTAGTCTCTTCACTCTTTCGATTATTTCTTTTGGTAGGCAGAAGCATTTTAATTTAATTAAGTCCCATTGGTATATTTTTGATTTTATTGCCTGTGCTTTTGAGGTTTTAGTCATAAATTTTGTGTTTAGTCTGATGTCCAGGAGAGTTTTCTTTAGGTTTTCTCCTGGTATTTTTATAGTTCTGGGTCTTGTGCTTAAATATTTAATCCATTTTGAATTGATTTTTGTACATGCTGGAGGTAGGAGTCCAGATTCATTATTCTGCATGTGGCTATCCAATTTTTCCAGCACCATTTACTGAAAAGGGTGTCCTTTCCCCAGTGTAAATTCTTGTTGGCTTTGTTGAAAGTCAAATGACTATAAATACGTGGCTTTATTTCTGGATTCTCCATTCTGTTCCATTGGCCTATGTGTCTATTTTTATATAAATACCATGCTGTTTTGGTTACTATAGCATTATCATATATTTTGAAGTCAGGTAATATTATGCCTCCAGGTTTGTTCTTAATGCTTAGGATTGCTTTGGCTATTCAGGCTCTTTTTTGCTTCAATATTAATTTTAGATTTTTTTTTTTTGTAATTCTGTGAAGAGTGACATTGGTATTTTGATAAGTAGTGCATTGAATCTGTAGTTTGCTTTGGGCAATATGGCCATTTTAACAATATTAGTTCTTCTGATGCATGAGTATGGGATGTTTTTCTCTTGTTGATGTTCTCTTCATTCTTTTCATTAGTGTTCCATAATTTTCCTTGTAAATATTTTTACCTTTCTGGTTAGATTTTTCCCTAGGTATTTTATTTTTGTAGCTATTGTAAATGGGATTGCTGCCTTGATTTCTTTCTAGGCTAGATTGTTATTAGTGCATAGAATACTACTAATTTTTGTATGTTACTTTTATATTCAACTTCACTGAATTCATTTATCAGATCTATAAAATTTTTGGTAGAGTCTAGGTTTTTTCTAGATATGATTATATAACCAGCAAAGAGAGACAATTTTACTTCCTCTTTCCTAATCTGGATGTCTTTTATTTCTTCTCTTGCCTCATTGCTTCAGTGAGGACTTCCTGTACTACGTTGAATAGCAGTGATGAAAGCGAACGTCCTTGTTTTTTTTTTTTTTTGACTTTTCCCCAGTCATTGTGATGTTAGCTCTGGGTTTGTTGTATTCGGTCTTTATTATGTCGAGGCACTTTTCTTCTATCTCTAATTCACTAAAAGTTTTTATCATGAAGGGATGTTAAATTTTACCAAATGCTTTTTCTGAATCTATAGAGATGATTCTATCATTTTGTCCATCATTTTGTTGATGTGATGCACCCCATTTACTTACTTGCATATGTTGATCCATCCTTGCATTCCTAGGATAAATCCCACTTGATCGTCTGCATTTTCTTTTTGATGTGCTGTTAGATTTGGTTTGCTAGTATTTTGTTGAGAATTTTTGTGTCCATGTTCATCAGGGATATTTTGTGGTGCCCTTGTCAGTTTCTTTAATTAGGGTAATGCTGGACCAAATAAGCAGGTAGAGAGAATTTTCTCCTCTTCAATTTTTCGTAATGGTTTCAGGAGGGTTGGTATTAGTTTTTCTTTGTACATTTGGTGGAGTTTGGCTGTGAATACATCTAGTCTTGGGCTTTTCTTTGTTGGGAGTCTTTTTTATTACTGATTTCATCCTTATACTCATTATTGGTCTAGTCGGGTTTTCTGTTTATTCCTGATTCAATCTTGGCAAGTTGTATGTTTCTAGGAATTTTATCAGTTCCTCTAGGTTTTCCAATTTGTTAATGTATACTTGTTCATAATAGTCACTGATGATCTTTTGTATTTCTGCTGTGATATGGTTTGGATTTGTGTCCTCATCCAAATCTCATGTCAAATTGTAATCCCCAGTGTTGGAGGAGGAGCTTAGATGGGAGGTAATTGGATCATGGGGGGCAGATTTCCCCCTTGCTGTTCTTGTGATAGTGAGTTTTCATGAGATATGGTTATTTAAAAGTGTGTGGCACCTCCCACCTCTCTCCTGCTCTGGACACGTAAGACATGCCTCCTTCCTTGTCACTTTCTGCCGTAATTGTAAGTTTCCTGAGGCCTCCCCCAGCCATACTGACTGCACAGCCTGTGGAACTATGAGCCAATTAAACCTCTTTTCTTTATAAATTACCCAGTATCAGGTAGTTGTTTATAGCAATGCAAGAATTATATACATACAGAAAATTGGTACCAGGAAGTGGGAACTTGCTATAAAAATAACTGAAAATGTGGAAGTGACTTTGGAACTGAGTAATGGGTAGAAGTTGGAACAGCTCAGGGGGCTCAGAAGAACACAGAAAGATGAGGAAAAGTTCTGAACTTCCTAGAGACTAGTTGAATGGTTGTGACCAAAATGCTGATAGTGATATGGATAATGAAGTCCAGGCTGAGTGGTCTCAGATGCAGATGAGAAACTCATTGGGAACTGGAGTAACGGTCACTTTTGCTATACTTTAGCACAGAGACTGGTGGCATTGTGCCCTGCTTTAGGATCTGTGGAACTTTGAACTTGAGAGTGATGATTTAGGGTATCTGGCAGAAGAAATTTCTGAGCAGCAAAGCATTCAGCATGTGGCCTGGCTGCTTCTAAAAGTGTATGGTCATATATGTGAGCAAAGAGATAATCTGAAACTGGAACTTATATTTAAAAGGGAAGCGGAGCATAAATGTTTAGAAAATTTGCAGCCTGACCATGGGGTACAGAATAAAAAGTTATTTTTTGGGAAGGAATTCAAACCTGCTGCAGAAATTTGCGTAAGTAACAAGGAGATGACAGTTAATAGCCAAGACAGTGGGAAAAATGCCTCAAGGGCATTTCAGAGACCTTTGTAGCAGTCCCTCCCATCACAGGCCTGGAGGTCTAGGAGCAAAGAATGCTTTTATGGGTCAGCTCCAGGGCCCTGGTGCCCGCACAACCTTGGGACACTGCTCACTGCGTCTCAGCTGCTCCAGTTTCAGCTGTGGCTAAAAGGGCCCCACATACATCTCAGGCTGCTGTTTCAGAAAGTGCAAGTCATAATTCTTGGTGGCTTCCATGTGCTCTTAAGTCTGTGGATATGCAGAGGGCAAGAGTTGAGGCTTGGGAGCCTCCACCCAGATTACAAAGGATGTATGGAAATGCCTAGATGTCCAAGCAGAAGTCTACTGCAGGGGATTTTTAGTTAATGCTGGAATAAGTTAAGACTTGGGGGACTGTTGAGAAGAGATGATTGTATTTTGCAATGTGAAAAGGACATAATATTTGGGAGAGGTCACGGCAGAATGGCACGGTTTATGTTTGCATCGCTGCCCAAGTCTCATGTCAAATTGTAATCCCCAATGTTGGAGGAGGGGCTTTCTGCCATGATTGTAGGTTTCCTGTGGCATTCGCAGACATGCTTCCTGTATATTCTATGGTACTATAAGTCAGTTAAACCTATCTTCTTTAGAAATCACCTAGTCTCATGTAGTTTTTTTTTTTATAGCAATGCAAGGACAAACTAATACATGTGGTATCAGTAGTAATCTCTTCTTTTTCATTTCTGAGTCTTCTCTTTTTTGTTAGTCTAGCTAGGGGCTTATCAATTTTATATTTCTGAATAATCAACTTTTTGTTTCACTGATTTTTTTGTCTTTTTCTAGTCTCTACTTTATTTACTTCTGCTCTGATCTCTATTTTCTTTTCTTCTGCTATTTTAGGTTTGTTTTCTTTTGTTTTTCTAGCTCCTTAAGGTGCACTGTTATTTTTAACTAAACAATATTTTTGGCAATTGAAGAAGACATCCGATAGGTGCATTGTTAGAATGTTAATCTGCAATCTTACCACTTATTTGTTGTAGGCATTTATTGCTACAAACTTCCCTCTTAGCACTGTTTCTGCTGTGTCTTGCAGGTTTTGGTGTGTTGACTTTTATTTGTTTCAATAATTTTTTTTTATCTCCATGTTAATTTCTTCATTGACATAATGGTCATTGATGGGCATGTCGTTAATTAGGGTTATGGTAATCTATTTTCATAGTTTCCAAAGTTTCTCTTGGTATTCCTTTTTAGTTTTATTCCACTGTGGTTTGAGAAGATACTTGATATGATTTTGATGTTTTAAAATTTGTTGAGACTTGTTTTTGTCCTGGTATGTGATCTATCCTAGAGAATGTTCTGAGTGCTAATAAAAAAAAAAGTACCTTGTGCAGTCATTGGATGGAATGTTCTGTAAATGTCTGTTAGGTCCATTTGGTCTAAAGTCCAGTTTAAATATAATATTTCTTTGTTGAATCTCTGTCTAGATGATATGTCAAATGCTGACAGTGGGGTATTGTAGTCCCTCAGTATTATTGTGTTGCAGTGTATCTTTCTCTTTAGGTCTAGAATATTTGCTTTATGAATCTGGGTGCTCCAGTGTTGGGCCCATATATATTTAAGATTTTTATATCCTCTAGTTGGATCAATCCCTTTATCATTATGTAATGTTCTTCTTTGTCTTTTTTTCACTGTTTTTGACTTAACATTGCTTTCATATGAAATACATATAGCTATTATTTCTTACTTCTTGTTTCTATTTGCCTGGAATATCTTTTTCTATCTCTTTACTTTCAGTCTATATGTGTCTCTACTGGTAAGGTGAGTTTCTTATAAGCAACTTATTATAGTTGCTTATAAGAAACTCACTTTACCAGTTATAATAAGTTATAGCTAACTTATTGTAGTTGGATCATGTTTTTATAAATCCATTCAGCCATTCTGTATTTTTTAAGTGAAGCATTTAATTCATTTATGTTTGAGGTTATTGACATGTGAGGTTTTGTTCCTGTCATATTTGTAATTGTTTTCTGTTTGTTTCATAAATACATACTTCCTTTTTCTCACATTGTTTCTCATTGCGGTTTGGTGGATTTCTATAGTAGTATCATTTGAGTCCTTTATCTTCCTCATTTGTGTGACTGCTTAACCAGTGAGTTTTATACTTTTATGTGTTTTCTTTATTGCAAATATCCCTTTGGTTCCAGGTTTAGGACTTTCTTGAACATTTCTTATAGTGTTGGTCTAGTGGTAATGAATTCCCTCAGCATTTGATTATCTGGGAAAGACTTTATCTCTTCTTCATTTACAAATGATTATTTTGCTGAGTATAGTATTCTTGGCTGACAGTTGTTTTCTTTTAGCACTGTGAATATGTCATCTAATTCTCTTCTGGCTTGTAAGATTTCTGCTGAGAAATCCACTGTTAGTTTGATGGAGTTTCCTTTAGGGGTAAATAGATGCTTTTTTCTTGCAGTTCTTAGAATTTGCTCTTTATCTTTGACTTTTGACAGTCTGACTGTAATGTGGTGTGGAGAAGAACTTTTTGCATTTGTATCTTCCTGGGGATTGCTAAGCCTCCTGTATCTGGATGTTTACATTTCTTACCAGACTTGAGAAGTTGTCATCTATTATTTCATTAAAGAAGTTTTCCAATCCTTTTGTTCTCTATTTGCCCTCAGGGACACTGATAATTCTATTTGGTTGCTTTATGTTGTCCCAAATGTTACAAAAGCATTGCTTATTCTTTTTTATTGTTTTCTTTATTTTTGCCTGACTGGATTATTCAAAAGGCTTATTATCTTTAAGTTCTGAAATTCTTTCTTTTGCTTGAAGAAAGAATCTATTCAACTGTCTATTGTTGAAGCTTATGAATATATTTTGTATTTCATTTAATGCCTTCTTTGGTTTCAGAATTCCTTCTTGATTCTTTAATAGAGTGTCTATTAATGTCTTTTTAATAGAGTGCCCATTAGAATATTTCTTTGTTAAATTTCTCATTCATATCATGAATTGTTTTTCTGACTCCTCTGTATTATATTTCAGGATCCTCTTGTATCTTGTGAAGTCTAAAAACCAGTATGTCAATTCTTTACCTGGGATTTTGTAAAGTTCTTTTTAATTGGCATCTGTTGCTTAAGAATTATTGTGTTCCTTTGAAAGTACCATCTTTCCTTGCTTTTTTATGTTTCTGTGTCTGTGTCCTTATATTGGTATCTGTGCATCTGGTATAACAGTTGCTTCTTCCAATTTTTTGAATCTGCTTTTATAGGGGAGAGTTTTTTCCTATAGATGTATCTATGTTGTTGGTTGCATAGGGTGCTTTGGCTTTGATTTTGGGTGCATATACAAATGTAATCTCTGTATGATTTTTTTGACTGTAAACAGTGTCAATGGCACCTGTGATTTCCTTGGTGGCTTGGCAGTGGTTACTATTGGAGTCTGTGACAAAGTTTTGCCAGGGACTGGGATGCCAGGGCAAGTCAGTCTTCAGGTTACAGGGATGGCAGTGGTGGGCTGAGCACACCTGTGTTTGGGACTCAGGGTGGCATAACTGGCACCAGTGTTAGTGGGTCCAGGAAAATTGATGCTTTGGTCTCCAGGTGGTTTGCTCAGGCCCTTAATGGCAGTGGTGGGGTGGGTGTGTTGGTGGGTTCTTGGGTCCTTGGGAAGCAGGTGTGATGTGCACAAGTGCAGTAGTGATGGTGGAGCAATCCACTGGAATCCAAGTGGACCATGTTGATGCTGGTGGTGGCTGTGACAGGTTGGGTGTTTCAGTTACCTGGTCTGCTGGTGGTGCATGAGTGTGGGTACCAGCTGTGGTGACATTGGCCCATTGTGATGGCCTGACCTCAGACCCTGGGAGAAGTGTTCAGGTGCAAATAATGATGGACTGTGCTGGGTGGTTTCCAGGTTCCTGGATGACATGCTCAAGTACTAGGGGTAGAGGATGAGGCTGGCAGACTTGTCCTCAGTTCCCCTGATGGTACATTCAGGCACTGGCTGAGATAAGCAGGAATGGAGTAATTTCCAGGCCATGGACAGAATGCATATGTGTGGGTTGTGATGGTTGTGCTGCAGGCCTTCCACTGGGGAGGGAGAAGCTATTCTCAGTGGGAGCAGTGTAGAGACGTAGCTTTGGGATGCATGGTTTCCTTGTACCTTGGTCCTACAGCAGCCTGCAGTGGCGGTGGTGGTATTTGTCTCTGTGGCATGTGAAATCCCAGCCTATCCTCTCCCTTCTTGGCTAGGCAGTGACAGTGGCTACATATGCCCTGGCCCCAAGGTAAGATGAAGCTGTTAGGAGTTTGGGCTCTTAGAAAATGTTGCTGGCTGCAGGCCTGTGATCTGGAAGGGCAGGGCCTCTTTGCTGGAGTGATATATGTGGGTTGCAGTGGGGAGTGTGGTTTCTTGCTCTTTGGTCCTACAGCAGCCCATAGCAGTGGCAGTGGGGTTTGTCTTCATGCCATGTGAAAGTACCTACTCTCCTGTCTCCCTCTTTGACCTGGGGTGGCAGCAATACAGTTGGGCCCAGGGCAGGACACAGTTCCTTGGGGGCAGGACATAGTTCTTTGGGGGCTTAGCTCCCAGATTTGCATCAAGCTGCAGCTTCTAGGGGCTTGGAAGCTTGTGGGATTCAGTGTGAGCCCCCTCTCTGGAGCAGTGCCTCTGTGCAATCTCTAGGCACCTTCCTGTGCTAGTCTCAAGGCCTGCGTGGGTCAAGGGGTTCTCCCTCAGCTAGAATTATAAAAGTCTGTGGTAGGATAGTGGAGCCCTGGGGACTCCCACTTACCCTTTCCTTGCATCCTGGTTCCCAGCTGATCCTGGCTGAGCAGGTTGCCTGGCTTCCCTGTCTTTCTCTGCTTCCAGTGCTTCCTGTCTCTTGTATGTTGACTCTCAGTGTCTCTCTTAGGTGATCTATTGATCTAAAGTGGAAATATCTACTTGCTGGTTTGGTTTCTCTTGAGGAGGAGGCACACATTAACTACACTTAGCCATTTTGAACGGAGTCCTTTAAATTTTTAATAGAAAGGTTACATGTACATCTTAGAGTCAGTAAAACAGAGTGTATCTATGTTCATCTATTTTTGCATAAATAAAAGGGTCATATTCCTACTGTTTCCCATCTTGCAGGGAAGCTAAATAAATTTTACCAGGCCACACCTCTACTAATGGGAGGAGCCAGAATTGCAAACAGATTAGTCTGTTACAGTAGCACATATTTTTAATCACTGTGATATCTGCCTCAAGATGGCACACTTGGGACCAATAGAGGTGCTGGGGAAGCAGAGTCAGAGTCAACATGGGCAACAACTCCAACAGTTCAGCCGGTTCAAGCCATCACCTGCGTTGTGAGAGTCAACCAGATGCAGTCACGGTTTGGCCAAATGATCTTCAGTTCTAGGTCTTATGAAAATGATTCATTTTGGTCTCAAATTTAGAGTAGGGGAGTTTTCCCAGGACAAACTCAAGGACAGGTTAAGCAGCTGGTAGTTGAGTGTGCTTTGAACAGAAGGCACAAGCCAGAGTTCTTTCCTCCACTCTGCTCCAACTCGCCATGAAATGTTGAGCCAATCATGCATTTGTGTCTCAGGTTCCTCCTCCATGCAGTGGGAGAAGCTGTATTTAATGTATTTGGATGAACCTTCTAGCTCATTGATTCCATGACTAAGTTATTTTCAACTTCTGATTTTGCTGTGTAGGAAGAAAAATCTTATGAGATACCAATGTTTAGGAGTGGAACCTTTTCAGTTTCAACTAGGTAGCACTGGGAACTTCTCCTATTTAAAACTCTCAAAAGAAAATGCACTGCCATTCTGCCTTATCTTTTCAAGACTTTGGGGTGGCTGACAGCAAAAAAGTGAGCAAAGACAAAGAGGTCTGGGATCAAACCAAGCTTCATTTATAACCAAAGTGGTGATGTGTCATATTCCTGATTCCCAGTGCTGGAGTCACTTGTAGATTGCTCCTCTGACCTTATTTCTGAGGTGTCATAGCTAAGATCTTTACCTCATGACAGTGGCCTAAGCTGCCAATGGGATGACTCAGAATTTTTTAACCACTCCATAGAAGACCATAGGTTTGGGGGATAAGGTTGCTGAGAGCAGGAACACATTTTTCCACTTTTGTTTGCATGTGGTTTACACAGTTTCTTTCTGGCTAATTGTGTCATTCATTTATTCTACTAATATTTATTGGGCACATACTGTGCATTGGGCAATGTCCTGGATACTGAAGACAGGAAAACAATCTGTCCTTAGGGAGATCTCATGCCACCAGGGAGATAAACGAGTAAGTCCAGGAAGAGATGGTATAAAGTTCTGGGGAAAAATGAAGAAGGTTGAAGGCCCAGAGTGTCTAAGTCAGGGCTGAGGTGGCTGCGGTGGCTATCTTAGATAGGATGGTTGAGGAAGACAGGCCTTTTCAATGAAGCAGCATTCAACTGAAGGGAGAGTTTTTCCAGGCAGGGGAATAACAAGGACAAAGGCCTTGAGGGGCAAATGAGCTTATTATGTTCCAGAAACAGTAAGAAGGCCCAAGTTGCAGGGAAGAGATTAGTGGGTGATGACCCCAGAGAGCCATGTTGGGGCTGGGTCCCACAGCCTAACCAGTCATAGGAGAAAGCCTGCCTGGTTTATTTCACTTAGCATAATGTCCTCTAGGTTCATTCATATTGTTGAAAATGACAGGATTTCTTTTTTTTTCACCATGCTGGTTAGTATTCCATTGTGTATACAGACCATGATTTCTCTATTATTCATCCATCGACAGGCACTTAGGTTGTCTCCACGTCTTGGCTATTGTGAATAGTGCTACAGTGGGCATGTGAGTATACGAACATGCCAGACAACATATCTCCTCAACATACCAGTTTTGTTTCCTTTGAGCATACACCCAGAAGTAGGATCACTGGATCAGATGGTAGTTCTATTTTTAATTTTTTTGAGGGACATCCAGACTGTTTTCCATAATGGCCATACAAATTTACATTCCCACTAACAGGGTACAAGGGTTCCATTTTTCCACATCCTGAACAACACACCTTTTGTGTGTGACTAATATTTATTGATTGCCTAGGTACCAAGCATTATTTTAGACATGTAGATATGGCAACGGATTAGACAAGTCTTTGCCTTCCTAGAGTTTACATTTTGGTAGGGGTAGACAGATGACAGACAGGTAAGTAAGCAAATAAAATATAATATGATGTCAGGTAGTTGTAAGTGCTATGAATGAAAATAAAGCAGAATAAGGAAATATAGTACAGTGGAGGTGCAGTTTTGGGTGGGATGGTCTAGGAAGGCCTTCGGAAGGGGTGGCTTTGGTTGTATAACTGAATGAATTGAAGAAGAGAGTTGTGTGAAAGTCTGTGGCAGGCCTAGTCGGAAGGGCCTGCAGTGCAGAGGCCCTGAGGCAGGAGTGAAATGGCATTCCTAGGCAGCCAGCAAGGAGGTCATTGTGGCTGGAGCTGAGTGGGAGCTGCTGGAGGGCCTTGGCAAGGAGTTTAGATTTCATTCAATGGAAGCTGGGGAGCTGACGACTTTGAGTGGAGGAGTGATGTGCTCTGACTTAGGTTCTTAAAGGAGCAATCTCACTGCTCTGTGGATAGTGGATTGTAGGGTTTGGTAGAGTGGAAGTGGAAGTGAGAAAGCCTGTGCAGCAGAGGAGTGGTGGGGCTGGCTTAGGATGGTGGCAGAGGATGGGATCTATCAGCTCCTGTGTGCATTTTGAGACACAGGATTTACTGATGGTCTGACTGGGAAGAGAGAGAGATAGTCAAATGTATCTCTAAGAGTTCTGGCTTGAGTAATTGGTTGACTGCAATGAGAAGAAAATAGGACCAGGGACAGATGGGGTGTGGTGGGGGTGGGCAGGGGCTCGAGATAAACCCTTGGGAACCACACATGTAGATGGAACTTAAAGCCATGGGACTGGATGAGCTCGTGGAGGAAACTAGTTAGCGATGGAGAAGAGAAGGTGACCACATGTGCCGGAGAGGTTGGGTGTGACGCTCTGCTTCTCTCTGTCCTTTTGTTTTTACATGACGGAAATAACTGGTATAAAATTCCTTCTGTAGTGGAGCTAACTTGTCACATGGCAAAACCTCTTTCCCCCATCAAAGAGGGTAAGGTGCCTTTGTTATCTCCACACACCAGATGCAGGCACTCAAAGGGCTGTGTGTGGCTCACGTGCTTATTGGCAGCTTTTCTTACATAAAGCCCCTCATGCCTGTCTTTTTGTCCTTTCTCTTCCCCTTTTGCCTTGTTAACCTGTGTTGGCAAAATATGCAGTGAGGCCAAAATCAAAGCACACAATATGTTTATTCTCCCCGCAAGAATGTTTGTCCCACAGACCTGCTTTTGGAGGAGGATAAAGAAGAAAATGTCAGTTTGCCCCTGGCTTGTACCAAAAAACACATTGTGCATTCTTCCAATACCCTGGAAGAGTGAGAGGAGGAGAGGCAGCCCGTCAACTCCTTGGAATGTTCTGTGCTCCAGAGAGTGTTTTGTTTTGTCTGTTTCTTTTTATGTTTATGAAAAAAAATTTAAAATTACATGATGTATAGCTTGCATTCTATTTCTCCCCAGTCATTGCGATGCTAAGGAGCAAGAGTGGAAGTTCCCTTGAAGCCACAGATGGCTCACCATAGGGAGTGAGTGGTGTTTCCAGAGTGCAAACGTGACCTGCCACTCCACAGTGTGAAACCCTCCAGTGGCCTTGCAGTAAAGCCCAGTCCCAGTAGCACAACTTGTAAGGCCCACTGTGAGGTTCTGCCCTCGTGACTCAATTACCTTCTATTAGGCTCCACCACCCAGCACTGTTGCATTGAGGATTACTTTTCCAACACATGAATTTGGGGGATGCATTCAAACCATGGCAGGATGTTTCATAAAAGGGTGCTATGGTCTGAATATTTGTGTCCCTGCCTAAGTTCATATACTGAGATCCTAATCCCCAAGATGACAGTGTTGGGAGGCAGGGCCTCTGAGAGGTTATTAGGTGATGAGGGTGGAGCTCTTGTGAATGAGGTTCGAGCTTTTCTAAAAGATAACCCAGAGAAACCCCTTCCCCCTTACACCATGCAAGAAAGATGTTGTTTAAGAACCAGGAAGCCAGCCCTCACCAGACACTAACCCTGCCAGCACCTTGATCTTGGACCTCCCAGAACTGAGAGGAATGAATTTCTGTTGCGTATAAGCCACCCACTCTTGAGGTATTTTGTTGTAGCCGCCCAACTAGGACTAGGGGTGAAGCATCTTCTTCTCTTGCAGATTGTCAAAACAATAACAATGGCAGCACCTGTTAGTTGGTATCCAAGGTGTCATGCCAAGAAATTTCACACTTGACTCTCTATTTAAAAGGTATTAGTCCCTTTTCATACCACTATAAAGTACTGCTTGAGACTGGGTAATTTATAAAGGAAAGAGGTTTAATTGACTCGTGGATCAGCATTGCTGGGGAGGCGACAGGAATCTTACCATCATGGCAGAAGGTGAAGGGGAAGCAAGGCACCCTCTTCACAAGGCAGCATGAGGAAGAAATGCCAGCAAAGGGGAAAGAGCTCTCTATAAAACCGTCAGATCTCGCGAGAACTCACTCTCACAAGAAACCACCTCCATGATTCAATTACCTCCACCTGATCTTTCCCTTGACATGTGGGGATGGTGAGGATTACAGTTCAAGATGAAATTTGAGTGGGGACACAAAGCCTAATTATATCAGTCATATCTGGCTTTTTAAAGTTGTCCATGTGGTTTCACCCTTTAGTCTTCATTCTCTCCCCGATACAAGGTAATGGGAACATTCCTCCCCGGTTCTCTGGGAGAATAGCTAAGGGTCAAGTGCTTTGTCAGGCAAGTGGGCTGAAGCTAATCCACGTGAGAACAGATGAAGGAAGCAATGTTTTTGGGCTTCTTCTATGTACCAGGCACTGACTACCTTTTCAGATCCATATTTCATTAAATCCTCATGACAGCCCCATGAACAGGTGACATCACTGATATTTAACAGACGAGGAAGCCACATTGTTATGAGATTAAGTGACATCATCAGGGTCCTAGGAAGTGACTGGGCTGCGCTTAGAGTTCTCGTCTATGTCCTTTCTTAATTTAGGGAGTTTCTTTTCCTTTTGTCACATTCCCGCTGTTACTCCCTGCTGCTGTGTCATGAGTAACAGTGTCAGCTTCTTGCTCTTCACTTATAATTTGCTGCTTTTGATCTGCTCTAAGCAGGAAGATGAGGAACTCCAGCTTGTTCAACTGCTGTTCAACGTGGAGACCTGGGGCAATTGCTGTGTGTCTTGCTCTGCATCTCCAGGCCTCTAAAGAAACCCAGGCTGCTGACTCACAGGCACCAGGCAACACATGAACTTTATCCACTGCGGGCACCGCTCAAGGTTTCAGTATTCACCCTGGACCCACATGCCAGCACCAATCACAAGTTGTTTTTCTTATCTGCCTGGTGTTTAACTCCTCTGGCTCCCAGCAGCTAGTGTAGGCTGAATTTTTGATTTGATGCTGTGTGCCTCCTCTTTTCTAGCTTACTCTTTTCCTCTCAATGTGACTATTTCCTAATTTTTTCTGCAACTGCAGCTCTGAAGCATTGAGAGTTTTGCCGCTAGCCCCAGGCCCACAATTCTACTTCACGGACTAGATTAGACTCCAGGGACACGTGGGACAGTCAGGAACTGCATTTAGTGGCTTGGCCATTCATTAAGACTTCTTAATTGTAGCTGGATTCTCAAGACTTAAAGTTGTCTGAAGTTTGAAACATTACCTAGTGTAACTGTGGCTAATTTTCAGAATATATTAATAAATAGATACATATTTTCTTGGACAATATAAGTATACTTGAAATTCTAAAGGGCTTCAAGGTGGGTTTAGGTGTATATGTATAGTTTTTGATGCTGTATTCTTGTCCTCAAACCACTGGACTAATATGTCTAGTTAAACCACCGAAATAGGAGAGTTTCATTGGGAAGAATGGAGACGGACCCCGGGCTCACCATGGTGGAGGGACACCGGGATGGAGTTCTTCGTCTTTAAAGTAAGCTTAAGCCCTGTGACTGGGCCTGTGTTTTCAGCCCAGATATTTCTGGCTGTGGGATCAATTGGAGAAGTCACAAAACCCTGGGTCTTTCTTTGGGAAAACTTCCCAGGATCCCTCCTTTACTTCTTCCAGGTCTTTTCTTGCACTTTCCGTTTGGGTCTGGGCTACCTCTGCCTCTGGTCTTTCCTTGTGTTTTTTTTTTTTTTCTGGGTCTTGCTCATGGACTGGACAGTGGCACTCAGGAGCCTTACTGAGCCCTGGTGTTCTGTAGCACAACCTGCCTGGAAAGCAGGTGGGAGCTGGCCAGGCCAGGGCCCCGGGGGCCAGAGGAGAGGTAAGAAGAGCACTGTGGGGCCAATAAAAAAGGGAGGCTGGGAATGTTCAAATATAGGTTTGCTTTTCTTCTCCATTTTTTTCCTGTGTGTAGGTAAAAATCATGCTATTCAGCATAATTGCTTTGTCAGGTGGAATAAGGATAAATGGATTTAATTTCTATTTTTGGATGCTGTCCTGTCTTTGCAGTCCTTTTGTCTGAAACCCTTGATCAGCTGGAAGGGTTTGGCAGTACCGCATTTCAGAGCAAAGTGAGGAATAGAGAAATAATTCATAAATAATAGATTCTGGTCTAAGGGAAATAGATGGCTGGTTTTCAATTCTAAGAAGAGAGGGAGGGATGCAAACAAACATTAACATTACTTGATGCAAACATGAGGAGTTGCTTCCATTCCAGGCTTTCTCCCTGAGCTCCTGCCAGTAACAGATAAAGGGAGTGCAGAGCTGACCAGCTGGGGACTGATGCGCCTACCCTGACTTTGTTGCAAATGCACAAAAACCATATGCGAAGTCATTTAATTTTTGCTTTTCCTTTGGCAGAAAGAAAAAGAAAAAGGGGGCAAGTCAAAGTCTCTTCAAAATCCGATTTGGCTTTTTCCGATGGGATCATCTATCTTCCTTGTATCTGGTTTTGCCAGTTAAACACTAATGATGCACATTCTCAGACATGATCTGTGAGTGCAATTTATTTCTGAATTCAAGCCTTTCTTCTTAAGAGTATTTGCTGTAATGGATATACTGCAATAATATCATGGATTAAATAAAAGAGGCACTTCAGGGAAAACAAATCTGCCAGTGGAGACTCCACTGGAGAAACAATTTTTACTTGTCTCCTCACATTCAAATTCAAAAGACATTTGCTAGGGAATTTCAACTTCTAGAAATAAAAGGAACTGATGGGAAATTAACTGACCAGTTAACAGTAGCTACTGTGTATTAAATGTGCCCAACACTGCGTTAGATCTGTTATATTCAGGATCACGTTAACACTTACACTGCTGGTTGCCTATTACTTCCCCGCTGTACACGTGGAGAGTTTGGTGCTGAGCTTTCTGAGCTCACCTCTTCTTAAAAAGACTTAGCTAAGAAATACCACTGTCAATGGTTGGTTTTCTTTCTCCCACATGATGGTTGGCATCATACCTCTTGCTCCAATGACTATCACCTTCTATCAGTAGTGTCTCCATGACAACTGACCAACTTCTTTTCCCCACCCTAGGATTTCCCTCTTCTATGTAAGTCCCTGGAAGTTAGCTCATATCAGACAGTTCAGACTTCTGGGCAGGAGTGGGATCCAGTTCACAAAGGGTGTTCAGGTCAAATTTCTGCAAAGACATGAACACACATTTGCAGAAAAGTGCTCAGAGTCTCCTTACAGCCTTCCCTGATGCAGTCCACTCATCAAGCACTTTGAGTTCACTTGGCATCTTTGCATTATGTTTGTGTTATCCATTCAATTACCATGGAATTACCCTTTGTTTTGGGTCAAAACCGTTCTTTTACTTCTCGTATGTTTTCTGGGTTGCTTCTCTATCACTTGGGAATACAATGGTGATGGTGTTTTATTTTTTGTTTTTTAGGTTCACAGCAAAACTGAAAGGAGGAGGATACAGAGATTTTCCACATATTCTCTGTCCCTACATGTGCATAGCTTCTGTAATTATCCACATCCCCAACAAAAAGTAATACGTTTATTAATTGACGAATCTTCAATGACATATCATAATCACCCAAAGACCATAGATTACAAAAAGGTTCACACTGGTGTTGTAGGGTTCAGATAAATGTATAATGACACATATCCCCCATTATAATGCATTTCCTGGGATGCTTAGCTCTTGCTGGGAATACAATTCTTTATTCAAAAATATTTCTGAACTCCTTCTATATGTGTCATTGTGACAGATATATTATGTATATATATATATGTTTGTCCTCATGTAGCGCCCACTCAGATTCAAGAGACAAATGTGTGAGTAGATATGAATAAAATATGTGGCAATTGTAGGACTAGAGAGAGAAATTCAGAAATTATTATAGGAGCTAAACCCAGACAGAAGGTTTAGGAAAAACTCCCTGGAAGAATGCATGCCTGAATCGAATCTTGAAGGAAAGGAAGGGCGAGTTAGATGAAGACACTAAGAATGGAAGACATGGCGTATTGTATCTGGTTTCACTGCAAACCACTGGGTGTGGCTAAATAATGAATTGAGAGGCAGCAAGGTGTCAGGAGTTGAGATCAGAGATTGCAACAACACGGTAAAAGACTGGACTTTGATTGTGGGGAGGCTTTGAAGGGTTTTAAGCTGGGGACTTAAATGTTCATATGTGCATTTAAATAGAAAAGCCGGTGGATGAAAATAGGCAATGTGTTCATGTTTTCTTATACCAATGGCAAACATCTTGGAAAAGGTCAAGAAGTAAAGTGTCGGCCATGTAATTGTACCCCTTATCTTGCCCAGAGGGCTCCCTGTGTGTGTACTTTGTGGGATGAGTGTGTCCCAGCAGCGGTCCCAGCCACTCTTCCTTTGGGATTGGCTTTGTGAATTGGTGACTTCCTTATTCTTCATCACATTTCCTTTTGTGATATAAGAAAAAGAACTGACCCTCTAGAGTTCCAGAGATCAGTGATCCTAGCCTATCTTTGACAGTCATTAACTTTCATCCTGGGCAAGTCACACAACCTCCTTGAGCCCCAATGTACTCATCTGTAACATGGGATAGTAATGGCCAACCCGAAGGGCTATGGTGAGGAATGTTCCTGGCAGAGTGCCTGGCTCATGCCGGGTGCTCAATGTGTTAATTCTTTTTTCTGTAAATATAAAATACCTCACTGATCTCTGAACTAAACGACTCTCACTTCCTTCCAATATTTCAAATGGGGTGGAGCGGGGAGTTAGTTCCTTGAGTAGTTCAATTAATGCTAGTTTCTACTACGTGTTAGGCATTTTGCTAGGAGCTGTGTTCAAGATTTAAAATTCTGAACTAAGTTTAATTCTTGTGTTTACTCTTCAAGGCAGGTGTACAGTTTTACAAATGAAGAAACAGGGCCCAAGGAGGTTGAATGTCTTGCTTAATATTGTGTGGATGGAAAGATTCAAATCCAGGATCTTGTTGAGCTTGTTCTTTTCATTTTGCCAAATTTCCTACTAAATATCAAGCATTTTGATGGGCACTAGGAAATAGTAGAGTTGAAAATGACATGGTACCTTTCCCCATGAAGTTTATGGATTAATGGGAGGGGGAGGACAGATGTTTATAGGGCTTCTAGAAAACTGTGTGGAAGTCCAGAGATAGGTGTGCTCAGTATGCCATGGGAACCAAGTAAAGAGGTGCCATTGAAGGGTGGGTGGACCATCTGTGGGTCTCTGGTTTCCTTGGAGTCCATTATCTGTGGTCTGGAGTTAGATGCTAATTATTAGTCAGGACATCAGGACTGGCTCCCTAGAAATGCTTTACTGGCCACATTTACAAAGACTTCTTCTCTGAGTACTCTTGGCCTATAGGTAAAGTCATTGGAAGTCACTTTGAAAGACTTGTGCCTCATTGAAAAAGACACATCTCTGCATGGTTTTCATCCATTTGCTTCATCTCCAAGACAAACTTTCTTTTTAAGGAGGAGAGGAGCCCATTTCCCTGCCACCTGTCAGCATTTAGCTTGCCACTGTGGCTTATTATTGCTGCCATCTGCTGCCAAGAAGAGATGTGCATGATCTAGGTAGGTACTCACAAAAGTCATTAGAGGAGAGGAGGCTGAGCTGAGGATCCAAGTGGAAACATTTGCTATCCGCACAGTAACAGCCCTTGCTCTCCTGCCTCCTTCCCTGATATCCAGCTGGGTCACCACTCCCTGGCCCCAGCTGCCCACCGCCATTCACACATACTCTCCATACCCTTCTTCATGTCACCCCATACTGGGCATGGACTCCATTTCATTTCATCACTCAAAGTCATTGCAGAGCAGATACAGGGACTATTTAGAAACTATGAAGCAGTTTGACAACATCCCAACTTTTATCTCATGTATTGACTAGTGGAGACAATTCGATGTTTAAGAAGACCTCAGACCCTCTGAGTTTTCTGCTGTGAAAAATGAATGGCTTCAGTATAATTCAGTTGAGTTAATTCATTTCCGTAAGACTTTCCTGAACACCAACGAGGGCTACAGAGATGGCTAAGATGAGGCTCCTGCCTTAAGGAGCTCACAGTCGTTGTGCTGCACATGTTAGCAAGTGTGTGCGTGTATGATGTAATCGACAATTACAAGTGAGATAGGATGTGTCCTATGGGAGGAAGAAGTTTAGATGCTGTAGTGTCCCCAAGGAGGAACATAAATCCTCTCTTTGCATTTAGGAAAAACAATCACTCTGGCTGCAGTGTGGAGGGCTAATTAGAGCAGTCCCAGAGTAGAAGATTTTTGAAATAGTCCAGCCATAAGATAGGTTAGGATGCTGGTAGTGACAGAGAAAAGTAGATGGTTCAAGAGATATGGGGAGAGTAAAGCCAGTAGGCTTGGTGATACATTTGATATGGCAAGGTGAGGAAAAGGTGGTGTCAGGATGACACTAACACTTCTGGCTTGAACCATAGGTTTGTCAGTAGTGTTACTGAATGAGATATAACTGCTGGAAGGGAGCAGAATGAGAAGCTGGTGGGGTAGAACAAAAGTTTAGTTTTAGAGCTTTTGTGTATAAGATGTTTTAGGAACAACCACGGCAAGATGCTAGTTAAGCAGTTTTACATGAAGACCTAGAACTCAGAAAAGAGGTGTGGGCTGGTTTTATGAATATGTGAGTCATTTTTTTTGGTGGTAACTGCAGCTGTGGGATGAAAGAGTGTTAACTGAGATAAGAAGGAATGCCTGGGATGAGGTTTTGAGGGATTCCATTATGTTTGGGCTGAGGAGAAGGATAAACTTGCAAAGGAGGTAGAAGTACGGCCAGCGAAGAAGAACTAGAACAACAAGAAGGGTGTTAGGTTATGAAAGTTTAAGAAAAAGTCTTTCAGAAGAGAGGAAAGGACAATTTTCAAGTGCTATTGAAAGGTCCACTAAGATGAGGCATAGAAAATGTCCACCGTGGCTGCATGGTCGTTATTGGAGATATTAGCAGGGGCTATTTACATAGAATGATGGGCCTCAGATCCAGACCAGAGTGGGCTGTGGAGTGCATGGGGTGTGAAGGCATGGCAATGGTGAGTGAAGGCAACTCTTCCTTAAGGGTTGACTATGAAGGGGAAGAGAGAAATGGGGCAGTAGCTGAAACTGGACTCTGGCAATGAAGATGGGCAGATGCTTAAAAGCCGGGAAAGATCAATCGGAGAGAGGTTGTGAATATTGTAAGGAAAAGGATAAATGATATGAAGAGATTCCATAGGTGATAGGTGGCAGTGGGATCCAAAGATCAGTTGGATGGAGAGTTGTTTCAGCTCCTCTTGTGCTGTAGGAGAGAAAGAGAGAAAGGGAGGATTTCCTTGCATCTGTGTGTTTGATTATGGAGGTTTCCTGTCTAAGAGCATCTGTTTTCTCTGTGAAGTAGGAGGCAAGATCCCCTGATGAGACAGAAGAGTGTGGGTGGATAGCAGGGGTGGAAGCTTGAGAAGGATAAAGTTTGAAAAAGTTGCTATGAAGAACGGCAAGAGACGATGCAGTAGATTTGCTTGGCAGAGTGCTGGCTTACTTGAAGTTGAGGATCAAGAATGTGTAGTGGTCCTAAGGTGCCCTGGTTGGCTTTTCCGGCTTAGAGGCTAGGAGGTGGCACCCAGTTGGATTTTCCTGGGCTTGGGTTTTATCTGGATGGTACAAATAAAAAGCAGCAGATATATTGTTAAAATATAATATTGTTAAAATCATGGATCATGGAGTCCAAATTGAGTTAGTAAATGAAGAAAGGAGAAGGCTGATGACTAGAGAGAAACTACAGTTCAAGAAGTGTCAGAGTAAGAGGAGTTGAGTGAGCAAGATGGCGGGGAAGAGATTGTGGCTGAAAGTGCTTGCATTAGTGATTCTAGAAGCATAACATTTACTGAAGTGTGGGGGGGAGGGGAAGAGAGGACCATTGGAAATTAGTAGGTCAAGAAACAGAATTAAGAGGCCATCTGTGGGGTCATCCATTTGGCTGACACCACCCAGGATGATGGCAAAGCCTGAGGTAGAAAAAGCACGTAAGTGCAAGCCTTCAATGAATGAAGGGGAGTGGCTGGGAGATTGGCAGATTAGAGCAACTGCAAGAGGAAGGAGGATGTGTGCTGTGTATTCAACCCAGAAAAAGTAACATGACTTTTGACCTCCCTTTAGAAGGCATTAGTATATTATCAGAGCTATTCTTAAAGCATGTATTCACATACTTTAATTTTTGTAAAGGATACCTTTGGAATTGCAGCTGAGTCCACATTGCCTATGCCTCCACATCCCTGGTGGTGGACCCCAAGCTGTCATTTTGAACAATTTCATGCACTTCTACGGACAGAATTATTTGCCCTCCCTCTGCCACCGCCCGCCCCCAAATTAGTATGTTGAAGCCCTAACCTCCAATGTGATGATATTTGAAGATGGGGCCTTTGGAAGGTGTTTGAGTTTAGATGAGATCATGAGGATGAGGCCCTCATGATGGAATTATGAGACACCAGAGAGCTTGCTTCCTCTCTCTATCTCCACCTGCATGCACCCAGGAAAGGCCATGTGAGGGTACAACATGAAGGTGGCCACCTGCAACTCAAGATAGCCCTTACCAGACACTAACCCTGCTGGTGCCTCGATCTTGAACTTCTAGTCTCCAGAATTGTGAGAAATAAATTCCTGCTGTTTAAGTCTATGGTGTTTTGTTATGGTAGTCTGAGTTGACTAAGGCAGATCTACCTTCTGGTTCAACCAATCTCTGAATAAGCGGCAGTCATCTGTGATGAGCTGGGTCAAAAAGCTCAGTTCTGTCTGGGAGTTTGGGGTGGACCAAGAGGGCATCTCTTCCGGTGGCTGGAGCCCTGAGAAGTAGACTTTGAGGCTGAAGGCAACCATCTGATGGGCAGCAGGAAAGCCAGTTTTCTGATAAAGAAGAGAAAGTAGATGCCCTGAGAGAAAGAGAGCTGGGGGACAGGCAGCTGATACTCCCTGGGATCCAGAAAAAAGCCTTGTTGCTGGTGATTGTCCTTCCTGGGGCCAGTTACATCCTTGGTTTTGATTTCCACAGATTAAATTTTCAGTATTTGTTATTGCAAAATTCTACTGCTTTTTTTTCTTATAAAGCTGGCTTGAGTTCATGTTTATGATTTGCAAACAATAAAAAATTCTCCCGTAAGCCCTTTGCTGTGATGCTTCTCCTTTTTATTATAGTCTTCCCTTGGTATCCATTGTCGGGGGGTGATTAGTTCCAGGACCCCCTAAAGATACCAAAAATCCGTGGGTGCTCAAGTCCCATGTGTAAAATGGTGTAGGGATTTGCTTGTAACCTACACACATCTTCCCATCTATTTTAAATTATCTCTAGATTACTTATGATACCTAATACCATGTAAATGCTTAATAGCTGTTATATTGTATTGTTTTTATTTGTGCTTTTTATTTTATTGTTATTTTCACTTTTTTTTCTGATTATTTTCAATCTGTAGTTGGTTGAACGTGGGAATGCAGGACCTGTGGATATGGAGGGATGATTGTATTTACCTTTTGGTGCTGCACCGTCTTTTATAAGGTGCCTCAGAATCCTTTGTAGACCAGGTGAATTATAAATATATGAAACAAATTTGGGTATTTTCTTCTGAAGCTGAGTAGAAGCCGTTGAGGTGCTCCATGAAGTCTCTTGGGTGCCACAGACAATAGGAAAAGTCCAGGCTGTAGAGATGGTGGCGGTTGGCCTGTGGTTCCTGCAGTTGTAGAAGTCTATCTTCTGACACAAAGAAAAATTATGTTGACCTGACACAACTTATTTTTAAAGGATTTATTTAACTTTGTCTTAGTTTGCTCTGTCTTTGTCAGGAATTGCAGACTGGTGAGTTGTTTGTGCTCTTCCTTAGAACACACCATGAATAGTCTCAATTATTGCTCCAAACAATTGTGATTGCTATTACTGAAGATTTATAGAACTGCTTAGATTTCTAAATATCCTTTTATGACTCTCCATTTCTATGGTAACCTAGAAAGGCTCTTCAGTACACATGGGCACCTCTTCGGGAAAACCTGATAGAAGAAAATCTGAATTTACAGAAGAGATAAATAAGAGGTTGACTATTCCCATGGTTTTTTAGAGGATTCACAGATAGCAGGTTCCCCCAGTGCATTCGGTGCATTCCCTCTTCTCTTTACAGATCATGAACAATGTCTTACACAAAATAGGTCCTGAATGAAAATTTTGTTGATTGATTGATGAGCCACTTGGGAAGAAGAGAAATGTGAAGCTAGGGTTATAGTTTGCTGCTGCCAGTTGAAGATAAATCAGAAAGGAAGAGAAAGCATCTCTGAGCAAATGGCCACATCAGTGGGGAAATGGGACTATATTTTAAAAAATATGATTCACATACAGTTTTTAGGACGCTACTTGCTGCATAATCCAAGATACACATGAATTTTTCACATCAATATCTTCAAAAACTCAAGAGACCCTTGCCCTGGGTCACAGCATTGAGCAGTTGAAGAAGGAAGTGGGCACCATTCTATGCTGGGACTCAGCATTTTTGCGAAGAGGAGCTACTTTTTATTTCCTCAGGCTGAGATCACTATGGGGAAGGGTTGCTTGCAAACCTGAGACCTTGAGCAGCATAGGGACAAAGGGTATGTGGACTCTCTTTCCTGCTGGGTGCCTGTGTTTGCAAGGATTCCTGGTTGCAAAGAGTAGATATCCACTGGAGCTAGTTTGAACAAGAGAGGGGAGTTTATTGTAAGGAAACAGAGTTAATGTCCTGGACTCTAAGGGCAGAAATGAAGTTGAGTCTCAGACAGGGTTGACCCAGGAGGTGAAAAGGTGTCAGAAACACAGGCAGCTCCTGTCTGTACATGTGTTCTGTCCTTTTTTTTTTTTTCCAGTTCTGGCTTTACCTGTCTCTGCATGGACATGCGAGCACACTGTGGAGAAGGAGGTCACTGATAGCATGTAGAAACCTGGAATAGGGTCAGCTCCAGCCTTTGTGGCAAGCCTGAGTGGGTGTGTCCTGTGGCAGCCAACTAGCTCTGAGAAATGTAGTGGAGTCAAGAGCTACCAGCAGATAGTTTGGATTCAGTAGGAGCTCACCAAGTACCCCTTGTGTGCTTTTCCCTGAGATAGGTGTTGGGAGACAAAGTAAATTGGAAGCAGCCTCACCTTGCTAACCCTGTCAGCTCATTGTTGAGCTGGTGATATGGCTTCACTATATCCCCATCCAAATCTCATCTTGAATTGTAGTTCCCATAACGCCAACATGTAATGGGAGGTACCTGGTGGGAGGTAATTGAATCGTGGGGGTGGTTACCCTTATGGTGTTTTCATGATAGTGAGTGAGTTCTCATGAAACCTGATGGTTTTATAAGGGGCTTTCTCCCCTTTTGCTTGGCACTTCTCCTTGCTGCTGCCATATGAAGAAGGATGTGTTTGCTTCCCCTTCCACTGTGATTGTAAGTTTCCTGAGGCATCCTCCACTCTGCAGAACTGTGAGTCAATTAAACCTCTTCCTTCATAAATGACCCAATCTTTGGCAGTTCTTGATTAACAGCATGAGAACAGACTGAGGAGGTGGATATATAGAGAGATACATAATGGAAATATACAGGCTGGAGACAATCACAAATATTTTGGGGGTTTCAAAGGAGGGATGCGTGGCATTTCTGTGTGCATTTATTCATTCAATAAACATTCATTCATTCATGAGGGTTTCTGTGGCCAGGAACTGCTCTAGGGCCTGGCAGCACAGCAGTAGAACTTGCAGACAGGGCCTCTGCCATTGGGGAGTTTTCTTCCGAAGGAGGAAGTGAACAACTGAGAAGTGAAAAAAAAACATAAATAAGATAACTTTAGAGAGTGATAGGACTGGGAAGGTGAAAATTAGGTGCTGGGATAGAGCCCACGGCAGCCCAGGTGTGCCTCTATGATGAGGCATCATGCCATGCTGAAGAGTGGGGAAGAGCACTAGAGGCAGAGAGAACAGCAGGTGCACAGGGCACGAGGGAAAATGAGCTTGACAAGTTTGGGAAATACCAAGGGGCTGGGGCAGGGAGGAGAGGCCATTAAGGCCAAAGAGGAGAGCAGAGGCCAGGTCACTACGGGTCTTGTAGGACCTTGTAGGCTGTGATCAGGACTTGTTAAGTACATTTAGAAGGTTTCAAAGATTTTTGTCAGGGTTGACCTTGTTAGTGTTGGGAAAAGGTCATTCTGGCTGCTGGGTGGAGGGTGAGTAGTGAGGAGCAAGGAAGGAGTGGGAGGTGGTGTGGAGCCTCCTGCCATGCCCACAGGAAGCACTGCAGGGGCTGGAGTTGATTGTGCTGGGATTGAAGACACATGCTCAGGTTGAGGGTGTATTTTGGAGGAACCATTAGGACTTGCAAAGGAGCTGGATGTAGAAGTGAAGAAAAAGGAGGATGTAAGGATTTAATTATTGGGCTTTTAACGAGGGAAATTGTGGTGCCATGTGCCATGCATGGAGTAGAAAATCAAAAGTTCCATCTGATCCTTTCAAAGTGAGTGTTCTCTTGGACGTCCACGTAGAGATGTTGGGTAGACAGAGAAGGAAGGAGTCTGGTGCCCTAGATCAGTGCTGTCCAATGAAAATACAGTATGAGCCACAAATGTGAGCCAACATATGTGATTTTTACATTCACTAGAAGCCACACTAAGGACACATGCACACAATGCACACGAATGTTCACTGCAGCACTGTTTACAATAGCAAAGACTTGGAACCAACCCAAATGCCCATCAATGATAGACTGGACAGGGAAAATGTGGCACATATACACCATGGAATACTATGCAGCCATAAAAAATGGTAAGTTCGTGTCCTTTGTAGGGACATGGATGTACCTGGGAACCATCATTCTCAGCAAACTGACACCAGAACAGAAAATCAAACACCGCATGTTCTCAATCATAGGTGGGTGTTGAACAATGAGAACACATGGACACAGGGAGGGGAGCATCACACACTGGGGTCTGTAGGGGGGAACTAGGGGAGGGACAGTGGGGGGTGGAGAGTTGGGGAGGGATAACATAGGGAGAAATGCCAGATATAGGTGATGGGGAGGAAGGCAGCAAACCACACTGCCATGTGTGTACCTATGCAACAATCTTGCATGTTCTTCACATGTACCCCCAAACCTAAAACACAATAACATATACATAAAAAAGGTAAAAATGAAAATGTAGAAGTCATTTTGATATATATTTGATATAATTCTGTATTTCCCAAATATTATAATTTCAACATGCAATCAGCATAAAATAATTAGTGAGATATTTTACATCTTTTGGGTACTAATTCTTCAAAATCTGGAGCACACTTTTTACTTTCAACAAATCTCAGTTTAGCCTGGCCACATTTCAAGTGCCCAGTAGACACATGTAGCTGGGGGCTACCATGTTGGACACTGGAGCTCTAGAGAAAGCTGAAGTTCAGAGATTTGCATTTGGGAGTTACCATCACATAGAAGGCAGCTAACGTGTGAGATTACCTAGGAACACCAACACTTAGGGAATGCAGATAGAGAAAAGGCTCAAAAGGAAGCCCAGGGCACTCCAAAATTCACAGGGTGGTTGGAGGAGGAGAAGCCAGCAAGAGACTGGGAAAGAGTGAGCAGGCACATTAGAGAATGTGGGGTGTGAGGAATCAAAGCAGCTAAGAGACAAAGTGATTTCAGGACTCTGAAAGGCCCCATGGCTAAGTCTTGAAATATGAGCTGGCAAACAAAGGGAAAGGGAAATTCTGTTAGGGACAGAAGCAGAAAGGAAAGAGCAAGGGTGTGTGGAGGGGCCCAGAGAGTGTGGATTGACCGCAGGAGCTGAGGGGTGGAGGGGGAATGGTCCAGGTTGGGGCACTGGAGCTCAGAGAGTCTCATGCCCATGCTCAGGACTTGGGGTTTTATTCTGTAGGTCAGTGGTCTCAACCACATTTGCAGCCAGGGCATTAGAGTTGCATTCCCATGCACCATGCTTCCCTACTCACGCTGGGGTCAGATACAGTCCTGTTCACCAGGGCTAGTGCCTGCTTTCTCTCCTACTCAAGGACATAGAGTGAGAATCAAGACCTTTTAGGGAGAGTTGTTGTTCCACATTACAAACAAAAATCTCATTTCTAAATTTTAATTTCTATTAATAATGAATTACTTGCAGCATACCTCATGGGTAATTGCAATTTATACCTTGGTATGTCCCAAGGCAGCAGCTAAGAACTTCTGCTATGGGCCTGGTGGGGCAGCCCAGAGGGCTTCCAGGGGGAAAGAGGCAGCATCCTCTTGTGCTCTTGAGAGGCAGCCCCAGCAGTGTGGAGGGTGAATCTCTGCCTGCTGGTTGTGGACTCCTGGACAACTCCTCCAGCCCCTCAGGCTCTCTGCACCCTTTCATCTTTTAGTTTCACCTTCCATAATGCACAGATCAAAAGCTGTTCCCTGCTCAATGGCTCCAGATTCCTATGTATTCTTCTTTGTAGGCAGATTATTAATCAACACTTAACTATGCCAAACACATGCATTACAGATCCCACTGAGAGTCAGAGAAGGGTATGAACGGAACAGAGCAGGTGTAAGCTCAGTAGCTTTAAGCTCCACTTGTGCATGTCTTTCTAAACAGCCCCCAAGAAGAGACACACCACAGGCACCATTGCCCAGATGAGATCTGGACACTCAGGTGGTTTAGGGCCTAGGAGATGGTGCTGGGAGGTGCCAGGGTAAAGAAGAGCGTGATGTGGTCTTTAGACCTGGTCTCCTCTGCATAGGTCTGAATCTCATGGCTGGCCCCATACCCATAGGCTGAAGGCTGCTAAAAGGAAACCTGAGATGTTGAGGCCAAAGTCCTGGCTCCATCTCCTTTATTCTGTTATTCACTCACGTTATCAACATATTGAGGGCTTATTCTGTGCCAGACATTGTTTATCAGTGGTTAACAAAAAGAACACAGCCCCTGCTCTTACAAAGCATATAGTCCAAGGGAGGGGACAGATAATAAACAACATACCTATAAGTAAATTATTTGAAACTGCAAGTGCCACCAAAGGAAAGCACCAGGTTCTATTGGAGAGGACTGCAGGGGTGTCTCTGGCACTTGGAGAACGTGACATTTAGGCTGCCTAAAGTCACTTACTACTTCTTGGCTGAAGAGATCTCGCCTGGCCCTGCCTCTGTGGGTGACTGGTTGTAGATGGGCCAGGCAGGAAAGGACCACTGGCATGGTGGACAGGGGGCACTGCCCTGGGACTCAAAAGACTTAGTTAAGCCCTTGAGCGAGGCACTTAAAGTCCCCAACCTTTCATTTTCAAGCAGTGAGAAAAATCTCTGCTGGAATTACCTTCTGGAGCTCAGACAAGACCTCACTGCTGAATGTGTTAAACCATGTGACACCACGTAAGTGTAAGATGTTATCACAGAAATGACACTGTTGCACCAGCTCCATGCCAGACGCTGGGGGAGATTGGATGGTGTACAAGATGTAGCCCTAACTCACAGGCCCCCTGACCTAAAGGGGAGCTGCAACTATGCATGCAAGGGAAGAGCCTGTGTGTGACAATTCCCCCAGCAGTGTCCACAGGTGGTGACAGCTGAGTGGTATCTGGAAACAGTAAGCAGATTCCCTTTGCTTCTTGGAGAAGCCTCACTCTGTCTCTGGTCTTGCCACCCTGATCCATTGACAACATAATGATTTCTAAAAACTCCAGGCAGATGGCAACTCTCTGGGATTCAAACCCTTCGGTGCTCCCTTGCTGTCTTGTAGAAGGCATGCTGTGGTCTCACAGCCCTGGTCCCAGGTGGCGGTAGGGGGGCTGTCTCCTGCTGTGCACCCCTGGGAGCGTGAGCTTCATGTTTCTCATGTTGGCAGGGCTCCCGCCTGGTTTGCCTCCCTGCCTTTAACCTCTCGAGTTGTGATTTGCAGAACTCTGCTTTTTCCCATTGTCCACACTTCTCATCCCATGTTATTTACTCTTTTCTCTATGCTAAATCCATTTCTCACACACACCCCCTTTTCCGCACTTAGAATATTCGGAATATTTCTTCATGTCTGTAAAGAAGACTCTTTAGTTACAAGTAGCTGAAATCTGATCAAATCAGCTTAAGAAAGGTGGATGTGATTGCTGGGTGGAGGGTGAGTAGTGGGCCAATATGGGCTTACAAAGCTGGGAAACTGAGGAAGTGAATCTGGTGTCAGGCACAGGGTGCATCAGTGGAAAGCCATCTCTTCTATTGATGGTCTCTGTTTCCTTTATTCTCAGACTGACTTCTCTGGAGTGGTGGACGGCTGCTGTCAGCTCCAGATTATGCTAATGAGGAGGGGGCACTTCTTTTCCAGTAGCTTCAGAAAAAGTTTTGGGACTGACTTGGCCCGATTCTGGAGGAGGGGAAACAGAACAGCAACAGATCCTACTGAACATGATTGCAAGGGTCCCTTCCATGGAATGAAGGGAGCCCAGCCCTGTGGGCCCTGAGGATTGCTGTTCCTTGGACACCATATCTTTATACCAGGTCTCAGTTCCTCCAGCTCTAAAGTTTGGGTTGAAACACCAGCTGTTTTCTAAACTTAGTTACATTTACAAATGCTCTGACTACAGAGCAAAGGGTGGGGAAATACGACGTTTTTTCCCTGACATACTTCTCCTTTTGAAGATAATTGGTGAGGATGGGAATTCATATTTGAAATCAATATTTTGGAAGACTTAATGGCAGCATGACAATTGCACATTTGTGGATCTCCAAAAGGGCAGCTCTGTGCAAATCAGAGAAGATAGAGCAAAAGTCGGTAATTTCATGTCTTGTTTGAGACAGATCATTCACAGAGAATTTTAACAAGCAAGGAAGCCGCCAGGAGGGACTCCCTCTCGTGTTAGTTTTTCTTGTAAGATTCTTGATAGCAGATTCAGGGTGCAGCTGATGAAAAGAGGGTTCATCAGTTTAAAAGCTGCAGTGACTTCCCTTTGTCTACAGAAATCAATTTATTATTATTATTTTCACCAAGACATGTAAACCCTTCACAATCTGGCCCAACCTGCATTCATGTTCACTTTGCTACAAATAGGCATTGTCCTGGGAATGTTGCTGCATTTCTAACATTTCTTCATGCCACCCGTGTTAATGGACACCCACAATGTGGCAGGCCCTGCTCTAGGCTCAGAGCAGACAGTGGTGAGCAGAGCCACACCGCTTCCTCTGCGTGCTGTCCTCGGTGATGAAAGGAGCAAGGCACAACAGCGAGGCTCCGGCATGGGCTCAGATAGCAGAGGCAGAATGAGGCTCAGCCACGTGCCAGCTCCGTGACTCTGCAGAAATAGTTTTTCATCTCTAAGCCTCAGTTTTCCCTTTTATAAAGTGGGGTCAGAATGCCTACTTTTAGCTTCGATGCTGGAATTAATAAGAAAATGTGTGTAAGGCTGGGTGTGGTGGCTCATGCCTGTAATCCCAGCACTTTGGGAGACCGAAGCAGGTGGATCACCTGAGGTCAGGAGTTCAAGACCAGCCTGGCCAACATGGCAAAACCCCGTCTCTACTAAAAAAAACACACAAAAATTAGCCAGGCATGGGGGCAGTTGCCTGTAATCTCAGCTACTTGGGAGGCTGAAGCAGGGAGAATTGCTTGAACCCGGGAGGTGGAGGTTGCAGTGAGTCAAGATGGTGCCACTGCACTCCAGCCTGGGCAACAGAGCAAGACTCCGCCTCAAAAGAAAAAAAAGAAAAGAAAAGAAAAGAAAAGAAAAAATGTGTGTAAGGAGCTTGGCATGCAGTTGGTGCCGGTTTGCCATAGCTTTATTATTAAATTCAAACCCACTCTGCCCAGAACCTCCTTCCTCACTGGGCTTGTTGGTCAGTCTGGACACAGAGCCCCTGAACACAGGATTTCTTCTTGGGAATGCAGTTCTAAAGCCGTCTTCTCTGACGCATGAGGAACTCTGGTTTCATTAGGCAGGGGAAGCGTAAGGCTTTGAAGTAAGAAGGCTGTTGTAATTGGAACTGGGGTCCCAAGTAGGCAACTCTTGTCATAATTACACAAAAAGTGATGGGAGAGGAGGTAGTGAGTGGAGGTGAGCAACCTCAGAGTAGTCTGTGCTGTGAGCAGGAAGGGGAGATTTTTGAACCTGGGAGAGAAGCGGTGCTGCAATTGGAAGAATGGGAAAATTAAGAGAAGGGAAGTGGTTTCAGGGGAAGATGTGGAGTTCAGTTCTGGCCAAAAATTCTAGAAAGCTCTCTTAGTCATTTGGCGCTATCAAGGGGTGAGGTGACAGGACAGATTGTTTCAGTCCTCCTTAGCTCATGACTCAGTCACATGAAGTCCTCAGCACAGGACGTTGAAGAATGCAGCAGCCTGTGACTCCAGCAAAGCAGCTGAAGAAGGGGGTGGGGCATGAGTCACTTAGTGCCCTTGCCACTGCCCCTGGGCACTCACAAGGTCTTCTCAGGGTCTGAGTTCCCCACAGGATGAAGAATGTCATAGGGTGGAGCGTGGCTTGGCTGCTAGTTGGGTCTCAGCTCTGCCTGATGTGTAAAGAGGGAAG
Organism: Aotus nancymaae; assembly: GCF_030222135.1. Taxonomy (NCBI): domain Eukaryota; kingdom Metazoa; phylum Chordata; class Mammalia; order Primates; family Aotidae; genus Aotus; species Aotus nancymaae. Next base: position 87,545,119 of record NW_026988442.1, read on the forward strand.
CCTAGGTGTTGCCACTGTGGATAAGCAGTGCTCTCACCCACGCCTGGGCTCTGTCTCCCAAAGCCTTTATCCATTTGCTTTGGCCTGAAGCTAGGAGTGCCCTTCCCTGGCTGCCACAGAGGGGCTGAGACTTGTGCATATTGACATACTTACTCAATACATTGGAAGAAAAGAGCCTTGCGTCCTTCTGGTTCATTTGCTTCATCTTACTTAGTGAGACATGTTTTAATAATACCTGGCACTCAGCACCAACATGGTCAGCAGTTGCTGAGACAATGTGTGGATGAAACTTTCAACCTCTTGTCAGTGTTCCTGTTATCTATAAATACTTGAATGGACTTTAAAGAGTTCACGAAAGGACTTTAAAACAGTGTCCGTACAGCAAAATGGATGAAGATGATGGGCTTATGGCAGGGAAGATGCCCAGTAGGCAGCTGAGATCTGGAGCCAGGAGTCACAGCTATGGCTGACGGCTTAGCTCTGGGTGTTGACATCCTAGCAGATGATGGAGAAAAGCATGAGCTCTTCAGGGGAAATATGTAAAGGCGGAGGAGGAAGAACAGGCAGAGAGGAGAGGGAGCAGAACGGAAGGGAGAAGAGAGGGAGGGTTCCTTAGTAACCTTACCTCTGACCCTAACCCGAACCCTGCTTTCAGCTGCTATGGAGCCAGGAAGGAGATCTGATGGATATGAAAGTCAAGGAAAGCCATGAGAATTTGGTACTGGAGAGCTGTGACCAAGGAGTAGGGCTCAGAGCCAGATCTCGTGTTAGATTGAGAGCTGGGGATGAGGGAGTGGACATAAGCTCTTTAGGGGAAATACGTAAAGGTAGAGGAGGAAGAAGAGGCAGAGAGGACAGGGAGCAGAACAGAAGGGAGAAGAGAGGCAGGGTTTTTTGGTTCCCTTACCTCGGATCCTAACCCTGTGTGCAGCAACGTGAGCATCCTGCTAAGCAGCCTGAGAATGAGACTTTGGTAGGGAATAAGGCAGGACTAAGAAAAGCTCAGCGAAGCAGAGGCAGGCTCCCAGAACCCATAGCTGGAGTTACTGTCCTTCTGGACTTCTCAGTATGTGAAGACACACACTTGTTTACTGTTTAAGACTATTGGAATCAGGGCTTTCTGTTTCCTCCAGCTAAAGACGCCTTAACTGGATCTGCTCGTTACCAGAACGTCAACTCCACGGGGCAGGAATCTCAACCATATAATTTAGATTTGAATACCTAGGGCCTAGAATGGTGCCTAGCACATATAGATAAATATTGTTGGATGAAACATCTGTACTAAGGTGGTTCTAATAATGTGTTAGTGGAGAGGTGTGAAGTTGATTAGACAAAGAAACAGGAACCTACCTTTGGGGGCTTCTCTGAAATTGCAATTTCCCCGAATGGGAGGGCGAAGAGCCTGGCATCAGCTGCTGCCAGACAGCATCAGGTATAGCGCCATCTCCTGTCACTTCAGGGGCATTTTTTCTTGAATAAAAGACTCAGAACAATGGTTATTAACCGGAGGTGAATAGGAAAAACTACTCATGCCTGTTTGAACTATGTAACTGCAGAAAGACATGGTCAAGGCAACTGAAGAGATTTGATTATGCTTTAGCTCTGCACCATCCACTAGAAATATACTGCAGCCTACGTCAGCAAATTTAAGTCCACTAGTAGTCATGTTAAAAAAAGGAAAAAGGGGGCTGGGCACGGCGGCTTACGCCTATAGTCCCAGCACTCTGGGAGGCCGAGGTGGGTGGATCAAGAGGTCAAGAGATCAAGACCATGCTGGTCAACAAGGTGAAACTCCATCTCTACTAAAAATACAAAAATTAGCTGGGCATGGTGGCACGCACCTGTAGTCCCAGCTACTCGGGAGGCTGAGGTAGGAGAATTGCTTGAACTCAGGAGGCAGAGGTTGTGGTGAGTCGAGATCACGCCATTGCACTCCAGCCTGGGTAACAGGAGCGAAACGCTGTCTCAAAAAAAAAAAAAGGAAAAAGAAAGGTGAAATTAAATTTAGTAATGTTACTTTGTTTGAACAAATGTATCCAAAATATTATTTTGGTGTGTAATCAATATAATAAATGATTAATGAAGTAATCTACATTTATTTTTATTTTTTTTAATTTTTATTTTTTTATTGCATTTCAGGTTTTGGGGTATATGGCAAGGACATGCAAGATTGTTGCATAGGTGCATACATGGCAGTGTGGTTTGCTGCCTTCCTCCCCTTCACCTATATCTGGCATTTCTCCCCATGCTATCTCTCCCCAACTCCCCACCCTCTGCTGTCCCTCCCCTATTTCCCCCCAACATGAGTTACTGTGGCTGAACTTTGAAATCTGAGTTGCCAGGAGAAGGGGTATGATGGAAAGACTCAGCCTTGAGGGGGTCTCTGATTCCGGCCAGACCAGTCACTTACTGTGTGTGCACTGGCCGATTAGTTCCCTCTCTGGGCTTCCATAGCTTCATCTACCAAAAGCCCTATGTATATAGCGGCCTGAAGCTTCAGAACCAAAATGTGCAGTAGGTACTTGCACCTCATATAATCTGGAAGGAAACTGAGGCTTCCTCAATTTCTTAGGAAAAGAGGTTGAGTACCTTGCAGTAGGTCTCACACTGTGCAAAGGCGGAGGCAGAATTGAACCCAGGTTTGCCTGACCCTGGAGGGTGCTCTTCCCCTTCATTGCCCCTTAAACTCTCTCCTTCCTTTTGGACCAGAGAACGGTTCACTCTTCTGGGAGCACAGACTTCCCAGGAGGTAAATGCCTGCTTTTCTTCTTGCTTAGGATCCTGGTCAGAGCTGTAAGACTTTTCTTCTCAAATCTCACAAACAGAATCCAATGGAGACTTGGGAAGAGGCAAGGGGGGGCTTTGAGGCTGGGGAAGGTATCTAGTGCCCATGTGTTTTTTTCTAAAAACACATGAAATGATGCACTAAGTGGCCTTGCCTTAGAACGCAAAGGCAGGACCTACTGCCTTAAAACCGAGGAGGTCAGGGCTCTGCTCGACATCTGCAGTGAAGTCGTCTTCTCATTGTCAGTAGGACTCTGTCCTTGCTAATAGTTCACTGGTGACTTCACATCCACTGCCGCAGGGCCCTGGGAGGAATGTGTTGTTTTCTATACAGGGAGACCAAATTTCACTTCAGCCTAGTGGTGGACCTTTCTGCTTAGCGATACAAAGGGAAATTCAAAGGCAAAATTAGCTTAAGCATTGCTGGCTCAAATAATTTCTTCTTAGTGGAGTGAGTGAAACACGGTGATTTAGCAATTGACGACCATTTACCCAATAATAACTGAAATAATCATTCATAATTAGAAGAGGTCTAATATAGGAATGCACTGAAACCAGATGCAAAACATTTGCCCTCCCTACCGCCACCCTGACTTCCTTCATTCCCACTGACTAATTTGAAACATTTCTCATTTCCTTTTCTCCTGAAAAAGGATGAAAAGGGCTATTTTACCCTTCAGTAAAAATAAGTATAATTTTCTTTTAGCAGGCTCACCAGCAGCTCACCACTGCTAACTTACCACAAAGGCCAATTAATAGACAAGCATCATTATTTTCTAATCTCACCTGCCATATGAGTGGCTATGTGTTGAAATGAAGTTGATCTAAAAGGGACCAGTTCTGGGCTGAGCTGCTCTCCTTTGCACAGAAAGCGTAATGCCCACCTGAGGGGATTCCAGAGAGGCAGGTGGCAGGTTCCTCATTAGCTCACCGAACGCTGCTCAGTCCTCATTGCTTTGATGGAGACTTGAGAGGCGTGGCAGCCCAGCTTTGAAGGTGTCTTTAATTAAGCTCCTGCTGCTGGTGCCCTGGGCTTCCCAGGGTGAGCCTCGGGATAAAGGGCCCTCTTGTGGGTGGCATGGCTCTGAGGTGGCAGAAGAATGTGCAGAAGTGGTTAATGTAGTTTCTAATTTCTAAGACAACTCCTGTGCACTGAAGACTTAGCATCCTGGGAATTTATTCTCAACATTAATGGGAATAATTTGAGAAACCGCTTTCAGCTGTCCATGCTCACGGCCCCTTCTGTTTTGTACTGCCTACACCCAATTAACTAATCATTTCTATAGCAGGAACAACTTAACCTGAAAGGAGAACAAGCTATGTGCTGAAAGGTAGGAGAAAGCAAGTCCTGTGGGAGTTTCTGCTGTTCTAGTGAGAGAGGCTGAGGGCAGGAGCAGGCCTGAGCTCTCTCACTTACAGATCTACCTTCTTCAATGGGCAGGCTGGGTTGGCGGTGGGGATCTGAGTGGCGGTAGCTGGTGCTGCATCGCCCCAGGCAGAGATGTGAGGCTGCTGCCACCTGACTATGGGGACGGTGAGACAGGGACAGGAGCAGAAGTGAGATTCCCACCTATCTCCCAGAAGGCACCGTGCTGCTGACCACTGAAGGGCATGATGGAAAGGCTGAAAAGGAAGAAGGATGGTCCTTTCTGATTTTCTGTAGTGCCAGGTTCCTGTGAAGTCTGGCAGACGAGCTAAGAGATCACAGACCAAGAAGACTAGGGTAAAACCTCCTTTTCTTCTAAGTCCTTGTGGGTATTATCAGTGGTGACCTCAAATGTAGGTGTTTTTGGTACCCTAGTATACCTCCCCACCAGAAGTGACAGATGTAATACCTGTAACTCCGCCATTTGGAGTCCCAGGCAGAATACAATTCCTCTGGGAGGCGCAGTGCTGTTAACCAGAATCCCTGTGGCCCCAGCAAGCCCTGTTCAAAGCACTGTAGCTCGGGACTCAAGAAAGACATCAGGATGGAGAAACAACAAAGAACCATAGAAGATCTATAGTACACCCATGTCGTGAAGTAAGAGCGTGTGATCTAGAGAAAAAAAGAGCAATGACGTCGATGGCGGTGGGGAAGAGTGGAGTGGGGGTGTTATTTTGCATTGCATGATCAGGGATGGCCTTTTTGAAATGGCAACACTTGAGAAAGGACTGAGAGGACGTGAGAGGGTGCATATATGTGCAGATATCTCGGGAGGAGCTTCCTGAGCCAGAGGGGCTCATTTCGTTTGAAATGACCAGAAGACAGGATTGTGCTTGGCTTCTTTGTGGAAGAACAAGAAGATCAATATGGTTGAACTAGAGGGTGTGACCAAGAGCATTGCAGGAAAGATGATCAGAGTTAGTGCACAGCCCCATGGGACACTGTCAAGAACTGGCTCATGTCAGGATGGCCATGGGAAGAACTGAGTGGCATCATCATTCTGGCGATCGTGGTAAGTAGACCTCGGGGGACAAAGAAGTGAGAAGCCGAGTTAGCAGGTTCCTGCATGAGCACACTAGAGATAATGTGTGCTTGGGCTAGGATAGCAGGTGGAGAGATGGTGAGTGGATTCTAGATGATTTTGAAGGTAAGTCCAACAGAAATTGCTAGTAGATCAGATATGGGGTTTAGAGAAAGTAAGGAGTATGGGAGGACTGGGAGGTTTTTGGCAGCAGCAACTGGTTGGATGGAAATGCTACTTACTAAGATGCATGGGAAGCTGGTGAGGGAGGTGGCGAATGCTGAGGTTTTGATTGAATACCCATTAGACACTCAGATGGAAATGTCCAGGGGTTAGCTAGGTATACAAATTTGTAGTTCAATGGAGAGGTCAAGCTGGTGATCTACATTTGAGAGGTAATCGCATTATAAATGGTATTTAAGGTGACCAATTTGGGAGTGGGTATAGGTAGAACAGTCTGAGGACAGCTCTGGGAGTTGTGGAGGACAGATGGGAAGGGTAGAGGAGAACCAAGAGAGAACACTTGCCTGGAAGCAGGCAAAGAAAGCATTTTAAGAAGAAGCGAGAAATGGTATCAAATAAAGCTGAAAGGTCAGGTTCAGATGAGGACCTGCAGCTGATCACTGCGTTCAGCAGCATGGAGGTTGTCAGTTCCCTTGACAAGAGCAGTTTTGATGGAGCACTGGGCGGAATCTGAGCTGGAGTGTGCTCAACAGAGAAGTGAGGGGAGAAGTGGGGGAGAGTTTCAATAGCTCTTTCTGAGCTTTGCTGAAAATTGAAAGTAGCTAGAGGCAGCTATGGAGCCAAAAGGACTTTCTGTTCATTTGTTTTCTTAAGATGGAGAAACGGCATCGGCATCCTGTTCGTACACTGATAGACATAACCACTAGAGAGTAGAGCAACCGATGATGAGGGGGTGATGGGAGAGGACAATGTCACTGGGCAGGTGTGAGGGGCTGCGAGTGGGTGAAACCTCAGAGGACCAGAAACCGGCCATAGCAGGAGCCCAGGGCCTCTGGAGCAGGAGGGAGGAAGAGTGCAGGATGCAGAAGGAGGCAGAAGGGGAGCTTGTGACAGTTTCTCAATGGCGTCTACCTTCCAGTGGGGTGAGAGGCAGCAGGGGAGGAGAAGCATGAGAAGGAGTGGGAGAGTGAAAGGACTGCGCGTGTACTAGCCTCTTTAGGCAGCAGCAACAGTTAAAGTGAGACCAGTAGCTGTGTTTCTGTCCAGCCATATTCCGCGACCTCTGGGATTTGAGTGCGACGATGTAGATAAAACAATTGAACTAGGGCCGGGTTTTCCCAGGAAAAACAATGAAGGGAAAGCAGGGCAAGGACTGTGAGGGTGCGGCGTACACCTGGGAGCAGTGGTGAGAGACATGTGGAAGTGAAGGCTAGAAGGCAGGAGGTGGCGGAGATGAGACAGTGACCAGATAGTCGGTCAATGAACTGTAAGTCCCACCACTGCGGATTCAGAAGCGGTTGGAGAATATGGGGGATTTTGCTGAATCTTGGCTGGGGGTTTGCGAATGTGTTGGGAGTTGTGGAGGTGGGAGGTGGGCTTGACTTGGGACATAAAGAGCTGGAGGGGAAGAGTCTGGGGGAGAAGTCCAGCACGGTAGTGGGGTTGGGGCACTCAAGTTACATGGGGCGGTGTGATGGTGTGGGCACTGGTAGGTGGAAGTCAGATGGTCGTGGCAATGCTGTGTGTGTTGGGTGGAAAGAGGGGGAGGGGATTTTTTCATGCCACATAGAGCCAGGTGGAGACCTCTTCACACCTTTTATGGGGATTTGGGCACTGGGTGGTATCATTAGGATCACAGAGCTCTGAGGATCCTTCTTCACTCATGAACCAAGGATTGGGTATATACAACTGCATAGTGAGTGTCTGCTTTGAACATTCCCTTAATTTTTAATTCAATAATATCAAATCTCAATCTATTATGCCCCCTATACTCTTTTCATACTGTGATTTCTATGGGAAAATCCCCCTCCCATCAGCCTGTTGTGCAACAGGAAACCCAAGTTACCTCCCTGCCTGTTCTCTCTCCCCCTCCACATTCAATCGCCCACCAAGTGCTTTTGGTGAAACCTCACTGGGTGTCCAAATCGGCCCAGGAGTCTCCCCTGGCCTGCACGCTGCTCTGATGCGAATGACGATGACAGGGCTGCCCCTTGGGTCGCTCCCTTCCCCGCTTGCCCTACCACTCTTCCCCGCAGGGGACATCATGATCTTCCTAACCCACACCGCTCATCGTGCCAATCCAATGGCCACCTTTGCCTGGAAGACAAAATCCAAATTACTGATTTAATGTGGCTGTCATGCCTTGTACTGACTCTTCCCCACCCCCACCATTTTTTTCCTATCCCACAATGCATTTTCACCTAACTCCATGCTGCATTTTCTCTGGAAGTCCACATCTTTCTTCAACATCTAGGAGGGATGATTTTGAAGTAAGGAAATCTTGTGGCTTCTCCTGCCCCTGCTCTCTATCCCATATGCTATTTTGTTTTTCCAGGGCACTCAGTGTCACTTGCCATTGTATATATTTATTTGTTAATTTGTCTGTCTCTGCACCTGAGGACATAGCTGGACTAGAGTCCAGTGTGTCTGTTTTGACCCTGGCTGTATTCCCAGAACCTAGGGCTCAGCCCCTGGAAAACACTCAATAAACAGTAGCTGATGGGTTGACTTCCACCTGCAGACACCATAGGCTCCTTCATTGGAAGTGACAAACCCACCCCAGGCCATCGAGCAATTCAGACAATTTATTGGCTCCTAAGACTGAAAAGTCTTACAGCAAGATTTAAATGTGTCTCTCTCCCTTGCTGCTGCAGGTTCACATCACCAGGGAAGCACAGCATCTCCCAGCCACACCTCACCAACTTGCTGACCTAACAGAAGAACGAAGACTCTCCTGGTAGCTCTAGGGGAGAAGTTCCAGGGAAGATCCCGGCTTGCCAGACTCACCCCCTCCCCTGAAGTAGGGGTGGTCTGGAGTGGGGGCATCCATCTTACCTGGCAGAGAAGGGGACTTCTGGGGGATGCTGTGCTGCTCCTCTGTGTCCTCCTCTATCCTGGCACTAGGAATGAGAGCAGATGGAGGAGGCTGAAGGCAGTTAGTGCATGGCATAGGACTATCTGCAGGTTCTGTTTCCTTTGGGTGGCTAGGTCTGGGAAGGCAGGCCCACATCTTTGCGGAGGAGGTGAGAGAACACTTGTCAGAGGGTATCTGATAAATGCAGAAAGACAAGTGTAGGAGGTTGTGGTATTTTGATTGATGACAGCATATTCATATCAGTGTCAAAAACGTATTAGGAAGATACAAAACACCAACATCTCTTAATAATGGAAATAAATTAGTTTCAATTAAAATAGTTGCTGTTGTTTTTCCAATGCAGGGCCAAATCATGCAAGCCAAAGGTTCTTAGAATTCTCAGAAAAAAAGAACAACGAATCCGTTAGAAAAACAATTTGCAGAACATTCATTAGTCCAAAAGCTTCCCTGAGAATTCTCCCTCCAGGCCTTTAATGGGCCATGAAACTTGAATTCAATAAAAAATGATTTAACCATCAAGCGGGTGAACTGGGTAGACTTCTTTGCTCTCTCATTATGGAGTTTATTTTTTGGAGGCTGTTTGTGTAAATACTATTTGTTTTGCTGAAGTTCAAAGAAACTGGTGTTTTGCTTCATTGGAAGAGCTGGTGCTGGTTCATCTGCTGTCTGCATCGCCCCCTCCCCTGTTCCCACCCCCCGGCTGCTCTTGCATCCTCCCCCAGCCCCTCTTGCATCCTCCCCCAGCCCCGGTGGTGTCCCAGCCACCTCAAACCCAAGAGCTGTGACTTAGCTGGATGTACACAGTGAGTCAGCTAGTCTGGGAATTTTGAGAGCTCGTACATTAGATTCTTGCTTTCCAATCCATTAATTTTGTTGTTCTAGGCCTGTTGGGAGCCCTGTTGCTGCTTGTAAGAATAACAGATCACCGCTGATGCTTTCGACGTCTGTTACCCAGGGTGGCTGTTTTGCAGACACTCTGTCTCTGCAGCGTCTCTGGCCTTTCGTGTGCTTGTGCATAGTGATCACAGCTTTATAGCAAACTCAGTGGGCATCCTCCTTCAGGACAGGGCACGTTCTGCTCCTGCATGGGCCAGAGGACTTTGAGCCCTACTCTCCTCTTCTCATGGGAGCACTCAGACTATCTTCTGCGATGGAAGAACATTGAAACACTTCCTAAACATTTTACAAAGACTTTGAGGAATATTCCCAGGACACAGTGATTTGGAATTTTCTTCTGTTTGGTTTGCATCCCTTGCCATCACCCAGGAGAGGCACATCCAGGAACCCAGCCCCAGGCAGCAGCTTGCTTCTGCTGGAAGGACTTGGGATTCTTGGTGGCAGCCACAACAGAACAGCCTGGTGTGGGTAGGGTCTGCAGTGGGCTGGTCGGGACAGGGAAAGTGGGCACATGGTGGATATGGATGAGGATGGTGCCTGCTGACACACACAGGGTCGAGGTGTGTGGCTCACACTTTGAGACTAGCGACTATCTCATTCATTTAGGGTGACTTTTCTTCCCTTCCTGCTCTGATGTGTCTTTTCTGGCAAATGTTCTCCCAGATGACTTGCCAGTGCAGTCAGAGTTGGGAATCCAGGTGATACAGTAGAGAAAATGAGGGCTTTGGAACTCAGTCCTGCCACTTACCAGCTGGGTGACATTGGAAAGTTACTTAAACTCTCTGATCCTCCATTTTTTCCTTTTAAAATGGGGATAGGAAGACCTGCCTCTGGTTTGTTGTAAAGACTCAATTAACTGAGATGAATTATGAAAGCTCTTGGCGGAAGGTCTGGCATATAATGAGTGTGCCAATTGGTAAGCTGCTGTCCTTCAACTCCAAACCCTCTTGGCTCTGTGGTCCTATGGTGGGATTTCTACAGGCTATATTTCCGCTTTGCCAGCTGCTTCCTGTTAGGCTCCACACTAAGGGATAGTACAGGGAGTTAGGAGGGCAGGAGAGGAAAGGCCTTGCTCTTTCCTCTTTGCCTCTTGTTCCTGCGAGCCCCACCCCAGCGGTGCTCCTTCCCTGGTCAGTGTGGTGCTTCCAGCTTCCGCCTTTGTCCCAGCATGCCTGTTAGCAGCCTCCCTGGCTCCCTCTCAGGTACCAGCAGAAGCTGGACAGCTCCCTACTCTTACAGGGATGGGTCTCCGCCTGGTGGAGACTTGTCCTGGAGACTTCTAGGTTCTGATACTCTAAGCTTTGTCTTTTCTCTCTTCAGCTCTAGAGTGAGAGCTGCTTTTTGCAGTGACTGGTTCTGTGCTATCTCTGCATTCCCTTTTGTGCAGAAAAGAGTCAATACGGCAGGCCCTGCTGCTATTCTTAGAAAGACCTGTTTGCAAGGTTGGCTCTTGGCTGGCCTCTGGGAACTTGGATTTTGGGAGAGTCTCCATCATTCCTAAAACTGAGAAGAGTGCCTAAGCTGTTTGTACAAATCATATGGTTTATGCCGAACACTTGCTTTCCTCCTGGAGTTTGGAATTTTTGTATGTGCTAGACAGAGAGTGACTAGCCCCAATAGAAATCCTGGGTGCTGAGTCTCCAACAAGCTTCCCTGTAGAAGATGTTGACACTGTTGTCACAGCTCAGTGCTAGAGATGTTGTGTCCTGTGTGACTTCACCAGGAGAGGACTCTGGAAGCTTGTGCCTGATTCCCTGGCCTTTGCCAACCGCACCTTTCCCTTTGCTCATTGTGTTTTGCGTCCTGTGGGTTCTCCTGGGGAATCACCAAACCTGGGGGTGGGTAATCTTGGGGACCCCAGCATCCCTTTGCATACTTTCAGTTCTCAATGCTCTTATAAGCAGTTATTTACACTATATTAAATTATCTCTGTTGAAATCTGTAGTGTGACTTCTGTTATTCTGACTTGACCCTGACTGATATAGGATGTGTTATCAAGAGTGGCCCCATGAAATGGATTCTCAAACAGGAGATTTTGGAATTGGTTTGGTGGTGTCCTTCGCCTTAAATGCAGTGCTGAGCTCTTGGCCCATTGCAGTGGAATACTAGCACGTCCTGACATGCAGTGGCAAGAAAATTACCTGAATTATCACTTGTACTGATGAAGTGCCTACGAAGCAGTGCCCCATGTGTTGGGGGTCACATGACTGCTGCTCTTGACTACTTTGGCATAATAATGACTGCAAGGACTGGTGAAGGGGAGGCCAATTTTAAGTGCATTGATGCATGTATAGAAAGAAAAGTTCAGGACACTAAACTCCCTGCTCATATTAGGGCCAGAAAACTGGTAAGCAGTTATGACAGCCTTAAAATAATATCCAATTTTTTGTATTTGCGGGATCAATCTTGCTGGAACGCTCGACTCAGACAAAGCTGAGAATTTTAAACCTCTGAGTCCCTGTACCTCTCTTGCTGGCTGAAGATTAGCTTTCCCTTGCATGAAGAACTGGGAGAATCCCTTCTGAACCAGTTACCATTCCAGGGGGAAGCCTCATTCCATTCAAGTAGCACAACAATGTCCACTGATTGCCTCAGAGGTAGTCTACACTGTAGTAGGCAGAATAACGCCCTTGAAGATGTCTACATCCTAAACTCTGTAATCTATGAATATGTTACTTGGCGTTGCAAGAGGAGCTTTGCAAGTGGGATTACAACAAGGACCTTGAGATGGAGAGATGATCTTGGATCTTCTGAATGGGCCCAGTGTAATCACAAGGGTCCTTGACAGTGGAAGAAAAACGTAGAAGAGAGTCAGAGAGAGATGCGGCTATGGAAGCGTGATCATAGAGGTGCACACTGCTGGCTTTGAGGATGGCGGGAGGGGCCCCAGCCAAGGCTTGCAGGCAGCTTCTAGAAGCTATAAATGGCAAGGAAACAGTTTTCCCCCCAGAGCCTCCGGAAAGCAGCCCTGCTGACACCTTGGTTTTAGCGCAGGGTAAACTGTGTTGAATTCCTGACTCACTGAACTTTAAGGTAATAAATATGTGTTGGTTGAAGCTACCAAATCTGTGCTATATTTTTATTATATCAACAGAAAATTAATCCAAATACCTGTAACTGAAGTCAGGGTTCTGCATAAGGGGAACAGCCATGAAGTCTGACCAAGGAGGAGAAGGCTTGTCTTCTAAGGTAATTGTACAATTTGGCTAATTTGTGTCAGTAGAAACCTAGGAATATACACACATGGCTTCTAAAGATCTTAGACAGAGGAGGATGACATGTAATGATAGATTGGGAGGAATTTATTGGTGAGTACACTTACTAGAGATTTTAGGTTTGATGTGTTAGCTTGTGCACATGAAAGTGGATCTAATGGCTTGCTTGATTGGTTGAATAAAGCCAAAACCTGTACACAGTGTTGCATATTTAAATGAGGTTGGGATACCTGCACCATCCTGGGAGGAGGCAGGGAAGCAATCCAAAGGCTTAGAGAGGCTGGGGTGTTGAAGTGGGCTTATTATGAGCTCTTGGCAACATCTCCCACCTTCCCCTACAGCTCCTGAGGGGGCCCCGTGGACAATCCCTGCATGAAGACTTTGGGAAATGCATCAGTGGCCTTGGAAATCTCCGTGGTGGCTGCCTCTGGAGACTGGGATGACAGAGGAACATGCCACTTGGACAAATTCCCTGATTTCAGTGGGGGAAGATGGGATCCCAGGGTGGCAGGAGACACGTCGTGAGGCTGGCTGAACTACGGAGCCCAGTTGAGCACATTTGTCATAACGGGCAGCAGGGACAAACTGGAAACCTGAATGTTTTGGCTGCAGTTATCTTTAGCAGTGAAGTTGGCCCTAGGAAAGCAATAGACAGGCAGCTTACTGAAATATTGCTTGACCTACATAGCAGGAAATCTCTAGGTCTGTTGTCTGGAAACCTGACTTGGGCCACCAAAATGCAGAGTTACTGCTTTTTCCCTACTTTTCAGACCTATGTGGGTTCACAGGCCCTTGGTTGAAGGGGAAGTTGGGTCCTCTGGAGAAAGGTCCTTTTAGCAGAGCCACGAGTAAGTACATCCTGTATCTTCCCCTAAGCTGTCCCAAAGGGCCCTGTGTCTGTCCCCTACGGTGACTGTGCAGAGGGGAACGGAAGTGCCCAGACCTCTTGGGAAATTACTTGGTGCTGGCTCTTTATGGATGCTAATCCCAAAAAACTGTGGTCCAGTAGGGAGGCTCATGGACCCACCCTGTGGTTATTTCCTCAGTTCCTGGAGGTTTTATGTAAATGGACATTTGCAGCAATGACCAGAATTTCCACATTGGCCCCGGGCCCGTGGAGTAGAGGGCTATGATGGCAGAAAGGGCTGAGTGGAATCCTTGGAATACACTTTCTTTATCTGGATATAAGCTGAAAGCAATACCCACCCCCAGCCCTGGGGAGCCACTAGCCCTATGGACTGGGCACCAAAATAAGTGCGACATGCCCATGTGCCCACTGGAGGATGGAGTTGGATGTCTCCACTCTGGCTGGACTTTCCAGGCACAGATTCTCAAGGCGAGGCAAGAGCTGCAGGCAAAGAGGGTGGGCTTGGCGTGGACAGCCCTGGGTTTGAGGGCAAGTCCTCAGTTTCTCCATTAAGAAGGCAGAGAGTGGGCCGGGCACGGTGGCTCACGCCTGTAATCCCAGCACTTTGGGAGGCCAAGGTGGGTGGATCACGAGGTCAAGAGATCGAGACCATCCCGGTCAACATGGTGAAACCCCATCTCTACTAAAAATACAAAAAATTAGCTGGGCATGGTGGCGCATGCCTGTAATCCCAGCTACTCAGGAGGCTGAGGCAGGAGAATTGCCTGAACCCAGGAGGCGGAGGTTGCGGTGAGCCGAGATCACGCCATTGCACTCCAGCCTGGGTAACGAGCGAAACTCTGTCTCAAAAAAAAAAAAAAAAAAAGAAGGCAGAGAGCCTGGTAGGTAAGAGATTCCTGGAGTCAGGCTGATTAGGTTCACATTTTGGCTCCTCCATTTACTTGGTAGCTGTGCGAAGCTGGGCAAGTTACTTAACCTCTCTGTGTCTCAGTTTCTATGTTTACCAAGTGGTGGTGTTATATTTATTATTGGCTTCTTGGGAGAGTTAAATGATGTCATAGATACAGACTGCTTGGTATATAGTAAGTACTCAAAAATGAAAGCCATTATGGTGACCATTATATTAATTATTTGGAAGAAGAAAAGTCCAGCCAGCGATGGCTAAAGCAGATATGTATGAATGAAGGTGAGAGGCAATGCGTTTATGCGCAAGGCCTGGCCAATTATGCCTTCTTCCCAACACAGGCAAGTCACAAACAAGTAAAGAGCAGATGAGCCCATCCTATTGGTTAAAGCGTTTTGCCACTTCAGCCCCATTTGCATGCTGCAGGGTGAGTGGGCAGAGGCGGCTGGGGACAGAGGGAGTTTTCTCTCCTGCAGGGTCTGAGAAGCCACTGCAGGTCACTAAACGGGCGGCGAAGGAGGAAAGCTGCGAGGCAGCAGGGGTTTCTGTTGAGTCCATTAAATCCCATTTCCCTCTCAGTATCCTCCTCTCAGATGCAAGCCTGTCTGGTGCTGACGCTGTCATCTGTATGCCCCTACTGATCCTGAGGCTTCTCACCGAGTATAAAAGTAAATATTGGGGATAATCTAGTGCCTGTTTGAAGGAGGGCACCTAACATTCACTCAGTGCCTACTACGTGCCAAGCACTGTAGGAGGGGCCTTCCCTCTTACGGCTTCTCACGACAACCTTGAGAAGGCGAGACTACCCATTTCACCGTGAAAAAGAAAGCTGGCAATAACAGCTGCAGGCTGCCGTGTCCACGGGCAACATTTATCGAGTGTTGCTATGCGCCAAACATGGTGCAGAGCGTTCCACGCACATCAGGGCATTCAGTCCCTGCAGTGGGCCTCTGAGCACGTGGCTTCGTCGTTATTTGCACTTTGCAGGTGAGAGAACTGTGACACAAGGAGGTTATGTGGATGGGCCAGTAAATGCTACAGCTGGGACTTTAAACCTAGGATAGTCTGATTCTAAAGTCTATGCTCTGCCACATTCATCTGTTTTAGCTAAGAGAGGAGAGTTCAAGTTACTTCTACCCCTGCTGAGAAGTGGGGCTGGGCTGTGGTGGGAGATGGGAAGATGGAGAGAAAGGCATGATGAGGGGAGGGCCTGTTGCCTTTCAAAACAGCGGAAAGGAGAGGATTTATATTCTCCTTAAAACGCAAGCTTCTTTGAAATAAACAGAAGGGAATGAGAACTACTGTGTGTCCAGCCCTTGCAAGGTGCTAGTGGTAGAAGCTGACAGAGGCTCAATTCCAGCCCCAGGGTCTCCCTCACTGCCACGTCAGAGCGATGGATGCTTCAGCGTCCTCCCTTGCCCATGCTGCTCTTCTCGTAACGACAGTGCCGCCCAGGCTCCCTGCTAAGCTCCGACACACGGTGGCTTCTATCATCCTCTCCACCGGCTCCCACGTTTCTATTATCATCCCATTTATCTGTGAGGATATGGCAACATCAGTAACTGTCTGAGGTCTGTGAGCTGGGAGGCCGATGCTGGCTTCTATACCTCTTGGCCTTTAAAGCAAATTCTCTTCCCACTCTACACAGCTGGCCTCTGTATGGGAAAATCTGAGGGGCCTTCTTCCAAAATGCTGTCTGTCTCCACCTGGTCCTGATATTCTTCCACTAGGACTGGCAGGAGTCTGTTAAGGCTGCGCACTGTGAGTGCTTTGATGGCAGAAACTATCTGCCTCATTCACCCTGAGGTCCCCAGCCCAGTTCTGGGCACAGGGAGAGCCTTCAATAAATGTGTAACTGAGAGTAAACATTACCTCAGCTCATATCCTTGCACCCAGGAGGAGTCAAAGTAAGGCATGTGTACCTCCTAAATATGGATGGGTTTAGAGGGCACAGGAGAGATAAGGCGTGGCTCTGAGTGTGGACAATGCAGACATGGCAGAGGTTGGTCATGCCTTGTAATTAGTTACAAAACAATTCCACAGTGGCCATCCCACACTGCGTTCTGGAGTCCAGTCCGCTCCTGTGCCCCCAGAAACCCCCACATGGCATCCAGAATGCTTTCTCTTGTTCTTTCACAGAAACATTTGAGTTGCCAACATATTGATGACTTTTGCATGTCATCTCTCATGACATGACTTCCAAGAACATCCTGCTCTCACCCCACCAGGCCCAACTTACTCCATTACAATTTCAATTACAAAGCTCATTTTCCCCCATTGGCCTGAAAGAGTCAAATAAAGTTTCTATCTGGGTGCATTTTTCTAACTGGACATGAGGTTAGCTCATTTATTCTCTTCCTTAACACACAAATGGGCTCTAAAAAGAGGAGTTTAATTTTGCAGCCCACTGGTCCATCATATGCATAGGCAGTCTGGTGGCTGCAGCATGCTGTCTCCCATCACTGCTGTCAGGAGACCAGGGCTGGCTTTTGGTTTCTGGGACAGGAGATGGATGTATCACTTTAGAAGAAGATTCCCATTGCTGCTACCTTGAAAATAATGGACACCATTCATGAGTGATTGCTGTTTTAAAGCACATGAATCTCTGCATTCCTGTGTGGTGCACTACAATGAGGGGTGGACTTAGTGGAGGGAGAACCTCAAGAGGGCTCTGCCACTGGCCAGTCCTGTGACATTGGGCCTCGGTGTTCTAATTTGTAAAATGAAATAATTGATGGGATGATAGTGAAGATGCCTTTCCTTGTGAATGGGCTTCATTCTAATTTTCTATATGTCAGGACTACTTCTAGGCATGAGGATACAGTGCCTTTTTCGAAGACTACTATTGATGGAGGATACACATAAATATTGTAGAAGTAAATGCACAAACAGTGTAATAAGGTAGGTGCTGTAACAGAGTGATATGTTGTGTCTTTTGAGGATACATCTAAAGGGACAATTGCTTCTGTCTAGCAGGAGTGTGTGTGTGTGTGTGTGTGTGTGTGTGTGTGTGTGTGTGTGTGTGAGAAAGATGGGAGTAGGTGAGGGGAAGTAGGGAGGCTACGAGAAAGTGGTGATGATTGGGCTGGGCCTGCAGATGGGGGCCAGAGCTTTCTGGACAGGTTGTGGTTTGGGAAGAGAGTGGAGAAGCTCCAGGAAAGAGAAGCAGGCCAGGCAGCCCAACACCACCTGCTGAATACTTAAGGAACCCATCAAGCCCAAGCGTTGTGAATTTTGGGAACTTGAAATGATGCTTTGGTTTGAATTCACAGGAGAAGACAGAATTGAGACAACAGAAAATGGCTTTCGTTATTGGAAGTCCATTACTCTAGGATCACACTGGTTACTATACCAGGGGTTGGCAAACTTTTCCTTAAAGGGCCAGATAGTAAATACTTTATGCTCTTCAGGGCTGTATGGTTGCTAATGGAACTATTCAACTCTCCTATTGTGGTGTTAAAGCAGTCATGGACAATATGTACAAGAATAGACAGAGTCGTTGTCCCAATAAAACTTTATTTACAAAAACATGGTGGGTCGGGTTCTATCTGCGGGCTGTAGTTTGCTGATCCCTACTGCTGTGCCAACAGGTAGAGTTGAGATAGAATTTTAAAAATCCAAAAGCTCTATTGTTGGTGGTGCTGTGTTATGGCACTTTTGCTTAAAATCGCACATGGCATGGGTCTCTAAATGGTGTGGCTGGCCTTCAGTGGGTAATTGATGGTCCCTGCATAAGACTTTGACAGAGGAAACTGTCTTATTGGGGGCCCTGCTCCCACCAGATCCTGCCTATGCAATTAGCAAAACGTCCTGACTTTCCCGGGAGTGCTCCCCTTCTCACTTCACACCTTTGCAGCCCACAGCTATAGGCTTCTTTTCCTGGGGTCTTGTCTCCAGGCAAGATCCCTCCTGGGTCCCAGAGACCAAATCTCGGCTGCATGCTGTGCACTGCAACAGGGATTCTCTGATAAATAAGGCTTGGCCTTGACTGTCTCTGACTCACACTTCTGGGGCCATGGTCTTCTTCCCATGGTGTGGAAGAAAGCTGTAGGAGTTAGGAGACCTAAATTGAAGGGCCAACTTGGTGACTGATTGGCTGTGGGACCTTCACCAAATTGCTCTTCCTTTCTGAGTTCCTCATCTGAAGAGGCTGGCCTTGAGATGTCCCGGTTTCCCTTAGCTTGCACATGATGACCGTGATGTATAACTAATGATGGGCATAAAGCCTTGATGGACCGTTACCATTTTTTCTAGGGAAAAAAGAATATAGTATTGGTGCTTCAACCACAGATAGTAAGAGGATCTTGTACAGCCTCAAACCCAGTTTTGGCTCCGCTCACAGATAAGGAGACCCTCACATATCAGCCCTCAGTTTGTCTGGTTTGGGATTCTGTCTTGGATGGGGCTCTGAGAGGAGCCTGTGGGACCTACTCCACCTGCCTGTAAGGAGGTGTCTGCGTGTTCATTCCTCCCTCTGGACTACAAGCTCCCTGGCCAGGAATGAGACCTTGTTTATTAAATGTCAGCTCAGCAGGTCACACAGTACTTGGCACATTGGACACAATCAGTAAAGATTTGTTAAATTGAAAGCTACATAAAAGTTTTTCACATTTGTGTGAAAGACTTAGAGGAGATCCCAAAGTAAGAAAGCTTACCGTTGACAGGGGAAATTATTTACTGGCAAACAACGAACATTTATTTATGAGTACTTACTCTGTGTTGAGGCCTAAAATGACGTGTATAATTTCTATTTTATAAAGGAATAATTATATCAGATCAATAGGCCAAACCAACTGCTTTTTATTGATAAAATGTATTGATTGCATGTGACAGGTACTATGCTATTCTGTACATTTACATTCTCATGTAATTCTAACTTTGGGCAGTTTATATTATTATCTTCATTTCATAGATGAATGAACTGAGCCTCAAAGAGATGTAAGCTACTTACATAGTAAGTGACAACGTCCTACTCCAAAGCCTGTATTCTTTAGGATGTCAAATTTAGCTTGGAGCTTCTTGGAAATCAGGGCAAAAACCCGGATGGGTTACGGAGTTTTGTTATAACAATTTGTTCTGGAAGGATCTATCTTTAGGCTAAAAAGCTGTATGGATAATAGCATCCTCTGCAGCACCAATAACACTTGTGTGTGTACCTCTGCTACTGAGGTTCAGAAATACAATGTCTGGCAGTCTAGAGTATCACAAAGGCCACACTCAGGATTCTTTGAAGAGGGAGAGGATTACATGACCCTTAGACCTTCTTTCTCAAACACAATTTATTCTAGAAGCACCTTTAATAGAAGAACATGGATGCCTGTGAGTACCAAATGGTACTTGCTAATGGAGCCCTAGGGCGTGGGTGCCCAGTGAATCTAATTGCGATGTCAAGGGTACAGGTGGTCACCATGCTTCTTTCTGGTGTCCTCTGTGATCTTTATCCTCAGCTGGTGCCCCCACAAATGGTGACCACGATTAGAAGCAGCACCTTCAGCAAAGGACAATGATGAATGACAATTGAGGGTGCAGGACCTAGTGACCCATCTAATTCATCACACGTGCTGAGTATTTAAGCTCTTTGAATCCTTTCCACATTGTCTATCTTATTTAATTCTGACAGTATTCTCTTTAGCTTCCTGCAAAGGCTCCTTGAGATAGGACCGTTGGCTCCATTTCCCGTCACTTCTCCTGCCTCCTGCCCCAAGTGCCCTGTGCTCCGGCCATTCAGAGGCATGGGCAATCTCCCGTGTGTGCCATGTTCTTTCACACTCATGTCATCGCTCATACTGATTTCTCTCTCTCTGGAGTTCACTCCTCACCTCTGTCCACCTGGTAAATCCCTGTCATTCTTGGGATCCAGGTTGGGTGTTCAGTCTTCTTCAGCCATCCTTGACAAGGCAGCCTGCTCCTTTTGCATCCTCCGCTACAGCTCACTGGCCTGATTCATCCATGTGGTCCTCTCTGCTAGACTGTGAGCCCCCCAAGGGCAAGCAGCTTGTTGGCTTCATTGTTTGTTTCCCTAGTGCTGGGCACAGTGTGGAAACAGTATGTGTTTAATCAATGTTTGTTGAGTCAGCAAAACTTTGTGAAAGAGTTTTTGGAAGAGACAAACAAGGTCAAGTCATTTGTTGAGTCATAACTCAGAGGCTGTTTCTCCCAGTGCAATTCTTTGAAGTGGATTTGCTCCATCCACATGACAAAACTCTGGCATGAATGAGAGACCCTGGGTGAAACGGGGACAGTGTGGTCTCCTGGGAGGGGAAGGGGGCCTGGAGAGAAGGCTGGGAGTGGGAGGGAGACTTGCTTTTCACTAGGTGCCCTTTTCACATTTTGAGTTTTGGGCCATGTTCCATGCATTACTTATCCAAAAATAAAAATAAAACAAGATAGCAATCACTACATGAAGATGAGATTCAGCATAATTGTTACTTGGCTTTTGGCTTTGCATCAGACCTATATTCAATTCCTGTTCCTTGCTAGCTGCAGGAACTTTAGCCAATTTCTCAGCCTACCTAAGCCTGGATTTCTTTGTCTTAACATAAATATAGTAAACAGCACCCATTTAATAAGTTTTTTTTTTTTTGCACCCCTTGCACTCACAGCTGGGCCTTGGTGTCCTCCTATTTAACATAAACAACGTGAGAAAACCTCAACACGAAACAAAGCCACTATGACCACGATTGAGTAAGATATAAATGAGATCACCTCATAATCATGCCTAACTACATACAAAAGGAGGATATGGTCCAAACCAGGAAAATGGTGGAGCACCCCCTGCTGGCTGATGTAAGCGACTGCTGCATGTTTACCAAGTACCTCTTTAATCTCCTGTTCATCCCACCTTCTAGGTAAGAATGATCAAGTTAACCAATTAGAGAACTAACCCTGCTCTTCCTAAAAGCATCCAATCCAGAGCCAATCCTCCCCTCCTTGGACCCTCCTTGAAATCTCCTATCACAAACCCAAATCCTATTACAAATCCTTTCTAATATTCTCTTACTGAGAGCTCCCATAGCTCCCCATGGCATATGTTCTCCCTTGTTGCAATGAGTCCGTATGTCCTACTTTGTTCAGCTACAGCTGTGTTCTTGGTAGTTTTAGATGCAAGGCATTGACAGGATATTGTAAAGATTGAATGAAGTAATGCATATAAAGCACTTAGAACATGGTTGAGCATGTGATAATCACTCAGCATTTGCTAGATTGCCATCGTCATTATAATTATTATAATTATCAACTCTCTCCTTCTTGGTCTTTTTATCATCTTAAAGAGACATGAAATGGACCTCCTCTGTGCGCTACAATGTGGAGGAATGAATGGCACAGTTGCTAGATCATCTCAGCCTCCTCTCTGTTGGATCACTCACCAATCTGAGGACATCATTCATTCATTCATTCCACAAATACATCACATCCCTACCATGTGGGAAATCCTCTACTGGACATCATAACTGCAAAGGAGAACAATTTCCTGCACTCCTGGGGCCTAGAGCCTCCAGATGCTGTGGAGCCAGGAACTGAAGGCTTCCAGTGGTTTCTGGAAAGTGTACTGGGGCCCCTTGTGCCACTGCACTCAGATTCTTGTTCTGCTCAACCAATGTCACTGGTTGGCCTCGGGCAGTGATTGGTTGACCTTTTGTTTGAAGCTCTGTCTGTATTTGTGACTCTTCACTCATCTGTAACATTCAAACACCACCTACCACTACGAGCCCAGCTCTGCTCGGCAGGGCTGCGGGGTGTGTCAACATTCATGCAAGGTCTTCATCTTCTGTAACATGTTCTCTTGGGTTAAGCAGATAATATAAATAATAGAAATAATGATCTCAAAGTATTATTGTTATGATAATCATTGTACCATTATAATCTGTTTTTTCTTCAACTGTGAAGCTAATAAAACAAGGTTAAGAGGTGTCTTTGAGAGAGGATCCTGAGGCATATCTGCCGTGAAGTTGAACAAAGCAATTGGCAGGGGGAATTGTACTCGGTCTTCACACAGCTGGTCTGGGGGATCACAATGCCAAGTGGGGTGTGCAGCACGACCCAGTGGTGTGTGCTCTTGGGCACTGCCTTGTGTCCTGCCCTCACTGCCTGCAGAATGACCCAGGAGCTGGGATTTTGCCTTGTGGTTTGGGTACAGAATCATCTCCTGTTCTATGTAAACTTCATTTAGTGAGGCATGCAGGGCCAGCCCTCTTACATGAGCTGGTGTCCTCACCAACCACCCTTTCTCCAAGGAACAGGGGCTCTGGTGGGCCCTGAAGAGGAGGAGGTGAATGGCACTGTCCCTAGGAACAGTGGGCCGAGGATGTTGCTTTTTGCCCCAGGGGTCCTCTTCCAACTTGCTCACAGCCCACCCAGAGGTAACAGCCTTGGAGGGTAGCTGTATGTCAGCCCTTCTTCCATGGACTGTACCTATACTAGCTAAACTAGCTAACTTAGTCCTCATGAAAACCCAAGGGGGCAGGTGCTATTTAAATCACCATCTTACAGTTGAAGAAAGGGAGGCACAGAGAGGTTAAGCAGCTTACCCAGAGTCACATAGATCATGAGTGGTCAGAAACCTGAGATTTCAATGCAGAGCCTGTTCTCAAAATTACAACACTGAGGTAGCTGTCAATGTGCTTTCATTTTTACTTTTTGTTTTTTGAGGAATGTGCCATTTTCCTGCACAGTTACCAGTTTGTTTAGGGGTTGGTGGCTCTACTATTAATGGAAGAGACATATTAATTAAACATTATGTTTATCTATCTGTCATCTATCTGTCTGATCGTCTATCTTATCATTTATTCAGAGTATACTGAGTGGGCAGGCTCATGTCAGGTAGTGGGAAATCACAGCCTTTGGGCTCAGAGACACCTGAATTTACAGCCCAATTTTCATTAGTTGACCTTAAATAAACCAATCTCCACAAACCATAGTTTCCTAGTATGTGAAGTGGAGACTAAAATACCTATTTTTGATTTTATTTTTTAATTAATCAATTTTAAAATGGACAATAAACATTGTATATGTTTATGGTATACCTGATTTTATTTTATTTTTTTTGAGGTGGAGTTTCCCTCTTGTTGCCCAGGCTGGAGTGCAGTGATGCAATCTCAGCTTACTGCAACCTCCACGTCTCCCCAGTTCAAGCAATTCTTCTGCCTCAGCTCCCGGGTAGCTGAGGTTACAGGCGCCTGCCACCATGCCTGGCTAATTTTTTTGTATTTTTAGTAGAGATGGGGTTTCACCATGTTGGCTAGGCTGGTCTCAAACTCCTAACCTCAGGTGATCCACCTGCCTTGACATCCCAAGGTGTTGGGATTACAGGCGCGAGACACCATGCCCAGCCAAACATGATGTTTTGATATATGCACAATACCTACTTCATTACAGGGACATTATGGAATGAGAAATAATAGTCTTAACATATCCGGGGCAAAGTAAATGCCCGGTGAATGTTGACTCTGTCTGGAGGAGAGTACAGGAAAGGTAGACAGCTTACTCTCTGCTCTCACTGCTTATGTTTGAGTATAACTTGCCCTCTACTATACTTGCCAAAGCATAATAAACATGAGTCACCTACTGTCCTGACTGTCATTACAGAAAGGGCAGTGAACAAGAAAGGACAACACAAGCATCCTTGAGCTCTGCTGCTCCTGGGGAATGGGTCTCACACCATGAATATGTCAGTCAGGCTGGGCTAGTTTATGATACGGTAACGAGCAACTCCCACATCTCCATGCTTAAGGTTAACATAATAAGCCTTCATTGACCTCTCACCTTGCATGTGCAGTATGTCCGATAGAAGGCTCTGCTTCACACCGTCTCTTGTGGATCCGAGCTGATGGAGATTCCACCGTCACATAGCTGCACTATCTAAGATACATGAGCTTCTTGCTAGAATGCTGGGGGTAGGAGGAGAACGCTGGAGGGTCTTACAACAGGGGTTAATTGCTTTAGGTTGGAAGCAACACAGGTCACTTCAGCTCACATCTTGCAAGCCTGCAAGGTCCTGCCTAAGTGTAAATCCTTCCTCTTGCCTGGAGGGAGAGGAGACATGGATTTTGGTGATTACTCTAAGATCCTCCTCAGGTATAATCCTGTTTCTGTTTGGTTGGCCATCCATGTCTTTGCAGCTCAAATCCCAATCAGAAAGGGGAGTCTTTCTGCCAAAAATTATTTAAAACCCTTCTTTTTTTTTCCACTGTGAACAGGCAGGGAGCCCCAGATAGGCTCGTGACACAAAGCACTCAACTCAAACCATAGAAAGAAGTCTTTCGGTTGGGGCTTCTCTGGGTTCAGGTGTGGAGATACGATTGGGTCAAGGGAGCAGTCTGCCCCACCTTCTTACAGAGGATGGCTTTAGCCAGGCTGTTCTGGCTTCTTTCAGTACAAGAGTATTGGTTTGTCCAACAGTGGAAGATAGGAGGTTAGGACTTTAGAGGTTAGAAAACAAAGAACACCTGGATTGTCTTATGGGCCCAGTGCCATTGCGTGGATAAATTTGACCTCTGACAGGATTTTGAAGACATGAACATTGTCATAAATACTACTTTCAAAAGTAAGGAAAGCCCCAAGCAGTCACATTTTCTTTGACAGCTAATTATAACTGTATTAGTCATGGTGATTTTGAAGTTTTCAGGGGATGTACTTTTGCTTTGAGCTGTCTCTCTTCTGGGGCCCACATACCTGGTGCTCTGATGGAAGAAGCTGGGAATGACATTCCTGTCAGCTGCAGTTTCCTCATCAGTAAAATGAGGATAATGAGAGCCCTGATCTTGCAAGGTTGTCCTGAGCATGAAATGAAATAACACCTGTGAAGGGACCCAGTGCTACACCCAATCCTGGCTGATTAAGTGGCAGGCATTATTTGGTGTTTCTTGCATTTACTCTCCTCTGGAGTTGGGGCTTCAATTTATGCTCCAGTATACCATCTGCCACCTGTCTTAGGGTGCTGAGATTTGGATAGGAAAATGATACTCTCCCAGCAGGGCACGGTGGCTCACGCCTGTACTCCTAGCAATTTGGGAGGCCGAGGTGGGTGGATCACCTGAGGTCAGGAGCTTGAGACCAGCCTGGCCAACATGGTGAAACCCTGTCTCTATTAAAAAAATACAAAAAAAAAAAAAAAATAGCTGGGCATGGTGGCATACACCTGTATTCCCAGCTACTCAGGAAGCTGAGGCAGGTGAATTGCTTGAACCTGGGAGCTGGAGGTTGCAATGAGCCGAGATGGTGTCACTGTACTCCAGCTTGGGCGACAGAGGGAGACTTCATCTCAAAACAGACAAACAAACAAACAAAAAACAAAACAGAAAAAAAGAAAATGTTGCTATTCCCACCCCAATCCCCCTGACTCAGGCTCACTTTCTGCACCATGAGGCCCAGTATCCTGAGCTGGTTCTCATCTTGTGACTCCCGCTTTGTCCCCCAAAGAAACCTGACTGATTTTCCTGCCACTGCTCTCAGAACCACTTAAGCCATCTGTCTTCCGCCCACACCATCAGTGAGGGGATTGGGAAGCCCAGTTCCCGGGGCGGAAGAGAACATGTTGGAAAGTGACAGTCACAGCCCACAGAGCAAGTCGTGCTGCAGGCGGAAAACCGGAAAACAGGCAGGAAACGGGGCAAAAACTGAGTTTCCACCAGGAAGTAGTTTCATTCTGAAGAGTTTAACAAATGTAAGAAACAGATTGTTGAAATGCAGAAGCAAATCAGCACTTGGCTGGCCACCCAAGCCCTGTGAGGGAGGCATCACACAGGCGTTCACCTGAAGACCTTTCACACAGGCACACGGGATGACTTTTCCTGGCTAATTAGAAATGTAGTTTCACCACCAGCACTTCTCCTCTCTTACCAGTCTCTGTGGCTGACAACCACTGATGGAGGTAAATTTTCCAGTTTTGATGGCGTTTGGGTAATTCATGGGCCTCAAAATTAGACAGTTATTGGGATGTAAAGACCTTGACAAGTCATTTAGTCAGTACTCTGCCTTTGCCCACAGGCTGTTCCTGGGGGCACATATATGCCCCATTGTAATAATGATATCAATCTTTCCATTGACTCATTTATTCAACCATGCTTTGAGCAATAATAAAAATAAATAACATTTATTAAGTATTTACCACACT
The DNA here is from genome assembly GCF_030222135.1 of Aotus nancymaae. NCBI lineage: Eukaryota > Metazoa > Chordata > Mammalia > Primates > Aotidae > Aotus > Aotus nancymaae. The sequence continues at coordinate 87,571,404 of NW_026988442.1, forward strand.
ATGTACTCTGCAATAATTTTCTCATTTTATAATAATGACTCCCTGAGGGATAAACTTTCACTATCCTATTATATAGATGAGGTGTTGGAAGGTTGAGCTCTAGCTGTGAATAGGACACAGCCCTGCCCTCAGGGAACTTACAACCAGGTAAACACAGTGTGATAAGCAAGGCAGTAGTGAGACTGTGTTATGGAGCTATGTGCAGGGCAACTTAGCCCGGTGTCAGGAAGCCAAGGCAGGCTTCCTGGAAGAGGTGATATTTGGACTGAGACCTGATTAGTTAGCCATGCAAAAGCCCTGCCCCACTCCCCTTATAAGGTGTGGCTTCAACCAGACTCTTCTGGCTTATACTAGTATGCTGTACCAATAATGGCTTCTGTACTAATGGCAAATTGGAGGTTAGTTAGAGCTTTAGAGGTTAGAAAACCAGGAGCACTTAGATTGTCTCACAGTCCATCTCAGTACATCAGTTAGCAGCCCTGGAATTTGGTCTCCGAGTACAGCGGGAGCAAACACCAGGAGGAAGTGGAAGCTTTGGTGGAACACTAAAGGGATACCTGGCAGTGAGTGGAGCAAGGGCAGCTGAGGGTGGGAGGGAGGCAGGCCCAGGTTCTGAAAAATCTTAGAAGCCTAGCTAAAAGGTTGGACTTTATTCTGAAGGCAGTTAGGGTCCACGGAAGTGTTTTCAACATCACAGAGGTGTCGGCTTTGCATTTCGGAAACATCGCTTTGGCTTCAATAAGGAGAGTGGTTGAACAGGGAAAGCTGAGAGTCAGGGAGGCTGAATCAGGAGGCGAGCCCATCATGTAGGCAGATGGAAGATGATGGAGGTCTGTGAGATTGAGAAGCGATGGCTCAGGGAGGTGATGATGGTGAGGGATTGACCAGGGGAGGTGAGTAGACAGGAGGAGTGAAGGGCCACCCAGGTGTCTGGCTTGGTTTTCTGTGTAAATGGCGGTGGTATCTGTTAGGGTATAAAACAGCACCTTGTAGCTGGCATTTTAAGTCAGCAGAAATAATGACTTGTAATAGTGAAAGCAACTTTATTTTTCTCTCTACTATTCCTTTACATCTGCTAAGTAGAGATGGAAACTGGGCAGGTCTTATGGCTTTTGTGGTCTCTTAGGTGATACCAAGCCCTTAGTCACTTTAAGTCACAAAACATGTCTCAATTAGATAGAGTATCCAGTCCGGTATAGGGATGAGTGCTGCCCTGCTCATTCAAGGGTGAGGTCTCCCCTCCACCCAACTGGGGCTGGTGGCAGGTGGAACCTTTGCTTTCCAGGGGTAGGTACGGTCAGCATCTCTCTGTCCCTAGCTCACATCCTTACCCACTCTCTGGCTGCTGTGTCTGATCCCACCAGCATAGAAGTGGGGGTGGAGGTGAGGGACGGGGGATGAAAAAGTCCATAGTCCACTAATGCTGCAGGGAAATGACTCTGCCCTTTCTCAGCCAGGCAGACTGCTTCTTTCTTTCTCTTTCTTCCCTCCTTCCTTCCTTCCTTCCTTCCTTCCTTCCTTCCTTCCTTCCTTCCTTCCTTCCTTCCTTCCTTCCTTCCTTCCTTTCTTTCTTTCTTTCTTTCTTTCTTTCTTTCTTTCTTTCTTTCTTTCTTTCTTTCTTTCTTTCTTTCTTTCTTGTTTCTTAGATGGAGTCTTATTCTATTGCCAGGCTGGAGTGCAGTGGCGTGATCTCAGCTCACTTTAACCTCCACCTCCCAGGTTCAAGTGATTCTCCTGCCTCAGTCTCCCAAGTACAGATTGTCTCTTATGGACACTTTTATGAATTCACTGGTGGCTTCCCTGGGCTCCTCTTTCATGGAAAATTGTTCTCTGTCAAGAGGATGTTCCCAGTCAATCTCTTCTCAGCCTCTGCTGCTTCTGCCTGCATAGCCTCCTGTATCTCCATGCTGAGGCCCGTCCTTGGACGGATCCATTTTAGGACAACCTTGGGTCAACATTTCTATCATGATTCAACTCTGGATCACAAGCTTAATTCCCAGAGAGGGGGCTGGACTCTGCTGCCACAGTCCATTTTGGCTTTCCAGGGCCAAGTCAGGCCGAGTTTGTGGTGTTCTCCATCATAAGGAGCACACATCAAAGCCTGTCTCCTGTTGGGATTAGTGGGCAGTGCCTCTCCGTCCCTCCCCTGTGTGGGTGGGATGGGACTCACAGCTCCCAGCGACCATGTCTAATGGACTATTCATTCAAAAAGAAATCCCTTAATGTGCCCTCGCTAGGTTCTTTCATATCTTCATTGACAACTGGTCATTTAACTGGTTTCAACACCGAGTTTGAAGTTTTCACACTGAAGACTCTACCATACCTTGATTTTGGATCTGATATCTACTATAGGTCTATATCTCCTTTGAAGCCTTTAATGTAATGCTCTTTTTATTATACTTTCAATCTTTCCCGTATGGCTTTTCTGAGGATTATACCTGTATGGTGAGGTGGATAGGAAGACATTTTTGTCTCTATATTTCAGATGGGCAGCTGGAGGAACAAGGAGATTCAGGGATTGAATGTGGTTCTTCAGAGTTATTTAACAAAGGGGTGTGGAACTCAGCCAGGGAGCCAGGAGGGCGAGGCTCAGCAGCCTTGGCTGCCTCCAGACAGGGGCCATTGCCATGGAGCAGTGCCCTACGGTGGTGAACCTTGGAGGGAGTCTCTGGGTACTGATGTCACCCAGGCTGGGGCTGACCTAGAGGTAGATCTGAAACGAGAGCTCCCCAGGCTCTGACACGTGTTTTCAACTAGAAATAGGCAGGAGGGCAGCATGGAGAGTGAGGGAAGTCCTTTTACCTCAGTCTTGGCCTCAGTTTTCTCATCTGTTAAACAGGAATATCTTTCTGACAGTGTTGTCACGAGGACTATGTCAGCAAATATCTATTTAATTCCAGCCTACTGCCTGTCACAGAGCAATTGATAAATAGGCCTGTCCTTACCTTAAGCTGAGACTGTGGTTACTAAGAAGAGGTGAACATGGCCCCCCATGTAGGAGGGGGTCAAAGAAGGAGAGGATTAGTGTGACCCTCTCCCAGAATTGGAAGCAAAAGGCAGAAGCATCAAGCCCCCAGCTCTCTGTTGATGACGTTTGTGATCTGTCTTCTCTTCCTGTTTAGCACTCTGGTTTTTTTCTGGGAATAGCCCGGGAACCAAGAGGAGACCTACAGACTGGTATCTGCCTGCCTGGGGGACGACAACTCCAGGGGCAGAGTGGATGGAGGTAGCCACGAAGACCAAAGGAGAAAACAGGCTGAGTTTCTTGGTCCCAGTAGAAAGAAGACAGCTGAGGATACTGCCCTGAGAAGAGGGAAACCCTGAAGGCTGAGGGGCAGAAGGCCTGTGTGCAAGGGGGCACTGCCCCAGGGCCTGACTTGAGCATGAAGTTCCTCTTTCATTGGAATCTCATCGCTGCTGGGTTTACTGTAATGGATAGGATTGGGGTCTTGTCCCAGCAGAGTGTTGTAGGTGTGAGTGTGTGCTTATGTGTGTGCACACTTGTTTAGCATAAGACAGGCAGGTGGGAAGACGCGAAGAAGCACAAAATGTGACAATCATTTATTTTAGCTGTTATGCTTTCTGCTTTTATTTTCTCTTTTAAAAATGATGCTTTTGTTAGAAACAGCAATGGAGCAATCCCTAGTAATGGGAAAACACCATTGGGACTTTTTCTCATGGAAACTTTGTGAGCTGATTAGTTTCTACGTTTGTATTAGCAAAATCCATATGGCTCCTGACTAAGGAAATTGGTATAGCTGTGTGCTGAGGTGAAGGTGGGGGATCATCTTATGGTAGGCTCCACCCTAAAAAGTGTGTCAAGGCTTTGTTTTTGGTACCTAGTGGGCCTGGTAAAATTGATTGACTGATGGTCCTTGTGATTAGGTCTCAAACTTAAGCATGCATCAGTATCACCTGGAGGGGTTGTTCACACACGGATTGCTGGGCCCCAGGTCCAGAGTTTCTGACTCAGTGGGTCTGGAATTGGGCCAGATAATTTTCTAAGCCATGCTGATCCCACTGGTTTGAGGATCTCACTCTGAGAATCCCTGGACCTGTGAACAATTATAATAAACCCAGTGACATTTCTTTTAGGGCCCCAAAGAGTTTGCTGTTAGAGATTTGGGGTGTTACACAGTTAAAAGGAAAACTACATCAGCTTTATTAACCTGGGCAAGTTCCAGAAACCACAAAGCAAAGCTCAGCTCAACCTTAGATTGGAGAAAATAGTCTAGGGTTGAGTAAAGTGTAGCTCTCACACCCCATCTGAATCTGGCCTTTGAGTAAATAGGGAGAGACTGAGCTAGGATTTGGATGCAGGCAGAGACTGTGAGTTTAACCACTAGGCGGTGTTGTCTAATAGCAAGTGCCAATCTGGTTGGTTGTGGAGTCCAGACTCTCTGTGAGCCATGCTAGGCACCCAGAGACAGAATTGCAGAACCGTAAAAGCAGGTTCCTGTCTCTCCCTTCACATGTATCCTCAGAGTGGCCCTTCTTGTGCTTCCTGCTGCCAGGTATGCATGCACCTGGGCTTACCTTCTAGATGTGCACCTGACTGTCACCCAGCTCTTCTGCTGGGCCTGCAGCTGGGGGAGGAGGTGGACTACCCCTTCCTTTTGTCTGTTTTTCTTGCCTATGGGCTGGCTGGATCAGTGTCCTTGGGGTCTGCAGAGCAAACACAGCTGCCTCTCTCCTCCCATGTCTCCCTGGCTCAGGTGACATGACAGAGCTCAGCCTTGATTTCTTCATCTGTGAAATGGTAGTAATAATAATGCCACCTGCTGAAGGTGTTGTGAGAACTAAATCAGTAACTATGTGTGAAGCCCTTAGACAAATGCCCAACAAGGAGTAAGTTTGGGAAAAGGTCTTTGTCTTCACTTCACACTTCCAATGGAGAAGAGCAAGTTGGGGTGAGGAGAGAGAGTGCTTCCCCACGTGGGAAGAGGCACCAGAAACTTCATTCTTTATGGATAAGATTGTGAGTTGAGGGCAAAGCCGCCTCCCTCCCATCAATGTTAGCGTGGTACTGATGACTGAGTCTAAATAACACATTTTTTTGGCACCTACAACAGCATCTCTTATATATACATGCTCAGTGAACACACAATGGGATAAATGAGATATTCAAGGTGACTTCACATCTACTCTCTCATCGGATCCTCATGGCAAGCCTGGCTGATGTGTTGAGTAGATATTTTGAGGCCATTTTCATGTGCAAGTTATAAATGAACTCAGGTAGGGAAAAAGAAGGAGAATCCTTCATCTATTGTCTACTACAGAGCATTCACCATTCTAGTTGTGGCTGTTTAATTCTTACAATACCTCCATTAGGTGGACACTGCTGTTCTCATGTTATAGATGTGCAATGACATCTCAAAGAGGTTAAGTGACTTGCCTGTAGTCACACAGCGGATAAGCAATTGGGTCAGAGTTTGAACCCAGCCCCATTGCCTGTACAGCCACGGCTGTTCCTCCTGCAGGCGTTGCCCTGAAGGACAGTAGCAACCAATAAGGTCTGCAAATGATAGTGACAATTTTATCCTTGGAGTAAGTGCACCACTTTCTCGTGTTACCTTTTTGAGTGGAATTTAATGCATTTAATGGTTTCTGGTTGGGATCTCAGAAAGTCTTCACCTGATTTTTGAATCTGACCTTATACGTACACTTGAATCCCTCTGTTATGGGCGAAGACCTAGAGGCATAAAATGATGCTTGATCTGCCTAAAAATTACTGAGCTGTAGACTCTAACTCAGTCTCCCTGAGGCTGGATCAGGCACTCTTTGGGCCAGACTGTCGTACAGAAAGTAGTCAGGGCATTCTATTCTTTCCTGCGTTCCCAGATTCAGGGTGGGCGCAGCGTTTGGATGCGGTGGTAATGCTTTCATGCTGTTTCTGCTAAAGGTCAAATTGGCAATGCTGCTTTGGCCATTTCTGGAGTCTCCGGTGAGTTATTTATGTTTTCATTAGCATGTCTATGTACACAGCACACACACCATTTACACACACAGAGATGAGATCTATGCATCTGAAGGATGTTTATGGCCACGGCTCTTCTATTATTTTACAAAAAAACTTCAGGAAATACGGTGTTTTTCTCAGAATGCCAATATAAAAGTTGATATAAAGATTGGTGATGTGTAAGCTTTGACATTACATAAATATATATAGACGTTGTAAAAGTTAACAACCGTTTTATTTATAATTATATTGCAGATTGATATTTTTATATCCATATTGTCAATGGTAACCTTTCTGCCTTCACTTCAGTCTGGGCCCAAGAATGTTTATATTAGATTTTTATGTCTGTTTCCTTCGTAACACCAGGGTACATGCTGTCTTTCCTCAGTCACAGGAGTGTTAGTGTCAATCATCTGTCCTCCCAGGAAAAAATTCTTGTCCCATTGGACTCCTAATTCATTGTATTATTGTGCACAGTTTGATATTCCTTCATTGCCATGTAACTACAAACTATGCTTTCTCCTTTCCCTACATTCTCATAATAATATTTCTGGATTGCCACATCTGTCTTGCAAGATAGAAAAGTTATATTTGGTTGAAATTTGAGCCACTGGATTGAGAAACGCTTGTTATCTGACTCCTCGAGGTTTACAAGAATGTGGATCTGAATTCTCCTCCTTGCATACGGATGAGGAAGGTAGCACGTCTTTATCCTCTGCTGAGCTCTGCTCTAGGGTGGAAAAATGCCCTGTCTTAAATATTTGATCCTCTCTACAAAAGACTTCCTGTTGAACAGAGAGCTACAGTATTTTTAGCTGGCAAAAAACCACCTTGGTGTCACTTTTAAAGTAGAAAAGGAAAAGCGATATTCACACAATATGGAGAACTATTGACCCCAGAATAGTGCCATTCTCTTTCTTGATGGGCTCAAATTAAACAAAACCTAGGCGTTTTGCTCTTCGTAGAGGCAACTCATTGCAGGTCAACTTGTATATTCTGTACCAGGCTCTGCAGCTTACTAGCGATATAACCTCCCTGAGCCTCAGGTTCCTCATCAGTAAAAGATGGGATTGAAAGTTACTCCCAGTCCACCCCATAAGATCATGTATGCAAAAATTTCATCTAAGTGCAATGCATGCTTGTTTTTTTTTACTAAAAGGAGATCAACTTTGGCTAAATTCAATAACCTGCTCACTGATTCAACACATTTTAATTTGTTAAGCTAAGACTTAAAGCTCTGTCTAAACAATGCTGTCAGACTCAAGTGCGAGGTAAATCCATGCTGACTGTGGTGGGTGCAATGTTTCTGATGTGTGGGCTTAATTTTCATGCCACACCTTGAACTAGCCAAAGGTTTTTCTGTTGGAGAGGTTGGGTGGGCCTTCTGGGACGTGGAGATATTCCACCATCTCCTGGCTTGAATGAGAACAAAGCAGCCCTGGAGGGAGGGTCTGAGTCGGAGGGTCCTCTTTGCTTTTCTCCCACCAGCACTTCTCATGGTGGTGTTAGTGCTGGGGGAAACAGCCACCCTTTCAGGACATAGGCACACGCATTTACTCAGAACTAACTATGAGTCAGGCACTTTGCACACCCTCATGAATATTTCATGGTATTTTCTCCGCATGCAGATAATCATCAGGGATTAGAACCATGACAGAGAGCAGGGCAAAGTCCCTGACCCAAGGAACTTGCAGGGTAGTGGCATCTCCTGACAAGCCCTCCAGGAAGTATTAATATCTCCCTTTGGCCAATGAGAAGAATGAAGTTTGTGTTTGTAAAGGGGCCTAGCCTTACACTGATGTCACCTGGATAGTGTATGGAAGAACCAGACTCTAGCCCCAAAGTCTTTGCACTTTCCTCTATATTCTGCTCCTTTTCAACCTGTGCTGGGCTTGTGCTGAGTCAAACAGCTTGTGATAACAATTGAAGTGAGAACCAGACCAACAAGCAAAGTGGTGGAATGCCTCTGAACCCAAGGTGTCACCACCAGGAGAGTGAGCCAGTGACCAGATGATAGCTGTGAGGAAGGAGTGAGGGCCAGGCGACCTTTGTGATCCTGGAAGGAGGTGGTGCAGGTGGACTATCCTTGATGTGGCCACAGATGACATAGGCATTAATAATTTCTTGCATTTAACCTGAGTGCATAAGGGTGGGCAATATTTCCCACCGTATAGGGGTGGGGTCCAAGTGTTTGTGTGAGAGTCCAACCAAGGAGGTAGGGCTCACCCACTGAAAGTCATCCAGGTCTTTCCCTCATGGGCCGTCTGATGAAGGAAGTGAGACATGTTTTTAAAAAATTATTGTTTATATTGCAGCAAGCATTTGAGTTTTGTTAAGGAAATGAGTGGTCTGACTTTTATCTCCTTCTCTGCATCATTGGTTGCCAAACCTCTGCATTCATACCCTGGGGCAGCCGTAGAGAATCATTCCAAAGTCTTGCCCTGTTTTATGCTTCTTGGCTTATAGACTTGCACCTTTTACTTTGGTCTGCGTCTGTGATGGTTAATTTTATGTGTCAACTTGACTGGGCTGGAGGATGCCCAGATATTTGGTTAAAGATTATTTTGGGTTTGTCTGTGAAAGTGTCTGGATGAGATTAGAATTTGAATGGGTGAACTCAGTAATGTAGATTGTCCTCTCCAACATATGGGAGCATCATACAATTCCTTGAGGGCCTCAGTAGAACAAAAAGTAGAGGAAAGAGGAATTTGCTTCTCTTTTCTTCTGCCTCATTGCTTGAACAATGCAATGGCCTGAATGTTTTCTCTCCCAAATTCATATGCTGAAACCCTAATCCCAAGGTGATAGTATTTTGGGAGGTAGGGCCTTTGGGAGGTAATTATATCATGAAATTGGAGTCCTTAATAGATGAAATTAATGCCTCTATAATAAGAAGCCAGGCTGGGCGTGGTGGCTTACGCCTGTAATCCCAGCACTTTGGGAGGCCGAGGCACAAGGTTAGAAGTTTGGGAACAGCCAGGCCAACATGGTGACACCCCATCTCTACTAAAAATACAAAAATTAGCCAGACATGGCGGTGCACACCTGTAATCGCAGCTACTTGGGAGGCTTAGGAGGTGGAGGTTGCAGTGAGCTGAGATCATGCCACTGCACTCCAGCCTGGATAACAGAGCAAGACTCCATCTCAAGGAAAAAAAAAGAAGTACAGGCCAGAGAGAGGTCAGAGAGCTAGCTAGCTCTCTTTTTGCCATGTGAGGGCATAGCAAGAAGTCAGCCATCTGCAACTCAGAAGAGAGACCTCACTAGAACCCAACTGTGCTGGCACCATGATCTCAAACTTCCAGCCTCCATAACTGCCATTTATACCACTCAGTCTATGATAATTTATTACAGCAACCTGAGCTGACTAAGAGTTCCCCAACTCATCTCACCTGATCTCCACAATGCTGCTTCTGATGGCCTTCATGATGTGTGGAGAGCTCTCCTCTGTGCCACCACGGCCCCCGTGACCTCCAACCCCCGTCACGGCACCAATGGTGTTGTACCATCTGTCTCGGCATCTAACTTGTCTATTTGTTTCATTAGATTGTGAACACCTTGTGTACAGGATCAATTGATTTATTTTGTTTCTGTAGGACCTACCGTAGTATTTGGCACGAAGTATCAGGTGCTCCAGAAAGGCTTGGTGAATGGGAATTAATGAATGAGTGGAGGGTCACTAAATAGCAGATTAAAAGAAGCATTTTCAGGTCTCTGCCAACACCTCATAGTGGCATTGCTTGGTCATGACAAGTCGGAAGCCTAGCTAACAGAAGAGTTCCAGAGGCCCTTTCTGTTTAGTTGTCAGTTTTGTTACAGGACATCTGTTAAGCTACTAGGCTATGTCCAACAACTGCATTTGAATCCTTAAATGTAGTCCTGTCTCAGGGGCCAGATGCCAACCCCCTCTTAACACCAACAGTCACTTGTCTGGAAATGATAGGGCCCCAAGTGACTCTTGTGACAATGGTAAAGAGATTTCACTTTTCTGCTTAGCCTAGGTGAAGAAATGTCTTGGCCTCCTAAGGGCAGGACATAGGCTTCAAATATCTCTTGAGCTGCAGCTTTGGTCCTTTGGCTTGGCACACCTTTGGTGCTTACTAAATGTTTATTGAATGAAGACATGAACCTGTAGTTATTAACAGTAACACTTTATATATGCAAAATTCCATTTAAGAATGAAGAAATGCTAACAGGAAAAAACAAGCAACATTTGGATTTTCAAACTACCAATGGTTTTAAGCTTAGTGGGTGGGTGAAATAATACTTTCTGTGACACCCTGCTATGTAATGGACTCTGTATTCACAGTTTTACACATATTGTCTGAGTTAATCTTTGCTTAAACTCTGCAAAAGATACTGCTATCTTCACTTTATGGATGAAGAACTGAAGCTCAGAGAATTTGGGCAATCTAAGTCCATGTAGCTGGAAAGCAGTGCAGCTGGAACTGGAACCCTGAGCTGGTCTGAAACCAGAGCCTATGCTGAGGTTACCTTTCCTACCTCTTGGGTCTTGGAATGTGTGGCTGGAGATCCAGAGACCCAGTTACCTAAAAGAAAGTGAGAATGATGTTAGACATCTAAACTCTGGCTTTCTTGGAGAGCTCATTCAGCAGGACACCTTTGAATGCAAATCTGAATGCAATTTGTAGTAGGACTTCCAGCATGGGGCCGGGACTAGTCACTTCCATTGCTGTTCTCCAGCCTCGGGGGGGATTGCAGGGCTGAGAATATCTTTGAAAAAGAAAGATCAAAGGCAGGCTCTGAATTTCAGATATTGTTTCAACCTTCAGCATTGCCCTCATTTCATTGCAGTTTGTGCACTTGTCTTCCTCTTAAAAGGTAATTTAGAAACTACTTTACTCTGGTGAGATGGTTTCCTATTTGGTCGTGTGTGAGAATGCAACTAGATGAAATTAGCATGGCAGGCTCTTGACAGTTGCTTTATTAATTAGACTGCTTTATTTAGCAGACACTTTTCATATAATCCTTCCTCCTGCATATGCAGAGTAGGCAACTACTTATGTGTTGTGAATTGAAGAGTGTTGAGATGGGCTCCCTTGTCCAAAAATAGCTCTTCTGCTAGCTGTCATCACACCTAGTCTTTCTGCAGGTGAACCTCTATGTCCCGGCCAGTTGTGAAGATTAAATGGACCCCAGCAGGGCAGAGAGCAGCCCTGGAAGTTTTACCTGGAAAAGATCTTAGAATTCCTCTAGTTCAAGCTTCTAGCTTGTCAGAAATCCTTTCTTTCATCTTTTCCAGATCTAGCCATCTAGCTGTCATACAAATTCTTCTAGTGACAGCAGCTGACCCTCTTATGGTTAATTGGTCATATTGGTGAAAATGTTCATTCTTCTATAGAGCCCAAAACTACTTCTCTGGGTTTTCATGTCAACACACAAAATATGTCTAAAATAATAATGACATATAAAGGTTAGTAGGCAGATTCTGCCAAATGCATCCTTCTCCATTCTTCTGGGAGAGCACAGCGCTCTTCTTTAGATGACTTTCACTATGGAGTCCATGTTTCTCCATCTAGTCTGAGAGCTTACATTAATAGTGATCACCATCCTCTCTAGCAAATTTGAATTTTTCCTCTCTGGGGATCTCTCTCTTAAGTTTAAATGTTCTTTTAGCATTCAGTACTCTCTCATTTATCCTTAAAACAAAACTCAAAACCATCACTTGATCTTTCTATGCTTACCGGATATCAAATATTTTGAATATATGATGTATATTTTTTACCTCAACTTCCATCCATCATCCATCCATCCATTCATCCCTCCATCCATCCTTTTATATACTCATCTAGCTAAAAAAGAATATATAAGAGGTATTTTATATAGTCTTACCACTGTACAAAAAAAAATATTTTCTAAGTTTTCACTAAATGCCAGAGATAAGAAAGATATACTCTCTGCTTAGGGTCACATGGAAGCTGAAGGCAAAGCCTCACGTCTGCCAATAACAAAAGCCCTCTTAGTGGCCCTCCATTACGATTTTGCCCTTCCAGTCTCATGACAGGCCTTCTCCTTGGCAGAGTCTTAATGGGAACTCTATTTGAAGAGAATTTGAAAAATGTGGTTCTCAGATATCTAGCCTTTGCACTACAGGGTAGAACTTACGAGGACAGAAATCAGGGATGGTACTGAATGCTGCCATTTAGCACAGACCACCTCCTGGCCTCCTCCGAATTAGTAAATACACTTCTAATTGTATTTAAACTTCCAAAGAACAACAACAACATGAATATGCTTCTACCTAATAACAATATAATTATCTGTCCTGCAACAAAGATGCTTTCCCTGGAACCAGAGAAGCAAAGTCATAGCAACCGCAGCACCTGTCCCTGAGGGATGTTCATGGCCCTTCTGTATCAGTCACAATTCTACTTTAATGTCATATCGTTTAAAGACTAAATTATAAGGTTAAATAAACATCACTAACACATATTATATAAAATGAAGAAATAAAAGGTGGGAAAATAAATTGATTAATATCTACCAAATATATACAGACTCTTGAACAATGCAGGGTTTGGGGAGTTGATCCTCCGACCAACTGAAAATCCGAGTAAAATTTCGACTTCCCCAAAACTTAGCTACTAAGAGCCTGCTGTTGACTTAAAGCCTTACTGATAACATAAACAGTTAATTAACACACATATTTTAGGCATTCATGACATACCTAACATTTTATTAATATTTTTATATTTCTAGGCTACATAGTTCATCTTCAAGTCTTTTCAAATTATCGCAAATCTCAAAAAAATTTGCCAATATATTTATGGAAAAAATCGACACATAAGAGGACCTGCATTTGTTCAAACCCATGTTATTCAAGAGTCAACTATAAATAGCAATCAAAGGATGTGAATGGCTCTGCCCCCCAGTTATGCAATTGGTTATGAGGCCATACTTGCTGTTTGTAACTTTTGTTTTCCACTATCCATTCCAAACTCCCTTTGCCCTAAACCAGCACTTCAGCTGTTCAAAGTTCTTTACCTGGTGGGACGACTGGAATCTTTACTCCTGAAGAGTCTGTACCCTTGGTGGTACCGGCTGTCCTGGGTTGTCAGCACCTTTTGAGGTTGTGCACAAAACCACTACATGGTTCTCCAAGGAATATGATGGCTTCTTGATGCATTCTTCACTGTCCTTATTGTTTAACTGTGGCTTTATTTCTCCTTTATAATTAAGACATATCATTACAGTTGGTACAGTAACTATCTTTTGCCTTTGGTTTAGCGGAAGGCCAGATAGCCATCTCAACTTATGTTCAGTGGAGCAATCATTGTATCCCTCGTGAAAGCATTACTGCCTTGGGAACAAAGACTTCTAAAGCAGCAGACCCCAGAGTTATGGAGACATGAAGAAAAATGTTGCAAGTTGGTCATAGGAATAACAGTGAGAGTGGCTACTCTTTCATTGCTTTGATCTCCTACCTTTATATTTTGGCTGTCAGAAAATGGAGTCTTTTATTGGTTGCCGCTTCACAGCATATGCCGCATTTTATGGGATTGCTTCCCAATTCTGTGTGGTGGTGTCTCTGAGCTAGTGCCACAGTTAAGCTGTTAACAGGCCACTGCAATATTCTAGGCTATTCAGTGGTTTCTGCATGAAAGGGGAAAATGGTAAGAATAGTGAACGCCAAGGGCACAAGTCGATTGCCTTATTCATTCTGCTGAAATGAATTTCTTTGTGCGAAGCGATGTTGTGTGGAAGCAATGTGATGGCAATAATGAAGGCATTCAGCAGGTTCAGCAATGACAGTCCAACAGAGCATTAGGGACATCTGGCTGGTTCTTTATGGAACGATGTCATATTACGGACTTGGTTTCCATCCCTAATTTCAGCAGGTGGGGCATTTGGCAATGGTAACAGCCAGCAGAGACTGTGTTGTTGAGCTGACGTGTCATGTCAGTCCATGTCCTGGCCACACTGCTCAGCAGCCTATTGAGCAGGCACTGGGGTAGTTGGGCAAAGACACTGACTTGCCTGGAAGGGATTATCTTCTCCACTTGATTACTAGACCAACCTCTGCCCTTTGGTAAAGAGTCACATGAGAGACAGATGTCTCCACACTCTGAGTTCTTTCTGACAAGTTCATCTCTCTCCCTCTTCCTCACCATCATTTTTTTTTTTGATCTAACTCCTTTAAACCCTTCACCCATGTAGCCAAACCATTGGTTACTGCTCATGAACCAATGTAGCTCTGCATCTTTGGCCATCTCTCTTTCCAGACACAGTTTGATCTGTCAGATTATAGTTATCGAACCCAAGTTGACTTCACATTTTTAATGTAAAAGACTCCTGGTTGAGAAAGAGCAGGACCCGAGAATCAGAATGGGGATGTTTTCCTGGATTCTGATGAAGCTGATACTTTAAATCTCCACTTTGTGCCGGGCCTTCTTTATCAGCAGAAGAGGCCTCTCCTTGCCTCTCTGAAAAGGTCAGCTTTTTCTTGTGTGGGGACACTGTGATGTCCTTCCTGGGCCTTTCACTAATAATAAGGAGATGCAGATTTCCTCAAGGGCCATCTTGACCACCCTGCATTGCCTTCAGACCCATAACTATGGGCGGAACTCCGCAGACTCCAGGGAGAGAGACGAATGAGAGCTGTTGATGAGCTCAGCGGCTCATCGGCCAAGGGTGTGAGTCACAGGGAATGTTCCAGAAGCTGTGCAGTGCCTCATGCTCTTCTGTCAGCTGCTGGAACCATGATGGCTTCTGCTTCTTTTTCCATCCCAGATCTTTCACGAGTGTTTCTCATCGGAAGATTCGAAAAAGGTACCATGCTGGCAAAACAGTCTGGGAAGTGTGGGTTTTGGCCTCTGCCTGTGTGCCACAGGGGAAAGCCTAGGATAGCAGAGATGGTGACAGGTGCCAATGGCTACTTTCACCTTGCAGGACCTGGTATCTAAGGCACTCACTTGTGGGCAGAGACAGAGGTGGTGATAGTGTAACTGCCCAGTGGGTTCTCCTTGTCGGCTGCCTAGACAGCCTATTGATCAAGACAGGAGGACTGTAATACAGAAAGAGTTTAATTCACACAAACTGGCTGTACAGGAGATTGGAGTTTTATTATTACTCAAATCAGTCTCCCTACAAACTTGGAGATTGGAGTTTTTAAGGATAATTTGGTGGATAGGGGGTCGGGAAGTGGTGAGTGCTGATTGGTCGAGTTGGAGATAAAATCATAAGAGTCGAAGCTGTCTTCTTGTGTTGAGTCAGTTCTTTGGTGGGGGCCACAAGACCAGATGAGCCAGTTTATTGATCTGGGTGGTGCCAGGTGATCCACTGAGTACAGAGTCTGCAAAATGTCTCAAGCACTGGTCTTGAGTTTTACAACAGTGATGTTATCCCCAGGAGCAAACTGGGGAGGTTCAGGCTCTCGTAGCCTCTCGCTGCATGACTCCTAAACCATAATTTCTAATCTTGTGGCTAATTTGTTAGCCCTGCAAAGGCAGTCTAGTCCCCAGGTAGGAAGGGGTTTTGTTTTGGGGAAGAGCTCTTATTGTCTTTGTTTCAAAGTTAAACTATAAAGTAAGTTCCCTGCAAAGTTAGTTCAGCCTGTGCCCAAGAATGAACCATGACAGCTTGGAGGTTAGAAGCAAGATCATAATTTTCTCAGTTATAATTTTTGCAAAGGCAGTTTCAGTAGAGGGAAGGGGGATGATTTCTGTAAACTACCTGGGAGCTCAGAATGCGATAAAGGAAATAGCTTATATTGGGCAAAAGTCTTATCACTACTAGAAATAGTTTCACATTTGTTCTTGTTTGCAAAGGGTAGTTTCCAAGGGCAGAAAAATGATACAGTTGGTTTCTTCTAAATGTCTTATATCCTGGTGGAAACAGGTTTCTAAAAATGAATATATTTTCAAAGATTCCTTGAAAGCTGTTAAAAGTTGGGCTTTTCTGTGAAAGGAAGCAATTCTCTATGGGATTTGCTGGAGTTGTTTTTGTTTATAGAAACGCTGAAGTCTTTCTCTCACTGATGGGTTATCTCCTGGGCATGAAATGTGTTCCGGTTGAAGCCAGAAGAGTGATATAGCCAAGGACTGAGTGAGACACATGTGTTCCTTAAGAGGTTTTGACAAAGCATCCGGAAGGGGGCATCTGTTATTAACAGTGGGAGCTAAATTGCACTCCTTTGTTTCTCTGGGCCCGTGCTGAGAAACAAGCCTAAATGTCCCCTTCCGTATGATCGCTGAAATGTGAGCTCCCTGGAAAAGAACAGGGATTTAACATTTGAAATATGCGTACTTTCTTGGCATCGGCATGCAAAATATCTGAATTCTGAATCATGCATCTATGACTCCTGATTAATATTTTAACCCTCAGTATTGCACCACTAGGGAGAATGTTGGTATTTTTACGGCTTCTATAATAATAGGGGACAGGGATTATGATACAGTCGTCGTGAGCAAACTCAACTATGTCTGCAAGGAACTTTTGTTCTGCCTTCATTTATAGAAACAAAAGACTCCAGAACAAAGTGGACCTGGGTTAAGATCCATTTTAAGTAGCTGAAAGTGGGATCTTTTTACCAAAGAAGGGACTCTCACAGTTGAGCCACACCCTGCAGTTGCAGAGTTGGTGAGAGTCAGATTATGGATATTGGGGAGCCACAATGGGGCAGGAAGATGGCACTGAAGGTTGAAGTGGAGCAGAAAATGAGGGGTGCAAGGAAGAGCTCACCCAGGAGCTACCGGAGGAGAATCAACTGTGATTCCAGCAGCAGGCCAGGGCGAGTGGTGCAGGTCTACATTGTGGGCAGTATTTATGTCCTGGGCTTGCTTTTCCAGTTTATGTCTGTGGAAGCAGAGTTGGTGAATCCCAGCAACAGTCCCAGGCCTGCTAACCCATAAGACATGGTTGTGCCCAGGAATTGCACCACTGGATGGCTCTGAGGTGCCTGTGATGAAAGGCGTCCACCTGCAGAGATGTCTTTTCTTTGTAACGGCCCTTCTATGACTATTTCCTCTGAGGGCAACCTGTGCGGGGTGGGCTCCAGCTTTCTGGATGTGAGGCATATGTGTGTGGTCTTGGCCTCTAACAAATGTGCCTCAACTCACTTCATTAGGGTAGGCTCTGGCGGCTTTGTATGATCTCACTCCTGTTGGAGTCCATTACCAGTCAAGAAAATCATCACGTTGAAGTGGGTGAGGGCAGCATTCAGGCTGGTTCAGTTGCAAGTGGCAGAAACTCAATTAAGCTGACTTAAGTTGGTTTTTAAAAATGAGATTTATTGTCTCATATATTTGAAACCGGTACAGGCAGATCTGGCTTCAAAACATCAGAAGACATGGAATCACATGATGCTGTGACTCAACAGGACACAAATGTTCTCCCTCACTGTCCCCGTGACCCTCAGGGAAGTTCTGTCCCCTGGGTTCAAGGCTTACAAATTTGCAAGTCCAGGTCTAGATGCAAAGTAAGTTTATTTGTTCTCAGTTTTTCTGGTTTGAGTCCTCAGATTGAACTTTTGGACCAGGTTAGATCACATGAGTATCCCTGGTCGAATCTCTCAAGCTAGGGGGATTCAGTGTTCTGACTGGCTGGGCTCTGCTCACTTATTCACCCCCAGAGTCAGGAGTAGAATGATTACACCTGAGCCACTTGAACTGGAAGTGTGGAGGCTGGATGGCCCCTCAAAGTATATTAGGATCTGTTATCAGAAGAAGAGGAAGGAAAAGGTAGCAAATGCATAGAAAGAGCATCAGGAGATTAGGCTGGAGGGCTCGCTCATGAAGCATCTAGCATCGAAGGTGCTCCACGACTAATACCATTTGATTACAGTGACTGCCTGAAGCACAGTGTTGAGAAGGATGCGGAAGCTGAATTATTGCGTCTCTGCGTGCAGTAGTTGGCAAGCAATGGCTATCATGGATGTGAAAGGGAGTGCTGATGCTCTAAGTGCCACGTGTTTGCCAGTGCTGATGTAGAACATGCCTTAAGTTGGCTGGGCAGATCATGGATGCCTTAAAAATGAAAAAGTTTTTTTTTTTTTTTTGAGAAAGATAACATGGAAATAACATTTCCTGCTGAAGATGAGCAATATATTTAAATATCTCTTGCTTTGATGAAGGTCTGTGGTTACCCTGCCCCTACCTTCCTTCTGTGGAAATCGAGGTAATGCAGAGAGCTTGGTAAGTATTTTCAAGGTCTGGGTACATACTGTGTACGTGCAGTGTCTAGGGAGCGCTTGAATGCCTTTGCTTGTGGCATACTTCCATTGTGAACAAGCCAATTGCGTGGAAGATGTAAAATGTTTCCAAGTGCATTTCTTATCTTGACAAACTCCTCCACTAACAGCCAGGGAGCAGAGATCTCCTTAGCAGTCAAAGGGAACAGGAGTTAACGATGGGAAATAGAGATGCTAACAGCCCCAGCCTCCCCACTCTCTGTGATATCCAGCAGTCAGCTGAATCTTTCCCAGCCCTGCGGCTGGCACCCTGTAGCTCTGGGCCTCATTATACATGCTCCTTGTGCCCACTCTTCCCTGCTCTGCATTTCCTCCTTCATGTGCCTGACATTTCCTAATGAAGATGTTTAACTTCATTTCTCACCACTGGTGCAGGCACCAGTCAGTTTCCACTGACGCTCTGGCTTCTGAAGGCCCCAGCAGCACGTGGCCACCAGGATTTGGGCTCAGAGAGATGTTCTTGGGGGAGTGCCCCCCAGGACCCTTTAGAAACAGCTCTGATCATCCGCACCGGGCATGAGGACACAGAGGTAAACATGGCCAGTCCCTGCTGTCCAAGAATGTCAAGTCCTTTTGCAAATACAGACTCTCCATGAGTGACTCACACCGCAGAACACTGAGTTCAGGAGTGGATGGGGATACAAAAGCGTGTATCTGAAGAGGCTGCTTGAAAGACGCAATAATGAGTGTGTGTGCTTATCCTACTTTCTGATGCTCACGGCCTGAGGTTGGCAGGACTTGTAATTTTATAATTGTTGTTCCTGTTTATAGACAAGGAAACTAGAGTTTAGATTGTATGTCAATTCACTTATTCATTTAGCTTTTTTCTAGTACCCACTGTAAGTCAAACATATTACTAAGTGCTGAGAATACAGAGACGTAGCTGTCCTTGCCACCCCTGACCTGGAGATGCTCACATTTACCCCTGGACACCCACAGCCACTCAGTGCCTGGATGTGGGGGCAAAGTAGTCACTGCTCTGTATCGAGCTCTCCTCTTAAGACTCTTTATTGTGTATTTCACTGCAGTGCAACTACAAAGAGAGCTTTTCTAAAATGATCTACTCCTGAAAACAGTGCGGGAGGTTTTGCAATATTTCTTTAACATTTCTCTAAAGCTTTTCCCTGAATAGAGAAGGGCCCCTGGCTATACAGATGCAGGTGGAAGCTACTGGTGTGAAGTTATCCTGTGAACAAAGAAACTTGACTCCTAAAATTTCCCTGCTCAAATAGTTGTTGATATATCCTTGAAGATTTTTAAAAGAATGATCTATAAACACTGCACTTCAGAGTTATGTTTGCAGAACCATCTATTATGTTTACAAAGAAGATCTTGAGGCACGAATCTCTGGGCTCTGCAGGTGCTGCGTGAACCCCAGCAGGGCCATTGAGATGCTCCACAGGACAGCTCTGAACAGTATCACAGTGAACCTGGGAAGCTCTGGGCTACTGCTGCCTCCCCGTCCCTGGGCTGAACACCAAGAAAGTGCTTCTGTGTTCTTTCTTCTCCCAACTTGTGCAAAAAATGACATGAAAGTTATTTTTGTGAAATTGCCTAACACAATGGCTAAGCCAATGATTTGTTCAGACTCGTTTTTACCACTTGCCCGAAAAGTTGTTGATAAGGATGTTTTTAAGCTAATGTAGAGAATGTTCTTATTTTGTTCTTCCAGGGTCAGGCTGTTCTAGCCAGAGACGTGAAAGAGTGAGGTAACTTATGAGTACCCTTTTGAATGAATTCTGCTACAAAACAGCGCAAAACCTCCATCTCACAGCACTGAGAAGACCATTTGTATGGACCCACAAAAGCCTCTCTGGACAGTCATGCTTCTGTGACCAACAGGCCACATGTCCCGGGATTGCCAACATCAGGGGGAGCATTGCCAACAGATGGCTTTGCCTTTTCATATGCTGTCTTCCCTGGGGGCTTGGAGGGGCTTAGGAGGCAGAACCAAGAGTCTAAGACTGAGCAAAGTTGGAATGGAGTTGTGCCTAACACACTGTCCTGCCTGTCTTTTCTGTGCCTAATAAATGTATCTGGGGACTCAGAGACAACAGAGAAACCTTCGCACAAAACGAAGAAACTTAGCTTTCTCAACCAGAGCACACTGTTTGGGAATATTTAGGACACGGTTATACCAAGTTTATCTAGATTTTTAAAAGTAAATTCTTAAACCTCTCTGCATGACCTGAGGCTGTCCTGATAGAGGATAGTGAGGGATTTATTAATTTAGTCTCATAGTTTTCAAGTAATAGAAAACACAGCCCAATATAAAGCAGGATCTGATTATGGACACGGAATCGTCATCTTCTAGGCTTGTGCTTGTGTGTTATCATGAACTCCTTTCTTAGGAAGAGGCGGATTACCCCAGCATCCTCTGTAGTGAAGGGCCACATGGAACCCTGAATAAAGAAGAACGAGAGGGTGTGTGAGGCGGACCTTCGGACACAAGCAGCTTTGCACACCATTGAGGGTAAAGCTTCTGGTAGGCTCTGCTGATGTCAGGTGTTGCTTATGAAGTGTCAACTGCAAACAAAAGCTTGGCTCTGCTTGTTGTCATGGTGTCCTTCATAGCTCTCCAGTGCAGCACGGCTGGTGTGGTTCAAAACTGAAATTCTGGTGCTGCTGCCCACCGGGTTGGGAAATGGTCATATCTGCTTTTTCTGGGGGGCTCGTTTCACCGGTGTAGGATCCACAGCCAGTGGAGCTCCTTGTGGGTTCTGGAGCTCCTTGCCGGCTTCTGCTGCTGGTGCCCTCCCCCATCTGGTCTCTGGTACCGGCAGAGTCTCCTTTCTGACTGTCAGGTGGCAGAGTAATGGTCCTCATGGGCCATGGGGATGGCCACCACTGTAAGTTCCTGCAGTGGGGACCTGCTCTCCTCCCTCATCCCAGCGCGGCCCACACTACAGCTCCTGGGTGGGATATGTGTGTCTCTGTGGGCTCCCTCTTGAGTCTGTGAATCCTGGTCTGTCTGTGTCCCATCTACCCTTGATGACCTTCTCCAGGCCCACAGGACTCTGAGGATTTTCTGCAACATCAGCCTTGGCTCTAGGGAATATGAAAGGTGACCTTTGCCCTCTTCTGACTTGCTTTGTACCTCTGACATTTCCAACCTGTGGCCGTACTCAACCTGGGTGCCATGTTGTATGTGGTCATTGTCTAAGGGCTTTTCAAAGTTTTCCATCTGTATCTGGGAAACTGCAAACCAAGCTTCATTTTTTAAGGATTCTCCCAAAATTTGTCTGTGATTCTGCTTCAGAGTTGGTCTCATAAAAGAAGGAGAGAAAGGAAGAGAGTAGAAGAGAGAGACGGGGGAGAGTTCCTCTCTTTCCCTCTCTGCTTCTCTCCCAGGTTCCCTCCTGCAGCCAAGAGGACTGTCTCACTCCTTCCTGCCTCATAAAGCCTCCCCTGTCTCAAAACCTTCTTCCTGAAGTGGCATTCACCTTTTCTTTTCCTGGGGCCAAAATAACAAAAACCACAAAAAATTGAAGAACACACACAGTACACAAAAACCAGAGGGTATTTCAAAAATTATCCTGTTAGTAAA
Source organism: Aotus nancymaae (assembly GCF_030222135.1). Taxonomy (NCBI): domain Eukaryota; kingdom Metazoa; phylum Chordata; class Mammalia; order Primates; family Aotidae; genus Aotus; species Aotus nancymaae. Next base: position 87,593,118 of record NW_026988442.1, read on the forward strand.
ACAATTAAAAATTAAGAGAGCAAGACGTTTCCCCCTTTTCCCTTTCTTCTGAGAAATCAATAGGGAAGTGAGTGAAAAGAATGATTCCCAAGCTCACAGACGACTGACCTGCACTTCCACACATGGGTCAAGGTGCTGAGGTCCCACCAGCCTGGAAGGACAATAAAGGGTTCAGGAGAAAAATACTTTTCTTTGAAAGATATGGAAGTGCTGGTCCTTTGGTTTCTCTTTTTTCCTCCAGCTGGGTTCTGTGTTTTTTGTGAAATGCCCTATCACCATTTTTTGTGAAATGCCCTTTCAACTCTCACCGCCTTTCCATGATCAAGGCCACCTTAGACCTGGGCACCAGATCAATAAGAGGTGGCAGGAGAGGTCATTAAAAATGCCATGGCAAAGTGCCCCTCCCAATTGCCTGTCTTTGTAGGTGAGCTCCTTCTCACCACTCCCAGCACTCATCCTGGATGGCCAGCTTGGTTCCCCGGGGGCTGTTAGTTATCTACCAGCCTAACATTATTTCCTTAGACCCTTAAGCCAAAAAGGTCACCTGTCCCCAATGACTGCAATGAAAGTTGAAAGGTTTTGTGTTCAGATGGACCCTCTTTTGGGGTGTGAGCTGGTTTGAACAAACAGAGACGAGGACAGAAGGGAGAGCTGGGTTCTTGCCTGTCTACTGGGGTATTCTGAGCAAGGTGCTGGACTTTGCTGAGTCTCTGCCCTTCAGCAAAATCTGGCAGTGGAGCAGGGTGCCAAGGGTTCTACCTTAGGGGTCTTGGAGGTTGAGCTGCAGGCAAAGGGCAGGGACCCTTTAGCTGTTAGGACTGGTCCATGGCAGACTAAATTGTCTGTGGCTTTCTCTTTTGTCACCATTTGCTTGATGTCATTTTTACAGAAGCTCTGCTTTTTTTTTTAAGGATATTTTTTCATCCAGCAACTTGTCTTGTGATGCCCTTTTTATTATTTCCTCCTCCTGCTGTTTAGCACTGGCTTTCCGCAGGTGCTTCCGGAGCCCACTGTCATCCAGCAGAGTGATTTTCTCTGAATCTGTTTCTAGCAGGAGCTCCTTGGATGTCCTCCTTTTGTCATGGTCTGACAAGATGACTTTAGCAGCTCAATCCCCACTGCTAATCCACTTGCAGGAGATGGACCCTTCTGCCGGATTCTCCTTTCCTCCCTCTGATGCCGTCGCACTCTCTATTGATATGATCTGATGTGACATATGCCACAGAACATGAAAAGATCACGATGTCTCTTTCTTTGGGAAGTTAAACAAGCACCTTCCAATTTTGATGCTGCCTTTCTTCCACAAAAATTACCTGGAGAGTGGTTGATTTTCTTCTCTCAAGGCAGTTCTCAAAAGAGAGAGGAGGTAAGTTTGTGTTATTGAGTACCACCCTTGCGCTTGGCCTTAGACCAGCTATGGAAGGAATGGCAAGTCTTACCTTGTGAACTCACAAGGCATTAAAAAAAGGTGGATCAAATAGCTCTCCAGAAATGTGGAGAAGTCTCTGCAGTGGCCTGCAGTGCTTGCTGCACTTGAATACTTTGTAAGTTGTCCCTTCCTGGTCATTTAAAGTCTCCTGAAATGTCTTCTTTACTTCCCCCATTCATTCTTTGGAAATGAAGGGCCATTAATGCTAATAAAAATTACTTTGAAAATTTTCGATTATAATAATTTGATAATAATTTTGATGAGACTAATGATAATAATAGCTACCATCTTGTGAGTATGCATTAGACATGCTACATGCACTATTGTGTTGAATACTTGCCATCGTCCTGCAAGACAGAAGTTATTCTCTATAAAGTGTATCCAGAAATGCAGGACTCAGAGCAATTAAGCGATTTGTCCAAAAATGCTGAGCCAGCAACAATGGTGGGGTGCAGATCCAAAGCCAGGGCTCTTTGACTTCAAAGACTGTGCCCTTTCCTGTATTTTAAATTGCATCTTAATTCACTTTTATTGTAGATCTTTTCTCTTTTTTTGGTCTCCCTTGTCAGGGTGGATACTACTTCTTAGATTTTCATTAAAAGGCTTAATAGAAGTAGTAGGTCACAGTCTGTAATAGATGGAACAGCACCAGCAGACCTGAAATCTGGTCACACATCAGAAGACTTGGTAGGCTTGGGAGAAAGCCACATACGCACATACACATCACACTGTGATTTATTAGGAAAAAATAGTTTCATTTTTATTGTGAGAGGTTCAAATAATGCAGGAGTATACAGAAAAATATCACTCAAAGCCCTGAGGAAAAATTTTTTAAAAGTACAGATGCCTGTGGCTTGCCTTGGAGATTTTGATTGGGGGATCTGGATTGAGGTCTGGTGAGGGTGGTGCTCTATTTAAACAAGCAGTAGAGGTGATTTTGAGGCCCAGCCAGAGGTAAAGAGCCACGTCCTCCTCTAGGCTAAGATTAGGGCTTACAACAATGATTCGGCTCCTGGCCTACGGTGCGAGTCTAGAGGAGCCATGGTCTTCTTTCTGGTCCCTTCTAACGCTAGCGCTCTCTTTCCAAGGGGGAAACGGGGCTGCCAGTGGCAGGGAAAGAGAAGTACTAGCATGGAATGTGAGGGCAGGAGAGACTTCAGGTGCTGTGTAACATCCCTTCCCTCCCTTAAGATCCAGTGCCTGAAATTTGCGTGGCAAACTTTCAGTATATCTTCGTTTCCCAGACAATTACATTGTTTTCTGTCTGAGATGCAGTATGATGCAGTGGAAGAAATGTCACTACAGGGGTCAGACACACTTGGCTGGGAATTGGGTCTTTTCCCTTTACAGGCTGTGCAGGGAACCAATGGGAGCTAATAGCCCTGCCATCAGACTTCCATACTTACATCCAACCCTTCCACCTATCTATCTGGGCAAGCTAGATGTCCCTAAGCCTTAAAGTCCTTACTTGTGAAATGAGGCTGAGTAGAGTAGGTATTGCCTAGGTTTGTTTAAGGGTTAAATGAGATATGCTCTAGATGGTATCTAAGAATTCAATATGTTGTTTATCTTGTGCAAGTTATTTAACTTGTCTTGAAAGTGGCCTCTCTCCTAAAAATCAACTGCAAAACCTTATACCAAATGTGCATAGTTCATTGTAAGTATGCAATGAATTCTAAATCCCTTTCCTTTGTCCTGAATAACTGGACTATGAGTAAAAGTTTTAGGGCCAAGCCAAGATCCTGTGGTTTAAGCTGTGCAGAGGGCATCACTTGAGATTTGCAACCTTTGCACACCGATTTGCTTTCATTTGTCTCTTTAAGATTATTGAATACCCAACACTCCACCATGTCCCAGAGAGGCAGGAGGCCTTTCCAAAGAGGTAAATGCTTTGAAGAGATTATCACTTGGTCAAGTGGAGATGCCAGCTTGTCCATCCTAAAGAGAAGAATCTCTTCTCTAGCCAGTATAAGGAGACCTGAAGACAGTTCTAAGTGGTGCAACTTTTAGATATAATTCATGGTTACTCAGGTTATTTAATTTGATTGCTGCCCTGGAAAGATATCCTGGGTGACTAAAGCATAACAGAGACAGGTAGAAGACTGAGGAAGTTCCTTGACCTTGTCTGTATGTCTGCTTATGTGCATATAAAACCAAGGTATAAAAGAAAGATTAAATTAAAAAAAAACCTCCAACAACTTGTGGTTATAGAGCAGTTCCCTGCCAGAGAGAAGCATTTTCAAAACAGCTTTTAAAATTCTTCTCTCCAACTTCTCCTGCTTTTTCTCAGTCTGCTGACGATGGCAACCTTTGTAGATCAGCTCATCCATCCTCGAGTCTGCCCACGAAATCTCAGATAGATGGGTGACTATCCTCCTTTTCAGAGGTTTCCTCAGAAGTTAATCATCCACATTCTCTGTAACCCATACCCATGTTGAGCGCCTGTAAGAATGTCTCAAATTAGCATAGCTTTCAAAAGAGGAGTAGTCAGTAGTCCAGCTCTGTGTTGGGTGCAATGGATTATGCATCTTAGAATAAAGGAAGCAGAAAAATCAAATATGTAAGTGTCAGAAACAACTGACTCAACCCAATGTCCCGTGACCTCACTGTTATTCCTGATAATACCAGCTATTTTTCTTATGGAAAACTACCTTCACTTCCAGTCACTACTTTTCAATTAGATCAAATGCTGAATTATTATTTGTAATTTGTAAGTCAATTAAATAATCAGGATCTCATTCTAGGATATGAAAAATCACATTTCCCTCGCAGAGCTGGCCCTTAGTGTAGAAGAGTTAGCAGTTCTCTCCTGGGTATGACTTGAGGTGATCCTGAGTCCCCAGTGGTGAGGATTTTTATAGCTCGTACATTTTGAATTCCCCATTTCAATACCCATACACCAATAGGCTCTCATATTATGCCAGTATTTCTCCCCAAATAAACTGCATATATGTGTGCTGCCAGATGGTGCTGCCAGATGACCCTAGGCTTGCTGGCTCAGTGAAAAATCAGTGGCAACAGAGATGCCTGGCTTAGTGGAACTGAGCACTCCCATCTGCATTGAAGGCAGGTCCCCTCTGGTCTCTGACTCCCTACTGGGAGCTTTCTGTCCCTGGTTTCCTGATGCAATTCCATCTCCAGACCAGATTATCCCATTATGATAACTAACATTACTGACCCTGTGTGGTCAGTGTCCCTGCCTGACACACTGACTGATATGGCTTGGCTGTGTCCCCACCCAAATCTCATCTTGACTTGTAGGTCCCATAATTCTCATGTGTTGTGGGAGGGACTTGGTGGGAGATAATTGAATCATGAAGGTGGTTTCCTCCATACTGTTCTTGAGTTAACTTCTCTTGAAAGTGAGCTCTGTCCTGGAAATTACCTGCAAAAACTTATGCCAAATGTGCCTGGTTTATTGTATAAGTCTCATGAGCTCTGATGATTTTGTAGGGGATTTCCCCTTTCTCCTGGCTCCCATTCTCTCTTGTCTACCACCATTTAACATGTGCCTTTCACCTTCCACCATGATTGTGAGGCCTCTCTAGCCTCATGGTACTGTGAGTCCATTAAACCTTTTTTTTTTTTTTAAATAAATTACCCAGTCTCAGGTATGTCTTTATCAGAAGCGTGGAAATGGACTAATACACTGACACACAGGGTCATTAAGTGGTGGAGCTGGGGAGATAATGGTTTGCTCAGCTTCCCAGGCTTGGAACTTGGGCAAGCCATTATCGCCCCAGCTCTACCACTTACTGACCTTGTGGGTTAAGGCACTCTTAGCTATAAGAGAAGACAGTGACCCAATTTGTTGTAATGATAAGAAAGTGTGTTATTGCATATACAAGAAGCTTAGTAGTAGCACAGCTCTAGTTCTGTCACAAGGAAAAGCACAGCAACCACATCAAGAGGAGTCTCCCTTGCTACTAGCTACTGTCCTCAGTGTGCCACCTTAGCCCTCTGGATGGGTTTCTCTTGCTCATAAGTAGCAACTGTTTTCCGGTGATCACAGTCAGACCTAGCAATGTCCAAATGCAAAAGGATGCCACTTCATCCAAGTCTTCCTTCTTAAAAAGAAAGGATCACTTTCAGCCAGCTGATTTAATGCCTACCCATCAGCTTTCACCAGCAAGAGGAATGTGTCTGCCTTGGTTGGCTTGTGATTCAGTCGAGGCTGGACCCATCTTTCCCCTGGAGTGCCCAACTCCTAGGAATTCTATTAGAGAGGAAGAGGAGGGTAATGACAATCAAGAGTACCTATAGCTAATGCTGCAATACTGAAGCAGTGGAGTTCCCTTTCTGAGAACTAATTTAGAATCCCAATGTCCAGTCTGCTTGACTCACAGCAATGGTCTGGGGTTTACACTGACTGCTAAACTCATGAGACACTATGGGTTTTACCTAACAGTAATTTAACTTTAAGAAAGAACATGAAAGGCACTAGCACACACACACATCAACAACATAATAGAGGTCTTGGCAGTCCCCAAGCATGTTTTGAAATCACTGTATACTTGAAACATTTATGGTCACAAGCAAAGCTTAGTGGGCACAGACAGTGATCAGTTCCAGGGACTTGTGGATTTTATGTCTTGTTATTCCTTTCTCAGGGGTTGCTGATCAGAGTCTATTCTCTTTTTTTTTTGGAAAAAAGAAAAAAAAAGAAGGAAAGAGAGAAAGAAAAAAGAAAGAATGAAGAAGAGGAAGAAAAAGGAAGAGAAAGAGAAAGCGAGAACGTGAGTATTGCTTTATTGCCCAGGCTAGAATGCAGTCTAAAAATGGGAATTGAAAACCTCTTTTATGCCAATAATTGTGCTTAATAATGTAGACGGGAGGGAATAAGGGAAGAAAATAACAAAGAAGCAGCCAACCAATATTTCATTTAAACCTGTGAAATGCTATGCAATTACTGAGGAGTGATTTACTTCCAGTTATGTAGTCACTTCTGGAATAGGCGTGATGTGGTACTGATAAAAATGTATGTTTTTTGTATTTGAAGTGGAGAGTTCTATAAATGTTTATTAAGTTTACTTGTTCCAGGTCTGCGTTCAAGTCCTGGATATCCTTGTTAATTTTCTGTCTTGTTGATCTGTCTAATATTGACAATGTGATGTTACAGTCTCCCACTATTTTTGTGTGGAAGTCTAAGTCTCTTTATAAGTCATTAAGAACTTGTCTTATGTTTCTGGGTGCTCCTGTATTGGGTGCGTATATATTTAGGATTGTTAACTCTTCTTGTTGCATTGATCCTTTTACCATTATGTAATGTCCTTCTTTGCCTCTTTTGATCTTTGTTGCTTTAAAGTCTATTTTATCAGAGGTGAAAATTGCAACTCCTGCTTTTTATTTATTTATTTATTTTTGCTCTCTGTTTGATTGGTAAATCTTCCTCCGTCCCTTTGTTTTGAGTCTTTGTGTATCGTTGCATGTGAGATGGGTCTGGATGCAGCATACCGATGGGTTTTGGCTTTTTATTCAGTTTGTCTGTCTGTGTCTTTTGATTGGGGGATGTAGGCCCCTTTGTAGTTTGGATGTAGTCCCAATATTTTGATTGGGGATTTAAATTTAGGATTAATAATAATATATGTGAGTTTAATACTGCCATTTGATGCTAGCTGGCTGTTTTGCCTGTTAGTTGATGTAAATTCTTCATTATGTTAATGCTCTTTACTTTTTGATATATTTTTGGAAAGGCTGATACTGGTTGTTCCTTTATATGTGTAGTGCTTCTTTCAGAAGCTCTCATAAAGCAGGCCTGGTGGTGGTGAAATCTCTAAGTACTTGCTTGTTCACCAAATATTTTATTTTTCCTTCACTTGTGTAGCTTAGTTTGGCTGGATATGAAATTCTGGGTTGAAAGTTCTTTTCTTTAAGGATGTTGAATATTGGCCCCCACTCTCTTCTGGCTTGTAGGGTTTATGCTGAGAGATCTGCTGTAAATCTGATAGGCTTCCCTTTGTGGGTAACCCGACCTTTCTCTCTGGCTGCTCTTAGTATTTTCTCCTTCATTTCAACCCTAATGAATCTGACGATTATGTGCCTTGGGGTTGGTCTTCTTGAGGAATATCTTTGTGGTGTTCTCTGTATTACTTGGAGTTGAATATTGTCCTGCCTTACTAGGTTGGGAAAGTTTTCCTGAATAATATCCTGAAGAGTATTTTCCAACTTGGATTCATTCTCTTCGTCACATTCAGGTACACCTATCAAACGTAGATTAGGTCTTTTCACATAGTCCCATATTTCTTGGAGACTTTGCTCATTCCTTTTTATCCTTTTTTCTCTAATCTTGTCTTCTCATTTTATTTCATTAAGTTGGTCTTCGACCTCTGATATTCTTTCTTCTGCTTGGTCAATTCGACTGTTAAAACTTGGGCATACTTCATGAAGTTCTTGTGTTGTGTTTTTCAGCTCCATTAATTCCCTTATGTTCCTCTCTAAATTGTCTATTCTTGTTAGCATTTCATCAAACCTTTTTTTAAAGTTCTTAGTTTCTTTGCATTGGGTTAGAACAAGTTCTTTTAATTCACAGAAGTTTCTTATCATCCACTTTCTGAAGCCTACTTCTGTTAATGGAATGCACTCGTTCTCCATCAGGGCTTGTTCCGTTGCTGATGAGGAACTGTGATCCCCTGTAGAGGGAGAGGCATTCTGATTTTGGGTATTCTCTACCTTTTTAGGCTGATTTCTTCCCTTCATTATAAATTTATCCATCTGTTGTCTTTATAATTACTGATTTTCTAATTAGGTCTCTGAGTGGACGTCCAACTTGTTGATTCCCAGTGCAGGAATCTGAGCAACCCAATGCGCCATCCAAAACAGCAGTGTTAAGATTGATGGTGCTTTTCTGCCCTGGAATCTCTGGTCTGGCTCCCTTCTTGAGTCCATTTTTCAATCAGCTGAATAGGCAACTCTGCCTTCCCGGAGCTCCAAACGTCAGCCAAAAGGGGACCAGTCCCGCTTACTTTGCACCAAGAACCGCCATGCTGAGGTGCCAGCAAAACCACTGCACTGGCCACAAGAGTCTCACTGGCGACCCATGGGGCTCCTCTGCTGGGAATCTCCTGGTTCGTGAGCAACAAAAATTCGTCTGAAAGTGTGGCATCCTCTCGTTCTCTGCGCTTTAACTGGGAGCTACAATCCTGAGCTGCTAGTGATCAGCAATCTTGGATCTCTCTCATCAGAGTCTATTCTCAGTTCAGCTGTATCTTGTCAGCTACCACTTACTCATCAATTGTAGGTTATTAACTAAGCAACCTCAGTAATAAGGCCCTGGTGCTTAATTTGTATGTAGCAATTATCTTGTATCCATTATTACTCTATGAATTCCTTTAGTTAGTGTTGCAGGAAGGATTTACCTGAAGATCAAATCTTGGGTTCCCCTGAGGCTAGAAGAGAGGCCACAACAAGCTGTTGACCCTTTCCTTCCAAGATAAAACTGCAAGGTATATGAAGAATTTTAGCAGAACGATATATGCTAAAAAACAAACAAAAACTAAAAAAGAATATTACTGCCCTTACCCTTTCCTTCCTGAAACATCACATCCTCTGTGGTTTTTATCTTCTTTCCTTCCCTATTTCCAGTTTCCTAGGAGACAGCCAGTTCTACATTTTGCATGATCTTTCACTTAAATTTGGGTCCATTAATATCATTCCTCAATATACTGAACAATGGGCGTTTCTTTTAAAATACCATCAAGCTGCCAAGTAGTGGATGAGTTCTGAGTACTTGTGAGGAAGCAATTGACTGTCGTGACTTGTCAAAATCCCCTGGCCAAGTGAGCATGACCTCGAGAAGGTAACAGGAAGCCTTGGAGTGCAATTCCTCTTTCAGAAGGATTTGTGTGTTAAGTAGCTTCCAGCTTACAAGAAGTCAGTTACTAATGGAAGGACTGTCCTGTGTGATTTCAAGAAAGTCACTTATTAACCAATCTCAGTCTCATTTTTCTCATCTTGGAAAGGGGGACAATATTACATGTTGTCTTTATCAACTTGGGCTGTCATAAGATAATACCATAGACAGGGTGGCTTAAACATACATTTGTCCCTCATGGTTCTGGAGGCTGGAAGTCTATGATCAAGATGCTGACGAATTCGCCCTGGTGAAGACCCTCTTCCTGGTGTGCAGATGGCTGCCTTCACACTGTACCCTCACATGGTGGAGACAGCAAGCGAGCTCTAGTTTTTCTTCCTCTTTTTATAAAGAAACTCATCCCATGATGGAAGCCCAACCTCATGGCCTCTTCTTAGTCTAATTATCTCCCAAGGTCTCCATCTCCAAATAGCTTCACTATGGGAATTAGGGCTTCAACATATGAATTGTGGGGGATGCAAACATTCAGTCTATAACACCTGTCTTTCTTAGAAAGGCTTTGACAGTTACGTGAGAGATCAGAGGAAAAAAACCCTTTGCATATACAAAGCATTATTATTTGGAGGTAAAGGGACCCACTATGGTGTGATGTTTTTCCCTCTCAAATTCCTGTATTGAAATCCTAGTCCCAAGGTGATAATATTAGGAGACAGGGCCTTTGGAAGATGATTCAGTCATGTGGGTGAAGCCCTCATGGGCGGAATTAGTGTCCTTATAAGATGCTAGAGAGCTAGCTAGCTAGCTGACTCTCTGCTACTGGAGGCCACAGCAAAAGTCAGCCATCTGCAACTTAGGAGAAGGCCTTTACTGAGAATCACGCTGGCACCACAATCTCAGACTTCCAGTCTCCAAAACTGTGAGAAATAAGTGTTTATTGTTTTAGGCACCCATTCTATATGGTAATTTGTTATAACAGCCTGACTGGACTAAGACAGGACTGGACCTGTTTTGGGTAATATCTTAAATCATTATATAGGTAAGAGAAAGAGAAATGACCATTTTGCAATTTGTGCCTCTTGGGAAGAGGAAGACAAGTCCTTATGAACTTGTTTTGAGCAACACAAATGCTCAGCTCAAAGGACTTGTGTCTTATAGATACAGGTGGTTAGAAGCCCACTTAACTCTTTTTTCCATGCCTATGACACCAGAGCCACATGCAAACCCAGTGTAGGAGTCAGGCCCAGGCAGAGCTAACATGTTTCAGAGCATGTATCATGAACTGAGCACCTTAAACATGTCGTCTGATTTAAGCCTCAGGACAACAGTTTGAAGCAAAGGGTGTTAGTTCCATTTTGCAGATGAAGAAATCGAGTTTTGAAGGTTAGAAAGCTTATCTCATTAGATAGATGAAAGGCTCCAGATGTCTGCAATGCTAAAGGCCACGTCTTTGCAGCCCACCATGCTGCCAAGCTCCAGAGCACTAGGACCGTCTGAGCTTAAGAGAAATCCCCATCCTGCCCAGGAATCCTGCTCAGAATTCTGCTCCTGCCTGCTGTCATGGCTGTCAGGACCAAGCATCTGCCTGTTCTTGAGCCCTGTGGCCACCTCGGCCCTGGCTACTGTCATTGTTCTTCCGTGCACAGTTTAATCACTGGCCTGTGGTTCCAGAACTTTTAGACATGACACTGCTGCTTTTTACAGCCTACTTCTCAGAAAAGTGTAACATAGCTGGAGCTCCATTCATTTCTAACAGACTTGCCCAAGGCTGGCTTATCTATCTGGACTTCCATATTATCACAGCCTTTGGCCTGAGTGCTCCACCACTGGGTATCATTGGATTGGATTTCAGCAAAGGAGTCAGTCACCTTTTCTTTCCTTTTTTTTTTTATTGCATTTTAGGTTTTGGGGTACATGTGAGGAACATACCAGATTGTTGCATAGGTGCATACGTGGCAGTGTGATTTGCTGCCTTCCTCCCCTTCACCTATATATGGCATTTCTCCCCGTGCTCTCTCTCCCCAACTCCCCACCCCCCGCTGTCCCTCCTCTATTTCCCCCCAACAGACCCCAGTGTATAGTGCTCCCCTCCCTGTGTCCATGTATTCTCATTGTTCAACACCCGCCTATGAGTGAGAACATGTGGTGTTTGATTTTGTGTTCTTGTGTCAGTTTGCTGAGAATGATGGTTTCCAGGTTCACCCGTGTCCCTACAAAGGACGTGAACTCATCATTTTTAGTGGCTGCATAATATTCCATGGTGTATATGTGCAACATTTTCCCTGTCCAGTCTATCATCGATGGGCATTTGGGTTGGTTCCAGGTCTTTGCTATTGTAAACTGTCAATCACCTTTTCTAGAGCTATGCTGGGCAGTGTGCTGGGGGAGAAAATAAAAATAATTCCTGTCCTCAGAGGCTCAAGATCATTAGGGGTGCAATAGATTTGTTATAATAGCTTGACTGGACAAAGACAGGACTGGATGATCGTTCAGTACATATTCACTCCCCTGCCCCACCATGGGGGAAGTCTTTCCCCCTCCATTCCCTGTGAGGCTGGGCTTAGCCATGTGGTTGTTCCAGCCTGTAGAATTGGGTGGAAGTTTCAGTGTGCCAGTCTGCACTGAGGTCCGAGGAGGCCTTGTGTGTTTCTGCTTGTCCTCATGATCTCTGCCATCACCCCAAAAGGATGTTGCCCAGGAAGCCTGAGGATGAGAGACATGTGGAGCAGACCTGGAGTGAGCCCCAAGGGTGGCCAATCCAGCAGGCCCACAGACAAGAGTGAGAAATAATACTGTCATGCCACTGAGATTTTGTGTTGTTTTGCAGCAAAAATGGACTGGTACCTGGGGAGACGTGTTGATAATGATGGAGTGTAGCAACAGCATCATGTATGGAGGAGGCCAGAGGGGCATGGTGAATGGCATGTTTCCCTGGGCACAGTGGCAGCTGCGCTTGTACCTGCACAGAGTGTCTCACTCTGGTGGGGGCCTGGGTTTGCTCCGGTGCTCCCTGCTCTGCCCCGCCCTGCTATTGTTAACTGGGGTATTCTTTGAAAGACACGACAGTCTCTTCCAGGTCCTATGGTTTAATTCCCCTCACTCATCCTGTGAAGTTAGTGCTTCCCTAGCAACCTTCAGGCAAGTCAATTATCAGCCTCCAGTTCAGCCAGAAACACTGCAATTACTCAGAAAGGATTATCGAGCAGTGTACATTTTAACCTTAAATGTTATAATTATGTCAAAACTCAAGTGACAATCATTTGTCCTTTAGATAGCATCGTGGGAGATCTGGAGATCATATATATATATATAATGCAGTTAAATTGCTAATGACTCCTTTGCTGGATTTCAATTCTGAGGTAACTGTGTTGGTAAAGCCATCCTAGTAATTATCGAGAGAATAGAATGTCAATGGGGCAGCGCCGCTAGGGAGCAGAAGGTGTTCATCAGGGGATCCCAGAACAGCAATGCATAAGAAGTCACAGAGATAATGCAGCCCAAACCCACAACTTGTGCATTTGTAGTCCAGAAAAATAAAGGGAGATGCCCAAGGTCACATAGCTGTTTTGTTGGAGCAGGGAACTAAGATTTCTGGAGCACCTATCGTGAGGTTTCCATTCTGGCTCATTTTATTTTTGTATTATTGCATTTTAATCCCTACAGTAAACCTATAAGTACTATTGTCTTACCTACTATTCTATAGCTGGAGAAACTGAGGCTCAGAGAAGTTAGCATTCAACCCCTTCAACCCCACTGGCAGAGAGGCTTTTCCAGGGGCTGCATGCACTAAAGCCTGCCAGGGTAATTTTATTAAGTTCAGGGTTTCAAATATCAAGAGCATTCAAATACCATCCTGCACTGGACTTCAATCCACTGGTCACCTACTGGACAGGCTGTTCCTTCAGTTCAGCAGAAGCTCACCTGAAGTGCTATCACATGAGTGGCCAAAAATTGGGTTTTATTCGGCCCACACAGTGTATTAAATTAGAACAAACTAGTTACCAAATTTGAAAAGTGGACATTTCACACAAAAGTCGATACAAATGAAGCCTTTCAAATAGAGCCTAGCACATAGACCTCAAAAATGCTATTTGATACAATTATTCATTGCAATTGCCATTGTTGTTGCTTTGTTATGAAAATAATCATTCAGAGACCTGAAGGAAGACTTGTGTTGGAACTTAAGGTGGAAATATAAAAGTTTTGAATGTTATTGTTGTTGGAAATACAATTAATTTTCCCCAAAAGCTCTGACTATATGATGATTTAATACTTTTATTTATGCTATTTGTGTTGTAGAACTATAAATCCTAAAAAAAACCCTAAAAACCTGTTTTCGTGTTGCAAGTAGATAAGAAGATTTAAAATCCGGAAAAGAATAATTTTTCCCACGATATAAAAAGGCAGATGAATAAAACTCCTCTCACTTTAGAATAAAATAGGAAATAATACACTTTATGTCAGTTCTTTCTTCACAGCTCGTTTTATTTCTTTTGATTCAGGATTAAGCACCAGAATCCACCAGACTGAAGTGGTCAGAAATCTTCAGTCAGGCACCTTGGTGAGGATATTTTAGATTAGTTATTTGTTTTTTATCCACATACTACTTTTGGACTGGAGATTCTAAAGGAATTCTAATGTTTTCAAGTAAAAGAATTGTACTCGGTAGTCTTGGACTGCCTAAGAAAACATCTCTTGGATTCTGTGCTGGGGATGTTGCTGGGGGTTCAAGTCCACATCTGGACAAAATGATCGCCCTGTCACTAAAACAGCCCCAAACAAATGGCAGGCAAGCAAACAAAAACAGACAAGCCAACCAACCAGTCAAACAAATGAACACAGAAACCTCACAGGAGTGTGGAAGAAAGCTATACTCCAGAGAGTTTCTTACGTTCAGCTTGTATGTTCATAATATACAGTGACGGTGAGAACATGACTTTTTTTTTCTTTACACAACCCCTTTCCTCCTTGTTAGGCTTTGAGATTTGATTTTATTCTGCAATGAGTTAACTTTTCACCTCAAATGGTAGAACAGGTGACACAGGTGTATCTGTGGATAGATGGTTAAGTGAACTTAGAGGATATACATGGCAGAGTTGTATGTGTGTGATGTGCATAATGTGTGTAATGTGTGTAGTGTGTGTGTGTATGCACAGGGAATCATTTATTTGAATGAAGTAAAAACACATTAACTCTTAACTGTTTATTCAAGCCAAATATGAGCATGTGAGTTCCTATATCCCCACAACTTGGCAATCTTGGGCAGATCGTGGAAAATGCTGCCACTCGGAGGTAGTGGAACATCCTCTAGTGTCTTTTTATTATGGGAACAGTTCCATTTCTGTAACTGAAATGTCCCATCTAATGCAATAAAACTATGAACTTCTTTCATAGTTAATTCTTCTGCCTTCCCTCTGCTGGGACCCGCTCTAGAACAGAAAGAATGAAGTTGGTTGACACACGATGGGCTTCTTTCTGCTTCTCCAGCCTTATTCTTGACTTTTCCTCCACAGTTCCCCAACTGTGCCTCCTGATGCCTGCAGAGTTGGAGGTGGAGGCAGAGGAGAGCAAAGGTGGGTCAGAGAAGGCCTCCCTTGGCTGGTGCAGATTTGATTTGGCATTGGGGCCATCTGGATGGCTGCTGTACAGCACGGCCACCTTGTCCTCCTCTGGGGCTCTCCAGTGACTTTCCCTAAGGTTCCCTGCTGGGCACTCCAAGCTGCAGTTCTTGTGCTATGGGCTTGGTCTCCTTCCCCATTTGGCAGTCATCACTTACTCCAACTCTCTGCCCCTTTCGTGGGCTCTCCGACCTTCCAGGAAGCCTTCCCTGGGCGGTTGGCTTCATTCATCCCTGTCCTACTGTCTTTGAAAGTGCAGCTCACCCTCAATGCAGTTTTTCTCTTCCTCACCTTTGCTGATGTGGCTCAAGAACCTCTCATCCCTAGATCTCTCACACTTGTCTAAGATACCTTCTAGTTCTGCCTGACCTCAGACTTCACAGGACATGCAGGGCCACCTTTTTGGGCGTGCAGCCTGCGGAATTGCACAAGGCACTGCACACTGCACTCAGAAGGGGCTTATTCTTGCTTTAATGATCTGATGTTGCCATCTTGAAATTATTGATAATTCTTTTGAGCTTGTGTTTTGTAAGTGAAATCTAATGAAACAATGGAGCATTCACACATTTGCTGATGCCCCCTTCACACGCAGGATTCATGATGCCCGTAAGTACAGAATTCTGGTGAGAGTTCAGAGAGACTCTAACCCAGTACAAGGCATTTTGAAAACTGCCAGCTTCCGCAGAGTGTTGGCAGAAAATGCACATATTAAGAGTGAAGAGAAACAGTTGAGTTTGTTTTGTGCAGGTTTCCACTCTTCTGGTCAGAATGAAATATATATGCATGTGTAAAGCTATGAAATACAGCCGTATTTGAAGTGACTTCGCATGTGAGTTCGATGCTCTTATATTTGCACTTGCAACTGGCATTTTTCAATGTAAAGAGAAATGATAACATTCATGCTAATAATTTAAAATTATAAGTTTTCTTCACTTAGCAGAACATTAAATGTGTGTGTGTGTACAGGAATATGCAGATGAAAGTTCGCTTTTTCTGCATATGAACAGCAAGATTCCAGAGAGTCTCTTACATCTTTATATTTATAATGTACAGTGGAAACACAAATGTGTTTTTTCTTTCCTTCTACCCAACCTCTCTCCCTCTGTATTAGGCTCCAAATTTTGATTTTATTCTAAAATGGGTTAAGTTTTACGCAAATGGCGAAATAAGTGACGAAAGGCTATTTGTGTTTGTAAAAGCTGAGATGAGCGTCCACGTGCAGAGAGGCATGCGTGTGCACACATGCACAGGGACACACACCACTCTCTCAGCAGAATTGTTTTCAGTACTCCCTGCAGGGAGGAGTCATGAATGATATTCCGAATGCATCTCAATCTTCTAAATACTTAAGTCATCTGCCCTCCTAATATGATCTCCATGCTGAGGAGAAGTGATTGCTTCCATTAGCTCTGAACAGAATATCAAATATATTTGATCCTTCAGAGCACTTCATCCCAGAGCAGGTCTATGAAAAATCAAAGCAAATTATATTCAGCTTAGGAGTGGGAGGGACTGTTTTCTAAATACCCAAAGCAGTGTGTTTAAAGTGTGATTCACTGACAACTTGTACCAGAACCACCTGTGAAGCTTGCTCAGTGAAATCATGTTTTCTGGGCCCCTCTCTAGATCCATCAAATCAGAAAATCTAGAAGTGAGGCCAAGAAAGCTTTTAGCAAAGTCATAGGGGTTCTTACTCACATCAAGTCTGAGAGGCAGTGATTCCCAAGTGCCCTTTCTGACAACTCTCGACGAGAAGGCCTGGTTCCTGCCTGGGATGCTTTGCATTTGGTTGTTCTCAGGTGCATCTGAACTTGTGAATTAGAGTTGGCAGCTAAGAAAACCAAGAGAGGAAAATGCACCATTCAGAAACAGTCCTCACCTTCTCTCCTCCATCCAGCCAGGGCCAATGTAGCCAGAAGCCCAATCTTACCCATTTAAGGGAGATGGAAAGTGCCGATGCATTTTGGCGCTGTGAGTATGAAGAAACAATTGTGATTCTTTGAGGAATGTTGACTTTAGTGGAGTTCTTAGATGTTCCCTGGATTCATTCATTTATTCCTCTGTCCATTCTTTTATGCATTCAGTAAACATGTATTAATTGGCCCTATGCGAGGACATGGGCTCCGTTTTGCTCACTTTTGTGAACAAAACGGAGCCCATGTCCTTTAAGTGTGAAGGTGAATGATCAGAAGGTGCAATGCATTATTCTATGGCAGCAGTGAACCCACCTGTAAAGCAGACTCGCACCATTCAAGGCTTTCCAGAGGAGGCCACACCTAGTCTGGGTTTTGAAGAGTGAGTAGGAGTTGGTCCAGTGTGGGGCTGGACAGGGTGAGAAAGGCACTTGAGGCAGAGAGTGGTGTGTGTGACACAAAGTGTGAAACAGATTGGGGCTCTCTCAGTCACACAAACTGTAGATCATATTGCGTGACTGGGAGAGCAGCAGGAGTGTTCCAATCCCTCAGGGTGTCATGTGTGGATTTAAGAAGTAAGAGTCTCTCTCTCAAAGCTATACAGGGATCCTGATGGGTTTGCATAGGGGAGAGCAAGATAAGATTTGGTCTGGCAAATCCTACCATTGCTGTCACTCACAAAGGAACAGAAAGCAGAGAGACCCATTAAGAGATAAGTCCTGGCTGGGTGTGGTGGTACATGCCTGTAATCCCAGCACTTTGGGAGGCTGAGGTGGGCAGATCACGAGGTCAGGAGTTTGAGACCAGCTTGGCCAGCCTGGTGAAACCCCATCGCTACTAAAAATACAAAAATTAGACAGGCATGGTGGGGCGTGCCTGTAGTCCCAGCTACTTGGGAGGCTGAGGCAGAAGAATCACTTGAACCTGGGAAGCCAAGGTTGCAGTGAGCTGAGATTGTGCCACTGCACTCCAGCCTGGGTGACAGAGCTAGACTCTGTCTTAAAAAAAAAAGGGATAAGCCCTGAGTTACAACAGTGGTCTTAAAATAGAGAGAAATGACTGATAAAAGAGACATTAATCTGCAGAACTCAGTAACTGATTGGATACGAGCAAGGGAGGAGATGAAGGAGTTAAGAATCACACCTGGGTTTACAACCTGAAAAACTCCGAGGGTGTTGTCATGCAAGATAAAGGAATTAGGAAAAACAAGAGTTGGTGGAAGAAGATGAAGGATGATCAAGGTCATTGTGGATTGAGTTTTAGGTGCCTCTGGCATAGTTAGTAGCAGGGGAATCACAGGGTTGGAAGGAAGGAAGGCGGCCAGGGCTTGAAGATGGAAATGTGGGAGCTATCGCGGGAGCCTGAGGTCCTGTGAGGAGAGAGTGAGATGCACAGAGAAGACTTGGAGTGCCCAGCTCAGAGCAGGTAGGATGGAAGCTGGGGACAAACGGAGAAAGAAGACCCAGGGAGGAGGCTTAGAACCACTGGCCAGAGAGGGCGTTTGGTGACTCTGACATGAGTCCATCCTGTTTGACCACTTACTTGCCAGGTATTGCCATGTCGTAGGCCCTTGGTGACTTCTGTTTTCACCAGCAGCTACGTTCCCTCCTTTCTGTTCTAACCTAAAGACCACAGGCAGACGTCCTTGGCAATGGGGGAGTCCTAGACGGCCCTTCCCATGGGCTCAAGCTTGATGACTTGAGTGAAGTCCAGCACCCTCGTGACTACTGGGCACTGGTGACCAAGAAAGGGAAGTGTAAGGAGGAGCTGGGTTACTCATCTGCGTGGCTGCTGGGCAGACACAGGAAGTGAGTTCAGAAGCTAGAACCCCCTGTCAGAGTTGGCCCGAGACCACCAGAGCCTCCGTGAACCCCCATCCAGGGCATTTGTCATGCTTAACGCAGTGAGGGGAGGCAGTGTGATGTAACTGGCAGGTGCCCTGGCTTTGGGGTCAGATCTCCCTGTTGTACTTTCTAACCATGTAACTTTGGGCCAGAAGTTACTTTAACTTCCTACATCTCAGCTCTCCTCTAAATTAGGAAAATACATAGTTCCAGGGTCATCCTGCAGATGAAAACAGGTGAGTACGCCTTTGTGAATCCTCCAGCACAGTGCTTGGGACAGGGTAGCAGGTGTTCAGGGAATGACAGCCACCTTCTGCCTTCCCTCTCTTTCCTCAGCCCTGGCCAGAGGCGTGGTACTCACCTGCAAGGGGTTTTGAGGGTTTGGGCTGAGACTTACACTTGAGTCCGTGAGATGGACAAGCAGCAAAGGGTGTTTCAGGGAGGGGAACAGCAGGGACTAAAGTGAGGTGCTGCGGAAGGGCATGGCAAGTTTGAGGAGGGGCAAGTAAGCAAGTGATGTGGTAAGGATGTCAAAAACTTTGCTGGGGATGATCCTGGGAAGCTACATATGGGGCTGGATTTTAAAGAGCATTGAGGCCGGGCATGGTGGCTCATGCCTGTAATCCCAGCACTTTGGGAGGCTGAGGCGGGTGGATCATGAGGTCAAGAGACCCTGTCTCTACTAAAAATACAAAAAAATTAGCTGGGTGTGGTGGCGCGCACCTGTAGTCCCAGCTACCCGGGAGACTGAGGCAGGAGAATTGCTTGAACCCGGGAGGCGGAGGTTACAGTGAGCTGAGGTCGTGCCATTGCACTCCAGCCTGGTGCCTGGTGATGGAGTGAGACTCTGTCTCAAAAAAAAAAAAAAAAAAAAGAGCATTGAGAGTTCTGCCAAGGAGTCTTACTTGATCCTGTAGGCTGTGGGGTTCCTGATGGGATGGGAGATGGGGGTGATACTATGACATCAGTGCCCTAGAGTCATGGTTCTTTGACAGCTTCTAACAAGGAGCAGTTCTACGTCTCTATAGGGAAACTCTTATGGAGGAATTTTAACCCCCTGATAGCTGAGGGGGAGAAACATTGAAGGAAGAGGCTGAGGGCTTCCCAGGACCCCATCAGCGTAAATTACCAAACTGCTTATAGCTAAGACTCCACTGCCTGGAAACCAACTGACCACCATGGCCTCAGAACCTGGTCACTTTGACAACTGGATTCTTGACATACATCGATCTAAAGCTGGAAACCTACTACTTTATCGCCTTCAATGTGTTTTTCAATATCTCCTTTCCTGACTGTGAAAGGCAGGTAACTTATGTGCTTATAATGTGTTAGGCTCCGTGCCAGGCCTTCTCCCTTGAATTCTGTGCTGTAATTTTCATAACCACATTTCAGGACTGATACCATTCCCTAGCTTACAGTGGAAACACCAAGACTCAGAAAGTTGAAACAGTTTGTCCCTAATCACTCAGGTTATAAATGGTGCGGCCAGGATTCACACCATGGCTTTCTGACCATAAAATCCTGTTCATTTTATTGCCACTTCCATCCATCCTCTGTCCTATGGCCAAGGCCCCCTAACATGACTTCCTGTGCTTGTGGTCCTAGGGCAGGTTTGGGTGCCTGGGA
Source organism: Aotus nancymaae (assembly GCF_030222135.1). NCBI lineage: Eukaryota > Metazoa > Chordata > Mammalia > Primates > Aotidae > Aotus > Aotus nancymaae. The sequence continues at coordinate 87,613,355 of NW_026988442.1, forward strand.
GGGAGGAGGAAGGGAGGGAGCAAGCTCATGGTGGGACTAGCTATAGACTTTATTGTCCTGGAGGGTTTACTTTCGGTTAGTCTCCATTCATTTTCAAGGTTTTGTGAAGAGCTGTTGCTTTAACAAAACTGCAATTCTAAAGGCATCAGAACTCTGCTGAAAAGGAAGTGTCCCAATGTTCTGTGGGTCCAGTGTATCCCTAGTTCAGAAAACCCACGACTTTGGCAAGGCTGTTGATGCTCACCTCACATCTGCACGCAATGGCCACTAGAGGCACTCCCTCAGTTTTCAAGGAATCTGGGGGCTGTCGACATAGCCGAGACTTCATAAGCCATGCTGAGTGTGGCAGCTTTTCAGGGAGGGAAACAGGGCCAGAAGCATTCGTAATTAGCTGTGTATTAGCCCAACCTCAGGGACTAATAAGCCAGGCTGAGGCCAATTCTGAGAGATGCATGTGCTTCCCGCCTCCCCGCCGGCAGGCAGCTGTCTACAGAATGGCAGGGGGAGGTGGCACAGAGCAAAGTCCCCCACAGGTTCCTTGTCCTTCGAACTCATGGGGAATGATGCTGCCTTATAAAAGATAGTCATGGCTACTCTACTAACCTGCATGCCTCAATTTCCCCCACCCCAAACTATTGTACAGAACTGCCTTGAATGGAAAAAATATACCTTTTAGGTGAGCAAAAGGAGTAACCACAGCCTTGGTAAAAGACTAGAGGGAGAAGCCCTGGGGGACGGGGGTCAGCCTGCAGTCGTGGAGCCCCACAAGCTCTGGTAGAGACCACGTGGGTCTGAGTCCACAGCTTCCAGATTGCAATGGGGCAGAGAGGCCTGGCTGTTCCCTGCGTGTGGCAAGTGAGTGATGGAAGATTCAGCGTGAGATGAGTGCCCTGGGTTCTGCTTCTCTGTCTGGAGCTGAGCTTGTCCAAGAGGGGACAAAACCATAGAGACTTCAGCCTCTGTCCTGCTGCGGGTCTCTGCCTCTGCTGCCCTGCCTGCACTGCCACCCTCAACACCTCCTGGCCTGTTTCTCTGTGGACCTCCAGCAAGTCTTGCTTGATATAACCTCCTTTTACTCCATGTTCTTCCTGGACAACGTCCAGTGTTGTCCCTTCCATCATATGGGAAAAGAGAAAAGGGAAGAAGCATGTTCCCAACAGTGCTTAATGGTTTGCATTGATTATTTCACTTAATTCTAAAAATAAGGTATGTATTTTTACGGTATGTACCATCTATAATGGTACATATAGTTGTATAAAAATAAATGTATAAAATGGTATAAAAATAAATGGTATAAAATGGTGTAAAAATAATCCAATATGGTATGTACTGAAGTTCGTGAAGTTTGGGTAATTGACCAAGATCTTTTAGCTGGTGATTGACATTTGAATCCACTTCAGGTTGTACAGCACTTCCTTGCACCAGGGAAAGAGATCCAGTGCTGGGGCATTTAGCTTCCTTTCCTCTCCCAGAGAGGCCTCCTTCCAGAGACTTGCAGAGGAGTGGGGTTCCTCACATCCCCAGGCAGCCCTTCCCTGCATAGCATCAAAAGGACCCTGTCCCTGTGCAAGGTAAGAGTCTGGCATAGCAGTCACTTTGTGTCTCACTTCTGTCTCTTTCTAGCTGCATGACACTGATAAAGTTAC